>NC_040085.1:99219022-99874855 GCF_003369695.1 Bos indicus x Bos taurus | reverse complement strand
GAGTGACTGAACAAAAACAAGATATCTCAAGTTGAGGAATTTAGCGCTTTTCTATGTATAGGAAGATACAAGAGTCTGGGGGTCCTGAAATCATTCCTTTCATGTGCATCTCAGCTCTCTGGGGCCAGCATCCTGGGATCTGATTGTTCACACCTTTAGTTCCTTACTCATCTTAGGGAGTGGTGGCAGCTTGTGGCAGCTCGATGGCTACCTGATAGCAACCATGGTTCTCCCTGGGTTCAGAAAGTCACCTGTGGAGGGCTGGAATCGAGGATGACTGTGACATCCTTGTTCATTGACATGGCAGGAAGCGCTACATTCATTCACAAAGCTACAATGAGTGCAAGATAGCAGAAACATCCCTTTTTCGTGACGTGATTAATCATCTGTTAAATCTCAAGCTCTCTCCAGTGCAGTGCGGATGGAAGGAGTAATCCTCTTGGATTTTGCTCACACAGCATTGAATCAGAATTCCGGGAGCTGCTTTTTTAGCCCAGTGGAAAAAAATATATATATATTTTCCCCCAGAAATTGGGTAGACTCATCTTTGATAGGAATAATCTCAAATGCAGAGAGAGTGGGGCATGCTTCAGACATTCTCCTTAGGACCAGAGTGATTTTTCAACATCACTTGGCAAATTTGTTTCTCAGTCTGGAGAGTCTGAGTCCAAACTGAGATGAAAGAGTGACAGTTAGTTCGTCTGAAAGTGTATTGATCTTTTCAGAGCAGACACATGTATCTCTGCCTCCTTAGAGTACTGGATGCTTTCAGATTTCTCTTATTTCGTCCTTGCATGTAGTCAGAGAGAGAAAACTAATTCTGTGTGGTAAGGCACAATTTGAAAGGTAGAAGGGCTCCTCCCAATGTATCTTGGTCCCACATGACTGTTTGACTAGGTCAGTCATTAATATATTCCCAGGTGCTAAGGAACCGAGTTATAGAACTTCCCCCCCGAAGAGAAATGACCAGTACTGGTAGCGAGGAAAGCTTGCGTGCTCAGACCGTAGCTCTGGATGGGCTGTTCAGCTCACGTTGGGTCTCTCTCTCTTGCTCTTCAAACAGATTCTCTGCTCCTGCTGTCCAGTCTGCAGGTAGCCCTCTCTGTACATTTTTCACCAGGCTGTAAGTAAAGCTCTGATGAAAGCCTGCTGCCTGGATCCCCTGGGGACTCGAGGAAAGGCTAATATTTGCACACAGCTGGATACTCAGGGCAGCAGGAAAGTAAACAGCACCCTCGTATCCCCCATGGCACTGAAGGTGCTCGTGCTGCCTTTTTATGCCTGGTTCCTGGGTGGGAAGATCCCCAGGAGGAGGCATGGCTACCCACTCCAGCATTCTTGCCTGGAGAATCCCATGGACAGAGGAACCTGGTGGGCTTCAGTCCGTGGGGTTGCACAGAGTCGGACACAACTGAGTGACAGAGCGTGCAGCACATGCAGGTCTTGGGGAAGGTTTGTTGATGGGAGACTCTGAGGCGGTGAGTCTATTAGGATGGCTGGTCTGCTCGGCCAGCACAGGTCCGTCTGCTGCACTGGCCGTCTGCCCGGGTGGGAGGTGGGGACCGTGTCCCTCAGTCTCCCTCTCCCATGACCTCTTGTAGACCTTTGGGGTGTCTCCTCCTGGAGGGCGGGGGCAGCCTGCTCTCTAGAGGCAGGGAACTGGGCTAAGAGGATCTGCGATAGGGAGAAAGAGGCCCACAGAGGATGGAGGGAAGCTGCCTTCCTGGCATTTAGGGTGATAATCCTCCGGGTGCCAAGGCCGAGCATCCGCTTGCTGGCTTGGCCAGGCAGGAGATGTGTGATCATGGGCAAGGTCCTCGTTCCTCTGTCTCTTGTGTCCCTGGGGGATGCCTATGTCACAAGTCACTATGAGGGTTCACTGAATTAATCTATGCACTGGCAAGTACTTAGATTCCTGTTATTATTAATATCATTGGGTACGGGATGACAGGGCAGGCTGTCTGAAGTCATATATCCATCAAAGAGTTCTGACAGCAGCCCTGGAGGCAGGGTCCCTTATTTAAAAACCTTTAATAGATGTATGTGGCCGCGCTGGGTCTTAGTCGCAGCATGCGGGCTCTTTTGTTGCAACATGCAAAGTCTTGGTTGTGGGCTAGCTCCCTGACCAGGAATTGAACCCAGGCCCCCCAGCACTGGGAGCACAGAGTCCTAGCCACTGGCCCACCAGGGAAGCCCCTCCTTCATTTTAAAGACCAGAAAACCGAGGCTCGGGGAAGCCGAATACCTTGCACAGGCTAGAGCGTGCACTTTCCCCGTAAACTTTCCCCGTGGCAAGAGGAATATATGAAGTGCTGATACTCTTTTTCTGCGCTGAGGACTTCTTGGAATCAAGAGGTGCCTCGCTGGGAGGTGGCTCCCCGCTGTTGTCTGAAGGACGTGTATGGTGTGGTTCTGCCCTGGGATGTGAAGCAGCCTTTCCATTCACTTCTGCTGCTGAAATATTGATATGTGAAATGCTTCTGAAGCAGGAGAAATAAAAAGCCACCGTGGCAAACAGATTAATTTCGTACTTCCCTTTCTCACCTGGGGCCCCTCCGCCGCAGATGTGCGAGGTGACCTGTACCCTGTTGTGGGGCTTGGAGTCATTAGGGGCACTTCTCAGCTGTGATGACTGCGGGTACCCACCGCCTTTCTCGGTCTCCCAGGGCCTGTGGCTTTCCTTCTCTCCACTAATGGCTGAAAGCGCGCCTGCTCTGAGGACATTTATGAAACCACTTCCCCTTCCCCCCACCTTGCCTCGACCCCTGGCTGAACATCTCCTTCCTAAATCCCTCTGCTGACTGTGCCCTCCTGACATGAAGAACGCGGAAGGCCTGGAGCCACCCTGTGCCCTCGGACGAGGTCCTTTCCTTTGTCCCCGCGCTGTAAGCCTCAGGAAGAAGACCACGTGTCCTGCAGTCCGGCTGACTCACGACCCGAGCCGCTCTGCCCTGCGAGTGCGGACGCTAGATCAAACCGTCCCCGCGGTCGTTGGCGTTGGTGCGGATGCCTCTGGTCGGCCGCCTTCCTCGGTCTCAGACAAGCCGAGTAATGAATGCTCCACCTCTGTCTGTCTTCCTCCCGGTGCCGCGTGAGGAAACAGAGAAACAGATGATCTCACGGGGTGCACAGATCACAGGAGAAAAGCCACAGACAGTTAGTGGTCCCCCGAGGGCCGTGGTTCATCCCGGAGCAGCACTAAAGCTCAAGATGGTATCGCGAACTGCCTGAAACTCTGATTTACGCAGCCCGGCCTTGCCCCGAGGGACGCTGGCGCGGGGAGCCTGGTGGCGCACCTCCGGGGGCTCCTCACGCCCCTTCCTTCCCGTCAGCCTCAGACCTGCCTTGTCTGTGAGAGGCTGTAGTCTCCCTGTTCCCCCTTTCTGGGGGTCCTGATGCAGGAGAGGTTGGGGGTGGAGAGGGCAGGAAAGGAAGAGAGTCCTTTACTCACTTGTTTTCCAGTTTCACTGAGATTAAATTGACATTTTAACCTGGTGGAAGTTGAAGGTTTACCATGTATTTATTTGATACACGAATTTATTGCAAAATGATGACTATGGCATTAGCTAACGTCTCCGTTACACACTATATGTATGTGTGTAATACACTGTATTATGTGTGTAATCCATTACACACTATTATGTAATATACACTATGTAGTGTATATATACACTACTATACATATGAATATTCTGTAATAACTTCTATGGGAAAAGAATCTGAAGAAGAATGGAGATATGGAGGTGTGTGTGTGTGTGTGTGTGAGTGTGTGTGTGTGTATGGACTCTCCAGGTAGCTCAGTGGTAAAGAATCTGCCTGTTGATGCAGGAGATCCAGGAGAGGTGGGTTCGATCCCTGTCGGAAAGATCCCCTGGAGAAGGAAAGGCAACCCACTCCAGTATTCTTGCCTGAAAAATCTCATGGACAAAGGAGACTGTTGGGCTTGAAGTGAAGTGAAGTGGCTCAGTCGTGTCTGACTCTTTGAGACCCCATGGACCGTAGCCTGCTACACTCCTCCGTCCATGGGATTTTCCAGGCAAGAGTACTGGAGTGGTTGCCATTTCCTTCTCCAGAGGATCTTTCAGACTCAGGGATTGAACCCGGGTCTCCCGCACCGTTGGCAGACGCTTTACCATCTGAGCCACCAGGGAAGTCATGAGTTGGGCATGACTGAGCACTCATGTCTGCACGCAATGCTATACATATATCTGATTCACTTTGTTGTGAATCAAGAATCTCCATTCTTTTTCAGATTCTTTCCCCATATAGGTTATTACAGAATATTGAGTAGCATCCTGTGCTGTCCACTAGGTCCTTGTTGATTATTTTATATATACAGTAGTGTGTATATGTTAATCCCAAGCTCCTAATTTATCACCTCTCCCCAGGTTTCCCCTTTGGTAACCTTAAGTTTGATTCCCAAATCTGTATGTTTCTGTTTTGTAAATAAGTTAGAAACAGATTATTTTAGATTCGTACGTGTTCACATTCAGTCGGGTCTGACTCTTTGTGACCCCATGGACTGTTGCCCACCAGGCTCCTCTGTCCACGGGATTCTCCAGGCAAGAACACTGGAGTGGGTTGCCACTTCCTTCTCCAGGGGATCTTCCCGACCCAGGGACTGAACCCGCGTCTCTTGCATCTCCGGATTGGCAGACGGATCCCTTACCAGCTGCACCGTTTTGGCCTCTTTGACGTCAGCACACCAACCGCTGTCATCACCTTTCATTCACCTGCTTTTTAAACATAGAACAATCCTTATATTTCTTGGTGCTGGGTTGCTCTCTTATGTTTGTATTACAAAGAAATAAGTTGCTTTCCCTTCGCACTGCTGGGAATACCATGTGCCTACATTTATTACTATAGTTTGTTCACTCATTTCCTATTGACTGAAGCATTCATTTATGAATCCCTTGCTGGGTGGGTATTGGAAATTCTAACTTACAGGCTATAAAGGAAATTCAAAAAGGGGTAGAATTAAATTTTAAAGTGATGCCTTCTAATTTGTAGTATGCTTTCCTTGAAACTCTCACATCCCATCTAGTATAATTATCTCCTTGTGATTTTCAGAAGACCTTTCTGAACTTGGTTGTGGGTGAACTTGTGAACACATGACGCTCCTTGAGCCTGAGATTGTGGCTTTAGATGATGCTGATGGGAGTTGAACCTTGAACCTATAACTGGTCTTTGAAGCCAGACTGTGGCTCAGTTTCGTCATTTCGTTAGCAACGTGCTTGGCCATTTCTAATGAGCTGGCTTATCTTCGCTTTTGCAGCCTGCATGGAGAGGGAAAAAAACTTAAAAGCAACTGCTTTTCATTTTAATAGCCTTTACTTGAGTTCAAACAACTAAGATTATTAGAAAATACTTTAGAAATTTAATAAAGTTAGAATTATGAATTCAATCAGTAATATGGAGTTTAAAATGATGCCGTTGATTCAAGTGATAGCAGCCCATTTATACTGGTTTTCCCTGTAGGTATATAACCTACAGATTGTGGATTCCTTTTAATCCTGGTTGTTTGCTGGAGTCTTTCTGATCTAAAAGATCTAGACAGTATCACACCTCATTCCTGGGCTGGGGGGATCCTCTAGTCTTACCAAGAGCTTGGTGACTTGGGAGAGGCCTTCTTTTTTCCTGCTTGTTTCTGCTTGTAAATCATATTCCAGCCCCCTGTGCCCTTATATTTAAACTCACTTCCCCAAACATCTGCTTGTAGAGCCCACTTTATTGAAGACTTGGGGGCACAAGAGAGGGATTTACATCCAAGATCTGAAGCAAGTTAAACTTGGGTACCAGATGGACCTGCTTTATTTAAACAATTATTTGCCTGTTTCTGGCTGTGCCGGGTCCTTGTTGCTGCGAGGGCTTTCTCTAGCAGAGCAAGGGCTACTCTGTTACGGTTCGTGGGCTTCTCACCGCGGTGGCTTCTCTTATTGCACAGAAGCTCTTGGCGAATGGGGCTTCAGCAGTCGCAGCCTGTGGCTCAGTATCTGTGGCGCACAGGCTTAGCTTCTTGCTGGCATGTGGGGCCCTTTCAGATCAGGGATTGAACTGTGTCTCCTGTGTTGCCAGGCGGATGCTCTACCACTGAGCTGCCAGGAAAGCCTGGACCTGCTTGTTAGAAGTCTTGGGCATTGCAGTAACTGAGCTCAGCTGACACTTGTCTGTTTTGCTCTCCTCTTTTCCTTTTTTATTCCCCCAGTGCTTTCCCTCTCTTTTCTCTCTTCCCTCCCTCAGGCTCTAAAATCCACTTTTCCCAGTTTTTATGTATTCTTTAAATTTTTAGTGCTGAGCCGTGGAGCTGTCATCCGCTGCAGCAGTCCAGTGAAGTCTGATGCTCTATCGACATGTTCAAGGAAGCAGTCTAGTTAGAAATGACTGCTTGGGCCTTCGTTGGTGGTCCAGTGGTTAGGACTCCTCGCAGGGAGTCGTGGGTTCTATCCTTGGTCGGTAAACCAAGATCCCACAAGCCACGCAGTGTAGCCAAAAAAGAAGAAATGACCACTTGGGAGGTCTCTTCTGTCTAAATTCTTGGACAGTGACAAGCCTTCTCCCTCCTCTGTGTCTGGAGGTGAGGACAGGGTTGGTGAGTGTGACTGTGTTCGGGGTACCATATGCAGAAGAAAGGGCAAAACCAGGGCTTTGGATCCGTGTGAGCTTGAATTCTGAACCCTCCTCTTCCTGGCTGTGTGACCGCAGACGGGGTACTTGACATTCCTGAGCCTGTTTCCGTATCTTGAAAGAGAGAGGTAGTATGACGTGCTCACAAGTGTAGAAAGAATAGAATAGAATAACACACAGGTTGTGGAAGGGATTAAAGGGAGGAACGCTTCTAGAGCACCTGCCTCAATGCAGACACTCAACCAGTGTTAATTTCCTTTCCTTTCAAGTGATAGATACTCTCCTTGAGGGTTACATATGTAAACATTAAATATTTATCAATTGCATAATTCAGAGAAAAGAAACTTGAAAAGGAATCTTATGTTGGATTTTTTTTTGATGAAGCCAGTAATTACCCCTGCTTGTCTTTGCTGCACATCTGTCTATATGCAGCACTGGGTCTGCTTTGGATGTCAGTGTGCTGTCCTTAGCACAGGGAGGATGGATTGAACCCAAACTCTTTTCACTGCTTCATAGAAGTTGTAAATATTAGGTATTGATGCTGTGATCTGAGGCCACTCAAGTGACTGGGCTCTAGAGCTGTCCCTGAGGTGGGCCCATCAGAGCCGAATCAATGATGAAGAGATAAACAAAGCTGAAGGCCTGTGGTTGGTCTGATGGCACTCACAGGAGAGTGAAAATGGGTATTTTACCAGCAGAAAGAACTCACCCTCTGTCTTCTGTCTGAAGCAGAGGATTGCAGAGCCACCAGTGAAGAAGTGACCTTTGTAGATCAGGCTGATTTAAACCACGGGCAAAGACACGTTCCATGCAGCTGGATTTTAAGTTCTGGGCTGCCAGGTTTATGTTAGAAACAGTGGCTAGTGTAATATTTCATGTTCTTAGAGGCAGGAAAGAGTAAAGACTTGAACAAAAGAGGTTTTTTCCTTTTGTCAATTGTCTAGTGAAGTGTGAAGTGAAAGTCACTCAGTCGTGTCCGACTCTTTGTGATCCCATGGAATAGTCCATGGGATTCTCCAGGCCAGAATACTGGAGTGGGGATCTTCCCAACCCAGGGATCGAACAATTTGCCAAATGCAGTCAGTAGTCTGTTTATGAACAACTGTGAGCTAAGAATGGTTTTGCATATTTAAAGGGCTATAAAAAGAAAGGAAAACTACACAGCGAAAACCATATGTGGCCCGCAAAACCTAAAATATTTACTGTCTGGCTTTTTCTGGAAACGGGTTTGATCCCTGGTCTAAAGAGTTGGAAATATCTCAGATCAATGAAGGCAAAACGTAACTAACAATGGTTGACTTTTTCAGTTGTCATCTAATTTGTGGCAACCACTGTCTGCTCGTTTTAACAAAGCTTGCTGCTGCTAAGTCACTTCAGTCGTGTCCGACGCTATGCGACCCCATAGATGGCAGCCCACCAGGCTCCTCCGTCCCTGGGATTCTCCAGGCAAGAACACTGGAGTGGGTTGCCATTTCCTTCTCCAACGCATGAAAGTGAAAAGCTCAGTGAAGAAAAGAAAAGTGAAGTCCCTCAGTCGTGTCCAACTCTTAGCGACCCCACGGACTGCAGCCTACCAGGCTCCTCCATCCATGGGACTTTCCAGGCAAGAGGACTGGAGTGGGGTGCCACTGCCTTCTCCGTTAACAAAGCTTAATGTCCATTATTTAGGATGAATATAATCACATCTCAATGTTAATTGTGTCTGGCAGTATCCACGTGGGGTTATTACAGTTTTTAGCAGAGAGTGGAGTCTCTCTTCCTTTCTAGAAGTAGCTCATGTTTCTGTCACCTCCCTGTGAAGCCCCCAGCTGTCCCTTCTCCACCACGCTCACCTGCTTGAAATCTCCTCCTACCCTCTCCCCTGGCTTGAAAGAGGTTGGCAGGGCCTACTCGGGAAGAGCTGCAGAGGGATTGTCCACCTTGTTCTGTGCACGCTGAGACTCTGGAAGGATCTTCAGCAGCGGATGTGTGATCAAAGACCCGTGACGTGTATGTGATGAAGAGGTATAAGTCCTGGGCCTAGGCCGTCCATGGGGGCGGAACCTGAACAAACAACCTCCTGGAAGAATTGGGGCCCAGATTAGACCCTGAAGGAGGGGCACCTTTGTGGGAGAGCAAAGCAGAGGTTCAGGTGTACGAGGGGATGTCTCCTAGAGGGTCCTGCCCAGGGCTGGAGGCTTTTCCAGTCATGTGAGCTGGGGTTGGAGCGTCAGTGTGGCCAAGTCATTGGGAATTTTAAGGTGTATGAAATTCCAAATCCAGTAGCCAGTGAGGAGTCACTGTCATTTATTTTAAAAAGGAGGTATGTGTGTGTGCGTGTGTGTGTGTGTTGGGGGGACAGTGAAATGACAGTCACACAGTTGGCAGCTCTTTGTTAAGCCTTGCTCCAGTGCTGGGCACCCGGTTACATCAATCATCTAACTTCATCCTCACAGTAACTCTGTGGGGGGAGGAATTATCACCTCCAGTTTGCAGATGAGGAAATCTAGGCTGAGAGGGGTGAACATAACGTGCCCGAGGCTCTGAGGTCCTAGCTCCCAACTCCCGGAACCATCTCAGGGGAAACCAGTCCAACAAAACAGGCGAGAGAGGAAAGGAACTGAAATCCTGTCTTCCAAGAGCGACCGCTTTGGGGGCCAGTCCTCACAGACCGCTCTCCGTGGATACTCAAGACCTGTGCGTTCTGCGTAACCTGTGCCAGGACTGGGTAAACCCTGCGTGCGTGCTCAGTCGCTTCACTCGTGTCCTTTGCAGCCCACCGGGCTCCTCTGTCTGTGGGATGCTCCAGGCGAGAATGCTGGAGTGGGTTGCCACGCCCTTCTCCGGGGGATCTTCCCGACTAGGGACTGAACCCGTGTCTCTCACGTCTCCTGCATTGGCAGATGGGTTCTTTACCACTGAGCCTCCTGGAAATTCTACACCTGCACATTTTACATAAATGACAATATAGTATATATCAGGTTCCCCTCCCATTTAAAACTAATTTTTTACTTTTAATAAGTGAGTGTATAGTGTTATAAAAAATTATACTAAGTAGATTTGAAGATCTAATTGGCTTTACTCAATGATTTATGAATTGGGCAGATCTCATCTAGCATCTGGAGGCATGCTCCCAGGGTCTGTACAAAATGGATGGTTTTTATAGGACAGAGAACTATTATGAAAAAAATGTCATATTTAGTGAAATAACTCAGACAGAGAAAGATAAATAGCACATGTCATTTATGTGTGTGTGCTAAGTAGCTTCAGTCATGTCCGACTCTTTGTGACCCTGTGGACTGTAGCCTGGCAGGCTCCTCTGTCCGTGGGATTCTCCAGGCAAGAAGACTGAAGTGGGTTGCTCTTTCTTTCTTCAGGAGGTCTTCCCGACCAGGAATTGAATTTGCGTCTCCTGTGTCTCCTGCATTGGCAGGCGGGTTCTTTACCACTAGCACCACCTGGAAAGCCCGATATCATATATATATGGCATCTAAAGATAATACATAGGAGTCTATATATAAGGCGGAAATAGAGTCACAGACACAGAAAGCAAAGCTGTGGTTACCGAAGGGCCACATGAGGAGTATGAGGTTAACGGATGCAGACTACTTTGCATAAAATAGATGAGCAGAGGGATTTAGCACATGGAGCTGTATTCTTGTAAGGACCTATAATGGAATACAATAAAAAAAAAGAGACTGAATCACCTTGCTGTACACCTGAAACTAACATAGTATTGTGACTCAACGACACTTCACCGAAAGAGAACAAGTATGAAAAAGATCACATTTCTGGAGCAGGTTGAAGCTGCAGTGGAGTCAGGTGTTCAGCGCGGGTTTGGTGCTGTGAGGTCCGGCACAGGCGGTGGGGTTCGGGCTGCGCTTTCCTCTCTAACTGCAGTATTTCACTTTGTGACTGTACTTTTGTCCGCATAACCTTTCGTCTAGAGATCACTGCAGGTTCTTGAGCAAGGGAATCTTGATAAACTTCTTAACTGAGTCTCATGCTTTCTCACTTTCCTTGCAGCACGCTCTTGACGCGGACAACGCAGGAGTAAGCCCAATAGGAAACTCTTCCAACAACAGCAGTCACTGGGACCTGGGAAGTGCCTTTTTCTTTGCTGGAACTGTCATCACCACCATAGGTATCCATGTGTTTGCAAGTATCTTTTCCCGGCAGGCCCTCCTGAAGAATGGCACTAAAATCAACAGTTCGTCCGCATAGAATCCACGACTGCCGGGGGTTCGGAGGAGGCTTCCCAAACACTGTCAAGTTATCACAGTACTTGTGTGGTGGCTTTCAGTAAAAGCCAAAGTAGAATGAACTGTTTCAGTTTTCAAAATGAAAGTCTAGGGGACCTTTAGTTTAAATGGACCTCATGGGAAGGTTAAAGTGAAAAAAATCAATCTCTGAATTGGTCAGTTGAACTCAGATTGCTCAGCTGAGTTGAAATTCCTTTTTTAAAAGTGTACTTATTAAAGTTATTCATGAAGGTACCAAACTGTTCTACAAAGTTTGTTATGAAAAACAGCAGTCTCTGCCCGTCTCTCTTTTTTTAACCTCCCCTGGATACATTGCTTTCATCCCTTTTGCTTGATTATTTTGATATTCATCTCCATGTCTTTAAATATCACATTTGCGCTGCACTTCCCGAATTTTATTTTAGTGATGATTTCTTGACTTCCCATTGAGGAAAATGAGGAATTAGTTCCCTTTCCTCATCCCTGCCCACCGTAGAAGGGCTCTCTTTCCGTCCTCCTTCCTTCCCTGTGGTTTAATTAGATCAAAAGTGAATGTTTGCATTACTTTGCTGGGTAAATGCTCTTCACAGCTGATCATAAGGTGAGCTCTGATTACTAACTTCCTGCACCAATTTTTGTTCTCATTGTATTTCTGTGTGTCTTTTATCTGATCCTCGGGGAGTCTTGTATTTTTGTCCTAGGTGTTAATTGGTTTGTCATAGGGGTTAACTTCATAATTATAATCGCATATAATAACCTTAGGGTTCAAATCTTTAAGCAGTATTTATTAGCCCTCTGTTATGGGTGGTGACATCTCTTTCTCCACCACACAGTTTCAGTTGAGGCCATCTTATCAGTGTTTACTTTTACATCATTAAATATGCTTAAGCTTCTGTCAGACGACTTGCCCACTTTAAATAATAACTCTTGGCTCTCAGCGGTCATATATAATGCAGTGAGGGAACTGACTCAGCATCTCAACTCCTTTTCCTCTTCCGCTATCGATTATTACTCTCTGTATCATTCTGTGACATCAGGGTGTATATTTCACATTCTGTTCTGCTGCCTGGGTACTCCCACTGTGTTAGTCATAGTTCTGCGGTTGAATATTGTCCGTGTTCCTCTCTAGCCACGGTTTACACCGTGGTTTTGCCATTGCTTTTGTCAATCTTCACTTGCTTGGCTGAACCTTAAGAATGGCTCCTGGGAGCAATATTCCCTGGGTGTTTGTATTGTCGGATGGTAGCCTTACACTTGCCTGGAAAATCCCATGGATGGAGGAGCCTGGTAGGCGGCAGTCCATGGGGTCGCTAAGAGTCGGACACGACTGAGCAACTTCACTTTCACTTTTCACTTTCATGCATTGGAGAAGGAAATGGCACCCCACTCCAGTGTTCTTGCCTGGAGAATCCCAGGGATGGAGGAGCATGGTGGGCTGCCATCTATGGGGTCGCACAGAGTCGGACACGACTGAAGCGATTTAGCAGCAGCAGCCTTACACTTGAAGGGCAGTTTGGCTAGAAATGAAATCAGTGACTCACATTGTTTTTCAAGGATCTTGTTGGTTACTCTGTTTCCCCCTCTGCTTATGCAGTGGTGGAGAAACCTAATGGCAGGCAATTTCCCTCCTTTTATCAGTATAACTGACTTGATCTTTCTGCTCAGCTACTCAAAAGATTATTTCTTTATCATTCGTCTGATAAAGCTATGAGGTTTTGTCCCTTTTATTTCCGGAAAGCTGTCTCGATTGTCCTTTTGAAGCATTCTCTCCGCTGTGTGGTCTGGGCTCTGTTCTTTAGGGATTCCGATTGTACATCTGTCATTACTTCTTTCCATGTCCTCTATACTAGTATCTTCCCTGAACTCCTTTTTAACCCTTAAAATTGGCTTTCAATTGTTTTAAAATTTTAAATTATTTATTTTAATTGGAGGCTAATTACAATATTGTGATGGTTTTTGCCATTTATCGACATGAATCAGCCATGGGTGCACATGTGTCCCCCATCCTGAACCCCCCTCCCACCCCCGTCCCCACCCCCTCAGGACGAGCCCCTCAGGGTCATCCCAGTGCACCTGCTTTGAGTGGCCAGCTTCATGCATTGAACTTGCACTGGTCATCTATTTCACATATGATAATATACAAGTTTCAATGCTATTCTCTCCAATCATCCCACCCTCGCCTTCTCCCACAGAGTCCAATAGACTGTTCTATACATGTGTCTCCTTCGCTGTCCTGCATATAGGGTTATTGTCTTTCTAAATTCCACATATATGTGTTAATATACTGTACTGTATATTATACAATATAGTATATCGTTTTTCTGACTTACTTCACTCTGTATAATAGGCTCCAGTTTCATCCACCTCATTAGAATTGACTCAAATGCATTCTTTTTAATGGCTGAGTAATACTCCATTGTGAATATGTACCATAGCTTTCTTATCCATTCGTCTGTTGATGGACATCTAGGTTGCTTCCTGGCTATTGTAAACAGTGCTGCGATGAACATTGGGGTACACATGTCTCTTTCAATTCTGGTTTCCTCAGTGTGTGTGCCCAGCAGTGGGATTGCTGGGTTGTATGGCAGTTCTAGTTCCAGTTTTTTAAGGAATCTCCACACTGTTCTCCATAGTGGCTGTACCAGTTTGCATTCCCACCAACAGTGTAAGAGGGTTCCCTGTTCTGCACACCCTCTCCAGCATTTATTGTTTCTAGACTTTTGGATCACAGCCATTCTGACTGGGGTGAGATGGTACCTCATAGCGGTTTTGATTAGTATTCCTCTGACAATGAGTGATGTTGAGCATCTTTTCATGTGTTTGATAGCCATCTGTATGTCTTCTTTGGAGAAATGTCCATTAAGTTCTTTGGCCCACTTTTTGATTGGGTCGTTTATTTTTCTTGGAATTGAGCTGCATGAGCTGCATGTATATTTTGGAGACTAATTTTTGTCAGTTGTTTCATTTGCGACTCTTTTCTCCCGTTCTGAAGGCTGCCTTTTCACCTTGCTTATGGTGTCCTTCATCGTGCAAAAGTTTTTAAGTTTAATTAGGCCCCCTTTGTTCACTTTTATTTCCGTTACTCTGGGAGCTGGGTCGTGTCACTCGCTTGATTCCGTCCTCTCTTCTTTGTGTGCGTGTGTGTTTTCACAGTCTTACCTTCTCCATGCGCGTCTTCCAATTTTATTTTCATTACTGTGATCATTAGGGGACTTTTTTCTTTGCTATTTTTTCCCTGGATTCCATTAGCTTAGCTCGCATCTCATCTACACTTGTTACCTCATCATCTTCTCCCTGATTTCCTGCATCTTTGTGGTTTCTCTCTGATGATTCTGAGAGGCAATTACTTCATGCTTGTTTACGGTTTTGTCTGGTTGGGGCAGCATCTTTCTGCCGAGTGTCTTTCATTCACTGGTAAGTTTTGCTGCTCTTTCACTTTTTTTTTTTTTAATGGAAGCTTTATCTTCACGCCGAGCATTTCTTTTGATGCCAAACACACTGGATATCCCTGGACTAGCTCTCTGCTGAACTTTCCTGGGGGCTTGAAGAGGGGAGCAGGGAGAAGTCAGTAACCTTTCTGGCCGCACGTGCCAAGACGCCCCTCTTTCCTGCTGCCAGTGAGGCGGAGCGCCTCCTGCAGACCCGGCCTGTCTGTGTTCCTCTCTGCATAGCTCTGCCTCTTCTGTTTTTCTGGACCAGGTCAAGCTCAGGAAGGCTTCTGCGGCTCTTCCTGTTCACACTGTATTTCACACTTGGTGCAAACAGCGATGTATCTTTTGAAGTTCAAGGTGAGACCCTCACTTTCATAATTGGATTTTTACTGTCATTTTCTGAGATTTGCCATCAATGGGCCCTTTAATCATTCTCTGTACTTCTCTATATTTTTTCCCATGTTGCCTCTGCAATCTCAGCTTCTTTGGGTAACCCTGACCTATATGGTGGAATCTGTAGGTTGCATCCCTTTCCCAGCTCTGCTGAAAAAGAGTTTGAGAGTTATTGGCCCTTGTTTAGTAGTGAAGTCACATTGCGATAAAAATTCTCATTCAGAAGAATGGGAGACACACAGCTATCACCAGTTCATAGCAGCGATGGCCAAACAGAGGGAGATTCTTCTGCACTCAGTGGGAAGATTCTTGCATTAACATTTGTTTATATTCTGTGGGAGGAAATCTCTCTCCTAGTTCAAATCTCTCAAATCCCATAACTCTCTGAGGCCTTCTGTGAGGTTTTTCCTTCCCCTACTTTTCATAGCCACACATTGGGTGGGTGTTGGAGGGTATGCCTTTTGGGGGGAATGCATCTTTGGTGATTGTCTTCCTATTGGTGCCAGTTTCAGAAGCTCTGGGTTGTTGTAGAGGCACGGGTTTTTGTCTATGGTTATAGGCCTCATCTTCAGAACCTGTATGACTTTTACCTTGTTGCATTCAAGAAAGTTATGTGCAGTAAGGAAACTTGGAGTGAGCGAGAATTGTCATTCCTTTTAGAAAGTCTCGTAACATAATTTCTGGCACACTAGGTTTGCGCTTACAAATCTGCAAGTGTATTAAGATCAACTATCCCAAGTAGTAGAGGCATAAATTATGCCAGGAAGTCTGGGGCCTAGAAGCCTTTCAGACACTCCAGACCGGATCAGATCATGCTTGTCCTCAATCCCATAGTATCCAACAAAGGATGCAGGATGACATGGCACCATTTGATGTAAGGGCAAAAAGTGCCATCCAGCTCAGCAGCCCCTGAGGACATCGCTGCAGCAGACCAGAGAAGACCAATGTCAGGTTCAACTGTGCGCAGCGGTCTGGATATTAGATGGGGAAAGGGGTCGTGTGTCGCTGGGGGATTTACGGTGAAGTAAGTCAGAAGGAGAAAGACAAACACCGTATGATGTCACTTACACGTAGAATCAAATATATGGTGGAAATGAACCTACAAAACAGAAACAGACTCAGGTAGAGAAAGGCTTGTGGTTGCCAAGAGGGAGGGGATGGGGGGGAGTTTGGGGTTGGTAGATTCAAGCTATTATATACAGAATGGGTGAGCAACAAGGTCCTGTGTAGCACAGGGAGCTCTATTTAATATCCTCTGGTAAACCATAATGGAAAAGAATATTTAAAAATGTGTGTATATATGTGTGTATAACTGAATCACTTGGCTGTACAGCAGAAATTAGCACCTTATAAGTGACTATAGCACAAGCAAAGCAAAGTGAAGTTGCTCAGTCATGTCTGACTCTTGGTGACCCCATGGACTGCAGCCCACCAGGCTCCTCCGTCCATGGGATTCTCCAGGCAAGAGTACTGGAGTGGGGTGCCATTTGCTTCTCCAGGGGATCTCCCCAACCCAGGAATGGAACCCAGGTCTCCCACATTGTAGGCAGACATTTTTACTGTCTGAGCCACCAGGGGAGACTCGTAACTAACTATACTTAAATTTAAAAATTAAAATTAAATTAGAAGCATAAAAAAATAAAGAAATTCAGTAATGTGCATGTGCATGGTCACAGTCCTGAGTTCAGAGACAGACAGGATTCCTGGATTAGGCCAGTAAGCGAGTGGATTCCTGCAGGGGCTTTTGTGTGAGTTTTGGAGGAAATGACTTCTTTTTCTTACTGGAGGTAAATCGGGAAAAAGGTAAGCCAGGAGGACCCTGCTGTCCATTTCCTTCCCTCGAGGGGTTTTTCTGCCTAGAGTTCAGCTGATAGTGAAGAAGCCGAGTAACAGGAGGGGAGCCGTAAGTGAGGTCCCGCTTGTCGCCTTTGAGCTGGGGTGAAGCCGCCCGTAGAGAGTTAACACGTGTTAAACACCCTGCACTCGGCTCCATCGTGCTTTGGGTTCTCTCTCACCTAATGAAAAACCCTAACAAATGCACACTCACGGCTCAGAGATCACAGAGGGCTGCTAAGTGTCCTCTGCCCTCAGAGCCCGGGCTGGACCCTGCTGGCCACTGCGGCCGCCGCCGCCTCCTCCTGTGGGCTCCTTGCTTTTGGTTTCAAGGCTTAGATGGAGCTTCCTAGTGGATAAGCCCCTAGGTTTCCACGTGCTGGTGTCCTGGCAACCTGGGATGCTGTTGCCTCTATAGTGGGAGGACGGGTGCTGTGTCACACCTGGGCAAAGGATAGGGACCTTTCCCAAAGTCTGAGGGAAGATGGAGCCCGAACAGGAAACTGCTGCACAACAGGCAGGGGACAGAAATGAACAAAACAAGAGCAGCCCGAACCCCAGGTCAGGGGCAGCCCGAACCCCAGGTCAGGGGCAGCCCGAACCCCAGGTCAGGGGCATGGCTCCGTGGTCACACAGCGATTGCGTTCTTTTCTAGTGGATGGAAAAAATGCCTTTTTTTCCCCTTTCACTCTGTCTTAATTGAAAAATAATGTGTTGTGAGTTGAACACCATTTAGCTGGCTAAATTTTGACTGCGGGTGGAAAGTTTTAGAAAGTCACACCATTAGAAATTTCTAAAGAAAACAGGAGTACGGTGTTAGAAAGAATAGTAAGGTGAGGAGATGATGATTTCTCATAATTATTTAGTGGCAAATTCTTTCATTACAAGTGGTAGCAAGGCTTATAAAACACTAAGAGCCTGCTAATTTTTCTTCTTCTTTCTGAGACATTTTCCATCATTTAGAACTCAGGCAGTAGGGCAGTTGGAGCCGAGGAGCTCTTTTATTACTTGTGAAATACGCACATATTAGCGTGCTTGCTTGAGTTCACATAATGTGCTGCGTAATTCTGTAAACACTGCCCCATATTACTAAGGCTTTTTGGAAAAGCATCATCTTTGATGGGTCTTTTGGATCTGCTACCAATTCTGTAATCACATGATGTTGCAGGCTTCAGTGGTTTTCACTTCTGTGACAGTGTGATATCACAATGAAAATCCTTGTTCTCTAAGGGCGATCTTCATCTCTGCTTGTTTTCTTGGCAAGATCCCCCAGGGGATGCTGTGTCAAAGGGCCTGAACCTTTGAAAGGCTTGCCAAATCGCTCTCCAGAGACTCTCCTGAGCCACGTGAGGTTATGTGCTATTCAGACACAAAAAATGTGCTCATTATGGAGAATGCATATACAGAGATCTTAGGAATAATAGTCTTTTCCTGAAAAGCAGTGATACTACTCAGTAACAGAGGTCCCTTTTATCTGAAGATATCAAAGCACTTTTTTTTTTTTTGACAAGATTTTCTTGTGCTCAGCTATACAGGAAGATCTACAAATGTGCGGCACAAGGGGAACACGTTCAAGCATTTCTCCAAACCAGGAGTCATGCCAGGAGAAGACTAGACTGCTGTCCTATTTGAGGTCACCCTGCACCCTGTCCGCTTTCTCAGTAACTAATTCTCATTTGTTGACTGTGCGAGTGGGTCTCCAGGAAGTATACTTTTCCTCAGCTGGAGGAAGCTATCTGCAGATTCTTCCCACAAAACATCATTTGTGGAAGGGCAGACAATGATTTGAGTTCTCACCAACAGCTCTAGAATCCAGTTAGATTTCCTCTTTGAAGCTTTTTTTTGTCCTTGCCACTCAGCATTTGGAATCTTATTTCCTTGACGGTAGATGGAATCCATACCCCTTGCAGGGAAAGCACACAGTCCTAACCACTGGACCACCAGGAAATTCCCCATTTGAGGCATTTTTGGATTAGGTCACTTGACTCTACCCGCATCCTAGAGAGCCCCTCCTCAGGTCCCAGATGGTAACCAGTAACCGTGTCCCTCTCCTGGAACTCAGTTAAGAGTTATCGGACTTCCCTAGTGGTACAGTGGATAAGAATCCAGCTGCCAGTGTGACGGCAGCCATGAAATTAAAAGACGCTTGTTCCTTGGAAGAAAAGTTATGACCAACCCAGAGAGCATATTAAAAAGCAGAGACATTACTTTGCCAACAAAGGTCCGTCTAGTCAAGGCTATGGTTTTTCCAGTGGTCATGTATGGATGTGAGAGTTGGACTATAAAGAAAGCTGAGTGCTGAAGAACTGATGCTTTTGAACTGTGGTGTTGGAGAAGACTCTTGAGAGTCCCTTGGACTGCAAGGAGATCCAACAAGGCCATCCTAAAGGAGATCAGTCCTGAATATTCATTGGAAGGACTGATTCTGAAGCTGAAACTGCAATACTTTGGCCACCTGATGGGAAGAACTGACTCATTTGAAAAGACCCTGATGCTGGGAAAGATTGAAGGCAGGAGGAGAAGGGGATGACAGAGGCTGAGATGGTTGGATGGCATCACAGACTCAATGGACATGAGTTTGGTTAAAGTCCGGGAGTTGGTGATGGACAGGGAGGCCTGGCGTGCTGCGGTCCATGGGGTCGCAAGGAATCGGACGTAGCCTGGTGACTGAACAGCAGCAGTAGGTGCCAGGAACTGTGCTCCACAAACATCATCTCACGTAGTTTCACATTAACTCTCATTTGCCTCATTTTACTAACGAGAGGAGTGAGACCCAGAGACGTTAGATGGCTTGTCCAATATCTCAAGGTTAGTAAGCCACAGAGCCCCACTTTATCCACCAGGACCAGCTGCATAAGGCACAAAGCCCAGTGTCAAGTGAAAATGCAGTCTCTTGTTAAAAAAACAAAAAAATGATTAAAAGCCTCAAAATGACAACAGCAGAGCATTAAACCAAGAGCGAGGCCCTTTTAAGTGGGGAACGCTGCATGACTGCCACACACCCATGAACGCACAGCCTGGCTTGAGAAAGTTTGCTCTAACCCAAACCCCAGAGCTGAACAGCACACGGTTTGGCCAAGATTTGACTTCGGCACATAAATAGCAAACGGGAGGGTTCCGTGTGTGCTGCTCAGGCCCGTGTCCTGTGTAAACACCAGCTTTGTCTTCAGAAAGGGCTCGGGCTCTTTTCTAGCCTGGGGGTGACTGGCGCCGAGCGCTGCCGTGGGCTTTCTCATTCACAACAGAGTGTTCTCGCTGGGCTGGTCTCCTCCTGCCAAACGTCACCGGAACCCAGCTGGTGGAAGATCCTCGGAGGCTTCCTCTTTAGGAAGTCCACTTGTAATGCTCTGGGCTCCGTCTGCCTGGCCTGCAGCTTCTCACCCCCCAGCCTTCGCTGCCCCAAGGACCTACACCCCAAGTCCCGTCGTGGGAACCCTGTGCCATCCAGCCGGTCCAGCCTGGGGCACAGGCATTGTGTTAGTTGCCTCGGTGCTGTGGGAGAACGGTGGTTTCTGGGGAGAAAATAGAAGCAGCTATCTCTTTTCTCCTGGGACTTAGTTTTGCTGGAGACACAAAGTGATTCCTTCCTGCAGAAAACCCAGGCAAGGTGACAATTGCGGATCCTTACTGAATGCTTACTCTGGGCCTCCTGTTTCACTGTGGATTTAATCTCCAAAGGGTCCTCAGGCTTCACATGTAGCTCTTGAAGCTGTAAGGTAGGTGCTATTAATAGCCCCCTCATTCAGACAAGGAAAGTGAACCAGAAAGGTAGATTGCCCAAGATCTGAGAGTTAGCAAGTGGAAGGATCAGAATAGAAGTTTAACTCCCTGAGTTCTCAGGCCTCGTGACACCTTACTTCAAAGTTCTATCAAGCCTTCAGGAAGAACGGGCAGGGAAGTCTCGAGGGCCCAGTACAAACAGAGGCAAAAATCCAGGAATGTGTCCTTCCTGTTGCCTCAGAGCAAAATTCCAAAAAGTACCTTATGCAATTTTCTTAAGAGTAACAGGGTTGAGTGTCAAACTGGAGAACAGCCTCTCCATATAGTTCATCAGAGGCAGGGAACACAGACAGACAGACAGACAGACACGCACAAGATACAGCATAACTCAAAAATGGCAATTACTTTACATCCAAAGTGAAGTGATGGTCTTAAACAGGCTTATTCGAGGCTTGAAAGTGAAAGTCGCTCAGTCGTGTCTGACTCTTTGCAACCCCATGGACTATGTAAGTCCATGGAACTCTCCAGGTCAGAATACTGGAGTGGGTAGCTGTTCCCTTCTCAAGGAGATCTTCCCAACCTGGGAATCGAATCCAGGTGTCCCTCATTGCAGGCGGATTCTTTACCAGCTGAGCCACCAGGGAAGCCAAAGAATACTGAAGTGGGTAGCCTATCCCTTCTCTAGGAGGTCTTCCCGACCCAGGAATCAGACTGGGGTCTCCTGCATTGCAGGCAGATTCTTTACCAACTGAGCTATCAGGGAAGTCCCTCAGTCAGTTCACTCAGTCGTGTCTGACTCTTTGCGACCCCATGGACTGCAGCACGCCAGACCTCCCTGTCCACCACTAACTCCCGGAGTTTACTCAAATTCATGTCCACTGAGTTGGTGATGCCATCCAACCATCTCATCCCTTCTCCTCCTGCCTTCAATCTTTTCCAGCATCAGGGTCTTTTCCAATGAGTCAGTTCTTCGCATCAGGTGGCCAAAGTATCCTCTATTCAAGGCTCATTTGAATATTACTTCTTGAGTGCCTGAGAACTTTGCTCTAATTTTAGTGTCCTAGCCTTCGAAACCCAGAATAAGGAGCCCACTGTAATAAGATCCAGGCTACTGCTTACACTTTGCATTAGAAGCATAGGGCCGACTGATTTCCCCCACATTTTCCTTGAACCCCTCCAGAGCCAGGCATGGTGATGTTAAGTGAGTCTGAGGATAACCAGGTGAAGGTGGTGGTATTGGATTGGAGCCTCCTCTTCCTGCTTTGTTCTCAGGCTCTTTAGATGATGGGAATGTCCCCTGAGCACAGTCCTGACCCAAGCGGTGGAGCAGATCCTCTCTAAAAGCTGGTGGAAGGCGTGCAGCACTTGTTAAAGCTTATAAGATGCTAGCTCTGCAGATTCAAGGCCTCAGTGTGTCTCCCTGTGCCTGCAATGTGCTTCTTTCTGAGATATTCAAACTAAAAGATAGTCGGCTTCCTTGACAGTAATCAGGCAATTGGGAGACAGTAAACTTATGGCCAGAGCCATAAATGTTTCCATGAATTACCAGAATATTTCCAGGTTTCACCATAATCCTGCAGGAATTGGAGCTGTATAGGCACCTTTATCCCTTTTTAACAGGGCTGTGTTAATGTAAATCGATTATTCTAGAGGGAAATGCTGACAGAATGATTTTGTCCAAGTTCCTGAAAACACCTGAAAAAAGTTCTGAGAGCCTTTTTTTTTTTTCCACAATTAAATAAAAATCATGGTGAGTCAAAAAAAAAAGCAAGATTAGAAGGCTTGCCTGAACAGTCATTTAAAAAATAGAAGCTATATAATTTAGATGATTTGTGATAAGAGGTTTGAATGATTCTGATTTGGAAAACTGAACAGGAAAATAACCGGGTGACTCAGCACCCAGAGGCAGGAAGCAAGAGTGAGTCCTCCAGGCCCACAGGAGGCTGAATGACAGACGGGCTGTCAGCATTATCGTTCCTGTGTCAAATCCCCAGCGTGCTAATAGCCATGAGCCCAATAACTCACTTACTGCGTGGGTTAGAGGCAGGCTCCCTGTCAGCTGCTGTGAGAGAATGTTAAGCTAGGTGACTAGCTAGACACTGGTTAGTGTAATATTGCAGCACTCACTGGCGTGACCACCGAGTGATTTAGAGTCTCATCTCTGTAAAACGTGTGTTAATGCTGTATGCCTTTTTCTTCCAGCACCACCGTCTTCAGTCCTGTCAGAGAGAGTAAGCCAAATATCCACTAGTTAGGTACCTAGCTGCAGAACTCTCGAGAACGTGGATGTGGGTGTTTTCGAAGCGCTGTTTGAAGCAAGCGATAGATCTGGCTGTTGGACAATTGTTTTGTGTTTACACATCCATTCCACCACCAAACCTTCAGTTCACACCTGCATCCAAGGATCCCTGGATTCTTGGTGCAAGAAGTGGGCGGGTCGGGGTGGGCACTACTCAGGTGGCGTGGAGTTCCCAGGAAAGAGAAAGAGAGACCCAGGCAGAGCTCAGCATCCTGGCCCACGTGAGAAGGAGCGCTCGGCCTCTCCTCCTCCACTCCTGACTCTTTTCAGGCTTCTCAGGGCAGGGCTGTATGATCCAGGGGTCCTTTCTGAATTCGTCCTAGACCACCCATCCTCCTGAATGTGGAACACCCGTCACCCTAAGAAGGCAAATGCAGGAGACAGCCACAGTCCGACCCATAGAGGGGATGGCCACAGGACGAGGCTGGATAGGAGAAGCTCTTCCCAAATCTAAAAAAGTAGTGGTCAACCCTCCTCAGGTGCCCAGTGTCCCTAAACCAGACACGCCGAAGATGTCTGATGTTTCTGAAATGGGTGGTACCATTTTCTACCAGAAACGCAATTCTAGATGACCACAGATCTCCTAAAATGTCATCTAGTGAAATACATGTCATCTTATCAGATCCTGGAAACCTGGACCCTCTTGAAACTGTATACAGGGAGAGAAAGAAGAGACGCAATGAAACGATGTTCTCAATTTTGTAGGGCCTTTAGAATGGAGCGCTCCTAAAACTCCTGAGGTTCAGGGTGGGGATGAAGAAGCCCTCTAGGAAGTCAGGTTCTTTGGTTCCGTGCTCTAATTTCTCTGCCGCTTCACCACTCTCCCTCTCTCTTTTTAATATTTCTCACCAGGGTATGGGAATATTGCTCCAAGCACTGAAGGAGGCAAAATCTTTTGTATTTTATATGCCATCTTTGGAATTCCACTCTTTGGTTTCTTATTGGCTGGAATTGGAGACCAACTTGGAACCATCTTTGGGAAAAGCATTGCAAGAGTGGAGAAGGTCTTTCGAGTGAGTACTGCGTCTGTTTAAACCCTAACCTCTGTGATCCAGTTGGCTTTAGCCTGACAGGATCCAGAAGAAATTACCAGGGTCTCATGCTGTCATCCTCACTTTCAATCGGGTAGTTCAATGTTGTGGTCAGATTTTTTTATTTCGACCCATGGTATTCACAGGTACGGTTCCTAATTCCTGTCTCTTGTCAGTCTCCCTGGAATCACAACACAAGAGGGTTAAGTGTGGATTTTCCAACACATATTTTGGAGGCATGTGGCATACGCAGCTTCTTATTAAAGAAGGAAGATGCATTTTTTAGTGTACTGGCAATAAAGTGGTGCTCAGGCGCTCAGTTGTGTCTGACTCTTTGCGACCCCATGGACTGTAGCCCGCCAGGCTCCTCTGTCCATGGGATTCTCCAGGCAAGAATACTGGAGTGGGTTGCCATTTCCTCCTCCAGGGGATCTTCCTGAACCAGGGGTCAAACCCGTGTCTCTTGCGCCTCTTGCATTGGCAGGCAGATTCTTCACCGCTGCGCCACCGGGGAAGCCTGGCAATAAAGTAGAGAATTATAAACCCTCCATTTTGTTGTTGGAGCTCCTTCTCTCTGTTTTATTTCCAAGCCCAGCGTCTTAGGCTGATCCTGGCTTCTAAGACCTCTTCCAGACGCCTGCAGGTCCCAGACGTTGCTTTGTGCTTTGTATCTGTCTCCTCATGGCCCCTTCCTCTCTCTCCTCCCACAGCTGAGCGCTCCCTCAGCAGTAGTTCGCTCACGTACTGACTCATACTAAGGTGTTGATGATTGCTATTGCCTTAGGGAGTTTTTCTTTTTGAGAATACTCACCTTGAAACAAGGGACAAAAATCTGAGTGCAAGGGATTTGTTTACTAGAGGTGGCATTCCTGGTATCAGTGACAGGCATGTGGAGTGATTGGACTGGGATTTCCAATGCCGTTTAGCTCATACCTGATCATAAAATTTAACAGAACACTTGTTTTGTTTAGGAGTAAGATCATTTCTGCTCTCTTTCTCATCTCTTTACCTAATTCTCAAATTTATCAAACTTCCTTCAGGGAATTATTTCTTATGATGGCTCCGTATTTAAAAATGACAATTTGAGCTCTTTATCAGAATCTGGAAATGATGGGCAGAAATAGGTCAGTGATCAGTTCTAAGGCTGCGCTTGTTTTCCGCTCTGAGACAGGAAATCATGACATAAACTTCTCTTTAGAAGACTGTAAGGGAGTGCGCCCCTTGAGCAGTTTCATAAGTTCTTATTGAGTTGAGTGGAGGAATGAGGCTCTAGAGCTGGTTTGGAGATGTCTTCTGCAAGCTCGGGGACTTTGTATGAGCTGCTTCAGTTTGCATGTGTGCTTGCTAACTCACTTCAGTCGTGTCTGACTCTTTGCCACCCCATGGACTGCAGCCCGCCAGGCTCCTCTGTCCATGTGGATTCTCCAGGCAAGAATACTGGAGTGGATTGCCATGTCCTCCTCCAGGGGATCTTCCTGACCCAGGGATCAAACTCATGTCTCCTGCACTGCAGGCGGATTCTTTACCACTGAGCCACCGCGGAAGCCCCTGCCTCAGTTTACTCATCTGCAAAATGGGGTGGAATTCGAATTTACTTTGTAAGGTCTTGGTGATGGTGAAACGGAATAATGTACGGAAAAGAGCTCGGCACAGGGCCGGACACAGAGTTCAGTGCCGCTGAGTGTCTGTCTCCCGAAGGGGGCACTTGTTGGCAAGTAGGCCATCATTAGAATTTCATGAGTGGCTTGGTGACATGGGGGTCTTCCTGGAAGTTTCCACAACCTTTGGTCTGAATTGCTGGCTGGCCCGCCAGCCTCATTAGAATGTGCACCTGGGCACCGTGGTCACCATGGAAACCATCAGATGCTCCGGTCTCCCTACACCAGACATGGCAACCTTGTTTCCAAGGGCTGTTTTGAACTTCTCAGAGGTAGCCTGTTAGCCATGGCCTCATGGTTTCTGAGTTAGAGAAAAATGAATCTGGTGGCTTGAACACTCAGAAGAACAGAATTCAAGTGGAGAAATGTCTGATCTGGTGTTTTTATTTTTATATCGCTTCTCTAGATCTGAGTTTATTTGTGGAAAGGAAAGATCAGACTACAAGCTTTCGAAATTCCCCCTTAGCAAAAAATAAAATTTGGAAACTGTATTCTAAATGAAGGAAGAGGCTGCAATCATTTTGACGGCATCTGCTCCTGAATTTGGGGACTTAGTTCCCCTAATGAATTTCTTACTGCAAGTAGAGAGGATGGTTTTCCTTCCCCTTAAAGCTGCATCTCAAATGGATCATTACCAGGACTCTGGGACAGGGCCTTCAGAATTTCACATTTCACTTTACGATGATGGCCTGCTCACTTCCTTGCGGTGCCATCAAGGATCGCGAGCCTTTCAGGAAGGCGCCAGCAGGTATCACTGGATTGGCAGCACACGAGGTGTGCTTTGCAAAACGTTGGAAGGTGCTGTGGATGCGTGTCAGAGTGCCAGGAGGATTACGAGCACACTTAGTCTACAAACAAGTGATTCTGCCTCAGTTCGCTTGCCGTGTGCAGTTTTGGTAGAAAGTCTCAAAGCTGGCTATTCATTTGAACTACATCTAAAAGGCCATTTACTCTCGAGAAGTGGAAGTGCTGGTTGCTCAGTCGTGTCTGACTCTTTGCGACCCCATGGATTGCAGACCGCCAGGCTCCTCGGTCCATGGGATTTCCCAGGCAGTACTACTGGAGTGGGTAGCCATTTGTTTCTCCAGGGGATCTTCCCTACCCAGGGATTGAACCTGGGTCTCCTGCACTGCACGTGGATTCTTTGCCATCTGAGCTACCAGGGAAGCCTTATTTTGAGAACTAGAAATTGTATAAAGCAACAAAGCTTGGGGGTGTGAATTTGTGGTTCCCACGAGGGTGATTTTCACTTCTCAGTGACGCAGTCTTCTCCTTGCCCTGGTATGTGGGAACAGTGGAGTCAATGTAAGATACAGAATCTAGGTGCCGAGATTCTGAGGTGACATAGTTGGATTCTTCTATCCCATTCCAGGTCTGAGCCTCCTTTTAAAGAACTGTTGAGAGTTATTGTATTAATATTATGTAGAAATGCCAAAAGTATTCTTAAATATCCGACTGTTGGGGGTTTTATGGGGTGAATAAATGAAAACTCTTTTTTTCCCCCTCTGGAGTTATGAACTAATTGAGAAATAGATACAGAAGTCAGATGGAGATTAAAAGGCCAGCTTTCGTGCTAATAAGCTCATCAGAGAATGTAGTTTTAGCTTTGATGCCAGAAGGACTTACTAACCATTTTCACCCTGATTTAGGAGGATTTCCATGCTCTGTTAGTTTTATACTGCTGTGTAACAGATTAGGGCAAACGTAGACACTTAAGGCCAGAGAAGGCAATGGCACCCCACTCCAGTACTCTTGCCTGGAAAATCCCGTGGATGGAGGAGCCTGGAAGGCTGTAGTCCATGGGGTCGCTGAGGGTCGGACACGACTGAGCGACTTCACTTTCACTTTTCACTTTCATGCATTGGAGAAGGCAATGGCACCCCACTCCAGTGTTCTTGCCTGGAGAATCCCAGGGACGGGGGATCCTGGTGGGCTGCCGTCTCTGGGGTTGCACAGAGTTGGACACGACTGAGGCGACTTAGCAGCAGCAGCTGCAGACATTTAAGGCAGGATTGGTTTATTACATCATTGTTGTGTAGGTAAGACATCCGGGAGGGCCTGGCAAAGGTTCGTGATCAGGATATCAAAGGCTAAAAAGTCAGAGTGTCGACCAGGCTGGGTTCTGGATCTGGGGAAGAGTTTGCTTACACACTCATTCAAATCTTGGCAAAGAATAAGTTCACTGTGGTTGTAGGACTGAGACTCCAGTTTCCTTGCTGGTCATAGGGTGGGGGCCATTCTCACCTCTGAGGTGGCATACATTCCTTGGCACAGGGCCCCTCATCTTCGAAGACAGCATGGGATCCCTCTTCTATCTCAATGACTTCCCCTTTGCACTCTCCTGTCAGCTGGAGAAAGCACTGTGGATTAAGAGCTCATGTGATTATATGTTTGTGTGTGTGTGTTAGTTGCTCAGTTATGTCCTCCTCTTTATAACCCCACGCACCTGCCAGGCTTGCCAGGCTTCTCTGTCCATGGAATTCTTCAGGCAAGAATACTGGAGTGGGTTGCCATTCCCTTTTCCAGGGACTCTTTTCAACCCAGGGATCAAACCCCGGTTCTTCTGCACTGCAGGCAGATTCTTTACCATCTGAGCCACCAGAGAAACCCACAGTTAGATGAGAGATGAGATATCTCACCTTATCTCTTAAGATCAACTGTGCCGTGTAAGGTAAGAGTCATGGGAGTGGTCGCTCATCGTGGTCCAAGTTCTGGGGGTCAGGGTGCTGTATCTTTGGCCATTTTAGAGACCCTGCCCCCCGACACCATCTTGGTCTTCGGTAGCACAGGCCTCCTTGGTGAGGACAGGGTCTGCTCTACTTGCTACACCAGAGAGAGTGAAACAGAGTGCAGTTCCCTTGAAGAAAGTCTTCAAACAAAAGAAACCTTTGAAGAAGGTTTCAAACAAGAGAGAAAAGGGGCCGAGCCAAGCCAAGGGAACTCAGTCCCTTCTGCTGAGTCCGCTGGGCGAGGGAACTCAGTCCCACCTGCCGAGCCCACCGAGCCTGCCAGTGAGGGGACCCGGTGCCCTCTGCCGAGCCCGCCCGGTGAAGGGACCCGGTGCCTCCTGCCGAGCCTGCCCGGTGAGGGGACCTGGTGCTTCTTGACAAGCCCGCCCGGTGAGGGGACTCGGTCCCTTCTGCCAAGCCAGCAGGGCGAGGGGACCTGGTGCCCCCTGCAGAGTCCACTGGGTGAGCTCCTGCCCAGCTGTGCTTGGCGTGGGGAGGCGCAGGAGTGTTACTCTGGCTGGTGTTCTTCTATGAGGAATGTGAGGCCAGGAAAATGGGCCTTGCCCCTCTGCTGATTTACAGAGGGTTAAGAATTCGACACAGCTTACATAGGGAGAATCCTGGAGCGAGGTTGCTTCAGGCGTCAGGCATCCTTTTCCCAGCAACACGCAAAGGATTCTGGTGCGAGTTTCAGAGTGTGGATTTTTTTCCCCACATGGAATTCTCTGACACCAGCTCGGTGTCTTACAATTCAACTCAAGTCTGGCACTGTCTGCCTGGAATTGGCATCAGGTCCCACAGGCTAGGGGCTCCGTCCCACAGGCCTGCTCTCTGCGTTCGATGGAGCAAGTCCAGCTTGTTTCTGCGCTTCTGATGAGTGGAGGTTCATGAATCAGAGGTTCTCCCCGACTCCTTCCTTCCTGGGTTCAGTAGGTTTGTTACAGTGGCTCAGAGAACTCAGGAGGCCAGCTTACTGACTAGACTACTGCTGTATCACCAGGAGCATTTCAGGGTGTGGATCAAAAGTGAGACACAGAGCTACATGGTACAAGGTCCCAAACCAGTGGTGCCTCCCCAGGGCTCCGGGGCCTGGCCTGGGGGCACGTGGAGCGTTCTGGTTTACCAGCCTGGAACCTTCTGTGTCTCCTCCATTTTGAATTTTTATGGCGGTTTCATCCCATTGGTGTGACTCATTGAGTCGTTGGCCATTGGCGATTGATTCAATTTCCAGCCCCTCTCCCAGCCCCACTGGAAATTAGGGGTTGCGGGTGCAGTGAGGGTGTGGCTGAAAGTTCGGCCCTCTGTTCCTGGTTTTTTTCTGGTTTCCCTGGTAACCAACTCCCATCCTTAGATGACCCCAAAGCCACTTCTATAACATAACAAAAGAAGCTTTATGGGTCTCGGGAAATTCCAGGGGTGTTAGGAGCCCTGTGCCAGGAAAGTGAAAGTGAAGTCGTTCAGTTGTGTCCGACTCTTTGTGACCCCATAGACTGTGGCCTACTGGGCTTCTCCATCTGTCCATGGGATTTTCCAGGCAAGAGTACTGGAGCGGGTTGCCATTTCCTTCTCCAGGGGGATCTTCCCGACCCAGGGATCGAACCTGGGCCTCCCGCATTGTAGGCAGATGCTCTTACCATCTGAGCCACCAGGGAAGTCCGTAAGACCATGACCAAACACATCTTTCTTATTCTGAGTCACACTGTCACGCGCGTGTACCCATCTTTCTTATTCTGAGTCACAATGTCACGCGCGTGTACCCAGGCTTGCTCTCCTCCTGCTCTAGTTTCCTTGGCACATCGGCTTTCCATCCACAGACTTACTACCACGTGGTTTGCAAGATGGCTGCCTCAGGACCCGATAGCATGTTTCTACTCAATCACATTAAAAATTTTATTTTTTGAGGTACAGTCGGTATTGTTGTTGTCGTTTGTCGCTAAGTTGTGTCTGACTCTTGCGACCCCGTGGACTGTAGCCTGCCAGGCTCCTCTGTCCAGGGGGTTTTCCAGGCAAGAATACTGGAGTGGGTTGTCATTTCCCTCTCCAGGGAATCTTCCTGACTCGAATCATGTCCTGAATCGAACGCATGTCTCCTGCATAGCAGGCAGATTTTTTACCACTGAGCCATCTTGGAAGCCCCTTGACTCTGTCAGAGGAGGTTAGTTTACATACGATGGTCACCAACACCAGTAGTGTATTCTTACCCTCTCCAAGGCTGCGGCTGCCTGGGCATTTCTCCAGACATGAGGGTTTTTTAAGGGGAACAGACATGACATTGCTCTTCAGAGCTTTGGCCTCCAGTCACAACCCACTGGCTCTAACAAGTCACCCTGCCCCACCCACCTGGAAGAGGGCCTGGGACGCACTGTTTGATCCCCAGGACAGCGAGGGGGTGGGTAAGTCGATGAGCCATGCCGTGTGCAGATGCCCTCAGACTGCCTGTTGGCTCCGTAGGATGACAGGCATCCCTGGGATTTACATGCAGGCGGCCTTGCTCTTTGGGGACCACATCTCTAGTGATGCTCGTATTGCATCCAACAAAGATGGAGCCCATGATTTGTTAGGTGACTTGCCTAAAACCACAAAGAGTGGAGTGAATGAGCCTGGGCTTGGGACAATTTGTAAATATTTATATAACATAAGGAAAGCCTGGCAGATCAGCGGTAAAGAATCCGCCTGCCAATGCAGGAGACATGGGTTCCATCCCTGGGTTGGAAAGATCCCTTGGAGAAGGAAATGGCAACCCACTCTAGTATTCTAGCCTGGAGAATCCCACAGACAGAGGAGCCTGGTGGGCTACAGTCCATGGAGTTGCAAGAGTCAGCCACGACTTAGCAACTAAACAACATCATATAGAGCAAAAGTAATTCTTCCCAGGTGTCCAGCAGGAAATCTGAGCAGTTAGCAAGGAAGGATAATTGCTTGGGATTGAGCAGGGCTGACCTTGGTTCCAAAGGAGCTTTTGGAAGTGGGCGGCCTCTCCCTTCCCAGCTGTGGGCGGGCTCTTGCTGGGCTGGGCTGACTGTCGCTTGATTGGACGCTGTAGGAAACTTGGTCAGATTTTGGACTGGATCTCATTTTCCTGCTCTGAGTTGGACTTTGGCCTCTGGTAAAGAGCAGCAGCCTCTTTTCATCTGGCGGATCCACAGGCTTTCCGATAGAGCCTCTAAAACCAAGGGACACTTTTGTTCTTTGGCCTTTCCCTCCCAAGGAAACAGCAGAAATGTTTATTTGCCTTTGGAACCAAAGGAGCTTGGCTGTAGCTGACAAATAACATGTTACCCTAGGCTTATCAATGCGGTGATAACTTGGGGACTTTAGAACCCGCCAAATGCTTAAGACAGGGTGATGACAGTCTCAATCTGGCAATGATGTTCAATTCGTGGGGGAATTAGTCACTTTGGGTTGGAGAAAGGGGCTGGTGGTGAAAGCCAAGGGCTCCAGAGACCTCTGCGTGTGCCTGGCATGAATCAAGGCAGGGTTTTGAAGAGCACCTTTGGCAGGGGGGCTTCTGTTTCTCACAGGGTGTCTTTGAGCTAGTTCCCACAGCAGTGGGGTGAGCAAAATAATTATTATTTCAAGAAGATAAAAGCTCTTGTTTGGGGAACTGTATGTTATTCTCAGCTCTGTGGCTTCAACTGTGATTTCCAGCTCTTAGCATTACTGGTGAAGGTCACTGGGGTACTAGTCATGCACACCAGCGTCTTGCCTGAGTAGTCAGGGGAGCGGGGGAGGGCCAGGTGGTGGCTGAGAGTGCCTGGCGGTGTGTGGTGTTTGTGTGTGTGAACGCGTGTCTGCCTGTGACATGCCTGTACTAGTGCATAGCGTGTGCACAGTGCAGTCCTGAGAAATAACCCAGGGGGACTAACGTTACATGGATGCCACGATGTGCTGTGCTGAGTCGCTCAGTCGTGTCCGACTCTGCGACCCCATGGACTGCAGCCCACCAGGCTCCTCTGTCCATGGGAGTCTCCAGGCCAGAGTACTGGAGCGGGTTGCCATGCCCTCCTCCAGGAGATCTTCCCAACTTAGGGATTGAACCCAGGTCTCCCACATTGCAGGCAGATTCTTTACCGTCTGAGCCACCTGTTCCGTGGATTTTGATCAGAGAGAAGACCCTGGTTTTAATGTGAGCAGTTTGCTTTCTTACTTTTCCTAAGGGGCTGGAAGGGGATGGGAGGTAAATGTTTCTGAGATTTGTTTATTTATGGCTGCCCTAGGTCTCCGTTGCTGCCTTTCTCTAGCTGTGGCGGGCGGGGCTGCTCTCAGCTGCGGTGCCCAGACATCATTGCGGTGGCTTCTCCTGCTGCAGAGCAGGGGCTCCAGAGCATGTGTGGCTCACGGGCTTAGCTGTTCTGCGGCATGTAGGATCTTTCTGGGCTTGGGATCAAACCAATGTCTCCTGCATTGACAGGTGGACTCTTTACCACTGAGCCTGGGGAAACGCTGGTAACTGATTTTAAATGCAGAGAAGGCATATATTTTTAAAGCTTTCTTGATTAGGTTCAGAACAGCTGAAATCATTGAAGAATATTGTCCCTAATGTTCATTTGGCACAAACTATATAAGTGACGCCCACCAAACAGACTACACAGCATCTCTTAATGCCAGCCGTGACCCAGTCTGTCCATGATGAAAGAAAGTGAAAGTTGCTCAGTTGGGTCCGACTCTTTGCAACCCCATGGACTGTACAGCCTATGGACTTCTCCAGGCCAGAATGCTGGAGTGGGTAGCCGTTCCCTTCTCCAGGGGATCTTCCCAATCCAGGGATTGAACCCAGGTCTCCTGCATTGCAGGCGGATACTCTACCGGCTGAGCTACCAGGGAAGCCCTTGTCCATGATGATCGGATGGTCCTTCTTTTCTCCCTTCCTCTGACGCAGTCTTGCCCGGCTTTGGCTCTGCGGACGTTTTGGGCTGGAGATTGTCTTGAGACCTGTCCTGTGCGTTGTGGGATGTTTAGCAGCTCCCCTGGCCTCACTAGATGCCAGTATCATCAGTGTCTCCCGTATGAGAGCCAATAACATATCCAGACATTTTTACATGTCTTCTCGAGGGGAAAACTGTCCCAGCTAAGAAACTTGACTCTGCTGGGATTTAAGGGATCAGTTGTGCCACAGGTCGCAAGGGGCGCATCCTGGCCCCCTGGATGAATCTTCCTCACAAGCTCTTTAGGGCCAGTGCTGTTCCCGCTCAGAGTTCTCTTCTCTCAGATGGGTCCGTAAAGAGGGCTTTAGAAACCTTATACTCCGGAAATGAGACTGCTGTCTGTGTGCCGAGTCATGTCTGACTCTTCGAGACCCCAAGTTTTCCAGGCAAGAATACTGGAGTGGGCTGCCATGCCCTCCTCCAGGGGATCTTCTCGACCCAGGGATGGAACCCAGGTCTCCTGCTTGGCAGGTGGGTTCTTTACCACTGGCGCCACCTGGGAAGCCCAGGAATAAGATCATTCTAGCTATTAAGGGAACATGCCTGGAGTCTTGATTCTGATGATATACCCAAAGATAGTTGGTTCCACTATTCTTCAGCAGGCAAACCATCTCAGCACTATCTCTAGCTAGCCCATTGGGGATTAATCTAATGTATGATTTTTCCTCTTTCTTGTCAATCTTTTATAACTGGCCAATGTCCCTTAGGTGTCTCCTGTTGCCATCTGAGATGAATATTTTAATGGCCCTTAAAATGCATCTTCACAGTTTCCTAAAACAGCAAGACTATCAAATTGCCTAAAATATAACTACTTAAAATACTGCCTGGATAATGTTTACCTTTTAAACATTTTTAAGGTAGCTTTAACAGAGTCTCTTTTCGTCTTTCTGGCAAACTTTGATCACAGGAAGCTTCTGGGAATCTGACTGCTACTTTGGGATGGGCATTCATTTACAAACTTCTGTATGCAGGGATCTTTATAGGGAGACTTGTCATTTGTCCAGTGGGATTTGGTTGAGGCAGGCTGAGTATTGTGGGACTCAGTATGGAAGTCTGGAGATAAGGTGCGCATGTGTTTTGAGGATTTACTGTGTGCTGGACACTGGGTTGTGGGCTTTACCTAGAGTATGCTCTCAAGGTCTCAAAGTAAGCTCTTCGGTTTCTCCAGTGGTCATGTATGGATGTGAGAGTTGGACCATAAGGAAAGCTGAGCGCTGAAGAATTGATGCTTTTGAACTGTGGTGTTGGAGAAGACTCTTCAGAGTCCCTTGGACTCCAAGGATATCAAACTAGTCAATCCTAAAGGAAATCAGTCCACAATATTCATTGGAAGGATAGACGCTGAAGCGCCAATACTTTGGCCACCTGATGCAAAGAACTGACTCACTGGAAAAGACCCTGATGCTGGGAAAGGTTGAACGCAGGAGGAGAAGGGGACGACAGAGGATGAGGTGGTTGAGTGGCATCACTGACGTGATGGACATGAGTTTGAGCAGGCTCCAGGAGTTGATGATGGACAGGGAATTCTGGCGTGCTGCAGTCCATGGGGTTGCAAAGAGTCAGACATGAGTGAGTGACTGAACTGAACTGAAGCTTTCAAGGGATAATTCTTACCTTCTTAATTGTGAGATTGGAAAGCTTGAACTGGTTCTGTGAGCTCTCCAAGATCACTCAGTCCATAAGTGACAGCAGAGATTCCAAACCAAATCTCCCATCCCAGTGAGCACACGTAGACTTTGCTTTCCCACCATCCTTCCTTCCCTCTTGCTCTTGTAAGGCAGGGATAGTGTCCGATGGTTCAGAAGAGTCTCTCATGAAAGCTTTAGTAAGACCTGGGGACAGACAAAGATGGCTAGTTGAGAAAAAAACCTAATATTGGCCCTGTCTTTATTTGCAACCAAAGGGTTTTGGTTTTCCAGCTTTATCTCATCTGTGGACACTTTGAACTGGCCTGTTGCCTCAGATTCTTCTCTCTGCACTGGCTCTAGCTCCCGAATCTGGCTTTTTGTTGTCAGACATCTCTTGCTTGATGTTCTCTTCTGCAGATTAATCTAGGGCTGAAGCCCCCTTGCTCATGTCTGCTGTGTGATTAATGTGAAGGTGAACTTGTAGAAGAGGGCCTTGTACTGTCCTGGCGGCTGACTGGTCTGGGCCCACCTCTGCAAGTGGAGTTGCCAGGCAGACTGCGTTCTCCACTCTTCCATTCATTTCTGTCCTGTGTGCAGCCCACTCGATATTGACAGTAAGAGGAACACACAGCTCTAAGCCCAGCTTCTTGGCACATGGTCTTGTCTTCCTAAGGCAACTCTCCTTTTTCTGGATTCATCAGATTGCCTCAGTGGTTTTGAGAAGCTGGGCTTTGAGGGCATTAATGTCAAGATTTTAATTCCCACTGAGGATTTAACTAGTCTTAAACTCGTGGAAGGGCTTCCCTGATGGCTCAGTGGTAAAGAATCTGCCTGCAAATGCAGGAGATGCAGGAGACATGGATTCGATCCCTGGTTTGGGAAAGCTCCCTGGAGAGGGAAATGGCAGCCCACTCCAGTATTCTTGCCTGGAGAATCCCATGGACAGAGGAGCCTGGTGGGCTACCGTCCATGCGGTTGCTAAAGAGTCAGACATGACTTAGTGACTAAATACCAAGGACAAACTCCAAGAAAGTGGTGGGAGAAGCTCTTCCTAAACCACCCTCCAGTCGAGGAAAGTCTCTGGAATGTTTGTATGGATATTCCTTACCCGCTGGGTCATGCCCATGAAAGAGATGGTTGCTTCCTAGAATCCCAGGGATTTGGGGAAGAAAACATTTTATTATTTGTTTGTTTTCTTGGCCAAGTCACGCAGCACGTGGGATCCTAGTTCCCTGACCAGGCATCGAACCTGGGCCCCCCCACATCGGACCCATGGAGTCTTAACCTCTGGGCCACCAGGAAAGTCCCACAAAAACATTTTATATCTTTGCATTTTGAAAGTACTGACAATCCAGTAATGCCTTAGTGTGTATGGTAACTGGTTTTTAAAACTTCCAGGCACTTCTGAGTTATGAATTTAGTCCAAGAATTTTATTAGTACTCATAGTTTTATTAGTATCATAAAACCAGCCTAAGAGGTGGATGATTTCCCATGTTCACCCTTCATCACCAATTTTCACAGGGTGGTTTGGGTCTTTGGAGGACACTCATATAATAGAATAATAACCCTTTACCCTTTTATAGAATTCTCCTCTTTTTTGATATTACATTTATCAATATTAAAAAAAAGGACACCTTTTTTTCTTTTACACTTAGCCTCATGCTAGTTCTGGGAACCAAGCAAGTAATAAAGCACTCTGGAGTAGCTTCTGACAAGTTGCTGTTCCATCACCAAGTCACGTCTGACTCTTCGCAACCCCGTGGACTGCAGCACGCCAGGCTTCTCTGTCCCTCGCTACCTCCCGGAGTTTGCCCAAGTTCATGTCCATTGAATCGGTGATGCCATCCAACCATCTCATCCTCTGTTGCCCTCTTCTCCTTCTGCCTTCAATCTTTCACAGCATCAGGGTCTCTGACAAATTAGGCTCCTAAAAACTGAGGGATGCCATGGTTGACCTGAGTCTGCGCAGTGCAGAGCGGGGTGTGTGGTCTGTGACTGGTATGTCAGTGGTCGTTGATAAATTCTAAGCCACTTCTGAACTTCTTGTTTTAGGAGAGGGAGAGTGTTTAGGATACGTCATTATTGACAGGTGTGCTGGTGCTCTGAACCTTAACCCCAGAGAGGCTGCTCCCTTGGGGGTGACAGCATGCTAGCTATGGTATGGTCGCCCTACTGAGCAGGCTCTGATGGCTTTGAGTAAGAAAGGGCTCCTGAATTGATGGAGCCCAGGAAATGTATATTCTTGTTGGAGGAAGTACACTTTATTTCGGGAGAGAAAATACTTTGAATTTTATTGATATTTTCTGAGAAGAGCTGCGTTTATGCATCGTAGCATTTTAACTTAATGATTTTGTGCTGTATCTTGAAAGTTTGCTGCTGAGTTTAGTCTCTTGTTAAAACAGAGCTGTGGTTCTCACCCTGTGGATGCGGTTCCCTGAATCTTTCCTTGCATCAAGCATTGTTGGTAGACAGAATACTGCTGTGCTCAGTAGCTCAGTCGTGTCCAACTCTTTGAGAATCCATGGGCTGTAGCCCACCAGGCTCCTCTGTCCATGGAGACTCTCCAGGCAAGAATGCTGGAGTGGCTTGCCATGCCCTTCTCCAGGGGATCTTCCCAAGCCAGGGATCGAACCCAGGTCTCCGGCATTACAGGCGGATTCTTTACCAGCTGAGCCACCCGGGAAGCCCAAGAATACTGGAATGGGTAGCCTATCCCTTCTCCAGGGGATCTTCCCGACCCAAGGACTGAGCCCTGGTCTCCTGCTTAGCAGGCAGATTCTTTACCATCACCAGGAAATCGGGTAATCATCAGTAATCCACTCAAGTTCATTTAAAAATATGATTCCTGGATTCATAGTTCCTTTTTTTCTTTATATGTTTTCATAATCAGTGGCACCTCAGTTCAGTTCAGTTCAGTCACTCATTCTTGTCCGACTCTTTGCGACCCCATGAATCACAGCACGCCAGGCCTCCCTGTCCATCACCAACTCCCGGAGTTCACCCAAACTCATGTCCATTGAGTTGGTGATGCCATCCAGCCATCTCATCAATGGTACCTAATGTCCTATTCATGTGTGGGAATTGAGGATTTTTTTTTTTTTAATGTTTGCAAGGGATTTCCATCATCAGAAAAGCTGACTATAAAAGTAGAGAGCAAGCCTGTCTTTTCAGATCAGCATATTTCCGTAGAATTAACAGTTTTGTCCTGGCCATAGTCACTGTTTCAGAGAAGGTCTTTTTTTCATTTAAGGTGACCCCAAGAGTATGTTGGATTCTTTAGAGCCTCCTTTAACTTTTTCTTTATGCCTGTTTTGTTCTAGTGTGGTAAAAATATACATAACATAAAATTTGCCATTTTAACCATTTTTTAAAATTAATTAAAAAAAATTTATTGGCCACACCACACGACATTAGGGGGATCTTAGTTCCCTGACCAGGGATTGAACCTGTGCCCCGTGCTGGGGAAGCTCAGAGTCTTAACTGCTGGGCCGCAGCGGAAGTCTCCCATTTCAACCATTTTTAACGGACACTGCAGTGGCATTAAGTGCACTGGCTCTGTTGTGCAGTCGTCGTCACCATCTGTCTCCACTTTAACTGAAACTCTGCCCACTGAACAGTAGCTCCTCCTTCTCCCCAACCCCCAGCAGTCTCTACTGCACTTTCTTTCTCTATGAATTTGGCTGCTCTAGAAACTCCCAAGGGACTCGCACAGTACCTGTCCTTTCCTGACCGGTGTATTTCCCTTAACACGATGTCTGTAAGGATTCGCGCATGTTGTGGCGGCTGTCATCCTTACCTTCCTTTTTAAGGCGGAATGTGTTCCCGGGTAGATATGGACCACGTACTGCTTATCCAGTCATCCGTCTGTCGGTGGACTCGGGTTGCTCGGCCTTTCAGCAATTGGGTATAATGCCACTTTGACCGTGGATACGCAAGTGTCTGTTCGAGGCCCTGTCTTTAATTCCTTTGGGTGTACAGCCAGGGATGGGATGACAGACCATGTGGGGATTCTGTTTCATTTTTCGAGGAGCTGCATTCTTTCCCCTTCCCACCAGCGAAGGCTTCCAGCTGCTGCACGTCTTCACCAGCCCTTGTTCTTTCCTTTTTCTTTAACTTTTATAGGCCACAGAGACTGACGTGCTGGCTGTCCCCTTCAGTCGTGGGGGACAGAGTGGACAGGCTGGGCCCCGCCCACCTCCTTTCCACCTGCCCCCGACCCTCCCCTCCGGCCAAGTCTCCATCCCCGGGCGTGTCCCCACCCTGCGCCCCTGGCCCTGGCTGCCTGCCTGGGCCTCTGTGGGCCGCTGACGCCTGGTTTCCGCCTGGCCCTGCCGCTCTGAAAGCCTTGCCTTCGCCTCATAGGGATTCAGTCTCCAGCTGCTCACAGTGCCCGCTCCTTCATACCTCTCCCCAGGTCAGCTGCCTAATCAGTAATCAAATAAGGCCTCCTGTGTTCTCCGCATGGTGGGGGTATATGACAGTAAAGACGGACAGTCCCTTCTCCCAAGGAGGAAACAGGCGTGATGAAGACCAGTGTCCATCATGAGGCCAGGGCCGGGCAGATGGCCTTGGAAGTCATTCAGCCTCAGGGCATAAGCCTTGAGCTGTCACTTCCCAGCCATGTGACCCCGGGCAGTGCCTCAGGTTCCTTGTTTGAAAAATGGAGATTAAAAACAGGAGCTACTGCTTTGGGCACTTGGTTGATGCATGAGAGCAATGCCTGGCACCCGCGTAGCACCTAGTAGATGTCACTTACTGTTTAGCTTCGGGAGCTCAGGGTGGGGCCTTGTGAATTCCAGCTTGTGTATTTGATGTCACACGTCTTCAGTGATGCACCTGTCTTATGTAGCTAATGGATTATTCTCTTTAATTAAAACATAAAGGCTTTGAAGCTAAGGGATACTCTGCCTTTCTTTTACTTTTCTTCTTTTTCTGTGAGATCTTTGCTTCCTAACCAGGGATTGAACCCAGGTGCCCTGCAGTGGAAGTGCAAATTTCTAACTGCTGGACTGCCAGAGAATTCTCCTCTGCCTTCCTTTCTCTGTCTGCCTCTGGGACCTGCTGAGTACCAAGTGCTTTGCCCGCATAGTCACTCAGTCGTTTCCAGCTCTTTGTGAGCCCGTGGACCATGGCCCGCCAGACTCCTCTGTCCATGGGATTCTCCAGACAAGAAGGTAGCTATTTCTTTCTCCAGGGCATCTTCCTGACCCAGGGATTGTGCCCGGGTCTCCTGCATTGCAGGTGGATTCGGAGTGGGTTGCCATTTCTTTCTCCAGGGTATCTTTCCAAAGCCAGGGATCAAACCTTCATCTCTTGCATCTTCTGCATTGGCAGGCGGATTCTTTACCACTGAGCCACCTGGGAAGTGCTTCCAAGGCATTCAATAAGTACATATTGATGGTGAATTGGAAAGAGAAACAAACAGATTCCTTTCCACACACCCAATATATGCAGGCTATGCAGTGGTCCCAGTGAACCTGACTGAAGAAGGGATGCTTACTAAGGCAGCCTTTGGCACTACCCTTTGAGGGATGGACGTGGAGGTGGGTGGGGCTGGGGAGATGAAGCAGACGAGCAGTAACAGACAAAGGGACTCTGATGGACAGGAGGAGTTGGGCCTGGGACGGAGCTCCAGCATCAGTTATTACCTTTGGAGGAAAAGATGCACTGGGCATGAATCAGCAAAGGGAGAATCCGGAAGGTCTGAGTGAGCTCCCGCTGTTCGTCTGAGCGAGGGGGGAGGCTGTGCCATTCATTAGTTGCAGCTGCTCAGGCAGATGTGTCCGTGGTGTTCCACCACAGAACACGGAGACACGAGGGTGAAAAGAAAGTCAAAGGAGGAAAATGAATCTATGTTAGCTACACGTTGGCTGCCTCTTCACTTGCATGTGCTCTTACTAGACCTAGACACACAGGGCCGTACATATTTTTATAAAGCAGCAAGGAGTTCCAAGACTTTCCTCCCCAAAGATACCTGGCTCCTCAAATGTCAGCTTGGGACCCCCCCTGGAAAATGGATTTTGCTATGCTGCTGTTCAGAGACTGCGTTCTTGCCACCAGGGCTCCACTTAGACTGAGCAATGTCCCTTGGGTTAGTTTTTTTCCAGTCCTTGGCAGAAGTGAATTTTACTGTAAACAACATCAACACCATTTCTACCTGCGCCTGGGGAATAGTTGAAGGGCTTGTGTTAGATTGTTATGATTCATATTTGGCTGTCTCCACATCCACATTCCGCACCCACCTCTCTTCTGTCTCACGGTTAAATACAGATGAACGTGATCCGCATCTCGTATCAGTTACCGGGGTCTTCCCTTGCAATTCGATCAACGCTTTACACTTTAGTTTGAACGTGTAGAAACAGGAATCTAGAGCTTGAAGTTAAGAAAAAAAAGCAAAGGAATTTATGTGTGATTTTTAAGGGTAGCACAGGATAGCACAGAAGCTTCTGTGTGATTTTTTTTTTTTTTTCAAAATGAATTTTATCAAGGACGGTAACAGAGTTGGCACCAAAACTAACAAGAAAGCAAACATCAACATTTGAAACAAAACGCATGCCATCTAAGTGCCATATGGCGTGCTGGCCATGTTAGCACCATTTTCTTTTTGGCTTTCATCCTTTTCCTGACATCGCTGTCTGCTTCTTGCCTCTGTTGCTCTTTAAAAAAAGTCTCAATTGTCCTTAGCCCTTTGATTCTGTATGTCCGGTGGGTGTCTTTCTCTCCTGCCTTCCCTTTGGAGGCCTGTCAACTTTTCCTCCAGGGAAGAAGGGGAAGAAGACCTGTCCAGATGGCCGGATAAACATGTGACACCTGCTTCTAGGAGCCTCTCCGGGGGGTAGTTGGAGGGTTAGATGAGACCGCTCTCTGCCTGAAAAATGGGCATGCTGCTTTCTGTCTCTTTTCTAGTGTTTTAAAAAAGTGATCATGTCTTTAGCTTTAATAATATTTTGAGAAATATCTTGAATTCAGGTTCTCTCCCATTATTAGGGAAACAGCAACAGGAAAAGAACTCACCAACCAGACTGTGAGGAAAGTTCCTCTTGGTCAAATTGTTTTAAACAATGAGTGGAAGAGGTGTGGGAGATTAAGGAACGAAATTCTGGTTCCAAACTAAGAGTCGTGGAGATGAAGTGTACAGCGGGGGGAATACAGTCAGGAATACTGGCACGTCTCCATGTGGTGACAGATGGTAGCTAGATGTGGCGCGGTGATCCCTTTGTAATATAAGAGATATCGAACCGCTGGACTGTGCGCCCGGAACTAATCTAAGTGTTGTAGGTCGACTAGCTTCAAAAATTCATTAAAAAAATTAGCTTTTCACAATTAAAAGTAAGATCCTTGATGATACTGTTTGGGGAGAAATCTCTGCGTCCGCAGGGGAAATTCTAAAGGCCTGTGTATTTGGCCCAAAGGGCAGCCCTCTTTCATCTCCAGATTTCTGCATGTTTGTGCGCGCGCTCAGTCGCTCAGTCGCTCAGTGGCGTCAGGCTCTCTGCGACCCCACAGACTGTAGCCCGCCAGGCTCCTCTGTCCAAGGAATTTTCCAGGCAAGAATACTGGAGTGGGTTGCCATTTCCTACTCTAGGGATCTTCCCGACCCAGGGGTTGAACCCCGTCTCCTGTGTCTCCAGCATTGGCAGGTGGATTCTTTACCACTGAGTCACCTGGGAAACCTACACAGTTCAGTAAACCCAGTCCTGAATCAGACCTCTCCTTCTTCACAGTGCTAGGCAATATTCTTACTGCTTTGTTTCACCTGAAATTGCCCAACACCCCCTTTTAGAACAAAGATTTATTACTATTCCTTTACTACATGCAAACGAATTTCATAGGTAGTACAACTTAACCTACACACCATTTTCTAACTGCAAGATGAAGGAAAAATAAAAGCAAGGTAATTTATAATAAAGGAATCGTATTTTTGTAATAGGTGCTTGGTCATGAATCCCTGGGAGACACATGGACATGGTTAGACCTTGCATCTATTAATACATGTCAGATGCAGAGGCCGGGCCAGGTGTGTTACATCAGTGACTAAGCTGCCGCGGGGACTTTCTTGCCAGGGCTGTGGTTTTCCAAGATAGAGAGCAGTTGTTGGCAAGGTTCCAAACTTGTCAAAATTCAGCCTTCTTGCTGAATTTTACACTGGAGTTATAGTCTTAGGAAATTCAGCCTGTATCAAAACTGTGCAAAAAGAACTGTGTGTGTGTGTGTGTTTATCTAGAAGGGAGTTATGTTCTCAGCTCATGAATATTCCTCAGTGGGTTATTCATGTTAAATTTGAGATAATCCTTTGACTTATGACACTAACTCCCCACCCATTATGTGCTAGGAGGGCCCCATCCAGTGGTGACAACCACAAACATCCTCACAGATTTACCAGTCACTTTCTGCTGCCACTGCTGCTGCTAAGTCACTTCAGTCGTGTCCGACTCTGTGCGACCCTATAGATGGCAGCCCACCAGGCTCCACTGTTCCTGGGATTCTCCAGGCAAGAACACTGGAGTGGGTTGCAATCGCCTTCTCCAATGCAGGAAAGTGAAAAGTGGAAGAAGTCGCTCAGTAGTGTCCGACTCTTAGCGACCCCATGGACTACAGCCTACCAGGCTCCTCCATCCATGGGATTTTCCAGGCAAGAGTACTGGAGTGGGGTGCCATTGCCTTCTCCGAGTCACCTCCTAGGGTATTATAAACCAAATGGGGTTATAAAAAAAATTTCAGGAAGCGCCTGTATAACTTTCAGGAATATAAAGAGTTGCTTTTGCCTTTTCTCCAGGTGCTAAGAAAGAGGGAGCGAGTGTAGAAAAACACACCATGCAGGGCCCCCTGGATTCAGGGTTAGGGGGACAACGTGCAGGACGGCAGTTCGGGGAGACTGGGGAACGTGCAAGGAACACGGATGGCAGGAAGCAGGGCTCGGTAACGGAGAGGGCGGAGGTGGCCTACAGGTCATATCGGGACGGCGTTCAGAGGGGTAAAACAGAGTTCTGCCCAGCGTGAAAGGGGAAGAAGATCCCAGCGGCTGGGACAGCCTGGAAAAAGACACAGGAAGTGGGGAGGTGCAGGGTTTGGGCACCGATACATGATCAGCCCCTTGGAGGGTAAGATACAGGAAGATGCGGAGTGTAGACCCGCTCAGGGGGCTGCGTGTGCCTCAGAGAGACGGGGAGTGTAGACCCGACTGAGGGGGCTGCGTGTGCTCAGAGAGACGGGGAGTGTAGACCCGCTCAGGGGGCGGCGTGTGCCTCAGAGATGCCGAGTGTAGACCCGCTCAGGGGGCGGCGTGTGTGTGCCAGGAGCGGGGCTCCCCAGCAGCTGTGCTCAGGAAGGGCTTGCCGCATCCGGGACGAGCAGGCGGTGCTGCGGGATGCAGTTACTGAACGGGAACAGGGCCGCGTCCTCGCAGGTTCCGCCGCCGCCTCCGCCAGCGGTCCCGGGATTCGGAAGGCCGTCTGAGAATGGCCCGTCTCTCTTACTTTCCCTGGGGCCGAAGCTACTGTCCCTGCTCCTTCTGGTGTTCCCGGAAAGGCATGGTCCTCATCCGCTTCCCGCAAGAGAGGAAGACACAGCGCACGGTTTCCAGGGGCTTCGTGCTGTGTCTCTGGGGAACGACTAGAGCACAGTCGTCGGTAGCACGGTCGTCACTTCCTGTCTCTCCCTTTGCTCCTCCTCTCCCTGTCCTCCTCCTCCTCTCCACCTCTCCTCCTTTCTTTTCACTGCAAAGATTACAAAAGATTAGACGGTCACCGGAGAGACGTTGGAAACACAGAAGCGTACTAAGGAGGGAGAAACCACGTGAAAATCTGTTGTCCAAAGAGACCATCACACGCGGATGACGGTCTTTTCTCTCTGCATTTCTGTGTGGCCTCGAGCCTGGCGCCCCAGCAGGCCCCTCCCCAGCTCTCTTCTGGTCCTCGCAGGCGTCTTCACCCTTGTGTGCCGCTGTCGGGTTTCCCAGGCGGTGCTAGTGGTAAAGAACCGGCCTGCCAGTGCAGACAGAGGTAAGAGACATAGCCTCCATCCCCGAGTTGGGAAGGTCCCCTGGAGGAGGGCATGGCAGCCCTCTCCAGTCTTCTTGCCTGGTGAATTCCATGGACCAAGGAGCCTGGCGGGCTGCAGTGGATAGGGTCACAAAGAATCAGACACGACTGAAGCAACTGAGCACACTCGTGCCCGTGTCTGTCCTGGCCACAGCCTGATCCTCCCTGTCAACCCCTCTGGACTACCAGTCTTTCCTCTCGCCCTGGACCTCTCTTGGCAATGCTGCTGGCCCCTCCTGCAGGTGGCAGACCCCTCTGCCTTGGTTGGTACTTGCTCCTTTCCCACTGGCCTGGAGGCTGGCACCACACTTCCTATAACTATCCATCCCAGGAGAGGATAGAGCCTCTTCTACACCACAGTTGAAACTAGCTGGAATTTTTAACAAGACTCTTTTTTTTTTTTGAAGATTTAGGAATGTCAGAGGGATATTACCTAAAGCAGTTAAATCACATCTGATTGTAGTTCTGCCTGATCTTAAGAGTCTAGGATTCCAGCAGGGAACCCATTCCAGGCCACGTCCCTGACCTGCCTCCAAGCAGCTGAAGCCGGTTTACCCTGACATCCAGGAGTGGCAGTTTAGCTGAATCAAGAGACACCAAAAATGGCTACTTTAAACAAACAATAAAAATAAAAACAAATTTAAAGCTATTGTGTAGCTTCCGAATTCTTAAGATGGACGGAGACCTCGACTTGGGAGGTACCCAGGCAAGAGCCATGACCCAGTCATGCCATAGAATTAAACCTGTAAGATGCCACGACTGTGTCTGCCAGGCAGACAGCACCAAGCCCTGCTGCCCCCTGATTCTGGGCCCCCGATGCTGCTACAACTGCCTTTGTGACCATCCCTGGAAATGGGATATAATACCACCATTGGGGCCACCAGTCCCAGACGGAGTCCGAATGGTCCATGCCTCTTTCTGTAACACCAGTGGTGTGCTGACTGCTGCCCTCCTGCCCCTCGCCCCCGTGGAAGTGCCCGTCTGGTCCTATTCAACTCCACCTTGATCTGTGGCAAGGTTCTCGCTCCTTATCTCTATTCCGCTCAGTGTCTTCTTTGAAGAGACTCAGGAGGATCCAGGACTTTTGGGAGGTGGGCTGTGCACAGGTGGTGAAGCAGGTGGTCCCGCCCCAGGGGAGGGCTCTGCATCAGACCCCTGCCTCCCTGCCTCTGGTTCTGCACTCTGAGGGTTCTGCCTGGCAGAACCTAGGGAGACTCAGTCCCTCTCAGCTTCCTTCCTCTCCAGGCCGAGTGGGCATTCCACCCTCTCTCTGGGTCCATCCCTAGCTAAGTCTTATCCAGTCTCTGGGAGATGAAGAAATGGTTACATGCCTCTGAGAATCTTCACCCCTCATTTAAGAATGGCCTTTGGGATTCCAGAGAGAGAAAGGGGGGCACAGGAAACAACCTTCAGATGAACACTTCAGGACCCGCTCTGCCACACCTGCTCTCTACTGCCTCGTTCAGGGTCTGGCTTCCGTCTCTCTGGCTGGATGAGCTGGGGTTACGTGCTTCTGTCCTTGCAGTAGGGAGACCAGGGAAGTGAGTCACTGGCATTCTTCAGCTTCTGTGCTGGGAAGAGGTCTCTGTCTTTCACTAGACCAGAGAAGGGGGCTCAGATGGTGGGCAGACAAAAAGGAATGACCGGTACCCTCTAACGTGGTCATGCCCTAGGATCTGATTCCATCACGACGTGAGAGTAGTGTGGTTAGTCGGCCTTCAACAGTGTCACGATGGTCTTGAACAGTACACTCCCAGCGGGGTGTCACAAGGGTGGGTCCACTTCCATTTTCTAGTCTTTTCTCAACATGAGGAGAACATCAGAAGGCCTGGATAGACATCCAGGCCTTTTTTTAACATTGTCTTTGGGGGTCTCCATTTCTGGTTCTCTCTGGAGAATTATTCACGTGAGAGCATGCACATCTCTGTTCAACACTTGGCAGGATTGAAGCCATCTAAAACTGTATGAGAAGGAGAATACGTTTCTACAGAAATTGTCGTCTGCAGAGACGCAGCCCCTGCCTAAGCGTGGGCCACCATGCATTACTTTTTCTTACGGAGCATGTGATGTTCACTCCTGCTATCATCTGCATGGCTAAACAGCCTCGTTTCATGAAAGATGAAGGAATTAATATACTTTTGTCATTACAGTAAGCTCCATTAAAGGGTTTGTATATAACTTAATTCTCTTACAAGGAAAAGCTATGCGAATGAACTAACAACAGGGACACTTATTGTGTGTGTTCATTTATAATACAAATAGGATTCTGACTGGTCATGTCTAATCCAATCCACATTCTAATGGAATCCATTCTAATCAAATTAAAGAACAATACTACTTTTTAATAATTGTGGAAGAATGGTTATGCGTAAGTAGAGATGAGTCATGAATTTATTTGCCCACAATGCATGCACACTTGGGAGGTCCTTGAGGCATTTGTGTAAATTTTGATACAAAGAGGACAAATCTATCAGGGAGTCAGGATACCCACCTTGGATGATTGGCATGAGGTTATCAATGAAAACTTCATTAGGAGCGGGAACCAACCAAAGTATGTCAAGTCGAGTTCATTAGCACCTCCTTGGCCTCCTTCAGGGATGCTTCTCTCCAGCACCAGTCTGCCGCCTTGAATCATTTGCAATAACCCCCTTTACTACCATGGTGGTTTTAGTCACTCAGTCGTGTCCGATTCTTTGCAACCCCATGGACTCCTCCCCAAGGAGCCTGCCAGGCTCCTCTGTCCATGGGATTCTCCAGGCAAGAATACTGGAGTGGGTTGCCATTTCCTTTTCCAGGGGAACTTCCTGACCCAGGATCAAACCCGAGTCTCCTGCATTGCAGGCAGATTCTTTACTGACTAAGTCACAAGGGAAGCCCCATTACTCCCATGGGTGAATAGTTTTTTTAAATTTTTATCAGAGTATAGAAGGAAATGGCAACCTACTCCAGTGTTCTTGCCTGGAGAATCCCATGGACAGAGGAGCCTGGCAGGCTATAGTCCATGGGGTCGCAAGAGTTGGACACGACTTAGTGACCAAACCACCAAGCATAGATGCTTTACAATGCTGTGTTAGCTTCTGCCGTAGAGCAAAGCGCATCACCCATACATATACATCCATCCCCTCTTTCTTGGATTTCCTTCTCATTAGGTCACCACGGATCGCTGACTAGGGTTCCCTGTGCTGTACACGTAACTGATAGTAGTCAGTGATCCATTTTTATACATAGCTGTGCGTCAGTCCCGATCTCCAGTTCATCACCGCCCCCTCCATGTCTACAGATTTGCTCTCTATGTCTGTGTTTCTATTCCTGCCCTGGAAATAGGTTCATCTGTACCACTATTCTAGGTTCCACACATAGGTGTTAATATATAATATTTTTTTCTCTTGGGTAGATCTTTTTTTTTAAACTTTTCATTTTATATTGAAGTACACACAATTAACAGTGTGATAGTTTCCGGTAGACAGCAGAGACTCAGCCATATATATGCATGTAACCATTCTCCCCCAATCTCCCCTCCCATCTAGGTTGCCATATAACATTGAGCAGAGTTCCCTGTGCTATACAGTAGGTCCTTACTACTGTTATCCATTTTATTTTATTTTTTTTTATATGTGAATGTTTAGTGGTTTATTTGTAATTATCCAAAACAACCAATGTCCCTCAGCTGTAAACAAGCTTATAGTTATTAAAAAGGAACAGATTACTGATACATGCAAAACAGATCATCTCAAAGGCATCATGCTAAGTAAAGAAACCAGATTCAAAGGCTACATATGGTATCAATTCAGGTATGTGACACTGCTAAAAATTGAAACGGGGAAAGAATATAGGTCAGTAGTTACCAAGAATAAGAGGTAGAGAAGAGTGATTGACCATACAGGGATGTGGGAAATTTGGGAAGGGGAAAAGTGACGGAAATATTCTATACCATGATTGTGGTAAATAAACTGTTTTTTGGTAAACTTTATCAAAACTTGCAAAATTGTTATCCATTTTAAATAAACCAGTGTGTGCATGTCGATCCCAAGCTCCCTAACTATCCCTTCCGCTCATACTTCCCTCTTGGGTGATCTTGGGCTGTATATATGGAAGAACGGGATAGGCATATAGCATCACCTGGTCTCTACACTCTCTCGTTTGGTGAGTGCTGTTCACTTCTCTCAGGCTGCGATGATCTGTTTGCTTGTGTGATTGTTTAACGTCTGTCTTGGCTCCACTAGGTCTGTGAGGCTGGTGCCCACCCGTGGATTTATCTCTATAACAGATGGAAGAGTAGTGCCTGATAAATATTTATTGAATGAGAGAATAGAAAAGTTATAGGATTCAACTTCATTCACAGCTTGAGAAATATTCTACTAAAGAAAAATTCTCAGCTCTGGATGCTTCTGTCAAATTCCCTCAGTGCAGGGCTTCCCAGTTTAAGATTTATTTCTGTGTGACTTTCTATGACGCTCTGTTCCATTCTTATTTAAACTTCTCTGTTCCGAGTCTAACTAGAAAGATCAAGCATCTCTCTCTCCTCTGTTTTCTTTCTGTCTCTCAAACAGAGAGGTACAAACCCAGCTGAAAGCCTTCTTATACCTCCAAGAAGATTCTAGACCCCTAAAACCATTATTCTGTCTTGCTTTCAAAACCCCTAAGTCATTTTCTCAGCTATGCTCATCCTTCTCAAAGACTTTCTTAATTTTTCTTGCTTCTCATTGCCTCCTTTCTAGTTCACACATCTTCCTCTTATATGATTTTTTAATGCTTGTTTCATTATTTTTGTAGATGCATATGGGTGGGCATTCCTACGAGCTTTCATTAAAGTGTCTAAAAAGAAAGAAGGAAAGAAAGAGTGTAACTATTGAGAAGGCGGTTGTTCACTACTTGCCCGATAAAACCCAGGAATTTTTACAGTTATTGACGCAGTAATACTCAGGTGCTTTTTAAGGTGTTAGCCTAAATCTGGTTAATCTTGGGGGCTTTCTTCAAATCTTCCAACAGGTAAGATAAACGAGGCCACAGAAAACACATGCTTGTTTGTTGCTTATCTTGATTCCTGGACATGTAGACAGTTATTTCAGGAAGCCCACAAATGCCTTCTCCCTGGGCTACACACACCCAAGGTGGGGGCATTTGATGGCTTTCTTCCCTCCCATCCCCTTTAGATGCCCTTGGATGCTGGTTCCAGGCAACAGTGACATGACTGAGAAATGCCAGAAAAGACGAGAAAGACTGAAGACCTCCTTCATGAGCCACAGTGGGGCACAGGACCACTGGACTGACCTGTGCTAAGTGGCTGCCTTCTGGCCACTGATCCCAGCTACCCCCTCACCAAACCCGCCCCCCACCCCAGTCCCTGGGCAAGGTTCTTGTCTCTTCTTGACAGCTCCAGCCAGGACTGGTCTTTCCCAATTCCTTATCTCCTTTCAGAAAAGCATTCTTAGCAAGAGGCTCACAGTAATCTCCTTCTTTTCCTTTTTTGTTACATGTGTTCCTTCCTGGTGAGGGGCCACAGTCTAAAGTAGGGACTCCACCTTCCATTGAAAAGAATTTGCTGCATACTACATGGTCTGACCTCTTTCTCTGCCTCACAGTGGCATCATTATTGAGCTATCACCAAAATTAAAACAAACAAACACGTCGTACCAGGGGGACTGGAGCAGGGAGACTTGAGATGATTGGGGCCTTTGAAAGAAGTAAATGGCATCCCCTCTTTTCCACCCAAGGTATGAGCCAACTGAGAAATAAGACGAACCAGATGACAGATTGAAACCCAGTGTTGTTACGTCCCCTCAGTACTGGAGAATTTCGTTTATGTCTGAGGAAAAATGGGCTTCTTCATACAATCTGAGAATTAGGAGATCACAAGTGGGTGTGCCTTGAGGGCAGCTGTTTCCCAAAAGGAAGAAGAGAGGGAGACGCTGAGTTCTCAGGTCCTGTGTCAGAGTGAGGGGCTAGAGCGGGGTCACGTGTGTTAGAGCACGTGGAGCCCCGTGAACAAGGGCAAAAGCATCAGGGATGGGAAGGAACATTTATTCTGTTCGGGCGCTCTTCTGTCGTGACTGCTGTGGACTGCTTGGCCAATGCACTGTGACCGTGAACCCGTGTTAGCAAGAGAAGAGCGAGTCCGCCTTTCAGCTGTCTGTAGCGTTGTTACTGTAGTACTATTATTGTATGCTTGTGCATGTGATGGTGGAGAGGGCATTTTGGGGTGGGAACATTGTTTTGCTGCTGATATCTGGGTAAAGCAAATGCAGAAGTTGGCTAGGTGAGCAGCTGGGTGTGGCATCTGTCGGGATTGCCAGGAATTATGCTGTTGATGAGGCTCATCAGGAAGTGTCCCTGTCCTCTCCTTTCCATGGGCCTGCCTTTCATACCTCAGCTAAAGAGAAGGACCGCTCTTCAGCCAGGGTTACATCTGCACTGGTGTGGTCACTTACTTGTTGTTCTGATTTCTAGAACATAGCTTCTGAGGGCTTAGCTAACAAAGATCCATATATCTTCTATTATAGGTACAGTTTGTTTTTTTTAATTCTAGGATTTATTATTTAGACAATGTGTAAGGTTTTATAGACACTGAATCATTTGCAAGCAACAGTCAACCTGCAGCATATCTGTGATTTTCTTCCCCAACCTTAGATGAACCTTACTGATTTCCCTTGAACTTAAGACAAATCACAACTTGTACAAAGTTTTGCTTTTGATTTGGTATCAAAGTTCCTATTGTTGTTGTTGAGTTGTTCAGTCGCTCAGTCGTGTCTGACTCTTTGTGACCCCATGGACTGCAGCAGGCCAGTCTTCCCTGTCCTTCACTATCTTCCTGAGTTTGCTCAAACTCACGTCCTTTGAGTTGGTGATGCCATCCAACCATCTCATCCTCTGTCATCCCCTTCCCCTCCTGCCGAGAAGGGGACGACATGCTCTGCTAGAGTAAATATGCTAGAGTTTGACCTATAGCTTGTTGCTAAGTCACCTCAGTCGTGTCCGACTCTATGCAACCCCACAGATGGCAGCCCACCAGGCTCCCCCATCCCTGGGATTCTCCAGGCAAGAACACTGGAGTGGGTTGCCATTTCCTTCTCCAATGCATGAAAGCGAAAAGTGAAAGTGAAGTTGCTCAGTCCTGTCCGACCCTCAGTGACCCCATGGACCACAGCCTTCCAGGCTCCTCCATCCATGGGATTTTCCAAGCAAGAGTACTGGAGTGGGTTGCCATTGCCTTTTCTGACTCTTACCACTACGACCTATAGCTTAGTGGGTTCAAATTAAATCTGGCTTGAAGTGATTGCTGATATAGTTCTTTTAAATAAGTCTTTTGTTGTTATTTATTTTTTATTTAAATTTTTACAATGCTGTGTTTGGTTTTGTCGTACAACAATGCAAATCAGCCATAATTATTTTTATTTCACTTATAATAGCTACAAGAATAGTCATTTCTTCTCTACAAGGTGATGTTTTTAATCACTGGGATGTCATTAGGTAAAAACTTTCCTTCAATGGTGAGACCAGGGCTGGGTACCACGGACAGCGCCATAAAGACTTCAGCCAAAGACTCAGCTGTTCCCAGCCTGCCCCAGCCAACTAGACTTTGTGTGCATGGGGAAGGGAACTTCTTTCTCTCTCTCTTTTTAACTGCTATATCCCTTGCAATTAGAACAACCTTTGATATGTAGAAGGTTGTTAATAATTATGTGCTGAATGAATTACCTGGTTGAGTTTTGAGTGCAAAATCTTGTGTTCCAATAGAGTATTTTCTTCAAATGTGAAAAGCCACAGAATTTTTGAAAAAAGTGATCCTGGAGTGGAGCTGCTGAGAATTCTTTTTATTATTTCTAGATTTTGTCTCCATCCCAGGTGCACCTGGATGTGATAAAAAACAGTGACAAAATCCAGTGATAAATCCAGTGATGAAAACAATTTAACTGCGTATACCCAAAGCTTTTCTAAACCTTTGCCTGGGGATACCAGCAAAGCACTGAACTGACCAAAAACCTGTTGTATGCTGCAGTGTGGCTCGGAGGCAGGTGCTAGATACAGCTTTTTTGGGGGGTTAGATACTATCCATTTGTGTAATCTGTATCCGCTTTTTTTTGGTGTAGATACTCTCCTGCTTTCGCGTGGGACATTTTCAGGTGGCTCCATGGAGATTTTACTGCGCGATTCTCACTAATGTGTGTTTATAGTCTCTCTGCCATGGAGATTATAGGCAAATGGTGTTTAAAAGCTCTCCTCATAGTTTATACAATTGCTGGTACTACATGGTGATTTGTTGTGATGTTGAAACCATTAGCTAGAACTGGACTTTTAGAAAAGGAGTCTTTGTGGAAAACATAATATCAGAAAATAAAGTCGGCTCTTTTGTGAGGCAGCTCCTATTATCTTTCCATTTCGAGAAGTCATTTTCAGCTCAAGTGTATTACCATGGTGATGTGTTTGCATTTCAACAAAACAAAGCTGAACCATAAACTAGAGCTCTGCATGTCTAGCTCCTGTCCTAGGATTTTTATTGCAGTATCTTTATTATTCAATGACATCTCCAACATCCCTGGCTAAAAATCACAGCAAATAAAGTTTCTCAGTCAGATACAACAATCTGGCTCACTAATCTCAGAATTGTAAGAAATCGCATAAAAGCAAAAAGAAGAGTAGATGTTAGAAGAGGGTAAAAAAATAAAAAAAGAATAGCCCACAGATGAATGGAAATATACTTGTTCTCCAAAATAAGATTGTGGAAATAAACAAGCGTGGTAGGGCATCGTACTTAATGGGAATTGGGTGTGTGGCTTCGCCGTCTGAGGTCTGAAACAGGTAAACGCTGTCAGAATTGCTAGTATGTACATCCTCTCTTGAAGGAGTGCTCTTAGAACTGGCTCCCCAGTCTCCTGTGTATGAAGCTTATTTTGCTTTTTGGAATAATTGCACATAATTTTGACAACTAAAAGAACTCTATAGGAGGTGGGGTTTGAGTTCCTCAGAAATTCCTACACTTAGCGCCAGCCAGCGGGATGTGGGAAGTGGTTGTGCTTCGTGTCATTTGCATATGGAGAAAGAAGGACCACAGCATCTAATCCACACAGTGAGAAAACAAGATTTGGACAGATACATACAAGTATTCTATCACTTCTGCCCAAATATTGTATCAAACCATCTCTTCCCAAATAACAGTTTTGTTAGCCTAAGAACACATTAACTCAGTCAGATCTGGGCTCTCACAAAGCTTTATGGTAACTGCTCTGCTTACTGGTAAATAAGCAATGGGATTTTTGCCTAGCAACCCCGCCATGGAAACACAGCTTGACTCGCTAAGTGGCAGGGGAGTTGGGAGGGGCAAGGAACACAAGGGCGGTGCCTTTTAGGGACTCTCTGCAGCTGGTTCCTGACACCCCAAACATTATCTGCAATTCTTGTCAGTTTCAGGATGATGAAAAAAGCTGGGGAGGGGAAACTAACTGAAAGGCAAACAGAAAAGCTTCCAAGATTGTGAGCTGAGACTGTCTGAGGGCTCAGTCCTGGGCCAGCACAGAAGAACCAAGAGAAAATGAGGACTTATTTCTTATTGAAAAAGGAGGTCATCATATGAGACAATGTATCCAGGAAGGGAAACCCAGCAGTGACCACCGGAAGCTAGACAGAGATTATCTTAAAACCAGATGTGAGGGAACGTTCCTCCATAGCAGAGGGCAGCGTTCAATGTGGGACTGCCCACATCTAAGGAAAGACTCGAACTTTTCCATCAGACATGATTGGTAACAGTCACCAAGCATTTAGCGGGCACTGAGCTGAGCTTTCACACGCTTATTTCATCTTCCAAACACTCCTGTGAGGCGGACTCTCTTATCTCCATTTTTAGAGGAAGAAACTGATGCCCAGAGAAGTTGAGAAACTTGGTCACTCAGTCACTTAGCAGTGGGGATGGAGTGTGTGTCTGGCAGGCTGCCCCGAGACTCCAACTTCTTAAGCACAATAGTGGTGAATGGGTGCAGAGCTAGTGGGGATGAGAAACCCACAGATCACTGGATGACGCGTTTGTGGTTCCATCGTGGAAGCTGCAGTTGAAAATGTTCAGTTAGGGCAACTCTTCTTAAGTGTCTAGAGGACAGCATAAATGTGGGTCTCCAGAATAACAGATACTATCAAAACCTTATGCCCATACCCCTTCCTTTTATAGTGAAGTACGGGTACACGCAATTTCATATGCCTACACACACACGCAAGACACTTGATTTTGTAAGTCCCTAAAATACCCTGATGATTTAAGCCTCCGGGGATTTGCTGAGCATCACCCTAGGATGTCTGGAGGAAGTGGTCCAGGGACACGTTGGTTGGCTTGGGCAGTGAGCAGTGGTGAAATGCTAACTTGCAGATAAACTCTCTGACAGATAATGCCATTAAGACGCCACGCTCTAGCCTCTGTTGCACACCTCCCTTTGCTACCAAACAAATGCTGCCCAGTGCCATCATCTCTTTTGCCCACCTCCTGGAGCCTGGGAATGGCTCCAGCTTCCCACGTACTTGCAGCTCTCCTCTGCCAGCCTCAGCCTCATTTGGATTGCACTTGCGTTCACATCCTAATTTCTGACTTAACAAGTGTCTCGCAAACATTTAATTCACTTTAATTTCATTATGCATTTGAAGAGGACGATTTATTGAGGGGGAAAATGATGTTCCGTTGCCAGCAATTAGATTAACTTAATGATCTATGATAAAAATCTCCTTTTGGGCTTTGGCTTTTGTCCGTGTTTACAAACAAAAGTAGGCTAATAATAATAATAATAATAACGAAGTTCCTGGATTCTCAGAGGGGTCTTAACTGCCCCCTCCAAGTTCTACAAGATCTAATATGGAAATGTATGAAATGGGTAAAACATTCTTTGTGGTTCTCAGGTCATTTGTCTTGTCATAGTACTTTCATTTGTGGGAAAAAATGTGTATGCAAAAATATCAATAAATTATCTTTTTTTTTGATGGCTTTTCTGAGGAGATGGGAACTATATAACAGCATGGATCAATTTATTTTTTCCTGTTCCCACTTTGTATCCTGAGTACTCTCTTAGAAGTCAGAGAACTTGACTCCTTTTTATGAAGGATTGTATTTCTTTAGCTTTTCCTATGAATATTTAGGGACTAGCTTTCCTGATGGCTCAGATGGTTAAAGAATCTGCCTACAATGTGGGAGACCCACATTTGATCCCTAAGTCAAGAAGATCCCCTGGAGGAGAGCATGGCAACCCACGGCAGGATTCTTGCCTGGAGAATCCCATGGACAGAGGAGCCTGGGGGGCTACAGTCCACGTGGTCACAAAGAGTCAGACACAACTTGGTGACTAACACTTTCATTTCGCTTATACTGATCTCACTGTGGATTGAGATTTGTGCAGATAAATATTCTCCACTATAGCTCTTCTTTGCATTTACCTGCCCACAGTTCCACCATACTGAACACATCTGGGACTCAGGGCCCTAGGCAGGTGGGACTGGTGCTTGTGAGGCTTGATTGCAGAGGATGGCAGCCTCCCACCACCCTTTCCCAGCTCTCGTGTCCCTTGGCGTTTCCCAGAGAAGAAGAGGTGGTTCTGAGGTTTATCTCCGTAAGTCAGGAAGGAAGAGAGGAGTGGGAGGAAGAGAAAGAGGGTCATAACCAACCTTCCTGTCTTGGAGAACACGGTCATTTCCTGTCTGAGCTGTGTGGTCGGTCGTAAGAGAATCTCTTGGCCTGGAAAACCTGGCTGGGGTGTCCCTGCCGTGAGGAAAGGTTAGGATTTCCAGGACGGTGACAGGATCGCCCAGTGACGAGGTTTTATTCTCAGCCTTCCTTCCTCGAAGGGGAAACAGGGTGGCCTGTTCTTCATGGAGGTTAGCCCGGTTTCTTTCCTTACAGGAGAGCTCTGGCGACTCTGAACTGGTGAACTGTTGAGTAACTTGAAAAGCGGTTTCCATCCCTGTGCGCTGGACTGAGAGCTAATCACAGCTGCATTCTCCTCTCAGCTCTGCCTGATTAGCAGCATCTTATGCAAGCTCCTTTTGCATCCATAAAATGCAGTGTCTGAATGCCAAATGCACTTTGTACTCTGGACCTGCTCTGCCCTTTAATTCACTGGAAGGCGATGACTAGAAAATATTAATAGATGCCATGGTAGAGATTTCCATATCGATTCCTTGAATGTGTGCTTTTGCAGGGCTTCAATCCAGGCAGTGTACACAGGTCCGGGCACTCTGGTGTTAAACAGACATTTATGAGACGCTGAGTTTTTGGTCAAGTAATAGTGTCAGGGTCCCCTGATGACAGTCTCCAATGGCAAACTGGGAGCTGTGAGAAGACCTTAGCAGGCTGTTCAGTTTGGAGGCGATGCCAGCGTTGTCTTGAGTGTCATTCACGGGGACACCAGCACCTCCAGTCTGCCTCTGGTACCCCGTAGGTGTGATTCTTTCACCCCAATATCAGGGTCGTTCCCGATCTAGGTGCATCTTCACCTCTTACCTACTGAATCCTTCAGAAGCTGACTTGAGGTGGAGCTTCTATTAGTTGTTGTAGACATGGAGCCTGCCATTCAACATGGACTCCTGCCCTGTCCCTTGATGGTTATACAGCCAGCAAACATGACGAGCACAGCACTGACTTAAACACACGCATTTTAAAAGAAGAATGTGATATAAATGTACCGCCTTGGCTGGGGGACAGGAAGGCGAAGAAGCACCCAGGCAGATGGTTGGAGTTTTGTCCCAAACGAGGGTGGGGTCAGGTCAGCTGTGTTTTTCTTTTCATCCTAACCTTCTGGTCTGTCTCAGGAGCCATTTTTCCAGCATGTGCCCTTTGACTCGAGGGAAGCCGGGTGCAAATCCATCACCACCACTGTGGAAGGAACCCCCAAACCTGTGCCTCCTACAGAGGGTCAGTGAAGCCACGTGAGAAACGGCGGCAAAAATGTCCTTTCTTGGGAAGCAGTCTCCTTTACACCAGTGAGGGGGTTAGAAAATCAGCATTTGGGCTGCAGTCAGGGAACCGTGCAAAGGACATTCAAGGAGTCTCTTGCCCAAGGACCACCGAGACCAGCTGAAAACTTCGGTCCTTACGTTTTTCTAGGAGAGGGTCCACAGCTTTCATCAGATGCTCCCCAAGCTGCTCACGGACAAAGAAATGTCCAAAGCCACTGACATTTTTTTTTTTTTTCTACCTCTTGTCTTCCGAATCCAGGGTGATGGAGCTGACTTCCCTGTCTTTCTTTCTCCTTTGCTCTTCTTTAGAAAAAGCAAGTGAGTCAGACCAAGATCCGGGTCATCTCAACCATCCTGTTCATCTTGGCCGGCTGTGTCGTGTTTGTGACAATCCCTGCCGTCATCTTCAAATACATTGAGGGGTGGACGGCCCTGGAGTCCATTTACTTTGTGGTGGTCACTCTCACCACGGTGGGCTTTGGTGATTTTGTGGCAGGTAAGCACTCTGGAATATCCCAGCCACCGGGGCCCTGGTGGGGAAAACATTTACTGTGGTCAGTGCTTTTCCAAACCACGAGAAAAGATGGAGGAACAAATGGAAAAGGCTCAGCATCACCACTGTTGGGCACAGGCTTGTTCCAAACCTGCAGTCCTCTGTGAGGGAAACAGCAGCCGGCTGCTGCCTTGGGAGGAAGCCAGCCTCTCGCCTCCCCCACTCAGGAGGCAGGCTATCTTCATCATCATATGAATTATGACTGAAATGAATTCCTCATTGGATTTCGGGCTTCTGAATTGTATTAAGGCTCCTTGCATCAACTGATAAAGGCTATATTAGCAAGTGGCAAAAATGAAGCTCTGGAGAGATGAGCGTCGAGTTTAGTCTGCAGGGACCTGCAGATGAAGCTTCCTGATGCTGAGGGCAGAGTCACCATCCCTGGAAAAGTTGCTCCAGGCATGTCCGGATGCAGGACTAAAGACCCAGGTAACCACCTGGAGTTGAAAACTGCCCCAAGAGAATTTAATATTATAATGGATCCTGCATGAATCTAGATAGACACAATAGCCTTCATTGTAAAAATAAATGCCAATGAACCATGCTTAAGGAAGAAAAAGAAATCACCATCAAATTCTTCTAGGGACAGGGAGCTTAAAAACTGAAATGAAACCTGACGTTTTATGGGTATTGCTCTCCCAGGGTGGTGGGAAGGTAGGGATAGGAGGAGGAGGCCACCGATCTCTTTCTGGATGGATTAGTTCTAGGTGGTCAGACAAATGCTCAGTTTCTACTCCCAGAAGTGAACACTTGACCCAGTAACTCTGTCGCAACTCAATATATTTAAAGAGGCCAGGGATCCCCTCTTCTGGAATCTGGAAAAAGGGTAAATTCTGGAAAGGATGTTGAAGGTTGGCTGTCTCCATGGTAATTCTAAGGAAACAGACAACCCGAAGAGTAGTTTTGCAGCTATTCCAGCTAGGAAGGTGAAGACCGAAGTTGCCTTTGTAGAAACAGCAGTTTTAATGCTTTCTTCCTTTTGACTATCTTAAGGACTAAGAACTTGCCAAGTCAGAGTGACTGAGAATTGCTTACACAGAGCCCGAGGCCTGGGGCCCCGCCCGCCTTGGCTTATCCTCGATGCTCAGCTACTGAGCAGCTCCCCAGCTTGGGCAGGAGGTCGCTTGGTGCCACTTGATGAGAAGCCTGAAGCTCTGGACAGACAGCGCACAGAGGCAGGAGGACAGTACCAAGAGCGACTGTCCGGTCAACTCCTTAGCATTGTCCGTAGCTGCTCTGCGGGGAAACTCATTGAGGTTCCAATCCCAGCTGCTGTTTAGAGCTATTTCATCAACATCTTTAAGTTCCCCAAAGCATCATCTGCACTCTGCTGTACTGCTCTGTGCTAACTCTGGCCTGTCTGGAGGACTGTCTTCTGGAGGACACGTTGGGCAAACCCTGCTCTCTAACCGGTTGCTCCGTTCAATCTGTTAATCTGGGTCACAAATAGCACAGCCCGGGGAACAGGAGATTAAAAAAACTGCTTATGATTTAAGTTTATTATTTATCCTGATGAGCTACGATGGACCGTGAGCGCTTAGCACACACCGGCACTTGGCCTGATGTTTACTTACCTGGAAAGGCCGTGACCTCCACAGTCACAGACATAGCATGGCTTTGTTCTTTTGTTTTTTAGTGATCTTTAGCGACGGAAGATTTTAATGAATCTAATGGCCAAGTGTATAGATAAATACAAAGAACTGTTAGAAAGTTTTAAAGTCTATTTTGGTTGTAACTGGGTCAGAGAAAATGGACATGCTTTCCCATGGGTTCTGATAACAGTAACCGCTGCACATGTAAATATGCCTCCTGCAGAGTACCTTTCTTTTTAAACATTTCTATTGGAATAGAGTTGATTTACAATGTTGTGTTAGTGTCCCGTGTACAACAAAGCGATTCAGTCATACACATATATGTGTCTGTTCTTTTCCCATTCAGGTTATTACAGAATATTGAGCTGCAGAGCACTGTTTTAATTCCCTTACCTACCGCTGATTACAGAACCATATTTCCTTTGCCCCATCGTCTCTGCAGACTTGGGTCTGTTATAATTCATGGCGCTGACTGCAATTGGACCAGGCCCTTCTAAGCTGCCGTTTCCATAGCTTACAGAGACCAATCTGAAGCACGGCTGCCTTGGAACCCTGGAAGTGTGTCAAAGCCTTTTTGGCAATGCTCTGAGAGCAAAAGGGAAGGCTGTCCATCTTTTAAAAAGATACATTAACAAGAGCTGATGGTTGCTGTGATTTGACAAGGCATCAGCTTGGAAACAGAATCAGAACATCAATCACCATGCAGGATTAAGTGGTGGTTTATTTTGTAGGTGACACACTTTAGGACAGTCTAACAACCCACCAAGCATTTTGCAACCCTGACTGGCAGCACCTGAATTCCAGGCCAGCAGCTGGTAAACTAACGGGCAGAAGGGTGTTTCCTGCCTTGTTTGCTAGCGCACCCTAGTGACAGTCTTTTGTGGAGGATGGTGACTGGTTGGTAAACATTTATTTTCAGAGAGCTCCCAGGAAAGAGTGGCAGAGTTCCGCTTAGTGTGGAGATGAAATGAACCTCAGAACTCACTTCAGGCTGCAGAAAGTCCCCCAGTACCCTCGAGAAAGCTAGGGAGAGGGGAAGAATTGCCTGAAAGCGAAAAGCAAGGCAGTTACACCAAACCAAGCAGGGTTTACCACAGAGCCCTCCAGCAGAGTTTGGAATTCTCATTTTCAGAAGTGGCGGTAGCTGTGGAGACCTTGTGGGCTCCGTTGCAAACTGAGAAGTACCACAAGCCACAGAACCTGCCCAGCCACCTTTGGGAGGTATTACTGATACCGTAAAAGCTCAGTGCAGATTCAGAGGTGCTACATGAGGTTACAACCACAACCCAGTGGGAAAGTCCAGGGTACAGTAATTACCAATCCATGGCTAATGTCGATTTTCTTAGAAATGGCCACGAGCCAGCTTCATTGGAAAATGACATCTCACAGACAGGTATTTCATGAAGTGTCTTCACTTCTTTATGAGAAGGGGCTGGGCTTAGAATCTCTGTTGCTTGGTTACCTTGGGCAGGCCTGTAGAAGGTCTGGAATAAATAGGCTATTTACTTGGAATAAACGACTGATCTTTTCAATGGAACAGCCAGTCAATGCAGTCAGGCAGCTAGTCAACTTGGTTTGATGGATTTTTTACTATAATCCCTATTTGTAAAATAAAGGGATTGAACTAGCTGGCCTTGAAGGTCCCTTTTTGTTCTCACACAGAGATTCTAATTGACTCGGTCTAATTGACCCTATGGATCAGCATTATGTAAACACCATCCTCTGGTCAGCCTTAAATCACTATTGGCTGGGTCCAAGTCTCAGGGATACCATCAAGTCTAATTTTACTTCCACACACATACTTCTCTCTTGGTAAATGCGTATGTGCTTAAGGAGAAAATGGTGTCAAGAGTTCCAAACCATTTGGGATTATTTAATGGTATTTTGTTTTTATTAAATTTAAGGCAGTTTAAGAAAAACTTGACAAAGTCAACTATACCCCAATAAGAAAAAAACAAAAACAAAAACACAAAACTTGAAACTGGGCCTGCTCTGTTGTCCTCTAATTCAAGCCATTCATTGTCAAGCTCAAGTTTAAACTGGATGGATCAGGCTGGTCACTAACATATTTTTTGTTATTATATATTGTGCATTAAGGGCTTTCCTGGTAGCTCAGCTAGTAAAGAATCGGCCTGCAAGGCAGGAGACCCCAGTTCAATTCCTGGGTTGGGAAAATCCTCTGGAGAAGGGATAGGCTACCCACTCCATGGACAGAGGAGCCTGGCGGGCTACAGTCCACGGGGTTGCAAAGAGTCGAACAAGATTGAGCAACTAATCACAGCACATGATGTATGGAGATTATTGGTCAAGATTCAAAATAAGTGAAGCCACAGGCCAGGCTCCTTTGGGGAAGAGACACGACTTTTCCTTGCCCTCCCACCCTGTCACATCGTGTATACAGCAGGCCGAGCAGCTGAGCGTTGGATGGTGATACGACCGCAGCTCTGCTACACGGACTGGGATGCGTTTGCTCTGCGACGACCGTTTGCGAGACCCTCCTTAAAGTAACGCTTGGTTGTTTGCAGGGGGAAACGCTGGCATCAATTACCGGGAGTGGTATAAGCCCCTGGTGTGGTTTTGGATCCTCGTTGGCCTTGCCTACTTTGCCGCTGTCCTCAGCATGATCGGAGATTGGCTACGCGTTTTATCCAAAAAGACAAAAGAAGAGGTAGGATTCCGTCCAGATTCTCTGAATGTTCCTGAGGTCAGAAACATTGGCACCCCACTCCAGTACTCTTGCCTGGAAAATCCCGTGGATGGAGGAGCCTGGTGGGCTGCAGTCCATGGGGTCGCTAAGAGTTGGGCACGACTGAGCAAATTCACTTTCACTTTTCACTTTCATGCATTCATTGGAGAAGGAAATGGCAACCCACTCCAGTGTTCTTGCCTGGAGAATCCCAGGGACGGGGGAGCCTGGTGGGCTGCCGTCTATGGGGTCGCACAGAGTCGGACACGACTGAAGCGACTTAGCAGCAGCAGCAGCAGCAGCAGCATTCTATGGGCTAGACCATCTCCTACTAAGTGGAGGCCTCCTAGATGTCCTTGTTTTGAATCCTTGAATGATTTTAAATGCCACGTTAAATGGGATAGCAGTTATTTCTGGATTCTTTTTTAGCAGGTGAGAAAAATCTGGTGACTCACTTACCAGCCCACAGCTCCTGGAAAAACTAGTAAACGGCAACTTATTTTTAAAAAAGGAAGTGAAAAAAAACATATCCAGACATAGTCAGCATAGGTAGACGCAGTTGGGGGAGGTGTACAATTGCCCCCAATCAGCAGATGTGTGCATTTTTCTCAATTCCATATGAGACTGAAGTTGTTGAACTGTGGCCGGCCGTGGAGGGTGAACTCATGAGGTCCCTTTCACTCATGTCCCCTCTGGGTTGTCAGATCTGTAGAAACAAATATATGTCTGTGGCCAGGGGCACACACACAACAGCCCTTCCTTCCTCAAATAAATGTGCATGGAAGCCTACACACAGGCAAGAAAAGGAATGGCTACAGAGCAAAGGTAGATTTTGTGATTAAAAAAAAAGTGTCCATGTAGTTCTTTTGGAAAGAGAGGAAAAGAGATAAGAAAGAAGAAGGGTAAAGAGAAGCAAAGCAGTAAAGAAAGGAAAGGAGATAAAACCTAAAGAAACAGAGGGACAGCCTGTTTAAGGGCGACTGTTCCCTGCCCAGGGTGCAGGCATTCTGAGCGGAGGGTCCTGGGAGAGCCTCCTTAGATGGCACCATCTCCCACACCATTCCTGGGAGCAGAGGTTTAATTTTCCTGGCTTGCAGAAGCAGTGTCAATGCACTCTCTAGTCTGATTCCCCAGAGAGCTAACTGACCTGCTGAAAATCAGCCGTAACAAAAGAGAACACTCAACAACATAAATATTGACATTTCTCAATGCAAAAATCCGAGTTACTCCTTTGCATAGGACAGCATGAGTCCTGTACTAATAGTCCTGCTGAAATAAAGCCCAGAGAGTTGGTCTTGACCCTCATGCAAGACTTTGCTCTGAGAAAGCACATGTTCTGTGGGCTTTGGCAGAAGATGCCCCCTTCCTGCACCCTGAGCAGAGAAGCTTGGTTATCAGGTACCTTGCGTGGGGGTCGGGGGGGGGGGGGTGGTCTTAAACCAGCGCAAGCCGGATAGCACAAGGTCATAGACAGCATTGTCTAGATATGGGGTGACACAGGACTTTCCTTTTTAGAACTAGGTCATTTCCAGGCTAATGGGGACGGGTGGAGCACTCTAACCCAGACAGACATCTTGGAGGAACAGGGCAGGGCAGAGGACCCTCTGGATACGTGCTTTGTGCCCAGGGCCGAGCTAGGTGCCCGGCTACCTCACATAACAGGAAAAGCTCTGAGCTAGACACAACTGCCTCCGAGTTATGCAGCAGGAATGAAGCCGGACCACGGAAGGGTGAACCCAACAGACGCTAAGTCAGGTCCGTCCGCCTCCCCTTCTGTCCCCCGAATCCAGGTGTCTGGCGGCGTTAGGGTTGCCCAGCACGTGCGCCTCTCGGAGGCACCTTAGTCCCGAGCGGGAAGGGCGAGGGTGGAAGTAGCCTTTCCTGCCCTTGGTGGGGCGGACGCAAAGCCACCGCCTCCGGGCCTCATTCCCACGAGGACCCCCGAGGGCTGCGGGCACGGGAGGGTGGTGGCAATGGGGGGCTAGTGGCAATGGAGGGTCGTGGCGATGGGGGGCTGGGTGCGATGGGGGGTGGGGGCGCTGGGGGGTGGGGGCAATGAAGGGGTGCGTGCGATGAAGCGGTGGGTGCGATGGGGGGTGGGTGCGATGGAGGGCGGAGGCAGGTGCCCGGGCGCTGGGGGCGATGGGGGTGGCGGCGATGGGGGGGGCAGTGGCGGGCGCCTGGGCGCGGGGCGTGGGGGCGGGGGGCGATGTCTCAGCGCCCTGTGGTCGCCCCGTCTCTCCGCCAGGTGGGCGAGATCAAGGCGCACGCGGCCGAGTGGAAGGCCAACGTGACGGCCGAGTTCCGGGAGACGCGGCGGCGGCTGAGCGTGGAGATCCACGACAAGCTGCAGCGCGCCGCCACCATCCGCAGCATGGAGCGCCGGCGCCTGGGCCTGGACCAGCGGGCGCACTCGCTCGACATGCTCTCGCCGGAGAAGCGCTCGGTGTTCGCCGCGCTCGACGCGGGCCGCTGCAAGGCCTCGTCCCAGGAGAGCATCGACCACCGGCCCAACAACCTGCGGCTGCAGGCGTCGGAGCCGCTGCAGAAGCGCGGGCAGGGCGCCTCCGAGGATAACATCGTCAACAAGCTGGGCTCAGCTTCCAGGCTCACCAAGAGGAAGAACCGGGACCTCCGCAAGGCCCTGCCCGAGGACGTGCACAGGATCTACAGGACCCTCCGCCACTACTCCCTGGACGAGGAGAAGAAGGAGGACACGGAGAAGGGGTGCAACTCGGACCACTCCAGCACCGCCGTGCTCACCGACTGCGCCCAGCCGCCGGCCGGCGCGGGGGACGGCGTGGGCCCCGCCGACGCCAAAGACGCGGAGCGCGACAGCAGCGCGCTGCTAGAAGCCAGAAACTAAGCGGGAAGGACGCACTGGACGTGACCCAGCCTTGTCTTTTGTTTGTTTGTTTTTAAATATATTCACCCTGAGACACGTGCCTTAAAACAAGACTTCTCGTTAGTCCGAAATTACATAGCATCGAAGAAGATATTTCACTGTGCCATAAACGACCGAAAAAGCTCGCTCTGCCAAAAGGGAATCAAAAGAACAAGGACTCGGCTTTTGATTACAGCCGCAGGACACCCAGGGCGCCTTCGTGGGCGCGGGAGGTCACGGCCGCCGAGGTCCAGGGCACGTGCCGGCGATGGATGCGGTGGCCCCGGGCAGCGCCGCCGCGCTCCGGAGGGCGCGAAAGGGCAGCTATTCGTAGACCAGCCGTCTGAAAGGAACAGGTGTGTCTTTTAAAGGAAGTCGTCTCCTGAACCCACTGTCAGGAATGTGTGCACGCACGCACAAGGGGCCTGGACTGGGAGGTGGACTGGTCCTTGTCACTTGGGGTCGGAGCGGACATGTTGGAATGTTGCTCTGAGCTCCGATTTTGAGACAAAAGCGTTCAGTGCATCCCTAGTCTTTTCTAAGCTCCAGATGAACGTCCCTGGGACCCGAGAGCACCTAGAATTTGTTGGAAGCAGATGAGAGCACACGTATCAAAAGGTGCAATTGCTTTCCTCATTACAAGAGAAAAAAGTCACATCACACTGTGGATATCACCTTAACCAATGACAGAAGCCTGCTGAATTTTGTCTTTCTCACAGGTAGTCCAATCGGACTCGCAAGCATTGGTGAACACTCAACCTCAGCCGCTGCGTGGTGACAGGCAAAAACCAAACCTCAGTGCACGGTGCGCTGAAAAGGCACCAAAAGGGTGCAACGGTGAAAACAAACTGGTTTTGAAATGTTCATGTTCACTTTTCTAGTGGAACTTGTTACAATTGGTTTTGATAAAAAGGGGAAAAATACCAAAACTATTGCCTTGCATGATGCCAGTGGCTTACTGTCCTGTCTAGCTAATCCTAAATGTTTGTAAACATAGACATCCTGCATGTCTAAGACATACCAAGGAGGACCATGGCATCGTTCCTTCTCAGGGCTTCTCGTCCCTTTGGGTGTCTTAGGGTAGACAGAGTGACACCAGGTCCTATCCTGCTATTTGCAAACAAAAGGAAAAGGAATCCCTCAAACCAACCCTTGTACGAGAAGATTGAATTGTTTTCATTGCTTGCAGCTTAAGTGCCATTACTGCCATTTTTTAAAAAATAATACTTAAAAGAAGTATTTGAAAGACTTCACGTTTATGTTTGGGTGTTCCTTTATTCTGAAAGTATCACTGCTTTTCCTTGATCATTTCTTCACTTGTACCTGCTAGCCACTAAAGTTACAATGCTACTGTGATTGATTGTTTCTAGGAGAACAGTAACCAACACGTGGTGATAATTATGATTTTTTTTTTCACGAGGTTAGAACACCCGGTGAAGGAAAGTGGGGGTCTGACGGGTCATAGGTTTGAGGAGGAAGACTCTAAGTGGATTTTTAGCAGCAAGGAAAGAGTACGTACTACGCCAAGTATCCCACGTGTGCCTCAGCCTTTTTCAGAGTTGGCTGGCTGTCATCCTGGTTCAAACCTAGCCATTTGTGCCACACACTTCAGTGTTTGGACCTGGCAACACCCGGAAGTTGCTGCTTATGGGTCTCCTGGGCTCAGTACCACTGTTTGGGGATATCACATAGCTAACACGCAGGGTGGATTTGTCAAAACGTCACAGGACTGGCAGAGACTTCCAGAAACCATCTAATGCTTTTCTGACTTCCAGGGAAAAATGATAGCCACCGCATCCTCGACTGCTTCAGCCAAGGCAGACCTCTTGCTGCTATTTCCCCCAAATGCACAGCTCTCCTTTGTCTAGAGCACACGCAGCCCCCGTGTGCCTCACCGCACCCCCCCCCCCCACCTCATTGTAAGCTCTGATTAAAGCACTGGCATCACTTTTGGGAAGGAACCAAATAAGAATCAAGTCTGATTAGTGCCCCCCCTGCCCCATCCAAGGTATGTTTGGATTAATGCTGCCACAGGGCTGTGGCTCACTGGTGACATCCTGTGTCCACAGAGTAACAGACAGACTCTTGGGCAACGATGTATATGCAGGGGTGGGCCTTGGTTCTTACTATGGGAGTCATTCCAGCCTGACAAAGTGTGTGCTAAGGAATTAGTAGGTAACTGGGCTTCCCTGGTGGCTCAGACAGTAAAGAATCTACTTGCACTGCAGGAGACCTGGATTCGATCCCTGGGTTGGGAAGATCCCCTGGAGGAGGGCGTGGCAACCCACTCTATTATTCTTGCCAAGAGAATCCCACGGACAGAGGAGCCTGGTGGGCTACAGTCCATGGCGTTGCAGAGAGTCCAAGTAAAGCACAGCACAGCACGGGGAACTGGGACTTCATTCTTCTGACAAGTTGAAAGCTTCCTGATTAAACTGTCCAGGGATCTCATTCATTTGGGTTTCTACCCTGTTACTTGATACCTTCTTTATAGTAGTGGGTTAAAATTCTAGACTCTACAGGCAGAGCTGGCCAAGAGGCTTCCCTGTTATTTATCCAGTGACGCCCATAGGCCAGGCACTAGATGAGGCACTTTAGGGGCGTGGGCTCACTGAACCGCCCCAGCAACGCTCTGTGGGAAGTGTTTGCAAACCCATTATACACGTGATGACACAGAGGCTCAGGGAAGCCAAGTGAGTAACTTACCTAAGAGCACACAGCAAGAAGGCGGCAGAGCTAGTCATCAGTCTATTTGACCAAAGTCTGCTTTTGACTTTGCGGCAGTGTCCACGCCACGCACCTTGTGAGTGTGTGTCTGTGTGTGCGCGTGCACGTGTGTCTTTCTAGTTTCCTGGACATGGCATACAGAGGTAGGAGAAAGCTCTTTATTGCCACGATGGGATGAGGTCTTTGTGAACACGGCCTAACACGTTGTCCTTACAGATGATCATTGTACATTATTTTGGTTTTGGTTTTGGGAATGCGCCTCCTGGCACCCTTTCTGTACTGTTAAAAATGCCCTTTGAAGACACCCTTTTGCACTTTACTTGCTTGTCCTGCAGGAACTCAGCATACAGGTGGAATAAAACAGTTCAAAACTCTAAGCTGCACACTCTACCAAATGGAACCACACTCTACCACACACCAGATGTTGGTATATGTGTGTGTAGACACTCAGTTGTGCTGATTCTTTACCACTGAGCCCCCTGGTAAGCCCAGACCCTCGGCCAGACAAGGCAGGTCCAGTCACACAGAGGGAGCGAGAATAGCCCTTGCCTGGGAGTTTCCCGAGTACAGATGGGACTGAGGCCCTGACGAATACAATCAAAGAATAGCCCTCTCTTCGTGGAGATTGATCCATTAGACATGTGGGCACAGAGTCCGACAAGCTGTAGCCTACTCTCCGGGCTTCCCAGGCGGCACTAGTGGTAAAGAGTCCGCCTGCCAGTGCAGGAGACACAAGAGATGCAGGTTCCATCCCTGGGTTGGGAAGATCCCCTGGAGGAGGGCATGGCCACCCACTCCAGGATTCTTGCCTGGAGAATTCCATGGGCTACAGTCCCTAGAATCGCAAAGAGTCAAGAGGTGACTGAATCGACTTAGCATGTACGCACGCATGCAACCTACTCTCCAGAGGAGAGGCTGGGAGGGCATCCAGGGGTTGGGCTCCACTTCATGTGTACAAGCTGAGATTTGGGAAGAGGAGGCCAGTTGTTTTGGAGTTGTTTGAAAGCTACCTTTTTAAAATGGGGTCCAGTAACATGGGAATTCACATGGATAAGGCAAACTTGCTACAAATCCTACACACACATCAGAACAGCCCTGCCCTGCCTGCACTTCCCACCCCACCATAAACCCGGAGAAAACGTTTTGATTTTGCACATGGACAGACCACAGGGACAGTGACTTCGGTGGGCAGTGTCCATTGTTTCTCCTGGTAACTGGGTGTTGAATGTTTCCTCCACAGAGGATCTGGAAGTTTTTACTGGTGAGAACCGAGGGACAATTTGGAGAGACTTCAGCTCAATGCCCAGTTCGAACCCAATAGCGACCCTAGGACTTCATTGCTTTGGGGCAAGGCCCTTATGTGTGTGTAGGTAGGGCTGTTCCTGACCTACAGCTAAGGTGATTGGGACTGTCTCTGCTTCCCTGACCCGGCCCGTGATCTTGGGCCCCTCAGACCCTGTGCCTACATTTCTGTTACCTCATCAGCACATCAAGGGAGTGGAGCCCGGAGAGTCAATCTTGAAGGTCCCTTTTGGTTCTGCAGTGCTCTGACCAAATGCTCAGCGGTCCATGAGTTAAGTCTGCTAAGAACTTCACTAGCTGGATTTGTAAATACTGATGGATGGGCCCTGCTTCCTTTAGGCAAGATGAGAGCTTAGTCTCTTGCCTCTTGGGATTTGTCTCCTGGGTGATGGGTGGACACCAGATAGATTTGGGAGCCTGGTGTCCAAATGCGGGTCGTGCCCCGTGTAGGCCCACTATCACCTAACCTCACACTGTCACCTGCGTTGGGGGTGGCTCATCCCATATGGGCACTTTTTTACATGGTGTTTAGACTAAAGAATTTTAAGCTATTACTATCTGCAGTCAATTGCAGTAAAGGTTTCATTTGATTACGTTATGAATTCTTACACTATAAACAGGTTATTTCTTACTCAGATCCCTACACCCACACACAGAACACATACAGAGGCAATGGCTGCTTTGGGTTCTGTGGGGATGGTTCCATGTTGAAAGTCCTAGTTGGACTAGATGTTAGCAAACCACCCCTTCCCTCCCTCTGAGATGGTGCTTCTTGGCTGAGTCGATGCTGCTCCTATATTTGGACGCTTAGTTTCGGGGGTTAGTGAGAATGTGGCCGGAATTTGGGTAGGGCAGGTTTTCGCCCACTGTATTGGGTAAGAATGTAGATCATTCCAATGAGTACCATGGTGTCCAAACCTTGAAAGCAAACCAACCTGCAGAGACTCTCTTAAAAAAATTTTTTTTTAAAGCCAGTACTGCATCTCATGTCTGTGCTTCCTACATCCCCCTTAGGTTTTAAAGGGACGGGGGTGGTCCCTCGCGGTTCCCATGCAGTTGTGTGCAAAGGCAGTAACCGCAGGAGCAGAGGGACTGCAGGAGCAAAGGGAGCTCTCGGCGGCGGAGTGTAAGAGGTAGCTAGTAAACTGGCCTTAAAAATGGCAACTCTCGGAAACAAAGGTGATTTTTTGATTGGGCTTTGTGGATGCTGTGAATGCTGCGTATGGAAACTCTGGAGTAGCATGCTCACTCCAGGGCTGTAAATAAAGTCCCGTCCTCCGTCGTTGGGCGACGAACCCCCGCCCGCAGTGCATGGAAACCGCAGTCCACCCGCCCCGCCTCCCCCACCCCGCAAACCCGGCGGTCCCCGTCACGTGATGTCAGTGCCGTGGCGAGGAGGAGAAATAAGGGGTGTCTCTGATTTTACCAAAAGCGATTTTTGTCACACGTGCCTAGGAGATCTGGAAACTTTCTCTTCTCGGTTCTTAAGTGAAAAATCTCAAATAGTTCCGTATGCACTACAGAAAAACCAAAAAAAAAAAAAAAGTGACAAAACTCCTTGCGAGCACTTCCACCCCATCTGCACGGCTGTCCGGGACAACGGCGAAGTGTTCCCTCTGCTATCAGGGCCCCGAGCTTGAAGTGAAACACGCAGCGGTGCCTAGAAGTGTTATGCAAAAAGCCACCGTCATGTCAGCCTCTGGCTTCTTACCCACCCCAGTGTCATAGGCAGGGGACCCCGTGACAATGATAAACCCATGTGTGGAGGTGTTTCACCTATTTCTCTCTAAGATTTCATGGTGCTTAAAAAAAAAAAAAAAAAGGCGTTTTACAGAAAAGAAGCAGGGTGGGGGGAGGAGGGAATTTTGTAATGTTCTTATTAGGAAAAGTACAAAAGCAACTTTGCTTGTAACATTTCAATAAGCTGTGCTGCTACTGTCTTTGGTGATGTAAGTTTTTTTGTTTTTTGTTTTCCAACGATGGAGAAAATTGCAACAAAGACCTTCTGGAAGATCTAATACAAAGTCTCTCCTGTTTTCCTTTATTTGTGGGGCCAAACATGGTTCATCGAGGCTGGGCTGGAAGGTATGCTAAGGACCACAGGTCATCCAGAGATAGGCTTCTGGCCTGGCTGGCATTCATCAGGAAATAGCCAATGCAAACTTAACTGTCTGGCAGGTGGGGGAGCCCACAGCAACCCAAGAGGAGGAAACTTGACCAAGTATGGTTACTTCGTATTTGCTTTCACTTTCTTATTTTTATCTCATCCTGATTGCACATTGCTGGGGATTGGACAGCATGTCACCATTTCCAGGTAAGACACTGAATTTGGGCATTGTGCCATGTCTGCCCATATGAAATGGACAACTGCTTGGGTATCCAGATTTCAAGCTGCATTTGGTTTTGCACTTTGTGTTCACCAACCATGGGCTTGTCAAAATGGGTAGAGATAAAATGCCCACCACTTTTGAGCACCAGCTTAGTAGTAGCAGTAGTTTAGTTGCTAAGTCGTGTCCTACTTTTGCGACCCCACAGATCGTAGCCACCTTGTCCATGGGATTCTCCAGGCAAGAACATTGGAGTGGGTTGCCGTTTCCTTCTCCAGGGGGTCTTCCCGATCTAGGAATCGAACCCAGGTCTCCTGCATTGCAAGCAGACTGTTTACTGACTGAGCTATGAGGGAAGGTACCTGGTTACGTACCATGCACTCTGCTAGGCAGTTTGCAAACATACCACTGGGTCTTCTAAAGTTGGGTTTCTTCATTTTGTCCATGAAGACTTTGAGGCTCAGAGATGATGAGAAACTTCCAACCCAAGTCAATCAGCTCCAAGCCCGAGTCTCTTTCACCAGATCACACAGCTGCATGGGGCGTGTGCTTTGAGCACTCATCTAGTAAAGGTGATCTGGTTCTGACTTGTCTGCACTGTCTCGCCCACCCTGTTTGTCAGAGAGGTGTGCTGTGAGGTCAAGGGTGAGTTTCTGGCTGCAGGACTGAGCAAGGCCAAGTGACTTCCATTCTTAGCTGAAGCCAAGAACGCGCCCAGGCTAACCCAGTGCGACTACTGGTCGTGGGCTGGCCAGGGACAGGTCTGGTTCCTATTTTTATTGGTTTTACTTGCATGCACGGGGACAGAGTGCATGGCACATGGCAGGAATTCAAAGCGACTTTTCCAAAATGCAAATTGGCCTCTGGATCTCCCTGGCCTTTGGGATAAAAACCCCAAAGCCCTAGTCTTGGTCAGGCCCCGTGTGGATTTCTGCCTCATCGCACGCCAACCTCGGCCGCCACCACTTTGGATTTCTCCCCGGCTCTACCGGTGGTCCATGCTTTATTCTGCTATCTCCAGGTCTCTGCACGTGCTGTCCCTTTTGGGAGGCCTCCCCCGCCTTAGGAGCCACCTCCCCCGTCCCACAACCACCTGGCCCCTCTTCAGCTCAGTATTGAGCTGAAGAGTGGCCTATGGGGACCCTTCCCTCCCTCATCCCCTCCCCTGACTGTGAGTTAGCTGCCTTCTACACAGCGGGCTTCCCTCAACTCGAGTGCCTGCTATACGCCTGCTATACGGCTATATGGTTTAGTGGCTGGTTGCCTTGTCTGTCTGATGCAGGACATAAGCTCCTCAGTGCAGCAACTCAGCCTCTCGTTTCTCTTCTCAGGACTGAGCACTGTACCTGATAGACAATATAGATACCTTACTGGTGGAATGATTTTAGTGCCCTTCTTGACAGCACATTTGTATCCTTCAAGGGAGATTTAACTTTTTGTGAATTCAAAGTCATTTGGAACCCAAGGCTATCCAATTCCTGAGTATCCTCTTGGTTAAAATCAAGTTTGCCTTGTACTAATAATAAAGAATTTGATCTGTGTTTCGTGTTTACAGAGAGCTCCGAAATTTTGATCACAGTGATAGTTAAAATAACTAGACTCTAAAGATGACAACTTTGATGGAAAGCTCTCATTTAGAGGTACAGATAATGGAATATTTATTTTAAAACCATTCTTAATACTACTGATAGTTTGAATGTATATGACCTAGGAAATATTATATTTTGTGGGGATGTCAAACATATGACAAATGGGCCACACTCCTTACACCTGTGCCCAAGGCAGATATTGTCATCAGTCATAGAATACCTTCCCTATTGATCCAGGTACATTCTCAGAATTCACTGTAAGACTGTACTCAAGGCCCATAGTTCTCAAAGTATTCGCCAATGACCTTCTTACATCCCTGAGATTCTCTCATGGTATCCACAAGGTTAGAACTATTTCCCAGAATAATACTAAAACATCATTTGCCCACATTCTCTCATGAGTGCATAGCACTTAGAATTGAGTAGCCTTAGTCACTTAGAGAGGGGTTTCCCAGGTAGAGCTAGGGGTAAAGAATCTGCCTGCCAATGGAGGAGACACGAGAGATGTTCAATCCCTGGATGGGGAAGATCCCCTGGAGGAGGGCATGGCAATCCACTCCGGTGTTCTTGTCTGGAGAAATCCACAGAGGAGCCTGGTAGGCTATAGTTCATAGCGTCGCAAAGAGATGGACACAGCTGGATCAACTTAGCATGCTTGTCCGCATGCAGTCACTTAGAGAACAGGGGCAGCAGGGTAGCAAGTAACCTTCATTGAAGACTAAGAATTTTTCAAAATGCTAGCAAATGAGCTTGCATTTCTTAGAGAACCCCAAGTAGCTAGCTGTGATTTTATTGAAAAGGGCTTTCTGCCTGGCCTCACAGGAATGGATCATGGCAACATCCGTACAACAATATCCCTGTGGGCTGGCCTTGCTGCCCGGTGGGCTCCAGCTCCTCAAATTCCTTCCAGTTAGCCCTGCAAATCCCAGAAGTCTCATGGGTGCTCAATTTCTTGGCCACTGTGCTGCAGGGATCACTTCTCTATTAACCGAAAGCTCCTTGCCTCTCTGGGGATGGATGACACGGCTGTCCGTTGATCCCTTGGTAGCAGCAGCCTCTCTGTTTGGGTAACTGTCTCTCTTCCCCATACCGGGAGCCCCTCGACGGAGATCTCCTTACCTTCTTGTTTTCATGGGCCTGTCACAAGCCTGGAGCACGGTAAAAGATGGAAAGATGTTTGCTGAATAAATATCAAATCCAAGAATGTGGAGTTGAGTAAGGGCCTCTGCAGAGAGTAGGGGCAAAGCAAGAGAGCCCAAATCTGGGGTGAGCTGGAGGGGAGTTGGAAGGATGCAGCGTGTGCGGCGAGCCAGGGCAAAGGGCGGTGGGCGAGGCAAACGAAGATGTCCAGAGACAGTACTGACCCCAGTGGCGACTTCTACCTCGTCACTGCTGTGAATTTACATCATGGGCAGGAACCAGAGTGGGGCACACACCCTCAGTGCAAAACTATTCAGTTAAAATGCTAGTGCATACGTGGCGGTGTGAATTTGAGAGAGCACACAGGTCAACACACACACGTTGTATCTTTATGGATGACTTGTTCTAAGGAATACATTTAAAAATATATTGCAAGACTCTAAAACTAAAAAAAAAAAATTTTTTTTAATGTCTCACACAACCCATTTGAGAGAGTTATGTTTATTAAATGCATCTTAAAGGTCGTTTAGAGACTCATCACTTGGAATCATTCAGGATAAGAAAAGATTTTTTTTCCCCTCAGTTGGAAAGTAGTAACTTTAAAATGTTTTCCAATATTGTAATCTGTTATCTACAAGCTGCCTGTATCAACAACTCTTGGGAATCTGCAGACACCTGAGGCAAAGAACAAGTGCAAGGCCTCAGTGAGACAGAAATTTGTTTTAAAATAAAGAAACTGGGAGGACTCCAACATTAGGGAATCAAAAGCATGTGTTGCAAATGTATGAAACAGAAATACACATGATGCAAGCATAATCTATGGCTCTCAGTTTCAACATTTTAAGTAGAACAGTAATCTATGCCTTAAAGAACATTCTGTGGTTGCCTGATTCCATAGAAAGAAGAGAAGTAATGGGCTGTTTCTTTCCATGAGTGAATGCAAATTTGAAACAATTACAATTTTTCCACTGAATTGGTGCGGGGGGCAGGGGGTGACGAAGAATAGCTAATGGTGGCTCAGACAGTAAAGTCATCTGCCTGCAATGCGGGAGACCTGGGTTTGATCCCTGGGTCGGAAGATCCCCTGGAGAAGGAAATGGCAACCCACTCCAGCATTCTTGCCTAGAAAATCCCATGGGTGGAGGAGCCTGGTAGGCTACAGTCCATTGGGTTGCAAAGTCGGCCACGACTGAGCGATTTCACTTTTTCAATGGTGACAGTAACTGGTTAAGACTGTGCAATCCACCAATCTGTTCCACCCACCCATCCATTTAATAAATATTTTTGGAGCCCACCTCTGTGTGAGGTGCTGGGAGAGCTGCAGGGTGTGGCGGAGCCTTGGTCCCTGCCCTCAGCGATCTCAGATCGCAGTTAGTAGCCCTGTGCCCACTGTGCTGTGGGGTGGCAAAATCCTGCCATCTGGTTGGAGGGAGAACCATAGTAGGACTTTTGTGACTCTGTTCAAAAGTACAAGAAATTACCCCCAAAGTGCTAGGAATTCAGACAGTGTGAGGACTGGCACACACACGGTGACAGTCAAAACAGGCTTCCTGTAAGAAGTGGCATCTTTAAGAAGGCTTAGTAGACTGGTTAGGGAACAGGAGAACAGGAATGACTCCCAAGCATATGAATCCGTTTCTCCTGAGGACACCACAAATGAGTCTTCACTTGGGACTGCTTTATTACATTTTCTGAAATAAACCACAAACTCGAAGATAAAGTTAAAGATGAGCAGAAGGTAAGCGCTACAGGTCACCACCAATTGCAACAGGAATTGTAACTCCTTCTGAAAGCAAGTGTGTCTGAGGAACACACGGTAGATAAAGCAGCTTCTCTGCCTTCTCCCCTGTCTCCCCCCGCTCTGTCTCATCTCCTGGGGCTCCCAGGTTCTAGCCTCCTTTTCTCAAGCCGAGGAATACAATGGCCACAGGATTCCTGGCTTCTTTGTTTCAAAAGTCACACCCATGGGAGGACTTTAATTCAGCGCAGGCTTGGGAATGAGGTTTTCCCGAGTCAAAAGACATTTTCTTAGGTTGGGGACCGAACAGTTTGGAGTCGCATAGAGGGGATGAGACAGGCTTCAGCGGAGGCACCCTGGGGCAGCCCTGCCAGAAGGGCCGGGGGTGCGCCACGCAGGTGCGGGGTTTGGGTGGTGGGGGGCGGTGCCCAGGATCCTAGCCCAGACCAGCAACCCAAGGAGACATTTTCCACATTCCTGGTAGGATGGATCTTGAAACTGAAATGTGACTGATTTTTAGAGAAAATAAAAGGCGTCTTTCTTTCTTGCACACGTACACATTTTTCCCCCCTTCTTCTAAATGAAACTTCTTAGTTTGAACCATCATCATCTCTCTCTCTTTTTGACTTGTTAAAAAGATTTTATTGAAGGTCTTCATAAGGCAATATGCAGACTCCAGATCCGGCGGCCAAGGAGACCCTATGCTAGTGTGGGTACCCGGCTGGGGTGTGGCAGGCGGCTCTCTGCCTTCCCACCCCTCTGGTTCCAAGATGAGGGTGATGGTGGCTTCCAGTCACCTTTGGGTTCCACTGTGCTCCTGTGACCGGGCACGGGCTGTCTGGGCCAGTTTTACCAGCCGGGCCCTAAGGCCGGCGTGACCCTTCCCTCCATGCCCAGCACACCCTGTCTGAGGGGCGCGGGGTGCCCGGCGCTGTCAATACAGGAAGTGAGGGGCCCCCACTACGGACCGTCAGGCCATCCACAGACTTCACGGTGGCTTTAGCCCTCTGTCCTCAGAGTCCTCCCAGACATGGCGAGCTTGCAGCCTCCGGCCCCGCTCTCCATGGTGACCCGCAGCACAGCAAGGCCTTCCAGGAGGGAACGCAGACCCTCAGGCTGGGCGCACAGACCCCTTTTGGCCTTCTTCTCGGCACAGCGTTCTGTACTGCCCTCGGAGAAGCCAGGTCTCTTCGGAACCACGCACACGGCTCGCAGCCACAGGCCCCCACCGGCCCTTCTCACCGAGAACATCCTGTTTCTTCGCGGCCAGGAGGGTGACCTCGGTCCTGCTTGGTGTGTGACTCAGGCCTCAGCCCCGGGGCACCCGTCTTTGAGACGCCCTCGGTTGGGCTCTGAGGGCGCCGCGCCCGCCACAGGCTGCCTCTTCCTGCAGCGCCGCGCCGCCATTTTGCCGCAAGGGCTGCTGGGAGCGAAGGGCGTCTCAGGCGAGGACGGCGGGTTTGTGCGGGACCCCGATGCTGGAAACGCTTCGTGCGTGCGTGTGTACGTGCGCCAGCGCCTCGGGCTGGACCGTCTCTCTTTGCTGGATGGGGCGAAGCGGGTGGCTCCCTCTGAGGAGAGGTGGGGAATGTCCTCGGCCGAGCTCGGGTTTTCCGCTCCCTGCCTGCCCCGGTGGGTGGCCGGGTGGGGCTGAGCAGAGTTTGTCTCCTCCTTCAGGGAAAGAGGAGGCCAGGGGGGACAGGGACAGAATTGAGGGTCCCCCTGTGAGGAGAGCGGGAGCCAGACAGCTCCGTGGCCAAACCAGGACACGGAACTCAACTCCAGACCTCCCCAGGCCCACACACGACCCCCGCACCCAGACAGTCAATACAGTGGCCCTGGGCTGTCTGTGTCTCCGTCACTTAGCACTGTGGGATCCGGGATCCAGGGCCGATTTTCCAGCCACCTTGAGGTGTGACTTACCCCAGAAAATGGGCGTGTGTGTATGTCAAGGAGAGGAAGGGGCCATGCCCCCCCACTCCCTCCCACACCCCCTTCCCAGACCTTTAGAGGGAGCTCCTAGAAGAACTTTATCGCCCCAAACTGACTGCCTGTTATGACCGAAGCTGCATGATTTTTCTTCAGTATAAACATTTTTCTCTCTTCTTAAATTTTCCTCTTTCCTCTCCTCAGTCTGGCCCCTGTGCACCGCCCCCCTCCTCCACCGCCCCAGTTGGAGCAAGAGGAGGATTCGGCAGAGACGGAAGCAGAAAGAACCTTGCGTTCCCCCCGACTTTTTAATATTCTCAAAATTCTGAATCCTTGGAGGGGATGACCAATAGAATAATGAACACTGTTAAGGATGAAAAGATATGGGGATACAGTCAAAAACGTCTTCCGGAAACAGAATAATTTTATTCATTCTGGGGGGGCGGGGGGGCGGGGAAGGCTCCTCTGACCCGAGGAAAGAAGAAGGAAAAAAGCAGAGAGGGACGTGGCAAGAGCGGGAGGGGGTTGCCTGAAAAGTGTATCTGCGCAGTGGGACCAAGGGTCTGCTTCCCGGTAGGGGCGTGGGGGTCATATTCCAGGGCGTCTAGGGACGGAGTGACAGGGGAGAACCAAACCTCCTGGGGCTGAGGGGACCCCCACCCTGTCCGAAGCACAGAGGCAGGTCAACAAGCTAAAGGTAGCCTCGGGCTGGAAGGGGACCAGACACTGAGCGGGTGACAAGTTTTGGAAAAATAATCCCAGAAAAGATCTAGAGCCAGAAGAGGTGACCCGAGACCATAAAAAAAGGACCCAAAGGGAACTGAGCAGAAGGGATGAGGGAGGGCCTTCGAGATCGAGTTGGGCAGGGGGGCCTGGCCCTGGAGACGGTTTTCTCCCAGGAACTCGGCCCCTGCCCCGGTACTGTGATCCCTCCTCAACAGTTGAGGAGGTTTCATGGGACTGGCTGTTTCTAGGGGCCTGGACAATGTGTTTAAAACAAAACAATTCATCCACCATCATCTGAAAACATGTGCCAAATGCACCTGCCTGCGACCAGGGGATCTTTGGAGGAGATCTGAGGCCAGACACTGAGAATGCTTGGCTTCGTCTCAGGTCGGTGCGAGGACTCGGGGGTTGTTGGGCACTGACTTGCACATCAAGCCCAGACCGTGAGTTCAGGTTTGTGCCTTTGCACAAACAGCTCCATCTGTCACAGGGGAGGCGAACAGATTTGTTCATGGTTACAGAAGAGGTAAACACATATATGGAAGCACCAGGGGACTTTACTACGCAGGTCTTGTGCCCTGTGGTGCCTTGCCAGGGGCTGGTTTACAGTGGAGAACCAGCAGACACACAGAGCAGAGAAGTGCACACGTGATCCCTTCTAAACGAAAACAGCGTTCTGTGCTCTTGGCCATGGGGATCTGATGAGAGACCGAGAAGTTGTCCCAAATGCGTTTAGAGCAAAGCCAGAGGTGGCCTCTTACAAAGATTTAGGAAAGAAAAAAATTAGGTTAGAATTTTCTGAGTTAAACCTCCCAGGGCTACTGTGTCCAAAAGAATCTTATCGATCTGGCGGAAAAAACATCTGAACCAGCGTTTGGGTCTTGGCCAGTCTTTTTTTTTCAGGAGTCTGTTTTCCCTTTTCAACTTGTCTTTGTCTTTTTATTTACATTTTAGACCTAAGAGAAACTGGAGCGCCTTTCAGTAGTTGCTGGCTTGTCAAGCCCTTCGAGTCAAGCCCAAGTCTCCCTGGTCTGTAGTAACAGAAACGTGGTTCCTGTTGGCCTCGGGGTGGACTTGCCCAAGGTGACAGCTACCCCTGGCAGGCAGGTGACAGGTGGCATATAAAATCAGGAAGAGCTTAGCTCCAGATCCCAGTTCCTCCTTGGCTCCTCCCTGCGGGAAGCTTTTCATCCAAACTTGAGAGCCACACCATAGTAGAGGCCTTGGAGCCCTGGGAGATGCCACTTCTTTGTCAAAGGCATCGGATGGACCCGGGCGCCTCATCTCTTCCCACAGTCACCTGGGTGAGTTTCCTAAGGCAAGGCCCTGGGGCTTTGGGGACTGAGACCCCTGGGTTGGAAGATTGAGCAACAAACCACAGGGCTGCCGTCTGCCATGAAGACCTCCTCCCCAGGGTCCCCCCTCCCCACACCCCCATTTATTTCTCTGTGTCTCAGCTAAAGCACTGAATTGGCAGCCCCCTCTGTCTTAGGGGAGGGAGCAGAGGGAGAGCTTGGGGGAGGGGCCACCTGTGACCCCATCAGGGGAATGTCAGAAAATTCTCTGGTTGTCAGAGAGTGTGTCAGGCCGTCCAGCATAGGTACACGTACAGAATGGAAAAGACCAGGGGGTGTCTTCACCTTCCTCTTTTTCTGTCTCCCTCTCCTGTTGCCCTGAGTTCTGTTGCCCCTCCCTGGCCTGAGTGGCCTGGTTCTCCTTCCTTGTTGGCGGTACCACGGTATCTATCTTTCCATTTCCTCTGTTTTTCTGTGAACTCCAATAGGTAATCAAAAACACCTCTTGGCCTTTAGAGTTCATTTTACCTTGGATGAACCCTCTTCCCTCCAGGCTTCATAGGCCTGGAAGGCTGGTGTGGGGAAGGGGAGGGAGCTTGGGGCTGTTAACAGAGTTGGTGTAGAGCTCAGTCTCTCTCTCAGACAGTTCCAGTTTTGTTTTGTTTCTTTATGAAAAGGTTTGTCCCATGAGCCAGGTGAGGTCTAGGAGGCTGGCTGGTGATGTTGGGGCAGAGATGGGTGCAGTATGGAAGAGGATGCAGACCCCAGCAGGGCTGTGTAGAGCAGTGGCATCCTGTTGCCCTACCATGCACAGAATCTGCCCCCCACTCTCCTGCCCACCCCCCCATGCCCCCCCCATCCCCCCCCGCCCAGGCCTGGCACAGTGCTCAGAGGCCCCATATCCTGGACCCGGACCCATGTGGGTCTGGAAAACCTGTCCTGACAGTCTCTGGATAATTATGAGAAGAGGCAGCTTTGCCTTCTCTTGCCCCTATGGACGTTGTCCTCTGTCCTTCACCGCTGTCAGGCGGTGGGTTTCTCGCCCCTCGCCCAGCCCCAGGCAGGCTTCTGCTGCCACAGCACGATGCAGACTGCCTTCTGGGCTTGGAGTCATCATTTCTGTTCACTCCCAAATGTCTCCTCAGGAGTCATCTTAGTCCAGTAGTTCTGAATGCAACAAGACTGTGGGAGACTACCCACTTTGCTGGGGGTTAGACTAGCAGCAGTGGCCACAAAACAACATCCCTCTGGCGCTGACCACTCCCCACCACTGCCCTGTGGGGCTCCAGTCCCTCAAGTTGCTCTCAAATCCCTCTCATGGTCCCTGAGAGTGACTCTCTCACGCAGTACTCATCCTTGTCCTCTTCACCTGAGGGATCTGGGCTTCTGCCAATATTCAGACTGGCAGGTCAGTTCTGGGAAGTTCCAGAAGGTTCTAGAGCTAGTGCTGAACCACATACATCCAAATCAAGGCCCAGGGAGGTGCTTGGGCCAAAGGCATTGAAACATGGAGCCCGATGCTGCCAACACTGCCCCGACTAACCAGGGAACAGTGGCATTTTGGTAACCGTCTTTCTCTGTGACTCTTTCACTTTCCTTTTCATAAGTTAGACCTTGAAAGAATCCTGGGGAGGAGAAGAACCAGACTTCTCTTGGACGGGGCCAGGACAAGGGCCATGCAGGCTTTGGAGACACCCCTCCCCACCTGCCACCCTTGGTCCCCTTACTGAGGGAGGAAGTGGTAGGGGGGGTGAGACAGCAGGTCTGAATCATGCCCCAATTCCAGTTTCCCCAAACTGCACTCAAAGATTGAGATCTGCCAGTACAGGGAATGTTGAGGTCACGTATTCCAACTGTGCAGAGCCCATGTCCCTTCTGCGGTCACCCTGACAGATGGCCCTTGTGGCTGCTATTTGCCCACTTCCAGCACGAGTCGGGATGAGTACAGGCTTGCCTTCACTCAGAATAGAAAGGTTCATTCAAAAGAAGAAAGCGCCGTCTCCTGGCCATGCACTTTGGGTCTCTGGGAATAGATTTCAGGAAGGTCTCTGCCTGCCAGCACCTCTCGCTGACCCGGGCCACCTCTGGGGTGGCTTTCTGGCTGTGTCACTGCTGCCAGACTTCCAGCCGTGGGTGCTGCTTGGCGTCTGGGAGCTGGCATGCCATTAAAGTGACAAAGGGGAGTAAGGGAGAAACGAGAGACGGTACGAGGAGAAAATGGGCAAAAATAATGCGCCTGCTGGGAGGACAGTGGGAGGGCCTGACAAGCAGAGTGGTTTCAGACTTAGTTTTTCAATCTCCTCAAGGACATCTGGGTCTCAAGTGCAGGGAGAAGGTGATCATTCATTCATTCACCCCTTCACCCAACAAACATTGAATGCCTACTGTGTGCCTGGCCTGGGGCTCTAAGGTGGAGATCCAGTGACAGAGGGGAGACAGTGTTTCTGTACAAAGGACCTCAGCATCTAGGGTGGGTGAAACCCACGAGGCCAGTAAACGTCATAGAAAGTGGCCAGTGCCATGAAAGAGTCATACCCAGAAGAAGGGGTCCCACTCGCCACCACCTGGCAGTGTGGTCACAGCAGCGTTCAGGAAGAGGCCCGCGTAGTGGTTGGTTTGAGGGTGGGGACAGGTGAGTGTTCAGGGCAGAGGAGAACCATGAGCCAAAGCACAGAGATGGGCAGGTCATGCGGTGGGTGGGGGGTTCAAGGATGATGCGCACTGTCCTAGAATGGAAAGACTGCATGAGGGCGGGAGGGGGCCAGACCCAGAAAGACCTCAAATACCATGTTGAGGAACTTGGACTTTATCCTCCAGGCTTTGGGGGGAGCACTGAGGGTGTGTGAGCAAGAGCCAGGCCTGAGAGAAGGGTCCAGTGGAAGTGTGGTCTAGGAACACAAACCCAGAACCACGGGAAGGAGCAGTTCTGTGCAGTGACAGGAAGCTCCCAGCCCTCTGAGGTCAGGAAAAGCGAGAGCTCACACATCGGACAGTCTGGCTAAAGGGACTTCTTCACCCAGCTAGAAAGCAGCAGCACTGAAACCTGAATCCCGTCATTTAGAAATGTGATCCACTGGCTTCCTTCTCAGAAGCGAATTCAGCAAAAATATCTGAGATTTTTAGCTGTGAACTCAAGACAGGGATGCTTCGAATTTGTTTTTGTTTCATCTGCATCTGTATTTCGCCCTTCCTTCCCTCTGTTCTTCCCACCTTTCTTCCTTCCTTCCTCCCTTGTCCTCTGTGCTTCCCTCTTTCCTTCTATACTGATTGACTGCTCTTCAGGAATGCAGGCAAAAACTCACATGAAGTCTTCCCTCCTGTGGCCTGCAGGTTAAGGCACAGAAGAATTTCCCTAAATCATTCAGCCTTAGGAAGCGCCAGCCAGGCTCAGCTCCTTCGTCAGTAAGAATAAAAGGGAGTGGAATGAAGAATGGGAATACGCCTGACGCCAGGAGCTAGTCCTTCTCTAAGTTATAGGGTGTGGAGGGCTCCAGGGCAGGGAGAAGGTGGAACGGAGTTCTGTAGCAAAGCCCATCAATCAAATGGGTCATCAGGAGGCAGTTTCTGTACCTTGACTCTTCCCACGAGACAGTATCTGCTGCCGTCCGTGGGCACAGTGTTCCTCCTTGGAGAAAACAGGAAAAAAAAATAGTTCAGTCAGTAGTCCGGGGAGTTCCTCAAGCTGGAACTTGAGGTTACTTCCCAGGGTCAAGTGAGGTGATGTCCCAAGGTCAGACTTTCGCTTCTGCCTCTTTCTGTCCTTCAAAATGCAGTTTTATCCTTCTCTTATTTCGCTAGGCCCAGCCATGGGGGTGTCAGAGGGACCTGCCTGAAATGAGAGGTCTGAAAAAGCAGGGTCCCAGAATGTCAGAGCTGGAAAGGGCCTTGTAAATGAGCTTCACATTTATTCAACATAGTTTTTAGGTAACACCTGTTTCCTAGGCTCTGTGCTCACTTCTGGGCCTGACCCTCAGGGGAACAAAGAGTAGGGGCCCCTGTCTCTGTACCCCTTCCTCAGCCTCAGGCTTTCCTGTCTTGGCCACTGGAGCAGATTTGGACCTCTTCTTCACTGAGCTGAGCACACTGAATTTTTCAGAGATTCCACCAAATTTTCTGGGTCTTTCAGCTGTTCACTTGAGCCTGGTCCCGCTGCTCATTTTCAGTTCTTGTTTCACTTGGGTCTGTATGTAGGCTTCTCAGCTGTCTTACCTTCTCTCCCACCTCCCCCCCTTCCTCTCTTTCCTTCCATTCTTCCATAGTCATTGGCGTCTCAGTATGTCCCAGGTTTGGGCTGGGGCTCTGAGATAAATTGAGTGGCTTATAGTCAGGTGGGAGAGGAGCAAGAGTTATGAGCTCACTTGGAGTGTAAGAGCAGGCACAGCCTGAACCCTCTCCTGCAAAGGCCCTCTCCGAGACTGGAGGGCTGCTGCGGAACCTTCACCAAGGTTCCGTTCAGTTAAACTGCCCTGGGGGCTGCTCCTGCCCACACTTGGATCTCTGCAGAGACCCAGCACAGTCTTCTCTCTGTGGTCGTCTGACTGCACCTTGAGTCTCAAGGTTAAGATCCAGTTTCTTCAACTTCCACCAGTTTTTCTCCTCCACATGGTTTTTAATGGGGTCTGCTCCATTCTTCAGTATGATTTTCACGATGACTTGGGGGCCAAAGATTTTCCAGGGGAACAGGTAGCCTGCTCTATAATACAAGCTTGAGAGGAAAGCTTTTTTTGAAGAGGTGGCACAAATGGGGATGAATTCTCTAGGCAATTTCTGGTCGAGTAGGGCCTGGAGAGGTAGTGCTAGGACTATGGTTCTTGCTCTGTGGATCACCCAGGTTCTGAGTCTAGTTGGACGCATCTATCAGACAAACTAGGACATCAGCACGGTGCCCTTTAGTTAAGTAACATTTGGAAGGCTCTTGCACTGCAGAGATGTTTATTAACTAGCTAACTGAAGCGAAATTTAGAAGTCAAACTTAAGTACTTGGACTAATGTTGGGATTTTGATACCATTGATCAAGATCATTTCCCCTGTCTCACTCTGATAAAGAGAGTGCTGGCTTTTAAAATTCCCTGGGGGGATGATAACCTTGCAAGACAGGTGGTTTTCATTCAGTGGTCATGCCTTCAGCCCACCTTCAGTATACAAATATGCATGCATGCACGTCACATGCCCCCACCAGCCATCCAGTGTAGTTCTTGCTGATGCACACAATGTTTCCAAAGCTAAGAAGAAGGGAGGGATCATTGTCTTGGCTGATAGGAAATCCTAATAAAGTTAGAAAAAAAATCCAAGGAGACACATGGATTTCTTATCCATCTTCCCCTTCCACCTTCCCACAAGAGCCCAATCAAATTATAGAAATGGTTAATATTTTTAAAAAGTCATTGAGGGTGAAAGGCAGCAACTAAGCCTCAGGAAAATATATCCAAGCTCCCAGGGAATATCTGTTGTGAGTGTTTGAATGCCTAGGGTGCCAAGACCTAAAGCAAACAAGTCTACAGAATTCCTCATCACAATAGGTGATGGGGGAGAAAAGATGAAATTGGAGGAGGAAAGACAGTTAGAAGTCAGCAGATAAGGCACAAAGCGTCTGTTTCCTCTGTTTTCCACTCAAGACTCAATATAAGTAGACCACAAATCAGATTTAACACATTTAAAAAAACATCAGCTGGAAGGGAAATCTGTTGAGCCTGATGACTATAGCATTTTATGGAGAAAGGGAGATTAGGTGATGGGAAAACATAGGGAAGTAGTCTACTAGGTTTTTGAGTTTATTCAATTTTGTGACATCTTTTTCTTTCTATTCATATTCAGAAACTTGTCAAACTTTGCAATTTTCTTTCTCTCTGGGATCCTTATTTCTCTCATGCTTGAGGGACAATGACTTCAGAGACACCTGGTTTGAATATAAGTCTTGACTTTGGCACTTACTAGCTTTGTGACCTTGGGCAAATTGATGAACCTTGTTTTGCATTTAATTCTTCTTCTAATAAAACTGGAATGATATTCCTAATCTCATAAGATTATTATGAGTATGAACTGAGCCAAATGCTTGGTCCTTGTTGGCACCTACAGGTGGCGCTCAATAATACTGAGTTCTCCTCAAAGGAAGAAGTGCTATTTCTAAAGCTAAGCTCTCTACTGGTACCCTCAACAATCACCTTCTTTCCTGATTTTGTGGAGACCTTCCTCCTGTCTTTTGCATCTCCAAATTTTCTCACTGTGTGAGACCCTTTCTTTTATGGAGGCACCCAGATTTAGTGGGTCTCTCTTTGTACTTGGAAGTTATGGGAAAGGAAAACTCAGTCAGGAAATGAGGTACCTGTGGGTTCTTTGGAAAACTGGGACCAGGAGGCAGTGAGGAAAGGACTTGGTGACTCTGGGTCCACTTGTCCAGGCAGGGGATAAGGCCATGAGGACGGGTAAGAGCCCTCTCAGTACTAAGTTCGTGGAGTGAAAAGCCTTGGGGCTTGCTGAAGGAGGAAGGGAAACCAACAGCCCGGGGGTCAAGCCGGGGTCAGGGGACAGAAGCAGAAGAGGTGTGGGGATCACAGAAGCCAGGGCCTGGACTGGGGCAGGGCAAGAGAGAAAGCAGTCGGGCGTTCACACATCACAAGGCCTGTACGGTGTCCACTGAGCCTCGTTGTGTATTAACAAGGAGCCTGAGACTTCGGCCAGATCCTTTCCAACGGTGCAGCGGTGGGAAGCGCGACCGCAGAGCTAGAGGAGAACAAGCATGAAGGGAAAGCATGGTGGATTTATTTGATGAGCTTGGCAGGGAAGACAACCAGCTGCAAGAGAAAAGACCAGTGGGGACTTTTGCTGCTTCTGGTGGGCTGGGGGCACAGAGCGGTACCCAAGGAACCCTACGACAGAGGTTGAGAAGGCAGGGGAGCGGGGAAGCCCAGGGGAGGGTCTGGGAGGGGAGTGGGGATGTGCGTGCAGGTCATTGATGGTGGGATGGCCCCTGATGGAAGAACAGAGAAGGTTCTCTGAAGGAGAGGGAATGGGTGGTGTGTGGGGGTTTGTAGACTTAGATACATTCACAGGCAGCAAGGAGCTTGCCTGGTTCTTTGGGAGGGTTTTGTTTTCCTAGGGGAAGTAGGAGGTGCGCCCATCTGTGGAGCGCAGGGAGTTGGGGGTGAGAGAGGACCTTGGTGAGGAGTGGTGAAGGCTGGGAACAGCTGCGGCAGAGGGTGGGGCAGGGCCTGGGTGTGACTCTGTCAAGCAGTGCTCAGCAGCACAGAGGTAGGAGGCGCCCCAGTGGCGGGGGAGAATGTTTGGACCGATCCAAGGTTGGGAATAGGGCAAGGTGGGATTGAGGGGCAAGGACTCGAGGCATCCGAAGGGGACGGGAGAGGCTTTTCCCTGTGCGTCTTCACGGTGGGTTCTTCCAGAACAGGAAGAGAAGCTATGAAGAGGGACTGGCTGGGAGGAGGCAGGGAGAGAAGGCGGAGGCAGGGAGCCGCCCTATCCTTGAGGCTGAAGAGCTGGTATCAGCTCCCCCAGAGCCCTTTTGACAGTGGAGGTAAGGGGCATGTGGAACAGTCAGACACGCATTCTTCCCCTAACTTTTAGGGTTCTGAGTCCCTTTGTCTTTCTTCTCTTCCTTTTACAACATTGAGTAAATTTTTTTTTTTTTTTTTAAAGATTGCCCTAACAATTACAAGGAGTTTTAGGGACCTTACATATCTGACAATACTCCCCTCTACCTTAAATCTTGGCTTCTTGCCCAACTGGGCAGGTCCAAGTTTTTGCTTTTGATGATGGTAACTGGGGCAATGGAAAGGGTTGGGCAAGTAGAATCAGGGAGCCAGAGGTCCGCCCCTCACCCACCATGGGGACCTGTTGCTTGCCCCCCACCTCCCGTCCCCAGGACTGTGGTTCATAGCTGGATCTTCAGCTTCTGCACCTCTTTCAGGAATCTTCTGTTGTCTATGACCATGAGCAGTCACAGCGGAGGTGGGATAACATTCTTGTGAACATTTCCCTCTTCGGCCTTTTGCTCTTTTCTTAAAGCTTGCAAATTGGAAATGCCAAGGAACTATAAATGAATTCTGAATTTGGGCCGAACGGAATCCACACACTCCAAACTGTATGGAGCTTCTCTGATTCCTCCAAGAGTGACTTCCCCTTTCCACATCTGGTAGAATATTCCTTCAACTGAAGTTGGACTTGGACAAGTCACTGCGAGCCTCAGGGTCATCTGTGGATTTGGATGTCTGGGTCTCTTCTGCCCTTGGTGCACTGTGGGTATGGGGACATCTGAGGACACCTGTACACTCTTATCCATTTTATTATGTAAATGGTAATGGTGCAGGAATAGGCATCTTTGATAGACTCAGAGAAAGAGCAGGTGCAAATGCTTTGTTAGGAAGGAAGTCAGTGTATCCTTCCCAGAGTACTTAATTCGTATACTTCCTGTATGTCACAAAACACTGGAAATTAGGACTGAATGAGCCTCCTTACTGTAACATATACAGTTAGTCGGTCTTGTAGTTCATTTGTTTGTCCAATTGCATTTCTAGTGTTGAATGAAGAAAGAGCCTCATCACTGGTTTCCAAAAGCTGTCAACAAGCATCAACCACTAACAGAGGCAACAGCAACATGGCTCCCTTTTCTTGCTGAAAATCCTTCCCATTTTGGATTCCAAGAGGAGGTAGTTAAGAAAATCAGTAGCTCTGTTTCAGATCTGTTCTGGTTCCATTTCTGGAGCTGGTTTGGTGCCTTCTTTTCTTTTTGGGTCAGTAAAGAATGTGCCGTGCCCCTCTCTCAAGCCCCGTTAGCTCCTGGAGGGACCGTGGGTATGTGCTCTGTGCCGCTTCCTGTCTCCCTCATGCCCGCCTCCCACATTTGGCTGAATGTTCAGAGCACACAGACACTGGACTTCCTTCATGATATTCCCTGGTCAGGGGTAAGCCGTTTACTCCAGATGAAGTTTTGCTTATCTTGGGTCATCAGGCTAGGTTGGTTTCAGTGAATTATCTCAGCCAGGGGAATGCAGAAGGTGCCAGGATTGGAAAGGCCTGGGTCCCAAAATATGGACTGTGGTGAGCCAGTCATATCATGAGCATCATGTGAGAACTTGTTAGAAATTCTAGGTCCCAAGACCAGACCTAAGGATCTGTGCTTTACCAAGATCTCCAGGTGATTCAGACACCAGTAAAGATTGCAAAGCACTTGTTGAGGTGGCATGTTAAGAGAAGCCGACTGGCTCAAGTGCTGTTTTACCTTTCACTCTGAAGGTTAGACTATCTCAGAGGCTGCTTGGTTTTTTAGGTTTTTTCATTCAGAAAATGAAAGTATTAGTTGCTCAGTTGTGTCTGACTCTGCGACCCCCATGAACTGTAGCCCGCCAGACTCCTCTGATGGGATTCCTCAGGCAAGAGTACTGGAGTGGGTTGCCATTCCGCTCGCCAGGGAATCTTCTGGACCCAGGGGTTGAACCTGGGTCTCTCGCATTGCAGGAGGATTCTTTACCAGAGAGGGAGACAAATGGAGACCCTTTAGGAGTCTGTTGAAGGCCCAAGGGATGCTGGAAGTTTTATACCTGTTGGAGGTACTAACATTATGGAAATTTGTCCCCTCTGCTTGGCACACCAGTCTGTTATGCTGCTGCCAATCTCTTGTGAGCTTAGGACGGCACTGTATTCCAAGACAAGAAAACCACGTGGTAGGTAGAAAAGAAAAAAATATGACAGCCATCTTCTGTTCTAAGACTTGGAGGCAAAATGAAGCCTGATAATGGTCATTACCACTGGGTCATTACCTACTGTGGTTTTGTAAGTCCTGTAAGTTTTGGCAGCTTCATTGTGAACAGTAGTGGAAGGGGAACCTTTAAGAGAAATCACTGTTTTGTGGCATTCTGGCTGCTGGCAGGGCACTGCCTGTCTGTGGTCTCCTGCTGAGGGCCTGGGTAAGTGATGCCTGGTGTAGAAACAGGGGCTGCCTTTCACCAGGAAGCTCTTCTCTTCTGCACTGCATAGCAGTGTGGTGAGATGCATTTGTTGCAACTGCTTATATGATTTGGAAGATGAGGAAATAGGGATTCACCATCTAAATGAAATATACATCTCTTTGGCAGCCATAAACGTAGATAGTTCTTGTAGGTGACTCAGTGTTGGGGAAGCCTGTGAGAACACACACAAAGCTTGGATCAAATGTTTTGGAACCATTTATCTTTTGTCATTTTATGTGGGCATCCATCACTTTCCATCCCACTCGAGCTAGATGAGTTGAATCACTTGTGGAAATGCCTGGATTCTTTCTCTCTCAGAGAGACACCCTAAAAAGTTGCCTACATTGGCAAGTAGTGGAGGACTGGTAAGCACTTTAAATCAACCATGGGCTTCTTTTGACCCTTGCTATGATGAGATGGCTTAGAAAGAGAAAGGCAAAGGACTCAGGAATCTCCTCTAATTGAAACTGTAATCCTTCGTTTTAACCCAAATTTCTATGCAATTAAAAAAACCCCACAGTTTCTTATTAGCTTAAAAATACATGCTGCTGCTGCTGCTGCTAAGTTGCTTCAGTCGTGTCCGACTCTATGCAACCCCATAGACGGCAGCCCACCAGACTCCCCCGTCCCTGGGATTCTCCACGCAAGAACACTGGAGTGGGTTGCCATTTCCTTCTCCAATGCATGAAAGTGAAAAGTGAAAGGGAAGTCACATGTAATACAGTGCATTACATTTTCTCTCATTAATACTCTTTTTCTATGTGATTTTTTTAGTGGCTGCATCCTGTGTGGTTTAGCTCCTCTAAGAAATGGGCATAACTGTAGTTACTGGTCTAATCAAATAGGGGACAAGAACAATAACAATAACAGAAAAGCCTTAGTTCCAGGAGCACTGAAGTTGAATTCCATCTCCATGGGGGAACTGTGTGACTGAATGGCAATTTGATTTCATTTTTGTGTGTTCTATGACTTGCACACACTTGACTCAAGCTCTCATTTTTTAAATGATTTGGGGCCCCAGATGTTTTCTTGTTCCAAGAGCCTCAGATGTCTCTCCATCTGCCTCTGGAAATACTTTATGAGTGCAGACCAGAGCCTCGATAAATAAGCTAATATGGAGTTAGGGAGAGAAGCTAACCAAGGAAAACAGAAGTAGTTCTTCCTTCTCGGTAAAAATGTACCAGCCCTTCTCCTGTCTGCATTCATTTTGGAAAAGGGTCTGTAGGTGATGATGAAAGTTTGGAACTGTATAGCTGTTAGGATCTGCCTTAAGAACCTTCCAGAAGCATAGCTGCTATTGTGAATCTGCCCCTGCAGAGTGACTCCTACCAGCTTCTCATTGGAGAAATTTCAAAATCCTTGGCCTGGCATGTCATGGCCCCACCCTGCCACTCAACTCTTAAATTCGTGGTGCTTGCCTGTATTTATCTGACATGCAAACGGGTCTGTTCACATCCAGAGACTAGCTCCTCTGCCTCTGTAGAAATGCGTGACATGCTTCCTTCTCCGACAGCAGCCTCCTGGAGTTTTCTTCCCCTTGGAAATCCCACCCTACCCTTACTCAAGTCTCAGTTCTGTGTGGAGTTGCAGCCCTCTGGGCTTCCTCGCTCAAGACGCTTACTGACACAGATGGGCTTCTCCCAGTTGATGTTTCTCATACATTTCAGTCACTTGATAACGTGTTTATGTGCTCATACACCTATGAGCTCATACACCTATGGTTATACACCTATGTGTGTGAACGCATCCCCGCTTAAACCGATAACCCTTTTCCATGTACAAATCAGATTTGCCATCAGTTGACAAAAAAGATGTATTTCTTTTGCTTTCATTTTATAGAAAGCCACACCCAAACCTCACAAATCACAGATGGGAATGGATTTTAAGTCTTTTGAATCGGCCATGACTGGCCACAAAATTAGGATCTCTGTTTTCTTATGTCTTCAAAATGACTTGTACCTTCCTTTGAACTGTAATCTCCAATCATAATGAAAATGCAATAACAGGATGCACAGGGATTGATGGGGAGAGAATAGCACACAAACCTCAGAAGTAACATAAGCTGATGAAGAGTCCAGATGATTCAGAAACATGAGGCTGAAAGCCCTCCCCTCCTCCCTCTCTCTCCTTGGTTTTCTTCTATGCTCAAGACTACTCTATTTGAAAGGCATAATTTTACCCATCTCTTAAATTGTAGTCAGTGTCTTCAGGAACCATTTGTGTAAGGGGAAATTTGCCCATGGCTGTTTCACAACCTGGGGACCATCTGTAGAGCTAAATTGTGAGACCCTACTAAATAGGACCCTGCTGTTTATTTCCGATTATCCCCAGTAGTGGCTGGGACTAAGTCCTTTTGCATGGAAGCTGCCCAATGCCTTTGAGGCATCAGGAACCAATATTACATGAGTGTCTCTTTTTCCAGTATGCTTCCAGTGGTATAGGCATAGTAATTATGTATACCTATGTGTGGAAAGTGCATGGAATTCTCCAGGCCAGAATACTGGAGTGGGTTGCCTTTCCCTCTTCTGGGGGATCTTCCCAACCTAGGGATTGAACCCAGGTCTCTCACATTGCAGGTGGATTCTTTACCAGCTGAGCCACAAGGGGAGCCTATGTATGTGCCTGCCAGACACAAACCTATGTACGATCACACGTTTCCATATGGAGTTTCTGCCTTCTTTAATAAGGTGGGCACAGGGGACAGTCATTGGGAGACCCTTGCTGGCAAAGGCTCTGTCATAGGAGCAGGAACATAGGGCCAAGCCCCCTTGACAACCTTGTTGAGCTCAGCCTTGTGGTAGCGCTGGCTGTGTGTGCAAATAAACTGATGTCTCTATTTGAGATGCTGTCTGCCTCCTTACCCGGGCCCCTCCAGGCCGCCCGCCCTCAACCCCCACCCTCCCCAGCAGAGGACTTGGTTTCTCTCTCTCTCCAGTGGCCCCCGCAGCAAACCCATTTCTGAGCAGCAAGTACTAGCCAATAAGAACTATTTCTGTGAACCCGAAGTCACTCCCCAGCTCCACTGTCCGCCCTCCTCCGCAGATGTAGATAAGAGAATAAGCTCGGAGAAGAAGAGCTTCCTGTTTCTCTGATCCCCTGGCCTGGTCTCAGTTTTGTTTGGTGACTGCCTGGAGGCTCACACCCCAGAGGTCCGGCCAGGCCCCTCCTCGCCGCATTCCCCGCCCCTGCTGCCCCCCGCCCTGGGCGGGAACACACGGAGGAAGGAGTCTTGTCTGCAGATTCCTGTGGACTCATACTGAGCTGAAAGCACAGGCCGGTGGGTGGCGTGTTACCTTGGCAATACAGGCATCACCTGAGTTATCCAGACAGCCGTTAGTTTTGCCACGTTATTTGGAATGCTCTCCAGGCAAAGCTTTATGTGGCATATCTACATATACCTACGCTGTCTTGTCTCAAAACGCTTCCAGTTCAACGGAATAGATGCCCCTCACCCCCCGCCCCACCCTGCCCCTACCCTTGCTTTCTGAGGATGCCCATATAGGTTTTACACAGCAGAGCGGCTCTGGGCATTCGTTTGTTTCACGGTCTTTCCCTGTCTGAAGTGTGAACCTCACGGATGGGATGGGGCAGTGCTTACCCAGTCGTGCGACCCTCAGCTCGCCCCCCATGCCGCTGCTAAAGCAGTCCGCAGTGGTGCCAACCCCTTCTCCCCTCTGGCTCTCCATCATCTACCCCGTGCCCGGGGGCTGCAGCCTTCCCTGCTTCTGCTGCTCCCCAGGGCTCCCGGGCTCCAGTCCTATCAAAGTTCTTGCCCTTTCCAAATGAATCCTGCTGTTTCACCTGCTAGGAACTTGCATTTGCTTTCCTTTCTTTTTTTTTTTTTTTTGCCTAAAACGACCTGCCCAACTCTCAGCCCATAGAGAACCTGCCTTTTCCTTTCATATGAGTGAATGTTTCTGCTTCTGGGGAAACCTTTCTGAACTTTGTTTTTTTTTCTGCTACTTGAAATATTTAGTCCTGTTGCTATCCTTATTTGTGGACATGTTTGTTTTCCTTAAGAGCGTAGAACTTCATGAGGATAGAGACCACTTGTTTAATTCATGCTTGTGTCCCACATTTCCCTTGCTGCCCCTCACCCCAGGGTCCAAGAAAAACAGGTGATTGATAAACACTTGTTGAACTGACCCTCATGATTCCCCTGCACGGTGCATTTCCTTTCAGCTGGGTTGATGTTAACTTGTGACATGTTTGCTTAAGAAAAACCTAGTCCAGGATTCCTCATTATGATTGATTCTATGAACAGCTTGACTCTCCCAATTTTCGTGGACTGCTTAAATTTCCTAGGGCTCCAAAGAGGTCTAAACTTGTATTTGCATTCTGCCTACCTGAAAAGGACTTGTTGTTTTGGTTAAGCTGCTCCTTTTCCAGGAGGGGGTAATGGCCCACCTCAGCTGATACAGACAAAGCATCATGGTGGCTTGAAGCCAGACAGCTCAGATGACATATTAGAAGCTCATTGGAAACACGGGTGGCACTCCAGGAAGTGTTGCCAGTAGAGGATAAGCTTCCGTATGCTAGAAGATAAGCTCACATGTTGACTGGTGGGCATTTGAAGGTATAATGACCTCTCCTTACCTGTGTATCCAAGGATGGAGTTGAATGTGACATTTTGGAGATGAAAATGGCCAAGAAAAAAGGCAAAGAGAAAAAGGCAAAGCTGATTCCCAGTCACTCTCTCGCCCACATTAGGAGATGGTCCTTATGTCAAAGGATAAAGGGTGCAACCTGGTCAGCTGAGGAGAGGGAGGGAGGTGAAGGGAAAGGCAGTCACCTTCATGAAGGATCCACTCTTTGCTTGATACTCAGCTCAGTACTTGACCTACGTGACATAATTTAATTTTCCTAAGAACTTTGCCAGGTAGAGTAATTATTTCCACTTTACAGATGCAGAAACTGATGCTCAGAGAAAATAGATGGACTTGCCCAAGGTAAACACGACTAGTGAGTGGCAGAGCTCCAGCCTAGCTGGCACCAGAAAGCAGAGGGGGCTCTGCACACTCTTACGCTGCTTCTGTGTCCTGACTAGGGAGGTAAAAATGGCATGCCGGGTTGTGGGGCTGAGGGAAGCAAATGGGCATTTTGCAAGAGCAGACTTTAGGCAGGGCTATATGGGGCTTTCCAGTTTTTCCTGACATTTAACCATGTTTTTCTGGCCTGACTCCTGTGGGGTCTGTCCTGCATAGATGGATCAGAATATTTAGAGGTGACAGCCTTAGGAACTAATTCAGGGTACAGCTGGGGTCGGCTGGTAAGATATATGCAACAAGACTTTGAAAATAAAAGGTAGTATATCCTTTGCATTAAAAAGTAGTACAAGTTAGGGTGAGTTGGTGACCCACGGCATCAGCCAGTCTGCAGGCACTAGGCTTGCCTGACTGTTGAATGTCTAAGGGACAGAGCTTTAGAAGGACAAAGATGGATGACTGTGTCAGGCACGCCCCTGTACAAACTCTAAAAGAAAGTCTGCATTGGACATCTTATAAGGAATCATCTTCTGTGCTTTCACCACTTAACAGATCCGGGAGAAGATACAACGTCCATGCCAATGAAAGTCTTTCTGACTGAACTGCATTGAACAGGGCAGCTGTAAAAGGGCGTTGGGAGAGGTCAGCTTCTCTGCGCTGTTTCCAGTGAGTTTGTTAGGAGAGGAGAGTGAGGGAATGAAGAGAAGAAGAGGGCGTTTTCTCCAGGGTAGCCACAGCATCGAGCACAGACTCCTAAGGTGGATACTCCACAGAAGCAAGGGCCTCTGGACATGCGAAGCGGGGCGAGCGCTAGAGACGGTGACAGAGACCACATCCGGAAAACTCAATAAACAGAGCCAGCTTCTGGCTGGGCTGGAGGCTGACTGGCTTCTGACGGGACTGGAGGGTGGCCGGGAGGGTCTGGCCTGAGACGGGCAGTGAGAGAGCCACAGTGCAGCTCCCCTCTTTTCTGGGGACGCAGGCCCTGTGTCCTTCCTGTCTCCCCAGATCTGGGCTCTCGTTTAGTAACCACACACTGCCAGATCAGGGGCTTCCATGGTGGCTCAGACGGTAAAGACACCCCCTGCAACGCGGGAGACCTGGGTTCGATCACTGGAGGGGAGGGCACGGCCTCCCGCTCTGGTATTCTGGCCTGGCTAGCCCCCCTGGACAGAGGAGCCTCATGGGCTACGGTCCATGGGGTCGCAGAGTTGGACACGACTGAGGCATTAAGCACAGCATAGCCGCCAGGTCAGAGTCCGCGCTCTGAGGGGTCTGCTGTTCTCCCAGATACATCCAAGGGCGCTCTCTGAGTCTTGAGTTTCTTGGGTTCTTTCCTTTTTCCATTTTCCTGCGCCTACTGACTCCCCTCCTTCACTCTTCCCAGCCCCTTGGAACTCTGCTCTTTCTGCCTTAGGAGGAATGAAACGTAGCCCCTTTTCTTTGTGTATCTGAAGGCTGGGGTTAGTGGGGATTTTAGCACTGCCTAGTAGAGGAGACAACGTTCACTAGCTCTCCCCAGCTCTGGGGGCCTTCCTGCCGGTCCCTCTCCCCCTACTCCTCTTCCTCTATCATTCGCCCCTTCCCGGCAATCGCTGCTAAGTACCCTACTTAGTCTCCATTTCTTCCAAGTCACCAGGCCTCTCATTAGTGGTATCTGCACCTGAGGGCTCCAAGACTCTCTGGGTGCTTTATTAAAGCAAAGCAATTTAGGTCTCTCAGGCTCAGGCTGGACACACTTAATGGAGCTCAGCGGCCTCACTCCCCAGTCATCTCAACAGAAAGACGACCCACCTCAGCAAGGAGGTGGATCATGCCATTTCCTAGCAGGCAGAAGTTGTAACTCCTGGGTGTTTTCAACACAAGCCTTTTCCCTTCCTCCAGTGTTGAGAGCATGTAGGACAGAGTCAAGGTGTTATAGAGGCTGGAGACACCTGCACACCCTGCTCTCAGCTCTGCCGACAGCAGAGGAGCCTGTGAATGGCTTGCATCAGGTTTGCTGCTGGATTTACTCCTTACCTTGGTCCTGGGAGAGGCCAGTGGCTTGGCGGTGGTGTGCTCCTCACTGAAGAGAAAACTTGGGTGGCTGAGTGGAGTTAGTGATCCAAGATCTCAGCGCCAACCCTCAGTGACCTTGGGCGAGTCCTAGACAAACAGGACAAACAGAAGCATGGCAGCCTTCCCTTTATAATGACTGCCCTGTTTGCAGGGGGTTGCCCTCGCCCTCGGACGCACAGTCAGACCGGCCACCTCTCTGCCTCTGACACGTAGTGTGCACTGGGCGAAGGAGGCGTCAGGGCAGTCTCTTCCTGAGAGCCAAAAGGACAGAATGCAGGGCTGCTTCCAAGTTTGGGTTTTGCTTTTCTTCTTTGTGGCCTTGCTTTCCCCTCACTATTCATAACTCCTTAATGGAAGCCAGGTGGTCCTGCATCCCCACCCACGCTCCCCACCAGCTACCCAAGCAGAATCCAGTCTATTAAGATGTCCAGTTTTGAGAGCCAATCACTCCCTGCTGGAAACGACCGTGTAGTGTGGCTGGACTGGAAGGGCTCAGGTCGAGGGCGATTGTCCTTTCGTGATGCATAATTTAACAGAGTCTCTGAGAGGGGACAGAATTTTAGTCCAACCAATTCCATCTGTGGTACAAATGGCTTAAAAAAAAAAAATCAGTAGATTAAGGATTAAGTTAGAGAACTTCCCTCCAGTCTTTATGCCTATTACCACGCATGCTGTTAGTATTAGTTCATTGTACTGTATCATATTTCTTTCCTCGAGAAATAAATACAAGGAAAAATCGTTGCATATCAGGGATTGGCAGAAAGACGTTATGACTTCTCATGATTTCTGGGTGAAGAAGGGCTCTGTCACCTTTGAGGGGACTCTTGGCTTTTTGGTGGCCCAGCTTTCCCACCCAGAAAATGCTGGAACACTTAAGGCATGGACTACAGCTGCGTCTGTTCAAATCTGTGTACTTTTGGATTTAGATGACATTTTCAGAATCCATGCTTTGACACACTTGGGTGCCCACGGGGGATGTGAAAGGTCCAGAGGGCACTGCCCATCTGTCTTCATTTTGCACAAGTTGTAACTGAGGCCCCGAGGTTCTGTGAACAGGCTTGCACAGGCTGACCCCAGCCTCGGGTCCTGGGACTCTGGGTGCTGGCTCCTTGCCCCGCTTCTGCCTTTCTGACCAGAGGGCAAAGCAGATTGTGCATGACTCTTCCTGCTGAGGGAAAGGTGGGCAGTGTCCTCATGGTCAAAAGGTGAAGAAGACATAATCAGCTCTGCAATCTCGATCTATGAGGCATAGATCTTTGCTGCCTTCATTCTGTAAAATCGCAGAGGGCCAGCGTTTCCAGCAACAAAGTAAAGAGGGTGCTCTGCTCTCGTCCTCTCCCTCCCCTTACCCAGTGCATCACCCCTTAACGGCCCAGACTTCTCTGGATGGATCTGCCCTTGGACGTTGTCTGAAGGGGAGGGGAGGGGGAAGGAAATGAGAAGGGTTGAGCCCAAGGGGCAGGAGGGAAGGAGGCAAGGGGCAGTGGTGTCCAGGAGAGGGGCAGCCGGGCTGGAAGGAGCCCCACGGGGTTGGGCTGCCCTCCTCTGCTCAGATTCCCGGGGAGATGGGGCCGTTGGGGCCAATCTCATCACTCCATGGGGTGGGCAGACCCTACCACGGAGGGTCAGAGGGTGCCCAGCCGAAAAGACCCATTTCCCTACCCAAATACCAACAATACTCTGTAGTTTATCTAGGAGCTTGAGTCCAGATGGATCTGTTTTTGGATGATTCTCAGGAAGGAAAGACTGTGAGATTGCCTTCAGGGAGTGTGCAGGTCAGGACCATGGACAGCGCCACGGGAGCCGCGGCACTCGCCCTCCTGGCTTCCCAGAATGTGGCAGGCAACGTCGCACGGGGTCACACTGCAGGGCCACAAAATGCTGCACAAGAAACTTCCTCCCAGCTCCCCTGAACCAACAAGCCCACCTGGCAAGTAAGTAATAACCTTTACGGTGAGGTCCGGCCAGCTGGGCAGTGGAGAATGCAGGGGAGACGAAGGCTTTCTCCTTGTTGTGGCTTCATTTGTGATGGCAAGGGAGCATCTGAACATCTTCCCAGTGAGGACCAGGGCTCCACCTTCTATCAGAGAAGAGGGAAAAATGATGCTTCAGCACAGTACTCAGTTTCTTCGCTTTTAGAAATTTCAAAGAACAAAACATGGACAAATTGACTGCCTGGAGCCGTGGTTGAAATGCCCTTCTTTCCTCCAAGGCTCTGAAAAACTAGTAAATATGAGAAACTCTTTGGGGAACCTCCATAGGCAGATCTGAGGAGATGAGAAGTGGAAAGTGAGGGAGTGTAGCCAGACTGGGAAGGAGAAGCTCTCCATGGCCAAAGGGTTAGTGTGTTCTTTCTTGACGAGGGCCAGAACCAAGGCATCAGGTAAAAAGCAAGAGCTGAACAAGTCATTGAGCCAACGAAGTTGACTGAACCCGGTCTCTCCTGAAATCAAGAGCCACAGGAAGTAGTGGGAAATGCATAGTCAGGTAGTTCCTGGCAGGATAGAGCAGTGGTTCTGGGAGAACCACTCGTGGGGTACCCTTGCTTGTAATGACCTACCTGTACTCAACAGAGGAGAGCAGAGGTGTGCTTGGTTGCATTTAAGCGTTCAGGGACAAGGCAGACCCCCCCATCCCAAACCTTTGGATGCCCTTTCTACTGCTAGATGACGACAGTCTCCAGGACCCCCTGATGGAATGGTGTGCTGAAGGTGGGGAAAGGGAACACCCAGAAATTGTTCTTCTGGTTTGTGCCCTTCCACAAGGGCACACCATGGTACCCATGGCGACAGGTGCTTCCTTAGTGATGAACTCTGGGACCCCAGACTGAGTCACCTCAATGTGTGGGCTGTGAGCAGAGACTTGGGGGGTCAGTCATGGTTGAAACCAGGGAGACTTGGGGTACAGGCCTGGGGAAAGAGGTTGACAGAACAGGAAGGCAATGGGGTTATGGCTCTGGTTCAAAAGTCAAAAGTCAAATGGTTCCTGCCAGTGGTTTTCTAGGTTTGGCACAGGAAAATGGCGTGTTTTCCATTTTGTACCAGATGGCGACTCTTACTTGCCTGGAACATATCTTAGAGCAGTGGAGCTTGACGTCACTTGGGTCATGGATTTCTCTGGGAGCTGACAAAAGTCATATTTGCAGAAAGACAAACATTACACATAATTCCAGTGTGTTTATGGACCCTTGGCAACAGCCCCCAGCCCCCTTCTCCCTCTGACCCCAGACCCTGATTTAAAAACCACTGTTTTTGTCTGTTCTTCTTTTTGCACACCAGAGAGTGTATAGGAATCCTGTAAGGCATTGGCCAGGCACCAAAGTAAAGATGGGACTATTGGGATGTGACCTGAAGTTATGCCAAAAGGGGATTTTCTGGCTGGAGGGATACAGTGAGCTTTGTGAGCCTCTCCTTCATGGGAAGACTGTTTTCCATAGGACATGTGGCAAGATTCTATTTTTTCCCCAGATTACATTCATCTCTCCACTGCACTGTGGCTGGAAGACAATGGATAGTTGAGACAGAAAGAAGGATACATGTCTTTAATAGCTGCTCCAATACTCTACCACCTATTGGATGCTAGGCTTGGGGATGTGCTAGCTGTGTGGTGAGTGCAGACTGGAGACTCTGTGAATGGCAGTGGCTGGTGCCAACTTAGCAGCAAACTCACTCTGACAAAATGGATGGAAGGTGGATCGCCTCTTCCCAGCTGTGAGGCAGCTGCACATGTGGGGGGAAGATGACACAGCTGAGGGGAGCGCCTGCAAAGTTAGAGGTTTATATGCAAATGTGAAAAGTGTCAGACTGATGACTAGAAAAGATGCACTGTGATAACACAGACAATGCCAAAGGACTGTGGACTTTGATAAGGACTTTGATAGGCAGTCCACAAAGGAAGAGACAGGAGGGGTCCCAGGCTTCTCCAAAGCACTATTAGACCTCCCGACTGCCTGGGGGATCCAATTCGGAAACTCTGTGGGTACATTCTGTTGTAGAGTCTAGTGGTTCACACTTGCGATGAACTTGATCCCAACTGATCTGAAAGAGGCTTTTAGCAGCCCCAGGAGGCAGCACCACAGGAGTTGTCAGGGACTGCAGTTCTCAATGCCTGGGGTCTCTCCCGGTTTCCTGCCTCATTGGACAAGCCTTGTCCCAGGAGAGAATCCTCTGCCCACCTTCTGCAGGTGTGTGGGGGTGCTTTCTAGAATATTCTGGTTTTTAATACCCTCCCCACCCTTGCCAGAGGGTGGGCATGGTCTGCAGACTCTCTTGACGATTCTCACAGAGGCTTAAGAAGCTCCTTTCTGATCTATCCAGTGAAAGGGCTACACACCGAGTGCCCAGAACATGCAGCGTCTGTACAACAGGACTGTGTATTTGAAATCAGGACTGTTCTGGAAAGTCCAGCATGGTGGGGGGAGGGTCCCACACCTTGGTCCCGGGGGCCCTCCAAATCTCATCCCCCCAGTAGAATGGGCTCTTTTTGACCTGAGTCTCCTGAGTATTTATCTGTGTACTCTCATGAGGCGCTGGGACAAACAACACACGAGATTCCGAAGCTTGCCAGCAGTCGTGGTTGAATGCAGGTTCTCTCCGTGTTGATATTCAGTGAATTTCAAGAGGTTGTTCTTTTGGTAAATTATAAAAATGGCCCCTCCTTGCTCTTCCTCTCTTCTCTTCCATAGCCTGTGAACTTTGTGGTTTCTGAAACATTAGCTGGCTTCTTGCAGGAATATTCTTTAAGAATAGACAGGAGTTAATGCTGTTCTAAAAATGGTAACAGTTTCAGACACCACTTAAAAGGGTGCTGAGCTACAGAATTTTAGTGTGGACAGACCATTGGCTTTCTGTGGGACATGACCAAAGTAAGGAGGGCTGGGGGGCGGTTCTAGACATGCTGCCCCCAACATCATGGCTGGGCTGAGTTGGCCTCTGGGGCGCTGAGCCCAGCCACGGCCCCCCACATCTGAGACTGTCCAGGTGGGCAGGGCTGCTTAGTCTCCTGGGTGGTCCAGCGAACTCTCATCACGAAGCTGGACCCAGGTTGTGAAAATTCGTGGGGGTGCAGAGAAAGTCAGCTGGGCTGGCTGCTGTCCACAAGAAAACTCATTTCCTCATTCATCCATCCAAAATTCTTTTCACTAGCACACCTTTTGTTTTCTCTCTGTGTCAGGCAACATATTTGCATTTTAATGTGGCATCCCCGGTTATACGGAAATGGTAAAAACCTCATCTCTGCCTTTAAGGTCATGGCTCCTAGACCAGGCAGTCAAGTTGGAGTGGAATTACAAAAGAACACAAAAGCAGGATCCTGGAGAGAAGCGACAGGGGAGGGGCTCTGAAACCGCAGGGTGAGGCCCTTCACCCTGCTGGGCTGGTGGGGGTCGGGACAGGCATCCAGAGAAGGGGGGTTCTGCTTTCGGTCTGGATCCTGCCCAAGCGAGGGCTGGAAAACCTGAGTGGAGGTCACCTTTCCAGCAGAGGGTGCCCACCACTGGGCTGGAGAAGCCTGACTTGGTTGTGATTAGGGCTGGGGGCTTCGATCTGGAAAATTGGGATAGCAGACCTGGAGGACCAGGTTGGAGCATCCAACGCAGGACCTGAGCACCCGGGATACAAGGCAGACGCCCGGCTCTGTGACCTGGGGCCCAAGGGAATCGCTTTGGGAGCTCTGTGTGGGATGCGAAGCCTTGACTGTGTGGTCACCAGGTGGGGGGTGGGGGTGGGGAGTGACCTGCCCTCGGGGATGTGTGGGAGCCTGGGGATCAGTCCTGGGGCTTCGAGGTCAAGACAACCGCCTGGGTGGGTCCAGGCACGGAGCTGTGTGGCCCAGCGACCTAGCCATCGAGTGTGGGCACCCCTCCCCTGTCAGTCTGCAGGCAGGGGACCCTGAAGCTAGGCCTGGCCAGATAGGCAGCGGGGTAGGAAGGGCAAGGCCGGGGCAGGGGTCGGAGGGGCGTCGGGAGGGAGGAGAACTGAAGCGACTCCACCATTTTCTTCCTGGCACCTGGCTTGGCTTGGACCCAGACCAAGGTGAGGTAACAGCGTGCACAGGGGCCAGCTGCGGCGGGGGTACAGGGGAGCGGGGCTGGGCGTGCAGGGGGCCTCAGAGGCCCGCCACGCCGATGCTGCGCAGAGCTGGATGCTGCGCAGAGCTGGGCGCCATCTGGGTTGAGAGTCGCATGGTATGAAAACCGTCCCCTGCAGACAGACGCTTAGCCCTGTGGTGGCTGGTGATAGAGTTGACTTGTTAGGGGAGTTAGCCGATCACAACCTGGACCGGGCTGGACCCTCCATCCTTCTGACGCCAGGCTGTCTGTGACCCGGCTGCTCAGCACAGCGCCTAGGAGGTGATGGGAGCTGACAGACTTTGGGTCCACGATCGTTGGCCCCTCTATCTTGATTCAATCCAACCCAGCCCATGCAGGGAGGATGTTTCTGCCTGTGCCTTGTGCGCCTTGCAGCCTGGGAGCTGATCCAGAGTCTTGATGCAAAGCATTTTAGTTTCCCACCCTGGCTGCCCTTTGATCTGCCTCTGTATTCCTGTCCCTACAAGGCGCTTGGTCCTGGACGGACCGTAGCTTGACCCAGTCTGTCTCCGATCCAACTGTGCTCTTGGCTCTAGCTTCATCAGTGGCATGTTTCAAAGCCAACGTTAAATCTCTGCCAGAGGAACATGTGAACGTGTTCAGAGCACAGTCTTGTGTAGCTGGCCTCCGTGAGGAACTTAGGAGGAACAGAGTTTAAGGATGATAACCGTGTCTCGAGGTGAGAGTTACAGCTTGGGATCAGAGCACGTTCGTATGAAACCATGGATATGTTTTCTATGTGCAGAAGCACAAAGAGGGGTTAGAGGGTATCAGGTTCTTGAAGTCTCCATAAAATCTGGCTCACTGGGGCAAGTGAAACTGGTCTGAGCTGGCATTTGTCTTCGTGCTCTGAGACTCCAGTGGCCTCTTTCTTGTCTACCGCCCTGCAGGGCCACATCTCTGCTAGCCTCAGATTACGGACTTCAGGGTTTTCTGAGTAAATTGGAAACTGTGTCCAATACTCTTGTCACGTGGTTGCTTTTCACCCTTATGCTTTGATGCAACAGCTTTCCTCTTATGGTACCCCAGAAAAGCCCACAGAAATGCTAAATTACATGAGAAATGCCCTCACTCTCTGATAAGGCCATTCATCCAGTAGTACAAGTATTAAATTTCTCTCCTTTGGCAGTCATGGGCCTTTAGGGTTATTCAACTACTTTGACTGAATATTTATGTGTGTATGTGTATATATATATATTTCAGCCTAAAAAACCCATGGCGAAAGCAGAGGTTTATAACTGCAGGTTTGCAACTGATTCCACTGCCCTGATTTAAACACATTGTGCTGTACCAATTCAGTAGTAAAAGATAATTCAAGAGATTCATGAAAAATATTTTTTGCGGGGAAGAGAAGTTAGCGTTTCTTAAATATGTTCAATCCAGCCCCATTGTGCAGATGTGTGCATCTCCCCAGTGAGTACCCTGTGAGGCCTGGACTGTTGGGATGATCCTTGTCTTTTGCTGGCAGCCCCAGGGAATGCCAGAAATAGATAGCACATCTATATTTAAAATGTATCTGGAGTATATTTAGCCTGTAACAGAGACAGGAGAGGAGCTGTTTGTTTCCTGAGATGACTGCCAGCTTCTGTTGATGGTACTTTCAGCTACTGAACACCTCCGGGTGGGCTTTTATTTCCAGGAAATGGTTGGTGTCTTAATCATGACGCCTGACTTTGCCCACGAAAATAGAATTGATATTTGGGCGTCTTCATCGGTGGCTTCTCTCTCAGATGCCGATGGGTCTACTTTATTTGGAAAGGAAGAGGACAGCTGGCCCAGCCCCGTCGGGGCGGCGGCCGAGGACAGTCCGTGAGAGCCGGCTTACTTCTTCCTGGCCGCTGGATGCGGAAGCAGCCCTCCTTTAGAGGGCCGGGTTGCCCTGGGATTTCCTAGTAGTTCACGTGGCAACACGGGGAGGGCTTTTCCTTTGGAAGGGGCGTGATTTCAGAAAGGTACACATGTTGAAATTTATGCGCGGAGATGTTTATTTATCGAGGAGGGAGGGGAGGACATTGTCCAAGCGTAAAAGAGAACCTCAACGGCCCCCCAGCGCTGCATACAGCGCCCCCCGCCCCGCAACATAGGCACGACCCCGCTTGCTCCCACACAGGCAGGTTTTCCCCGCCGTGAGTGAGGAGGGGTTGGTCCAGCTGTAGACGGGGTTGAGGCTCTCCAAGGACACAAGGACTGACGATGGAAGAACAGCCATGGGCCTTCAATGCGGGCCTACGTGTTTCTCCATCCCGGCTTCAGGCTCCTGCGAGAGGTGCCCACCAGCCCTCCTGGGATGATCGTTTACTGTTGGAATCCGTTCTGATTGCCTGGAGCCCGTACCCTACCGGTTGTTAAATATTTTGAACATCAGCTCGGCCCAGCTCAGAAGGGAACTGGGAAAGGAAGGAAGAGCAGTTTAAAGGATGTGAATGGGTCAGAGGTGACACTCTCAGATGGGAACAGTCCCAGTTGTGACAGCCCTCAGTGGGAGGCGGATAGGATGGTGAGGGGGGAATTGACCGGACTGCCCCAAGCAGGCGTCAGGAGAGTTGAACCTTTAAGCGCCTTTCTGGAAGCGTCCAAAGGTGGAAGACACACTGACACGTTGACCTGTGAGACGTAGGGAACACTGTTAGGCTGGATAGGGAGGTGAGGCCAGGGTTCTGGAGTTCACGGGGACGGTGAAGCTAGGAGGGTGCTGGAGGGGACACAGGGAGCAGAGCTGGAGCGTGAGTGGCTTGCCGCGATCCCGTGGGGCCAGCTGCCCTGGAGGCCCTGTGGGGCGGCAGATGCGGCCCGAGTGCCCAGCCCTCTCAGCTGCCCTCCCGCCCCCGCCCCACCCCGCCCCACTCCTTTCTAGCGCCAATACTGGGGAGCTGGCCCAGACTGGACTGCGTCCTAGGGCTGTGCTCTGGCTGAGAGGCCCGGCCCCGCCCCTCCTGCTCATCACCTCCTCTGCATGGCCCCCATTACTCTGAGCGTTCAGGGTGGACCCCAGTGGAAATGACTTTGTGCACTTTGCTTTGTCAGTGCTGGGAACTCAGAAGGATGAAAGGGCGAACCTGCGTTGGACCCGTGATACCTCACGTCTTTCACTCTCCTTGCCATCCGCTTTGATGTGTAAAAAAATCCAAGCCTGTGCATGTTTTGCTTTTTCCTATCACATTCACTGCATCACTTGCAGGCAATGTTAAGAGAATTTCTATAAACAATCTGCGTTTGACTTTAGGATGTTCTATGTGGTTTTTCCCCCCCTGAGCAAAATGAACTGTCTCCTTGCCTTCGGGGGAGTGATATTCTGCTATGTTTTGTTTTGTGATGTCACAGCAACACAAGAGGAAGGTGAACAGTGCTTAAGTTGAGCTTGGTTAAGATGAGCATTTTCCCGTCCATCAACTGCAAATGGGGAGCTGAAAGGGGACGCTAATTGCAAAGTTCCGTGTTATCACTTATCTTTGGGTGTGCCTTGGGTTGGCAACTTCTGATGGTATCCTTTGTTAAAAGAAACACTTCATGTTTAATGAGCTATCATATGCTGCTGGTTAAGGCTTTTCAATTTTTCACGTGTAAGTAGCCAGTTCTCCCAATAAGACGCTTCAGTGCCTTAGCGGGAAGTAAAGGCTGAAGACACATCCAGGTGTCTGAAGGCTCCTTGAAAGTTGGTTAGTGAGCCTTTGCGGGGAAGGAAAACTAACCTCCTGAACAGGGGTCCAAGTTCATAACACTGGGGCTGAGCATGTGACTTTGAGCAGAGGGTCAGTGCTGAAGACTCTTTGGCATAGCCAAAGAGACGTCCAGTGGAGGCAGGGAGATGGGGAGACAATTGAAGTGAACACTTCACTGTCACCTCGTGTTTATTTTTGTCCTAGTAGAAGTCAACCTCATTCATGAAGAGGCAGAATCTGTGAAATGACCTATGAAAAGAGACTTCTCTCTCTGCACTGGAATCTCAGCTAAAGCCTTAAAGTTGAGGGCAGTGGGCTAAATAAATAACTTCACATTCATTCAGAATTTACCAAAGAGGACTCATCTTTGAACACCTGCACCCATAAACCAGGTCCATCCATCTTATTGGAAGATTGGCATTTATTGTGAATTATTTTGAAGGGATATTTGTAGGAGTAAAGCCAGCTTTGAGTCTTCTCCTCAGGGAAGGGAAAAGAGGAGAAAGTGTCACTTTTTTTTGCTCTCATTCATGAGCCAAATGAAGAAGACTCAATAAAACCACCAGAACTTCTGCTAGACTTCAGTGTTACCTGCTGGAAGGGTGACCATGTCACATTTCCTTGCGGAACGTCGGTTGGGGTTCAGAAACTTGTTATCTTACTTGTCTGAGCACAGAACTCTCTAGAAAGATTGACAGGTGTCCGCTGGAGGAGTCTAGAGGTAGGAGGCTGGCTGGGGGTGGCTTACAGGAGTAAGTTCAGTGGCTGAGCAAGCTGTACTTGCACTGATTGCTTTGAGGGGCAAGAACGTATTCCCAAGGCATCAGGCAGACGTGGAAGCAGATCTGGGCTCCAGTTGTCTTGAAGGGATCCTGTCCAAGAAGCCTATTTTCCTGGGCAAGCAGACCCCAGAGATATACTGCCAGGGCAGGACTTAATGGGTCTGGGGTTCTAGGGGCTCAGCCAGGGGGAGAACAGCTTGCTCCAAGGAGGAGCCCTAGCTGTGGTCTTCAGTACACCCCGACCTGCTTGCTGTCTGCAAAATAAAGTCAGCGCTTAGGTGACGGAAGCACATCAAGGCACTGAAACAGCACCAATTAAGTAAAATTCCTTTAATCTTTTCCTTCTCATCTCTTTTGTACCTGGAGAACCAAAGAGCAGGCACCGGGCGTGTTGAGCTGCTGGGGCAGGAGGTATTGTTGTGAGAGAAGGCCAGGCAATGACCTCTCCACAGGGGCTGATCCCCGAGCCTGAACTCAAGCCTGAGCTGAGTGGAGAAGTTTTAATTGAACTCAAGTTTAAAGCCTTGACTTAGAATGGTCTGGATTAGAGTTTAAAATTTCTGAATATGGAATCAGATTTTAATGGCTGAAACTGACTTGAAAGTGATGGAATCTGACCCAGGCATTGGTAGGGGAAAAAACAATTTCTTGATTGTATCATATACCCAGTTAAACCCTGTATAAAAAAAGAACAAAAACAAAAAACCAAAAAATCCCTGTATTCCAGATGTACAGATGGAGCTTGCTATATTAGCTTACTGTTAGCTACACTGGCTTTATTTTGAAGACCTACCAAGAGAATGGTTAGTTTCAGGTGGGAAATGTCTCTCTCCACCTGGTATTTAAGGGCAGGCAAGAATTTGCCCGAGGGGAACAGACCACAGTGCTTTCCAAGGCAAGAGTATCACAGGGAAGACCCATTCCAGACCACACTACCCTCTCGAGAGCCAGGAGAAGACGCTTTCTGGGATTGACTGAACTTTTTCCAAGGTAATTTTCAGCCCTTCTCCACGGACTCACTTGCGGCACCTCCCTCCCTCCCCTCCATCCCCCTGCCCCGGCCCCCTCACTGGCATTAGGATGAAAAATTCAGTGCTTGCCAAGTCTGTTTTCTCTACAGGAAGGACTCACTTTGAAGGGTCAAAAGGATCAAACTGAGCTCCTATGACAGACAAGAGCCATTGATGCCTTTGGGAACTTTTCTGACACCTTCCACTTAAAATCCCCCAAGAAGAATCCAGAAACTCTATTTCATTATCTGTATTCATATTAAGAATCAGAAGCAGGTGAGGTGTTTTCTCATCAGCGCCAAGAGCATGTTCTTCTCTGAGTTCACTTCAGGAACCTCATACTTAAGCACATGCAAACAAGAAATATGGAAACCTCAACATTATGGAAGCTTCCTCTGTGAAAGATCAATCATTTATGTTAATGGTCCTGGTTGACTTCTCTTCTGTATACTGCTCTCCTTGACCATATCCCAACCTGAAGACCATTCTCTTTGGTGTGTGCTGGCAGCTCCATATTAAAGACTCAAGGGAATGTTTTCCAAAGAATAGTAAGGCATTGCTAAGGTCCTCAAGGACTGTTTGTGGGGCTGTTCTTCTTTATTCTTGTCTTTGTAGATGACAAAGCATTGCTTGAGTCATACTTCCTCATTGCAGAGGCAGAGGCAGGAGAAACAGGTGAATAGGGTTTCAGAAGCAGGGATCTTGGGTTCTCTTTCCAATGCTGCCATGGACTTCCAACAAAAGTTGGAAGGCTCAAAGCTGAATTTATTATTAGGTAATTTAAAACCTAAACAGAGAGACCTGTTACGTGGAGGGTATTAGAGCCTTTCTGGAAGCTATGTTTATGTTGCCTTTTGTTTCAGAAGGAGACAGGGCTTAAGATCCAAATTCTAGTCCATAAGACCTTTTCCTTAATTTCAAACTCAAACATTAAAATGTGGCTTTTGTTAATTTTACTGTTTTTTCCTCTATAGCGAGACAGATGTCTCATTACTAATCTCATATTTTAAATTGCTTTTAGACTGAACTGAACTTTTTTGGGGGTCTGTTTTGATGGTATGAGAAAAGCATGGGAGACATGCTCTGGGCTCCCAAGAGTAAGAAAGGTGGCAAGTGGAGGGAGCACAGCAGTGTGTCCAGTAAAGACAGTGGAGGAGACCCAGTGGGCATCTTGGAAGTCCCTGGTTTTGTAGGAGCTGTAGCACAAAACTTGTAAAAGCTTTTTATTTTTTTGTAACTGGAATTTCCTACTGAGGATTCAGTTCTGTTTTTCTCTCATCCTGGAGAAAACTCAGACATGGTTCTAAGAGGCTAGGTTAACCAAACTTATACCTAGCTTTGACCTAGTTCATACCCAAAATTTCCATAGCAACTGCCCCAAATTAATAAATCACCGTTACTTTTAAATGCAGGGAGTCAGGACCATTACTTCCATTTTTTAAAAATTTAAATTTATTTATTTTAATTAGAGGCTAATTACAATATTGTATTGGTTTTGCCATACATCAACATGAATCTGCCACGGGTATACACGTGTTCCCAATCCTGACCCCTCTCCCACCTCCCTCCACATACCATCCCTCTGGGTCATCCCAGTGTACCAACCCCAAGCTTCCTGTATCTGGCATGGAACTTGGACTGGCGATTCATTTCTTATATGATATACATGTTTCAATGCAATTCTCCCAAATCATCCCGCCTCCTCCCTCTCCCACAGAGTCCAAAAGACTGTTCTATACATCTGTGTCTCTTTTGCTGTCTCGCATACAGGGTTATCATTACCATCTTTCTAAATTCCACATATGTGCATTAGTATACTGTATTGGTGTTTTTCTTTCTGGCTTCACTCTGTATAATCAGCTCCAGTTTCATCCACCTCATTAGAACTGATTCAAATGTATTCTTTTTAATGGCTGAGTAATACTCCATTGTGTATATATACCACAGCTTTCTTATCCATTCATCTGCTGATGGGCATCTAGGTTGCTTCCATGTCCTGGCTATTATAAACAGTGCTGCGATGAACATTGGGGTACACGTGTCTCTTTCAATTCTGGTTTCCTCGGTGCATCACTTCCATTTTAAGCAATTGACAATGAAGGGGAAGTCAAAACGCAAGGCTGTGGTGAGGTCTTTTGAACAGAGATGTCTCAAATGGCCACAAAGTCAGGGCAAAGGTCCCTGGAGACAGCCGTCAAGCTGGATTCATGCTTAAGCTCCCTCGGTCGCCTTACCAGGATCAGAATCTTGCCCAACCCTAAAAGTTGCTTGGCCAGAGGACAACTTTTCTTAGATACTTTTATTCTTCCAGGAGGGTACAGACTGCTTGGCATGTCTTTAAATGATCACTAGAGTGGTCCACTTCAAACAATACCCTACGCAGATTCACTGCTCTGCTGGCTCTCTGAACTTCAATCGTCCTGCTCTCTGGGAACGTCTTCACAACAGGTCTGACAGCCGTGAGGATTTGGTGCTGGTTGATGACTTTGCTGGATTCATATTGTGCCCTTCTACTGGCTGTAGCTTGGCTGGTGGCTGAGGCTCCTCTTCTCTTGTTTTAGGGGTCTCTGCCAGGGGACATGTCCAGATGGAAGTATTTTGTGAACAGTAATTTTTGAGAGCTCAGAAACTTTTCTATCAGATGGTCCTTAGCACTAGGAATCACAAGTCCGCACAAAAGCAGCATTTCGGCTCTTTTGATTATGTGCCTTTGAGGCTGTCTCACACAGTTCTGAAGCAACCGGTCAGTACAATTAGGCACTCTTTTAGCAGGAAGCACACAAACACAATCCTGCCTTAAGGAGTCCAGGGACAGTGTCACTTGTTTTCTGTCAGCGAAGAGGAGGGGGAGATTCGGCGACAGCTCAAGATAACATCCGTCGGCATAGATTTTTAAGATTTTACAATTCAGTGCGGGCAGTTGAAGAAATAGTTATTGAATTTCTACTACAAGCAGGGAATTAGGCTAAACATTGTGTGAGACTTAAGGATGAATGAAGCAGGATGATGAGATACAGTGAAAGGAAATGACGTCAAAAACTTAAAAAAAGATTAGTGTGCTTTATCTATAAAAAAAAACAAAACAAAACAAAAACTGAATTAACCTGAGAAGGATATATGTGTATATATATATATACATATATATATATATATGTATATATATATATGAGGGGAAACTGCAGCAGAATTCTTGGATAAAAGCATAAGAATAAATATTCCTTATGAAACTCCTCTGGTTATACTTGACGCTGAGACTGTCAATGAAATATCCAAAAGGAAGGGAAGAGCCACAGTGGTTGTGAGAATATCAGGTATCCCAGGAGCACCTCAAGTAGGGAAGGAGGCAGGAGCACACTTGTGGCTCAAGTTGGCGGATTGGACAGACACGCCTGACTTTGCTCCCTCCTGAAACGCCTGTGATGTCTGTGGAGCCCCAGAGCGAGAGTGTGGAGGGCCATGTCACATGTTTAAATATTGAAAAGTTTATAAATCAAGCTAACTATTATAGTTTATCCTTCTGCCTTGACAAATACACCCTCATAGTGACAAAATTGAAATGTATTTGTATATTCATGCCAAATAGCCTCGAAGCGCAGTGTCAAAATTCATTTCACTTTTGTCAGAGCCGTGGCTTGCTTTGAGACGAGGCAGTAGTGCACACGTGTGAACACATTTGGCTCTATACTCAGCCTTTGCAAAGAGCCTTTTCTTGGCATCCCTCATGTCTAGGGTGAACACATTAGCAGTGCAACCTGCTGGACTGACCCAGAAAGGAACCCAGGCAGGTCCTAGACATGTTCTGGGGCTACTTGGAAAGGGAATCTGGGGGTCTTGTATACCCAGAATGTGACCCCAAAGGGGATGGTAAAGGCCCCGAGTGAGCATACTGCTTGCTCTTCCCTCTTTGGGTTGGGAGATGCTCAGAGTCGGTCTCCCTCTTGCCCAGATCTGAGGCGGTACTGATGGGGATGAAGCAGAGAAGAGCCCAGAGTAACAAAATTTCTGAAACTGGAAAACAAGATGAATAAGCATCTACAGATTTAGCAGACACAGGAAGGCTCACTCTGTAACCAACAGCAGGGAAAAGGAGGAATCAACCTGGTTTAACTATGAAATCCCCCGAAAGGTTTGAAATTGAAAGATTCAGGGACTTCCAGAGGTGATGATTTCCTATAAGAAAGAGGAGTTGTCTAAGCGCTGGTGAGACCCCTGTATTCTTTCTTCTGTTCCATACTTCTGAGATAACTACCCTTCTATCACTCAGGAAATAGACCGCCCTTCTTAACTAGAACGGCAAAAAAGTAGGTCTGTGGACCAGGAACAGTCAGGCATCATTGAAGGCAGGATGCCAAACTGAAAAATTCAAAATATGTCTATGGGATGTAGATCCCTGTCCCACCTCCGGGTGTCTACCCCCATTCTGCTTAGGAATACTGGAATCCAGGCCAAAAAAAAAAAAAAGAGTATTTTGTGTGAAAAATATGATTGAGTCTTCATAGTCAATAGATTCCTTCATGGGGGCAAACCTTCTAGGTAGCCATTTAGCTCTGCATGGGAGCAGACAAGCAACAATTAGCAGATGCTGGAAAAGACTTGCAATAGTAAAAGCAAAAAGAAGCCTTCTGGAAAAGAAACCAATTGTGCATGAAAACTTCAAGCAAAGAACATTCTTGAGGAAATTTTTTAAAGAAAAGATATAGTACTATCCATGGCTGAAGAACAGTCTCCCATAAATTAATATACTAAGACTATAAAAGAGCTTCTGGAAATAAAAACTTAATAGTGAAAAAGAAGATTTTTCAGTCTTCAGTCCCATACAAAAGAATCAGAATGATGAGACTCTTCTCAAAGACACACAAATATAGGAAATTGTAAGATACTAGAGCAAAGGCTATGAAATTCTGGAGGAAACAAAAATTTTCGATCAAAAATTTTATACCCAAATATGCTATTAATGTGAGGCTATAAGAAAGCAATTTTCAGACATTGGAGCTCCCCCCAAATCTTGCCTCTCTATAATGCTTCTCAAGAATTGATTGGAGAATGGGTTCCATTAAAAAAAATTAATCAGAAGACATGGTGTGTCAGTCAATGCTATGTGCTCACTGTACCATTTCTTCTTCCCAACACACAGGAAGATTACATATCCCAGCATCCCTTGAGGTTGTATTGGAGCCATGTGAATGAATCCCAGACAGTGGAAGGTGGGAAGAAGGGATGTCACCCCTCTGGGTATGGGAATGTCCAGAATGGTCTTCTGGTCTCTTTCCTTTCAGTGGTTATTACTTTGAAACTTTGAGTTCTGGGTGGGTTTTTATGGGATGGAGAGCCACTTGATCTGCACTGGACAGACATGAGTGAGAAAAAATTGTGCTGAGCTATTGAGATTTGGATTTTGTCTATTGTAGCAACTAGTATAGCTTTCTCACTCTCAGAGAAAGTGAATGCTAATGTAACACAAACTGTGTGGCATTCGCTCAGCGGCTCAGTGCCCCATGGTGGGCAGCAAAGGGATTAACAGAAACTGAGAAGGTGGGCACCCAAGTTACGCAGTGGCAAACATTTGAAAAAGTATCACTTGCTGTAATGTGGAATCCAGCAGCCCAAGGAGAACTGCTTGAAAAGAAGTTCAAAGTTGAAAGTGGGTGTGATGGTACCATTCAAGCTTAATAGGTGCCATGTGGTTGTCATTAAATGGGGAGAAAGATGTGGAGGGGAGGAGGAGGCAATGAAATAAGTCTGTATCTAGAAGGCAGGGCTATGCTTAGAAAAGAATTTTGTATATGGTTTGTGTCTATGAATTTGGTCAAAAAACAAGTACATTAAAAATTTTGGCTTTTGACGGAAGGAATTATATTGGCAGTGAGTTGGTGGCTCCGACGGTAAAGAATCTGCCTGCAATGCAGGAGACCTGGGTTTGATTCCACTCCAGTCTTCTTGCCTGGGGAATCCCATGGACAGAGGAGACTGGCGGGCTACAGCCCATGGGGTCACAGAGTTGGACACAACTGAGCACTAACGCTTTTCACTTTCACTTGTTTTTTTTTTAAAAAAAACCTCAGTTTGTGAACTAAAATAACCCTAAAAAAAAAAAACACCTCAGTTTGTGAACTAAACCCCTGCAGCACAAACTTCACAACCAGAAAAAAGGATTCAAGGGCTCCCAAAGGGACACACTTGACAACACTCTCATCAGATACGACCAAGGAGACTAAAAATCAAGAGTCTCCCAAAGAGCAGAGAAAAGGGCCACAGAGAATAACTGCTAAAGGAGTTCCTTCCAGAGGCGGAGTCACAGGGCTCCAGCCAGGAACTTCCCTGTCCCCAGGGTTGGGCCCTCCCAGTGTAGGAAATGGAGAGGGCATTGGCACCCCACTCCAGTACTCTTGCCTGGAGAATCCCGTGGATGGGGGAGCCTGGTGGGCTGCAGTCCATGGGGTCACTAAGAGTCAGACACGACTGAGCGACTTCATTTTCACTTTTCACTTTCATGTATTGGAGAAGGAAATGGTGGCCCACTCCAGTGTTCTTGCCTGGAGAATCCCAGGGATGGGGGAGCCTGGTGGGCTGCCGTCTATGGGGTCGCACAGAGTTGGACACGACTAAGGCGACTTAGCAGCAGCAGCAGCAGTGTAGGAATGGATTTCAGAATTGGTACGGGGCGGTGACAATCTGAGGTCTGCTATTCAACACTTTTGCTAGAAGTACTTTTTGTCTGTAAGCTAAATTTCTAGTTTGTGTTTATATAACTGATGAGTTTTGATTTTAGTTCATTAATAAACCAAGGGGGTTGGAACCGATGGAGATTATTGATTGGTTTAGACTGTCTTTAGTACACACATTGGAAGAAAAATAAAATGCCTTGGTGATAAGTTGGGTAGATTTGGCAGACATAATATTTGGCAGACATAATGCTAGATGTTCCATATACCACTTTTTCTGACACACGGAAGACTATGTATCCCAATCCCCCATAGGTTGAGGTCTTATAACTTGAGTTCTGGCCAATGGGAGGTGGGTAGAGGTAATGTAAACCATTTCCAGGCCTGGCCCTTAACAATCCTCCAGCTGTCTCTTCTTCATAGGCAACTTTGGAGGCCCTTGTTATGGATGGCCTACTTAGTGGAGACCAAGCATAAGACACATGGCTACGACTGACGGTGAGAAGCATTCTTACTGTAACAAAACGTAGTATAAAAACTAGGAGATGCAATATGACAGCAAAGCATGCAAAACCCCCAGGATGAATGGAGTGGACCATGGAGTGTCTCGGTCTCCAGTCTAGACAGGACAGGTCTGAAGGTTCTGGGAGGACTCCCCCAGTGAGACGAAACTGATGGAATACCCAGTGTGGTGGATACATGCCATAAGGTCCTGCTAGAAAATCTGAAGTTGAGTTACTGATACGAACATGGAAACAAAGGGGTGGAAGGAAGGCAATAATTGGCTCCAGGAAAAAGCAAGATGGGTTTCAGAAAAGAGAAAAAACAAGTTGAGTTTGCTGCGTGTCTTACTTATCAATAGCATATAGACTCATACTTTTATAAGCAGGGTGGTAACCGTGTTGAGCAGGAGGAGATGGGGATGGAGAATGTATAGGTGTTGGTGGGGGAAGGGGAAGGGAGGAGGAGACTTCGTTATCGTATTAGGAAGCCAATACATTGCCTAAAAGCAAAGCAAAAAAAAAAAAAAAAATAATAATAACAGCACATTATTCATAGATATGCACATTTTCCTACTGAAAGACTCAGCTCAAAACAACCATTTCTGACAATTTTAAGCCCAACCAGTTTCAGTGGTGAATTTCTTGTAATAGTTGCCTTGATGGTGGGTGTTCTTTAGCCAAGCTATTAAGAGAAATGAGCCTGGTTGTGGTGGAGGCCTTAAAATGTCCTGACAATCAAATGACTCATGACCCTATTTATCTCCATTGTCCTTTTTGCTTCCTACAATCTCTGATCTTTGCAGCTGGCTCAAAAAAATGATGTCCCTCTCAATCATTTCTTCTCAAATAAACCCCAAATCACAACTATCATTCTTTGCTTGCTCTCTGGACAATGATGTAAAACCAGTCATGGTGTCTCAGCACATATGAATAATTGTTGCTGTAGAAATCTCACTCCCTGGTTTTCTTTCTCTTTCTACTCTTATTAAGTTGGGTGAACATATTATGGTGCATGGGTAAAATCTGGCCCATCACTTCTTCTGGTGTGTGGTCTGCAAGGTGAGAATAGTTTCATATTGACCTCTCCTCAATTCATACATACATGAAGCAAAAACAGTGGCAGTAAGGCCAGAATCAGAGAGACCGTAAATAAAAGGGACCCAGGAACTTAGTCTATAAATGTATAGAGCCAAGTGCTAATCAATTAATTTCTCCAAGACACAGTTTTGTTCACGACTTCCCTCCAGTGTCTAGTGCAGTGCCTGTCACAGAGTCAGTGACAGTAAATGCTCATTGGCTTAATTGTCATATAGCATCTGGTATACAGCAACAGGTTCTTGGCAAATGTGTGCATGAATAAATAACGGGGTGAACAACAAGTAGTTATTCAGTTCAGTCAGTCAGTCGAGTCCAGTTCTTTGCAACCCCATGGACTGCAGCATGCCAGGCTTCCCTGTCCATCACCAACTCCCAAAGTGCCGGGGTCCAGCCCCGGTGGATCCAGGGAATTGGAAGCGGGGACGGCATCGGCGAGGATCAGGAAACAACTGCTTCCCAAAGTGCCGGGGTCCAGCCCCGGTGGATCCAGGGAATTTGAAGCGGGGACGGCATCAGCGAGGATCAGGAAACAACTGCTTAATTAAACGTTAATTAAGGATATAAAGAGTAATAGAATAAGGATAGCTCAGTGAGGAAATTCAGTGGAGAAAAGAGGCTGAATAATTCAGCCAGAAGGTGAGAGAAAGAACGACATGGGGAGACCAAGCTTCGATGAACAAGGCCCGCACTTTATTTTCCGAAGTAGTCTTTATACCTTAAGTTATGCATAGAGGATAATGGGGGAAGAGGTAGAGTCATGCAGCAAGCCAGGCTTTCTTCCTGCAAACTTATCATATGCAAAAGTTTAGGTGATTTGCATCATCTTCTGGCCCGGAGGCCTGTTAACATTTTAAGACCCTTTCTTCAGAAAACTTATTTTTCTCTAAAGGTGATTAGTCAAGCGCCACCCTCCAAAAGCATTAGATAAAGTTGCATTCCTACAGGGCAAAGGTGTGGTGGGCTATAACAAGAAAAAGAATTAACTCAAGGGTCCCAGGTTACAAACATTAATACTACTACTTACACCAATTATATTAATCAGTACACTGCCAGGGACACAGCAGGTAAGGGATATGGAAACTTAGCAGCAAACATTGGCCCAACAAGTGAAAAACCCTTCACCAATACAATTTCTAATCAATCTTTTAACTGCTCAAAGGAATCTGTATTCAGACACTTTAGAACATCTCATGCCTCTCACAGTTGGGAGGCTCTGAGCAATCACATGTGGCCGGAAAAACCTATTCAGGCAGGCTAGAGGATTTCCAAAGGAGTTTGTAGGTTGAAACACTGTCACACCCAGGAATTATTAACTGGAGCTGTAAGCTAACTCTTTTTTCAGAGAGAGGTAGTGGGGGACAGCCCCCCCCCGTAAAGTCAGAGGTGTAGGTGAGAGCACAAAGCAGAAAGTAGGCAGACTCTGGTTTTGGGTGTAAATGCTTGAGAATTTCCAGGGGGACTCCTGAGGCTTGATCCCGCCTTTGCGTATGCCAAGCCTCCTTCCTCATGACCTTTGCCATGGGCGGAGTTCCTCACGCTGGCTCCCAGCAGTGATAGAATTCCAGTTGAGCTATTCCAGATCCTGAAAGATGATGCTGTGGAAAGTGCTGCACTCAATATGCAATATGCAATATGCATTCAATATGCAATATGCCAGCTCCTGGCACCAAAGCTTGCTCAAACTCATGTCCATTGAGTCTGTGATGACATCCAACCATCTCATCCTCTATCGTCCCCTTCTTCTCCTGCCTTCAATCTTTCCCAGCCTCAGTGTTATTTCCAATGATCAGTTGTTTGCATCAAGTAGCCAAAGTATTAGAACTTCAGGATTGATAGATTCAGGATTTATTTCCTTTAGGATTGACTGGTTTGATCTCCTTGCAGTCCAAGGGACTCTCAAGAGTCTTCTCCAATGCCACAGTTCAAAAGCATCAATTCTTTGGTGCTCAGTTTTCTTTATGGTCCAACTCTCACATCCATACATGACTACTGGAAAAACCATAGCTTTGACTATATGGACCTTTGTCAGCAAAGTAATGCCTCTGCTTTTTAATATGCTGTCTAGGTTGGTCATAGCTTTTCTTCCAAGGAAATAGTTATTACTGGTTCCTTATTATATATGCAGAACCATGGGGGATAGAGTAGAAGAAATGGTCCTCAACTCTTAATGATGGTCCTCAACTCTTAACACTTTATGATGATAATGTCAGTAAACAATTATCAGCTGAATTGTGAATTACAGATAAATACCTTTCTAACCGGGCTATCAGAGCCCTGGGGTCCTCTTCCCTGTCATCAAGAGAGTTGTCCTTTCCCATTTCCCCCCTTTTATAGCCCATCTCTTGCTTTGTCTAAGAAAGGCATACACTTGACATTTTCCAGTTCTTACTGTGGTCCTTGGCTCTGGCTTCTAAACACCCTCTCCTCGCTGCAGGGCACAATCGATTTGAAATACTGACTTGAGGGAAGAGTCTTTTAGTTGGAGATGTCAAGAACCTCCCCCAACCCCGATCTTTCTTTCCTTTCCTATCTTGTATATATTTGTGTTGAAGATGAAGCATGGCACTGGAAAGGAAAGTATTTTGGCTCTTGCTGGTTGTCCTAAAATACACTGACAGTAGACCATGGGTCTAGTTTTTATTTCATGACCTTCTCTTTCATCCCTTGTTGCGGTCCTTTAATGGACCAGAACCTGGCGGTCTGGAGTCGATGATAAGAAAGGGATAGAAAGAGACAGAGAGAGAGAGAGAGACAGAAAGAAAGACAGAAAGACATGGGGACCCAAGCTCTGATGCAGCAAGGGTGCTTTTATTAGCAGAAATACAGGCTTATATATCTTTAGTAAGATGATTACTCAGCTATTACACAGGATGAAATTTTATCAATAGCCACAACATGGATAGTCTAATACATACAAGGACGCTGATGCTGAAAAGAGTCACTGCATGTCTCATCCTATGATCTCAGTCCTGAGAGCTGTGTGCAGCTCTACTCGTTCTCGGAATAGGAACTGATAAGGAACAGAGAATCCTTGAGAAATAGAAAACAGCATGCAGGAATCCTGTTAAATGTTCCCTGACAATCCCTGACTATTATTGAGAAATGCATAGCTCTTGCAAGTTTGATGAAATTAAGACAAGTATTGATAAGAAATAAGGAAAACTAAAAATGGGCCTCCCCCTTGGAACCCTCACCATCGGCATATTTCACATAAGTGATCCTTTTTACTGGAGAAGGCAATGGCACCCCACTCCAGTACTCTTGCCTGGAAAATCCCATGGATGGAGGAGCCTGGTGGGCTGCAGTCCTTGGGGTCGCTGGGAGTCGGGCATGACTGAGCGACTTCACTTTCCCTTTTCACTTTCATGCATTGGAGAAGGAAATGGCAACCCACTCCAGTGTTCTTGCCTGGAGAATCCCAGGGATGGTGGAGCCTGGTGGGCTGCCGTCTCTGGGGTCGCACAGAGTCGGACACGACTGAAGCGACTTAGCAGCGGCAGTAGCAGATCCTTTTTACCTGTTGCTAATGCTTGTCCCTGTGACATCTTTACCTAAAAAGAAACACACCTGTGAAGTGCACAAGTAGAATAGGTTTTTGTTCAGTCACCAGGTCGTGTCCAACTCTGTAGATAGGTTAAACAAAGATGGTTAATATGAAAAGTGTAACTGGATCATTTTCAGGAGCTGTCGAAGTTTCAAGTTACCTTGAAAAAAATTTTGTGTGATTCTGTATAGTGTAAATCTACATTATAATCATAATGGTAAATAGACACTTAAACTACAGAAAATTTTCATCTTACTTCACCTTATGTTTTAATTTTATCTACTTCCTAATATAAAATAGCAACATCATGATGAAAGCATGATGAAAAGTTTATAAACCACAGTGTTTAAAATTGTTTTATTAAAACATTTTTAAAAATTGAAGTATAGTTGATTTAGGGCTTCTGTGGTACCTCAGCTAGTGAAGAATCAACCTGTGATGCAGGAGACCCTCGGTTCTATTCCTGGGTCTTAAAGATCCCCTGGAAAAGGGATAGGCTACCCACTGCAGTCTTCTTGGGCTTCCCTGGTGGTTCAGATGGTAGAAGAATCCACCTGCAACGTGGGAGACCTGGGTCCGATCCCTGGGTGGGAAACATTCCCTGGAGGAGAACACGGCAACCCCCTCCAGTATTCTTGCCTGGAGAATCCCATGGACAGAGGAGCCTGGCGGGCTACAGTCCAAAGAGTGGGACATGAGTGACTAAGCAGAGCACATATTTAATTTACAAACGCTGTGTTACTTTCAGGTGTACAGCAAAGCGATTCAGCTGTGTGTGTATATATATATATATACACACTTTTATATTATTTTCTATTATAGGTTACAAGATCCCGAATATAGTTCTGTGTGCTATACAGTAGGTCCTTGTTGTTCATCTGCTTTGTATGTAGTAGGGTGAATCTATTAATCCTGAACTCCTAATTTAGGAGTTTATAACTCCTCCGCCCCTTCCTCTTTGGTAACCGTAAGTTTGTTTTCTATGTTTGTGAGTCTGTTTCTGTTTTGTAACTAAGTTCATTCGTATCATCTTTTTTAGATTCCACATACAAGTGATGTGTGGTATTTCTTTTCTCTGACTTACTGTACTTCGTATGATAATCTCTAGGCCCCTCCATGTTGCTGCCAATGGCATTATTTCATTCTTCCTTACGGCTGAGTAGTATTCCATTGTATATTTGTACCACAGCTTCTTTATCCATTTAGAGATTTTCAATGGACATTTAGAACCCCACATAGTCTTTTGCGATTTGTAACTTTATCTGCATAAAACATGTTTGATCACAAAGTCTAAGGAAAGTCCTCTCATGAAATAATTGGTGCTATTTCTTACCCTTCTACATGATTCTTATTAAACTTTTCCTGTAACATGTTTTCAATATTATTTGAGAACATTCAGTTCTTTTATAAAAAGCAAGACAACAAATGGGATAAATAAAACTCATAAGAAGTGGTAAGCATAGTAAGAAAGCTAGTAACTTACGAAATGTAGGCAAAATTGACAGCACGTGCTTGGGATAAACAATGGCCAAACAGTAGCCTATGAGACACAGGCAGAATACATGTGTTGAATATAGATAGTAAGTAACCTGTGAGACAGGTTGAAGATGGGATAGATGAAATGTGTGATGAAACAAATAAGAGGGTTACTTATAGGTTCAAAGACATGGAAAAGCCATCCTAAAGTAGGCTGATGCCACCTCTGAGCATCCTTATATCGGCCATCCATTGAGGCTCCTGCTGTGGTGCTATTTCGGGCCCACATGCCCACTGTCTAAGAGGCTCGTGAAGACCCAGGGCTGTGGAGCAGGCTAGTTGCCAAGCTGTTTGCCCAGGCTTCCTTGGTCCGAGTCTCTTGGATAAAGCTAGTGTTTGTGTTGGCTCCAGGCGCTTTGTCAATAAAGCCCTGTGTTCAAACCTCAGTCGTCAGTGAAGAATGTTGATGCGGGAAACATGGGTGGTGTGGTCATCCCATTGTGTACTGTAAGATACTTGCCCTGTACCCTGAGCATTTGGGTTTTTCTTCTGGGACCCTTTCTTCCATTGAGAAGTATTAAAAACTGCATGTACTTCTACATTGGTATAAAGATGAATACAATCCAGGCTGGATGACAGTTTTTTTCTTTCTGGTAAAAGAAGTTTAAACAGTTTTGTGGACTTGTAAAAGCGCCATGGACCCTAGGTACTGAGTCTACAATTCCTGGTGGAAAATTGTGCTGGTTCCATCTGCTTGTGTCCTATCCTACATGTGTTAAGCCTACTTCTTCTCTTTCCCTGGCTTCTTGCTGTGCTTTAAATTGATTAGATAACCTGTGTAATTCATATATTTTGATTTGGTTGGTGAACCTTTGTGTTCTATGACCTCTGAGAGAGCTTACCTGAGAGCGTAGGTGGAAGTTACCATTGGATCAAGGTAATTGTCTCCTCCACACCCCCAAAGCTAAACACTGGCATTAGTGCGCACACGCCTGCGCCCAGCTGACTGAATGGCACCCTGCCTTTCATCCTAAGCCTGCTTTTCCAAAAACTGTGCAATTTTAACCATACATTAACTAGCTGAATACAACAGTATACCTTAACTAGTTGAATACAACAAAAAGATTTATGGTTGATTTTGTAACTTAGAAAAATTTATAGTTTTATGATAATAGATCTGTGTCATTTTAATATTGACAACATTTTACAGTTTATTTTACAGTCTTGTAAACTTACCATTGTTATTTGTATCTTTTTTTTTCAGTGGATTTGTGGATTTTATAATTCATTACTTTGGGTAAAGGTCAGAGGTCTTTTTTTTTCCTGATGGTAAGACTAGCTCTGCTAAGTAGGTTATGTGCTAGATATTTTTCATAAATTGAATTAGCTAAATATAAAGCTCCAAGGCTTTGACTATATGCGTGCATGCTGAGTTGCTTCAGGCGTGTCCAGTAGCCCGCCAGGCTCCTCTGTCCATGGGATTCTCCAGACAAGAATACTGGAGTGCATTGCCATGCCCTCCTCCTGGGGATCTTCCCGGCCCAGGAATTGAACCTGGTCTCTTAGGTCTCCTGCGTTGGCAGGTGGGTTCTTTACCGCTAGGGTCACCTGGGAAGCCCTTTGACTACATATGTACATATACATATATTCTAAATGTATATCATATATTTATATGCAATCAGAAAAAATATATTGAAATCAACAAATTTATTTTTGTATCATTTTCCTTTGTATTGAATGAAACAAGATAACTCAAGAACAAATCCCACGTGACAGTGGCATCTGTCCTGGCCAGAAACGCCCTCTTCTCTGCACTTGGCCGTGTCTCCGGCAGTCGGCAGAATGGTCCTCCAAGATGTCTATGCCCCGATCCCTGGAATCTGTGAATATGTTACATTACACGGTAAAGGCCATTTTGCAGATGTAATTAAGGTAACGGACCTTGAGAGAGCGAGGGTATCCTGGATTGTCCAGGTGGGCCAGATCTAATCACACAAGCCTTTAAAAGCAGTGACTTTTCTCTCGCTGGAGACCGAGGAAGGCGGCAGGAGGAGAAGGCGGGGGGGTTTTAAGCACCGGAAGCATTTCACTCCCCGTTGGTGACTCTAAAAACGAAGAGAGCTGATTAAGTTTGTCGAAGCTGAGACAACCTCTGGCTGAGAGCCCCGGAGGATGCAGGGACCTCAGTCGCACTACAAGGAAAAGGAACTGAATTCTACCGACAACCTGAATGGGCCCAGAAGCACATTCTTTCCAGAATCTCCACAGAATTGCTGTGGCTGGCCAACACTTTGGTTTTGGCCCTGAGACCCAGGAGGAGCGGAGAAACCAGGTGAGCCCACCGTACCGACAGAACTGTGACTGAATGAACTTTTTGTTGCTTCATGTCACTAAATGGGTGGTCATTTGTCATGGCAACAATAGACAAGGAGTCTGTGCCCTCCTAGCTTCCAGGACAGGGCTACACCTGCAGCTCTTGTTGACTTTTGATTTTCCTCCCTCTGGAAAAGTAGTCCTTACAGCAAAAAGTGTGGCCACTGTGTGTGCTTCAGTCACACTGGCTTATACATGCATACTTCAGAGATATTGCAGGTTTGGCTCCAGACCACCGCAATAAAGTAAATATTGCAATAAAGCGAGTCAGCTGGAGCTTTTGGTCTCCCAGTGCATATAAAAGTTATGTTTACACTGTGCAGTAGTCTATAAAGGATACAATAGCACTGTGTCTAAAGAAAACAATGTGCATAACCTTAATTTAAAAATATCGCTAAAAAACGCTCTCTGAGCCTTCAGCAAGTCCCAGTTCTTTTGCTGGTGATGGGTTTTGCCTCCATGTTGACTGCTGGCTGATCAGGGTTGTGGTTGCTGAAGGTGGGTGGGCTGTGGCAGTTTCTTAATGAAGTTTGCTACCTTGATTGACTCTTGTTTTCAGACGATTTCTCTGCGGTGTGCAATGCTCTTTGATAGTGTTTTACCCACAGTAGAACTTCTTTCAAAATTGGAGTCAATCCTTTCAAACTCTGCTGCTGCTTTGTCAACAAAATCTATGTAATATTCTAAATGCTTTGTTGTTTTACAACAAAGATTGCTGCTCAACAAAGAAGATTGTTGTTCAACAATCTTCACACCATCTTTACCAGGGAAAGAGTCCGTCTCAAGAAACTGCTTTCTCCTCATCTGTAAAGCAAGCCCTCATCCACTGGAGATTTATCATGAGATTGCTGCAATTCAGTCACATCTTCAGGTTCCACTTCTATTCTTGCTATTTGCTCGGTATCTGAAGTTGCTTCCTCTGCAAAGTCATTCACGAGGGTTGGAATCAACTTCTTCCAAATTCCTACTGATGTTGATATTTTGACCTCTTCCCGTGAATTGCAAATGTTTTTAATGTTATCTTGAATGGTGACTCCTTTCTAGAAAGTTTTCAATTTATTTTTCCCAGATCCATCAGAGGAATCACTCTCCATGGCAGCTATAATTGTACAAAATGTATTTCTAAATAAGACTTGAAAGTTGCAGATCTCTTTGAGTTGCAGAATGGATATTGTGTTAGTAGGCACGAAAACATTAATCTCATACATCTTCATTACAGCCCTTGGGTGATCAGGTGCATTGTCAATGAGTAGCAGTATTATGAAAAATTTGTTTCTGAGCATTTGGTTTCAACGATGGGCTTAAATTATTCAGTAAACCATGTTGTAAACTGATGAGCTGTCATCTGGGCTTTGTCATTCCATTCATAGAACACAGGTAGAGAGGACTTAGCACAATTTTTAAGGACTATAGGATTTTCAGAATGGTAAATAAATACAACCTTCAACTGAAAATTGCCAGCTGCATTAGCCTCTAACAGTGTCAGCCTGTTCTTTCAAGCTTTGAAGTTAGATGTTGAATTCTCCTCTCCAGCTGGATGATATCTTCTTCCATTACAAATCTGTTTCATCTACACTGAAAATCTGTTGCTTAGTGTAGCCACCTTCATTATCTTCCTGGTGACTCAGATGGTAAAGAATCTGCCTGTCATGCAGAGGACCTGGGTTCAATCCCTGAGTTGGGAAGATCCCCTTGAGAAGGAAATGACAACCCACTCCAAAATTGTTGTCTGGAGAATTCCATGGACAGAGGAGACTGGCAGGCTGTAGTCCATGGGTTCACAAAGAGTTGCACACGATTGAACAACGAACACTTCATTATCTTAGCTAAATCTTCTGGATAAGTTGCTGCAGCTTCTACATCAGCACTAAACTGCTAAACCTTTTTTTTTTTTTTTTAATGTTAATGGAAATAGTGTCTTTCCTTAAACCTCTGCTAGCTTCAAGTTCTCCTTCTGCAGCTTCCTCATTTCTATCCTTCAAGACAAATGAAGAGAGTTAAAGGCCTTGCTCTGGATTCAGTTCAGTTATGTCCAACTCTTTGTGACCCCATGGACTGCAGGACGCCAGGCTTCCCTGTCCATCACAGAGTTTACTCAAACTCATGTCCATCGAGTCGGTGATGCCGTCCAGCCATCTCATCCTCTGTCATCCCCTTCTCCTCCTGCCTTCAATCTCGCCCAGCATCAGGGCCTTTTCCAGTGAGTCAGTTCTTGGCATCAGGTGGCCAAAGTATTGGAGCTTCAGCTTCAACATCAGTCCTTCCAATGAATATTCAGGATTGATTTCCTTTAGGATTGACTGGTTTGATCTCCTTGCAGTCCAAGGGACTCTCAAGAGTCTTTTTCAGCACCACAGTTCAAAAGCATCAATTCTTGGGTGCTCAGCTTTCTTTATAGTCCAGCTCTCACATCCATACATGACTACTGGAAAAACCATAGCTTTGACTAGATGGACCTTGTCAGCAAAGTAATGTTTCTGCTTTTTGATAAGTTGTCTAGGTTGGTCATAACTTTTATTCCAAGGAGCAAGCATCTTTTAACCTCATGGCTGCAGACACCATCTGCAGTGATTTTGGAGCCCGGGAAAATAGTTTCTCACTGTTTCCATTGTTTCCCCATCTATTTGCCATGAAGTAATGCTATGCTCTTTGTTTTTTGAATGTTGAGTTGTAAGCCAACTTTTTCACTCTCCTCTTTCACTTTGATCAAGAGTCTGTTTAGTTCCTCTTTGCTTTATGCCATAAGGGTGGTGTCATATGCATATCTGAGGTTATTGATATATTTCTCATGGCAATCTTGATTTCAGCTTGTGCTTCAACCAGCCCAGCATTTTTCATGATGTGCTCTGCTTATAAGTTAAGTAAGCAGGGTGACAATATACAGCCTTGATGTACTCTGTTCCTGATTTGGAACCAGTCTGTTGTTCCATGTCTGGTTCTAACTGTTGCTTCCTGACCTGCATACAGATTTCTCAGGAGGCCAGTCAGGTGGTCTGGTATTCCCATCTCCTTCAGAACTTTACACAGTTTTTGGTGATCCCCACAGTCAAAGGCTTTGGCATAGTCAATAAAGCAGAAGTAGATGTTTTTCTGGAATTCTCTTGATTTTTCTATGATCCAACAGATGTTGGCAATTTGATCTCTGGTTCCTCTGCCTTTTCTAAATCCAGCTTGAACATCTGGAAGATCATAATTCATGTACTATTGAAGCTTGACTTGGAGAATTTTGAGCATTACTTTGCTAGTATGTGAGATGAGTGCAATTGTGTGGTAGTTTGAACATGCTTTGGCATCGCCAAAGGGATTGGAATGGGATTGGAATGAAAACTAACCTTTTCCAGTCCTGTGGCCACTGCTGAGTTTTCCAAATTTGCTGGCATATTGAGTGCAGCACTTCACAGCATCGTCTTTCAGGATTTGAAATAGCTCAACTGGAATTCCATCACCTCCACTAGCTTTGTTCTTCGTAATTCTTCATGATGCTTCCTAAGGCCCACTTGACTTCACATTCCAGGCAGTCTGACTCTAGGTGAGGCTTACTAACACAGTTAAATATTGTTGTTTCTCAGGAAATAGATCAGAGGAGAGGGAGTGAGATGGGGGAATGGCAGGTTGGTAGAACAGTCAGAACACATCCAACATTTGTTGATTAAGTTCTTTGCCTTACATGGGTGCAGTTCATGGTGCCCTTCAAACAATTACAATAGTAACATCGAAGATCACTGATCAGAGATCACTGTAACAAATATATTACTGAAAAAGTTTGAAATATTGCAAGCATTACCAAAATGTGACAGAGACATGCAGTGAACAAATGCTGTTGAAAAATAGTACCAAAAGACTTGCTTGAGACAGGGTTGTCACAAACCTTCAATTTGCAAAAAAATGCAGTATCCATGAAGCTCAATAAAGTGAAACACAAAAAAGAGGTGTGTCTGTGCTGACTATGGTAGTGTTCATTTGAAATAAAACCCAATTCAAAGAGATTAGTTTAAAAATCCTTTATCTACTTATGTATCTACCTACCTACCTGTCATCTATTTAGGTGATCCAGGTGACTCCTGGGAGAATCATGGAGAGGCAGCCTGTCTAGATGACTGACTCCAGCAGTGGGAAATGACTCTGCTGACCCTGGACTCAACAATGTAATGGAGGAGGACTAGGTTCTTCATGGTCGAAGGGAAGAATGAAGCCCCACATTAAGCAACTTAAGCTCCTGGCAGGTTACACATATCCAGATTTCAGAAGAATTTTCAAGAGGTCTTTGCTTCAGGTTTGGCTCTCCCTCTTGAATCCATTGCTTCATGATGGGATGGAGGATTTGTGAGTGGTCCCTGTTCTATCTAGCTCTTCCCAGGATTCTCTATGGTACCAACTCCTACATCCTGGGTCTAGTGGGAAGTCTCCCAGGTTCAGTCCTCATGCTGTATATTGTCTTAGACTTTCTGCGTTTTAGACTGTATGTCCCCTCCCAATAACTTCCATTTAGTTTCTGGTCCTAGGATCCTGCATCAGGATTCCAGGATTCTTCTAAGCACGACTTCTGGATAGTCATCCAGTTACCCCTGATTCTTTTCTGTAAGAAAATGAAGTGTTGGTGGTGAATGCATGGGGAACAAGGGGTGATCACTTCAGATCCTTTGGGTAGAACCCAGAGGCAAGCAGCCCTTTGATATTGCCAGCACAAACCTCATAATTGCAATGAATTATGCTCAGAGAATCTTTATTCCCCTGCTGTCTTGAGCTGAATTGCCAAAAGCTGTATTGTCCTTGGCTTCCCAGGTGGTGCGGTGATTTAAAAAAATCTGCCTCCAGTGCAAGAGATGCAGGAGATGCGGGTTTGATTGCTGGATCAAGAAGATCCCCTGGAGGAGGAAATGACACCCACTCCAGTATTCTTGCCTGGAAAATTCCATGGACAGAGAAGCCTGGCGGGCTACAGTCCGTGGGGTCAAATGGAGGTTTTCGGTAGCCTTGAATAGTGTGGGACTAGAGACAGGCCCTCGTTTGACTTACTGGACAAGATCCTAGAGCCCTGTAGGAGTAGGGGTTCAGAGACTGAGAGAACAGGGCTGCAGTAGCAGCTGTGCTTAGGGGTCTACAAACCTTACCCCAGTGCAGAAAGGCTGAGGAAACTGACAAATGGCTTCACAAGTCATGGCTCTTGGGCACTCAGGGACATGGTGATAACCATCTCAGATCCAGTGGATGTATCTACAGGCACTTCAGTGAGCCCCTTCATGGGTCACTGCCCCTTGGTGAAGGGGCTTGCATAACTCAGTGAAGCCATGAGCCATGCTGTGTGGGGACACCCAAGGTCATAGTGGAGAGTTCTGACAAAAAGTGATCCACTGGAGGAGTGAATGGCAAACCACTCCAGTATATTTGCCGTGAGAACCCCATGAACTGTATAAAAAGGCAAGGCGATGTGACACTGAAAGATGAGCCCTAAGTTAGAAGGTGTCTAGTATACTACTGGGGAGAAGTGGAGGAGAACTACTAATAGCTCCAGAAAGAATGAAGTGGCTGGGCCAAAGAGGAAGTGACGCTTTAGCTGTGGATGTGTCTAGTGATGAAAGTAAAATCTGATGCCGTAAAGAACAATATTGCATAGAAACCTGGAATGTTAGGTCCATGAATCAAGATAAATTGGATGTGATCAAGCAAGAGATGGCAAGAGTAAACATTGACATCTTAGGAATCAGTGAACTAAAATGGACAGGAATGGGCGAATTTAATTCAGATGACCATTATATCTACTACCGTGGGCAAGAATCTCATAGAAGAAATGGAGTAGCTCTCATAGTCAACAAAAGACCCTGAATTGCAGTACTTGGGTGCAACCTTAAAAATGAGAATGATCTTGGTTCATTTTCAAAGCAAACCATTCAGCATCACAGTCATTCAAGTTTACGCCCCAACCACTGAAGCTGAAGAGTTTAGAAAACCAGAGATCAAATTTGAACCAGAGATCAAATTGCCAAGATTTGCTGGATCACAGAGAAAGCAAGAGAATTCCAGAAAAACATCTACATCTGTTTCATTGAGTACACTAAAGCCTTTGACTGTGTGGATTATAACAAACTGTGGAAAACTCTTAAAGAGATGGAAATACCAAACCATCTTCTTTGTCTCCTGAGAAACCTGTATACTGGTTAAGAAGCAACAGTTAGAAGCCTGTATGGAAAAACTGGTTTAGGATTGAGAAAGGAGTATGACAAGACTGTTTATTGTCATGCTGCTTATTTAACTTGTATGCAGAACACATCATGAGAAATGCCAGGCAGGATGAGTGACAAGCTGGAATCAAGACTGCTGGGAGAAGCATCAACAACCTAGATGATACCATTCTAATGGCAGAAAGCAAAGAGGAACTAAAGAATCTCTTGATGAGGGTGAAAGAAGAAAGTGAAAAAGCTGGCTTTAACTAAATATTAAAAAAAAAAAAAAAAAAGCGAAGATTACGGCCTCCGGCCCATCACTTCATGGCGAATAGGGGAAAAGGTGGAAGCACTGACAGTTTTCCTCTCCCTTGGCTCTAAAATCACTGTGGATGGTGACTGCAGCCTTGAAATTAGAAGACAGTTGGTTCTTGGAAGGAAAGCTATACAAACCTAGACAGCGTGTTAAAAAGCAAAGACATCATTTTGCCAACAAAGGTCCATAGAGTCAAGGCTATGGTCTTTCTAGTAGTCACATACAGTTGTGAGAGCTGGACCATAAAGAAGGCAGGGTACTGAAGAATTGAAACTTTTGAACTGTAATATTGGAGAAGACTCTTGAGAGTCCCTTGGACTGCAAGGAGATCAAACCAGTCCATCCTAAAGAAAATCAGCCCTGAATACTCATTGAAAGGACTGATGCTGAAGCTGAAGCTCCAATACTTTGGTTACCTGATGCGAAATGCTGACTCATTGGAAAAGACCCTGATGCTGGGGAATACTGAAGGCAGAAGAAGAGGGCAACAGAGGATGAGATGGCTGGATGGCAGCACCAATGCAATGGACATGAACTTGGGCAAACTCTGGGAGATGGTGAAGGACAGGGAGGCCTGGTATGCTGCAGTCCATGGGGTTGCAAAGAGTGGACACGACTGGGCAACTGAACAACTTCAGTGAGAACTCTGTCTTCATTTATGGCTATGACACTCAGGTCCCCTGAAAACAGGATGTGTGTGTGTGTATGTGGGTTGAACATGCCCCCACACATGGGTGCTCATGCACTTAATGTTGGGAAGTCAAGATGGGGAATGTGTGAGACATTTTTCAGAGTTAGTGTCTTATTCGTGAATATTCTTTTTACTCTAGGAACAGCCCTTGATATTTTGCAGTTGATTTCTCAATAGCCACACAAATACTAAATAATGCTGTGCCTTTGGCTGTAACTGACTAAGTCAGGAATTGGGTGCCTGATCAATGTCACATCAACCTGAATCCTTCCCTAGTATCTTTCTGACTGGACTTTAGTAGGAAAAAAAAGGCTTTCTTTTATGGGGGAAGGAGGCATGATGAAATGAAATATTTAGGAACTGTTGGATGTCCTATTTTCTGTCATATAGAAGAAATCATCTACCTTGGAAGGAAATAGACTGTGAGAAGCAAAGGCAAGACCCAGAGTCCAGGAATTGCTCATTTTCAATCGCTCTTGCATTCCAGCTGAACCTCTGACCTTGCCATTGGATTGTTCAATCCCTTAATAATGTAAGTTACCCCAGTATTCTTTCAATACATCTTGCTGGATTTCTAGGAGTCCTGACTAATACAGTTGACACAGTCAATAGTCCATACAACTGTAATTGTTCCATATGTGGTACAGATGACAGGCAGAATCAAGTGACAGGAAGTCAGGAGTTAGAGAGATCCTTAGGGAAAGGGCAGGTAAGATGAGACGATTGACTAAAACTTTGACTTAGATGGATGGGGAGGAGCCTTTTGCTGCATAATATTCCAAGCCAGGATAATAGAATGTGTAAAAAGGCAATGGTCCCGATTCCAAAGATATAGTTGAGAGACAAAGAGTAGTTGGAGACGAGAGAGTATAAGAGGAGATAGGGTTGAAGAGGAACTTCACTGTTGAGGACTTTGAATACCAAGCTAAGAAGTTTGTGCTTTACTGTAACTATTATTGTTGCTTAGTCATTAAGTCATGTCTGATTCTTTGTGACCCTTTGGACGATAGCCCGCCAGGCTCTTCTGTCCATGGGATTTCCTGGGTGAGAATACTGAGTGGGTTGCCCTTTCCTCCTCCAGGGGATTTTTCTGACTCAGGCATCGAACCCCTGTCTCTTGAGTCTCCTGCACTGGCAGGCAGATTCTTCACCACTGAGCCACCTGGGAAGCCCCGAGGAGACTAAAAGCTTTCAACATGAAAGTGGTATTACTAAAGTAGTATTTTAGAAATTTTGACATGGTAATGTGTAAGGTGAATTAAAGAAAGTAGGAAGTATATATGAGTTGGATATATGAGTTGGAAGACAACTGCAGTCATCCTGACATGAGTGACAAGAACCTGGGTCAGAGTGTTAGAAATGGAAATGGAGTGTCTTATTCATCTCTTCATCCTTCATATTACCTAGCAGAGTAGACTGATCATCTTGTAGGCACTCATCAAATTCTTGTTAATACATAAGGAATTTGTGGGGATTCTCTCCCCGGGACTAGGAAACGACGAACCTGAAAGAACAACACTTGGACAGTCTCTTGCAAGGACTGACAAATTTATTTCTGCAGTCGAGCCTTTTTATAGAAGCAGGAACAAAGAGCTTAGAGTATATGGCCAGCAGAGCGTGTACGGGGTTAAGACATAATCAGTAAAAAATATTTCAAGGACAGTGCGTTCTAAATGACCCAGGTGTTTATCCCATGACCCGTTTTCCCAAGCAACATCCTTAATATTTATTATTAAATCTTGGCACCGAGCATAGCTAAAGGCAAGAGATGTTTTTCAGCCTGCAGTATGTAAAGCTGGGGTACTTCTGGCCCTTTGCCATTTTCCCAAGGACCTTCTCCTTCCAGGCTATTTTGCACTGCGCTTCCCAACAGAATTCAAGTCAAGTAATGTTATATTCATGTCATCAACATCTTATTTTAGAGTTTTTATTACAATTTAAAAATAAACTATATTGTTGAATTATTGAAGACAGTGAATATCAGTTGTCATTGAAATCCAATATAACCTCATAAATACATATGTTTCTTTGTTGTTCCTTTTAAGTCACAAAAAAAAAAAAAAAAAAAATCCATTGCTGGAGTAAGGTTTGTTGATGTGTTTATTAGAAACTTACTTTCTTATATCTTTAAAATCTATGTAGACTATTCTGTTTATTACTTCATAAGAAAATAGAATATCTTCAGCCACTTACAGTATTAATTGGTTTTCTATCAACGAAGAATACTGCTTATGAGCTTGATGAAAAATACATGAAGCTTTCTTTTTCCTTATAACTTATCTTTTGAGAAAATGGCCAAAGACCATTAGTAATCATGACAGAAAATAGAACATGAAGATGCCTTATGGCTTCCCTGGTGGCTCAGATAGTAAAGAATGTGCCTGCAGTATGGCAGACCTCGTTTCATTCTCTTGGTTGGGAAAATCCCCTGGAGGAGGGCGTGGCAACCCAGTCCAGTATTCTTGCCTGGAGAATCCCCATGGATAGAGAAGCCTGACAGGCTACAGTCCATGGGTTTGAAAAGAGTCCGGCACTACTGAGAGACTGCACACAGTCAGTGGATCTCATATTTTGCATACTGTGCTTTTGACACTCTATTATTCTACCTCCTTTTATTAGTAGAACACCATGCCACCCCCTACTATGCATCTGTTCATGACTTTGCATTCAGAGATGTCATACTGGTAGCTTGAAATCCTGGTGGGAGTGGTGGAAGTATTTACATATCAGACATTGATAAACACTATAAATAAATTCTGTTGATTGTTTATTCTGTTGTATGGCCTGTGGGTCTGCGATCTGTTTTTGTAAACTAGATCTTCCTAGAATACATCCACTTATTTGCATATTGCTTATGCCTGCTTTCATACTACAGTGGGAATGTTGAGTAGTTGCAACAGAAACTTTATGACCCACAAGCCTGAAGTATGTGCTATGTGTCCTGTTAAGAAAAAGTTTGCTGATCCTTAGTCTAGACTTTAAAAGTGATGGAGAAAAATGTTAATAATCAAGATTAAACTTAAAAGTGTGTTGTGCTTATGGCTTTTCCTTGATGAATGACTGGCATTCTGATATGTCTTCATTCTTTCACACTTTACTCTTGAATATAATGAAAATATTATTCCATGTTGGAACTACATTTGATAATTCGTAATATTGGTTATCTAAGGAGACAAGAGGTCAGTCAAACTCAAGGAGAACATTCTGTGGGAATCAACTGCTGTGTGGAATTCATGATAAAAAAAAGTAGTCACAAAAACATATACTGTTATATTCCATTTCTGTGAAATGTTGAGCATAGGCAAATTCATAGAGACAGAAAGTATAAAGCTTTTCCATTTAGTGGTGTTTCTAGATTTGTTCACACAGTTCAGTCATCACCATGATATGATTTTAGAACATTTTCAATGCTGCCAAAAGAAATTCCATACATATTAGTAGTTATTCTCATTCCCCATTCACTTTACCTAAGAGCTAGGCAACCAGTGATGTTTTAGTGTATTCACAGAGCTATATAATGCTCTATAAATATTGCACACTTTATTATTACTTGTAAAACATGATATACTTTTGTAGTTTATAGTAAAGATTCAGTGTATAAGATACATATTTCTTTTTTCAAAAAGGTTCATTGTTGATACTACAAAGCTACAGTAATCAAAACAACAGGGTATCAGCACAGAAACAGACATATAGATCAATGGCACAGACTAGGAAGCCCAGAAATAAACCCACACACCTACAGTCAATCTTTGACACAGGAAGCAAGAATATACAAGGGATAAAAGACAGTTTCTTCAAGTGGTGTTGGGAAAGTTGGACAGTTGCATGCAAAGTCAGAGCACACCCTCACACTATATGCAATAAACTCAAAATGGCTTAAAGGCTTAAATATAAGATGACACCATAGAACTCCTATACGAGGGGCTTCCCTGGTGGCTCATTGGTGAAGAATCTGCCTGCCAAAGCAGGAGACATGGATCCTTGGTCCGGGAAGATCCCATGTGGTTCAGAGCAACTAATAAGCCTGTGCACCACAAGTATTGGGCTTGTGCTCTAGAGCCCACAAGCAAGAATTACTGAACTATGTGCCACAAACCCTGAAGCCAGGTTCCCTAGGGCCTGTGCTCCATGACAAGAGAAGCCACTGCAATGAGAAACCTGTGCACAGCAGTTAGAGAGCAGCCCCCACTCACTGCAATTAGAGAAGACCCTGTACAGCAACAAAGGCCCTGCATAGCAGTTAGAGAGCACCCCCACTCACTGCAATTAGAGAAGACCCTGTACAGCAACAGAGGCCCAGCACAGCCAAGTAAATAGAAACAAAATTTTATATATATAATAAAAAACTAGAACACCAGCAAAACATTCTTCAGCATACATTGTGCCAATATTTTCTTAGACAATAGAAATAATAGCAAGACAATAGAAATAAAAGCAAAAGTAAACAAATGGGACTTAATCAAAATTACAAGCTTTTGCACAGCAAAGGAAACCATAAAACAAAGAGACAACATAAGGACTAGGAGAAAATATTTGCAAATGATGCAACCAACAGGGCTTAATTTCCAAAATATGCAACCAGTGCATTTAACTCTAACAAAAAGACAAACGACTCAGTCGAAAATGGGCAGGAGACCCAAACAGATATTTCTCCAAGGAAGATGTAGAGATAGTCAAGAGACACATGAAAAGATGCTCAATGTTGATAGTTATTAGAGAAATGCAAACCAAGACTACAATTAGGTATTACCTCACACCAGAGAGAATAGCCATCATCAAAAAGTTCACAAATAAATGCTAAAGAGAGTGTGGAGAAAAATGAACCCTCCTACACTGTTGGACAGTTGTTATTTGTGAATTTTTAAATAATGGCTATTCTGATTGGTGTGAGGAGATAGCTCATTGTAGTCTTGATTTGCATTTCTCTAATAATTAGCGATGTTGAGCATCTTTTCACATTCCTCTTAGCCGTCTCTACGTCCCAGGCAGCTCATTGGTAAAGAATCCACCTGCCAAGCAGGAGATTCAGGTTTGATCCCTGGGTCAGGAAGATCCCCAGAGAAGGAAATGGCAACCCACTCCAGTATTCTTGCCTGGCATATCCCATGGACAGTGCAATCTGGCGGGCTACAGTCCATGGGGTCAGTCCTACACGTATTATCGACTAAGCAGCAATAGCAGCATACTGTTGGAACATACATTGGTGCAGCCAGTATGTAAAACAGCATTAAGGTTCCTCAAAAAGCTAGAGTTGCCATTATGATCCAGCAGTCCCACTTCTGAACATATATATATGGTCAAAACTATCATTTAGAGAGACACATGCACCCCTATGTTCATAGCAAAAGTATTCACAACAGCCAAGACATGGGACAACCTGTGTTAATTTCAGACATCCTGAGAGTTCTTCACTGGTGAAGGGAGAGTTGGGGAGAAGTAGCGTCCTGCCCTGTCAGTGGTTTCTTGGAATGACGTCGTAGGTGGCTCTGAGGTTACCTCACCCTCCTACCTCATTGGGATTGCTGCCCTTTCAGTCTGGTGAAAATCCCATGCTTAGTCTTTATGGCACTAAATGTTCACTGTGCCCTGCTGGTGGCTGGGGGCCTTGGAGGGGTGGTAGACACTTAGAATGAGAAGCACCAAGTGAAAATAGAGAAAAGAGAAGCTGCATTTTCCAGTCCAGAACTGAACCAGGGTAATGCAAACGCCTACACTTTTATGTCATTTACTAATTAGACACCTGAGGAAATATGCAACAAATACCAGTGGAATGAAGAACCTGGGTGGAAGCTACTCTGGATGCTCTAATGTGCCAGGTCTAGGAATGTGCCAGAGGCTTTGTTGTTGCTCAGTTGTTAAGTCATGTCTGACTCTTTGAGACTTGGTGGACTGTACCACACCAGACTTCACTGTCCTTCACTGTCTTCCAGAATTGGCTCAAACTCATCTCCATTGAGTTGATAATACCATCCAACAATTTTATCCTCTGTTTTCCCCTTCTCCTCCCGCCTTCAATCTTTCCCAGCATCAGGATCTTTTCCAAAGTCAGTTCTTCGAATCAGGTGGCCAAAGTATTGGAGCTTCAGCTTCAGCATCAGTCCTTTCAATGAATGTTCAGGATTGATTTCTTTTAGGATGGACTGGTTTAATTTCCTTGTAGTCCAAGGGACTCTCAAGAGTCTTCTCTGGCACCACAGTTTGAAAGCATCGATTCTTCAGTGTTCAACCTTCGTAGTCTAACTTTCACATCTGTATATAACTATGGGAAATCCTTTTAAATCGCTTTTGTGGAGTCAAAATACAGACTATCTCTTCCAATTTATGACTAGTGGTGGATTTCATTATTCATGGACTAGCGAAGCCCCGAATCCTGAAAAAGGTAACAGAACCAGTACACATAAATTCTGCTCCATTTGGAGCCCAAGAAAGATGACTGACAGGCAGGCCGCTGCTCTAGGCTGTCACTCCTGCAGCCTAACCTCTGCATTCGGATATTGAACAGGCCTTGTGAAATCTGAGTGAGGCTCCTGATGAATTTTTTTTTTTATTCTGAATAATCAAATTTTGAGAATGTGGAACAGGAAAGTGCTGTCACATTGCATTAGGTTAGCACTGTGACTTCCATGGAAATTGTCAGGTAACTTGATTGCCATGGCCCAATCATTTACAAGCATAACTTAGTTCACTTAGAGTTAAAAGAATGAATAAGTAATAAAATGTCCTATTTGGGGTTGTTGAAGGCAAGCCAAAAAAAAAAAAAAACTATAGTGAATCCAGTGATTCACAGGAGTTGTGGGGCCTGGCTGCTAGGATTAAAATGGACACCCAAAGCCTATAATGCTAGATGAATGTTCATGATTTCTTTCAATTATCCCATGCTTTATAGCCCATGCAGGAGCTGTGCACTTCTCTAATTGTGAGAGAAATGCAAATCAAAACAACAGTGAGCTTCGGCCTCACACCAGTCAGAATGGCAATCACCACAGCACCTACAAACAATAAATGCTGAAGAGGCGCTGGTGACAAGGGAGCTCCCTGCACTGCTGGTGGGAATGTAGACTGGCACAGCTGCTTTGGTGAACAGTGTGGAGGTTCCTCAAAAACCAAAAATGGAGCTACCACATAGATTCTCCGTAGGTTATTGAGAAAATAATTTGAAGGCCGCTTTAAGCATATTCCTGTCTTATTTCTTTCTAATTTTAAAAGATTTTGTCATGTTATCTTCAACCGGATAGTAAAATTCACGAGGTGATGAATGTTTTCTTTCTCCTTAAGTGATCCCAGTTCTTCAATGGATTTCACTGAAGATAGACATGGTCTTGCAACAATCACCCCATCAGTCTGAAAGATGGTTATAAAGAATGAATTGGATAATCTCGAGACAAAAGGCAAGAACAGTACTCTTGATTTTTATCTTGCAAATCGTAGAGTTCATAATTTATGTTTCCTGAGTGTTTCTGTGGACCATTCTTTCCTTCTGTAAACTGTGAGGTGAGCACTAACACCACCATCAGTTTTGTTTTATCAGATCCAGGGTTAGGGAGGAATTCTAAAGGAAATCAGCCCTGAATATTCATTGGAAGGACTGATGCTGAAGTGGCCACCAGATGCGAAGAACTAACTCAATGCAAAAGACCCTGATGCTGGGAAGGATTGAAGATGGGAGGAGAAGGGGATGACAGAGGATGACATGGTTGGATGGCATCGCCGACTCAATGGACATGAGTTTGAGCAAACTCCGGAGGCTGGTGATGGACCGGGAAGCCTTGTGTGCTGCAGTCCATGGGGTGACAAAGAGTCAGACACGACTGAGTGACTGAACTGACTGACTGACTGACTGAGGGAGGAATCAGCCACTTGTTCAGCTTTTCATGGGTCTTGAGCTCCAGGAAGATGAGAAAGTCCTCCCCAGAGCATTCACATACTCCAGGACTGCCTTTCCAGCTCCATGATGTGCCATGGCCCTCTTCTCATCTATTACACGTTTGACTTTCCTGAGTGATCACGAAATTCCTTACCAGTTTTAACAGATTATGATTCATTTCTGCTTTTCCCAGTGTAGTTTTCAGGGTTGTTTTTGTCTTACATAGAATCCCTTGGCAGCTTATCCAAAGTTGAGATAGGCAAACCCACATCGACAGGCTTGGATTTTTACTGATATGGGGAGTGTCCCCAGGTGGTACTAGTGTTGAAGAGCATCCCCCAAAGCAGAAGACTTGAGAGATGTGGGTTCAATCCCTGGGTTGGAAGAGCCCTGGAGAAAGCCATGGCAACCCACTCCAGTATTCTTGCCTGGGAAATCCCATGGACACAGGAGCCTGGTGGGCTATTGTCTGGGGTTACAAAGAGTGGAATGTGACTGAAGCAACTGAGCATGGAGAGTGTCTAGGATAATACCAATAAGTAAAAATGAGCAAATAATATGTGCAGTGTGATTCCAGTTCTCTACCTATTTTTTTTTTTTTTCCTGCTACTTGTAGAGGTGTGACGTTGGGAAAGTTGATTATCCTCTGTGAGCCTGTTTCCTTAAATGTGCACAACAATGTGTACCTGGCAAGGATGATGTGAGGACTAACCGTCATGCACTTGAAGGTCTTTTACAAATTTTGACAAGTCACCCTCATATTAATTTGCTAGAGCTTCCATCACAAAGTATCACAGACTGAGTGGCTTAAATAACAGAAATTTATCTCCTCACAGTCCTGGAGGCTAGAAGCTTGTGATCAAGGTGCTGGCAGAGTTGGCCTCTCCCGAGGCCTGTTTCCTTGGCTTCCCTGTGTCATCACGTGGTCTTCTTTCTGTGAGTGTCTGTGTCCCAACTTCCTCTGCTAAGGACACCAGTCATTTATTGGATTAGGTCTGCCCTGTGTGTGCACATGTGCTCAGTCACATCTGATTCTTTGTGACCCCAAGGACTGTAGCCCGCCAGGCTCCTCTGTCCATGGGATTCTCCAGGCAAAGATACTGGAGTGGGCTGCCATTTCCTACTCCAGGGGATCTTCCCGACCCAGAGATTGAAGCCAAGTCTCTTCTGCCTTCTGCACTGGCAGGCAGATTTTTCTTTTTTTAACCACTGGTGCCGCCTGGGAGGTCCACTGCTGCTGCTGCTGCTAAGTCGCTCCAGTCGTGCCCGACTCTGTGCGACCCCATAGACGGAAGCCCACCAGACTCCCCCGGGATTCTCCAGGTAAGAAAACTGGAGTGGGGTGCCATTTCCTTCTCCAATGCATGAAAGTGAAAAATGAAAGTGAAGTCACTCAGTCGTGTCCGACTCTTCGAGACCCCATGGACTGCAGCCCACCAGGCTCCTCCACCCATGGGATTTTCCAGGCAAGAGTACTGGAGTGGGGTGCCATCGCCTTCTCCGGGGAGGTCCACTAACAACCTCATTTTGCCTTAATTACCTCTTCAAAGACTCTGTCTCCAAATACAGTCATGGTCTGAGGAACTACGGGTTAGGACCTCAACACAGGAATTTTGAGAGACACAAGTCAGCCCATAAACATACCTCCTGCACAGCTGACAGCCCATTCCCACCAGGCTCTGTACTGATCATCCAACTCTCATAGAAACTAATTCCCTCTGTCTGGAATGTCAGACCTGCCTCCTTGACAGGTCCAGCCCTTCCTTCCTGAAGCTCAGCTCAAATGTAGGAATCTTTAGGAAGTGTTTTGATTCTAATTATAAGGAATTCATCCTTGCCTCTAGATCCCAGGGCTCTCTGCTTGCATCTGTAACAGAGCAACAATTTTACATAATTCTGCATAACATACATAATTTACATAATCCTACAGGCTTAGGGCAGGTTCTGGCAGGTGTTCTAGAAATAACCTGGAGAACTGCACTGAATGCCAGTTAATTAAACCAACACTTTCCCTTCGTCTGACTTAGTTGAGAAATACCTTCATTTAACAGTTGACAGAGGATTCTGAGGGCAACAGAGACGAGAGGATCTCAACAGTCCATTACGACAGGATAAATCAGCTTGTTTATCTTCCTTCCTGTGTATTTTATATTTAAGAAACCTATTTTAGGATATGTTGGAGGCAGCCTAATATTTTTAGATGGTAACACAAATGTAAAATGAGTTTCCTGATTTATAGATATCCTTTGAATTTTTAATCAATATGAGAAAAGCTTTTCTACTGAGGAAGTCCAGAATATCACATGGGGGTGATTATTTAAACTGCTTGTGTAGGAGGATAAACACTTCAAAAAGTCTGCTGTGAAAATGTGCACAGATTATCTAAACAGGGCTATGTTTCAAGATATAAGGCATGTACATACTCTTATTTTATTTTGTGCCAACAATTTAGTTGAAAATGGATGCCCTAAGGATAGTTGGGATTATGGCATAACTCAGTGAGTTGGTTACCTGGAATCTTCCTCTATTAAAGGATTTTCTCTTTCTCACAGCACCTCGATTCCAAACAAGTAGGGTTTAATGAAGTCTTTCAGCTCAGAGTGTGCCTCTCACACTTCCCTTTTCCAGGCTCACTGCCTGTACAAATCTGGAGCAACACCACACTCATTAAGAGATGCCTTTCTGTTGATAGCTCAGGTCATGGAGGATTTCACACATCTTTGCACAGTCTAGAAATTTCTGTACTTTATTGCTGTTACATTAGAGATCACCTTTTTTTTTTTAACTGACTGTTGCTAATGTATAACTTGAAAAAATTATGTGTTACTTATATTTTGTGCAAGTTCAGTAAAGGATTTCTGAATGGATGAATAAATGAACTGAAAACTGAGATCTTGTCCAGAAAACTTCCAAGTCTTTAAAATGTTTGGAAGCCATTTAATTTCTCCTGTCTTTCTTCCTTGATGATGTCATCACACACTTAGTCTTCAAGCAAAGGCACTCGGGAGCTGCAGTTGACACCTCTTCTCTCGTGTCTTCTGTGAGTAAGTCCTACAGCTTCTCTCAAATGTTATCTCTGCTCCATTCCCTCTGCCTCAGCTTAGATGGTCTCCCTTCATCTACGCTTCACCATCTCATGGAATTGTGACAAAACTGGTTTGACTGCATGTGACCCAGACCTAAAGTTCAGTTCAGTTCAATTCAATCACACAGTCGTGTCCGACTCTTTGCGACCCCATGGACTGCAGCACACTAGGCCTCCCTGTCCATCACCAACTCCTGGAGTTTACTCAAACTCATGTCTATTGAGTCGGTGATGCCATCCAACCATCTCATCCTCTGTCATCCCCTTCTCCTCCTGCCTTCAGTCTCTCCCAGCATCAGGGTCTTTTCCAATGAGTCAACTTTTCGCATGAGGTGGCCAAAGTATTGGAGTTTCAGCTTCAGCATCAGTCCTTCCAGTGAACACCCAGGACTGATCTCCTTTAGGATGGACTGGTTGGACCTTCTTGCAGTCCAAGGGACTCTCAAGAGTCTTCTCCAACACCACAGTTCAAAAGCATCAATTCTTTGGTGCTCAGCTTTTTTTATAGTCCACCTCTCACATCCATACATGACTACTGGAAAAACCATAGCTTTGACTAGATGGACCTTTGTTGGCTAAAGACCTAAGTACCAGTGGCTTAAAACACAAGACAGGAGGGTTTTTCTCTGTCACGTAACAATCCAGGCTGGTCTGCAGCCTCTTCTTCTTCAGAAGCTCAGATTCCTTCTGCTAGGGAATTCCTCCTCCTTCTGGTGGTGCTCTCATCTACATGGTCCAAGATGGCTTGCCGCCATCCCTGAATTCCAGGAAGAAAGAAGGGGGATATGAGAAATGAGAGGGTATTTTTAACCTTTCCTTTAAGTAGGAACCTAGAGTTTCCCATGTAATTTAGAATCCCATCCCACTGAGCAGGATTAGTTACATGGCTCCACTTCATTGCAAGGAGTTAACTAGGAAATGTAGTCTTCATTCTGGGCAGCCTATGTCCAGGTAAAAATTCAACCCCTATGTAAGAAGAGAGAATGGATATTGGATGGATATTGGTGAACAGCTTACAGTCTTGACCTCGTCGCCTAACTTGCTTTCCTGCTTCCTGCCTCCCAAATTGCTCCTTTTACTCAACTCATACCAGAAGCAATCTGGCCACATCTCTTTCTGCTCAAAAAGCATGCACCAACCTCTTGACTGCCTGGACATAAACTCTTAGTTCTCAACATGGACTGAACAGTCTTCATGATCTGGTTCCTATCCACCTCAGCTCCTATTTCTGTCCTCTTTGCACCTTATTCTCCAACACTGAACTCTGTTATTTTTCCATGAGTAACATAGTGTCTCATGCCTCAGTGCCTTTGCACCTGCTATTTCTTTGAAAATCAAACTCAGGAGTCACTTCTTTCAGGAAATATTTTCTGTTACTCTCTCTGCTCCCAGCCTTAATCAAGAGACTTCATTGGACACTCTTTATACCTCATACCTGTATTTACCCATTCCATTTTTTGGTTTTAATATATTATGTAATCACTTATTTCCTCTTCTACACCACGAGCATGCTCAGATTCACCTTTATATCCTCAGAATTCAGCTCAATGCTTGCCACAGAGCAGATAAATAACTATGTATTTACTCTTGATTGAATGAATGAATGAACAAGTGACAGAAGTGATATGACCTCAGTACCCGCTTAGAGCTTTTAACCTTTTACATGGTGTTCTCTTTTAATAAAAACTCCTTGTGAGCCCGTATTCTGTTTGAGGTACATTTACTTTGTTTGTGTAAGAGTATTAGCCTAGTTGGGCTTCCCAGGTGGTACTGACGGTAAAGAACCCGCTTGCAAATGCAGGAGACATAAGAGACGTTGGTTTGGTTCCTGGGTTGGGAAGAGCTTCTGGAGGAAGGCAAAGCAACCCACTCCACTATTCTTGCCTGGAGAATCCCATGGACAGAGGAGCCTGGCGGGGTACAATCCATGAGGTCGCAGAGTCAGACACAACCAAAGTGACTTAGCACGCACACACGTATTAGCATAGTTATCTGACTTAACCTTTATGGATAGCCCTGTGAGACAGTCATCATGATTCTCATTCTACAGGTGGGAAAACGAGGCATGGAGACTTAGGTTAAATAACCCATCTCATCTCTTAATTGTATTGATTGTAGGGAAGGTGTTGCATGGAAGAGTGGAGGGGAGTTTTGCCTCAGGTGGTAGGTATCCTGTAGGTATATGGAAGTGGTAGTTATTGGGCCCTTGTCTAAATCTATAATTTATTAGCTTGAGTGATCAGCTTTTCTTTCCTTTTCTGGGCTTCAGTTTTCTCATCTGTAATAGGAAGGATTGGCTTGAAGATCCCTAAGTTTCCTTCCAAATCTAAAAATCAGTGATTTTCTTACTTCTCTAATACAGAAAAGTGAAATATAACCCTCCTCCACACCAATATGCTGCATTCACACAGCTGTGCTTTTGCTAAAAATGGACACTTTCTAAATGTTAAAAGAGTACATGGTAGAGAATAGTCAGTTTAGATAAAAAAAAAAACCCCAACTCTGCTAAAGGATTAACACAAAAGCCCTGGATACCACTCAACAGAAAATCTCCCCAGAAAGGAATATGTATAATGGCATTGCTTTGACTGGAGGTTTTTTTTTTTTAGACTGCATCCAGACATATTTAGTCACCAAGCACATTTTGGATCTAGGAGGAGTGCAGTTGAAACATAGCCAGAAATGCACCCTGGTTTCTCTCTATGCCATGAGTCCACAACATATGACTTCTGTGTGTGATGACAAAGTTTGTGCAGGTCTTTTCCCTCATTGAGCTATCCTGGAAACTGGAAGAGTCTGTTAAACAATCTCGCTTCTTCCGCACCAGGGTTCTGAAACAACTCAGTTCAGTTCAGTTCAGTCGCTCAGTCATGTCCGACCTTTTGCGACCCCATGAATCACAGCACGCCAGGCCTCCCTGTCCATCACCAACTCCCGGAGTTCACTCAGACTCACGTCCATCGAGTCAGTGATGCCATCCAGCCATCTCATCCTCTGTCATCCCCTTCTCCTCCTGCCTTCAGTCTTTCCCAGCATCAGAGTCTTTTCCAATGAGTCAACTCTTCACATGAGGTGGCCAAAGTATTGGAGTGTCAGCTTCAGCATCAGTCCTTCCAAAGAAATCCCAGGGCTGATCTCCTTCAGAATGCACTGGTTGGATCTCCTTGCAGTCCAAGGGACTCTCAAGAGTCTTCTCCAACACCACAGTTCAAAAGCATCAATTCTTTGGCACTCAGTCTTCTTCACAGTCCAACTCTCACATCCATACATGACCACTGGAAAAACCACAGCCTTGACTAGATGGACCTTTGTTGGCAAAGTAACGTCTCTGCTTTTGAATATGCTATCTAGGTTGGTCATAACTTTCCTTCCAAGGAGTAAGCATCTTTTAATTTCATGGCTGCAGTCACCATCTGCAGTGATTTTGGAGCCCCCCCAAAAATAAAGTCTGACACTGTTATGGAATGAAGCAGGGAAAAGACTAATAGAGTTTTGCCAAGAAAATGCACTGGTTATAGCAAACACCCTCTTCCAACAACACAAGAGAAGACTCTACACATGGATATCACCAGATGGTCAACACCGAAATCAGATTGATTATATTCTTTGCAGCCAAAGATGGAGAAGCTCTATACAGTCAACAAAAACAAGACCAGGAGCTGACTGTGGCTCAGATCATGAACTCCTTATTACCAAATTCAGACTTAAATTGAAGAAAGTAGGGAAAACCACTAGACCATTCAGTTATGACCTAAATCAAATCACTTATGATTATACAGTGGAAGTGAGAAATAGATTTAAGGGCCTAGATCTGATAGATAGAGTGCCTGATGAGCTATGGAATGAGGTTCGTGACATGTACAGGAGACACGGATCAAGACCATCCCCGTGGAAAAAAATGCAAAAAAGCAAAATGGCTGTCTGGGGAGGCCTTACAAATAGCTGTGAAAAGAAGAGAAGAGAAAAGCAAAGGAGAAAAGGAAAGATATAAGCATCTGAATGCAGAGTTCCAAAGAACAGCAAGAAGAGATAAGAAAACCTTCCTCAGTGATCAATGCAAAGAAATAGAGGAAAACAACAGAATGGGAAAGACTAGAGATCTCTTAAAGAAAATTAGAGATACCAAGGGATGCAAAGATGGGCTCGATAAAGGACAGAAACAACTAAAAACAAGGCCATTTTTTCATCGGGGGAGATAAATATATCACCTTTGTGGTGATAACAGTGATACTGGAGAACACAGTTTCTGTTGGTGGTCAAGGCGACTTTCTAATCCTGAAGCCTAGAGTCAGACAGACATCCACCAGCCCTGCTAGATGAAGAGAAGCCTTTTGCCCAACAAGGGATGAACGAAGCATTTGGTTTCTCCACACAAACTCACTATGGTGCTGGTTACCCACTCAAGCTCTTCTTCCCTTCCCTGACGATAATACAGCCCCCATCTTTCAGTGGGGCCTGGGGGCTCCTCAGAGTAAAGATGCCATTCCCCAAGCTCTCTTGCAATAGGTGTGGCCATTTGACTCTGCTCAAGGACATGGGAGTAAAAGGACGGGTTTGTGCCTCATTCTAGGATGAATGAGGGTCTGCATTCTTCCCACTAGGTTTCCTCTTCCCTTCCAGCAAGAGTGTCCATGTGGACCAAGAAATGGAAACTGAATTCTGAGGATGGGACCCCGGGGACATCATGCCAGAGCTGGACTGGCTTACCTCAGACTTTATTTATGGGAGAGAGATGACCCGTATCTTGTTTAATTATTATTTAGTCCTGGAAGATAGTTGGGTTTCCTGTTACTTCAGGCTGAACCCAGTTCTGCCTGACACACTCTCCAATCAGATGTGTCATTCCATCTCCTCAGGCCCTGGCAGTTTATTTAATTCTCATAACAGTCCTACAATGTAAGTAGTAGTACTATCCCCATGATAAACTCCTCCACAGATGATGTAACAGAGGCCCAGAGAGGTCAGGTAACTTGCTCCAGATGACAGTGCTCAGGAGTGATGGAGCATGGATGCAACCCTAGGCAGGCTAGCTCTTCTGCATTCCCTCGCGACACCAGGCAGTTTCCTACAAGGAACAAGTACAGAGACCCTCCTGTGTTACCTCAAGTGAAGGATGTTTATGTTGGGATAGCTGGAGAGGCCGGAGAAATAAAGGCTATCTCAGTGGTCACCTGACATGCCCTGGCTTGTGCTTACCCCTTCAGCAGGGTCGAATCCATCATTCCTAGACTATTTCCCCATCACTGTGGGGATTCCATCACTGCCTGTCAGTATCTGCCCTGCTTCTGCCCTCCTATCGCATTCAACCACCAGCGGTTTCAACTCAGTTTCTTTCTGCCCCATGGTATCTTCTTATGCATGTCCTCTACTGCCTTTGGCTTCTGCATTTTTCCCTCTACGTATACACATTTCTGCCAGCTGGCACTAGTGGTAAAGAGCCTACCTGCCAATGCAGGAAATAAGAGACGCGGGTTCGATCCCTGGACTGGGAACAGCCCCTAGAGAGGGAAATGGCAACCTACTCCAGTAATCCTGCCTGGAGAATCCCGTGGACAGAGGAACCTGGTGGGCTACCGTCCATAGGGTTGCAGAGTCCGACACGACTGAAGTGACTGAGCATGCCCGCCTTATTGTCCGCCAACAATATTGTCTTCTCCATACAAACAATTGGTGGGATCAGCCAGTTCCCACCACGGGTAAGTCCTGCTTACTTGTCGGACTGTTACAAGAATTAAATACACTGTCAGTTGTGACGCTCTTAAAGCAGGATTTGGCCTATAGCAACAGGTATGTAATCGTTTGCCGAGTGAATAACTTGTCAGAAGGGGAACTCTTCTCTCCCCGCTAACGCTCGCTTCCGTGTAGAGGGACATTAATCAGTGTAGCACTCAGGGCTGCTCCCAGCCTCTTGACCTCGCCTTCCCTCACTCAGGGCCTGAGGAGATGGAACGACGCATCTGACTGGACAGTGTATCAGTCAAAACTGGGCTCAGCTTGAAGCGACAGGAACCCCAAAATATCCTCTAGGACTGAATGACCAGCTGGGTTAAGCTTTTGTACCAGTCCCTGTCTCGGGATGGTCAGAGCCTCCTAACCCACCAGTCCATGCCTCCTCCCCAGCCCAGGTCACCAAGAGCGCTGTAGGCTGCGCCACACCCTTCAAGAACTCTCTGCCATACAGTTCCTCTGTCAGTTTCTTTGAGCAAGACACATGCCCAGCAAGGGAGTTTGGGCATGTTGTCATTGATGTTTTCTCTTTGTTATCCGTTTTTCTTTATATCCTATGAACGAAGCCAAAAACATAAACACAGAATTCAATGTTTGCCCCTTCTTTTCCTATGCTGCTATTTGTAAGGTCTCCCCAGACAGCCATTTTGCTTTTTTTTTTGCATTTCTTTTCTATGGGAATGACCTTGATCCCTGTCTCCTGTACAATGTCATGAACCTCATTCCATAGTTCATCAGGCACTCTATCAGATCTAGGCCCTTAAATCTATTTCTCACTTCCACTGTATAATCATAAGGGATTTGATTTAGGTCATACTTAATGGTCTAGTGGTTTTCCCTACTTTCTTCAATTTAAATCTGAATTTGGCAATAAGGAGTTCATGGTCTGAGCCACAGTCAGCTCCTGGTCTTGTTTTTGCTGACTGTATAGAGCTTCTCCATCTTTGGCTGCAAAGAATATAATCAATCTGATTTCGGTGTTGACCATCTGGTGATGTCCATGTATAGAGTCTTCTCTTGTGTTGTTGGAAGAGGGTGTTTGTTATGACCAGTGCATTTTCTTGGAAAAACTCTATTAGTCTTTGCCCTGCTTCATTCTGTATTCCAAGGCCAAATTTGCCTGTTATTCCAGGTGTTTCTTAACTTCCTACTTTTGCATTCCAGTCCCCTATAATGAAAAGGACATCTTTTTTGGGTGTTAGTTCTAAAAGGTCTTGTAGGTCTTCATAGAACCATTCAGCTTCTTCAGCGTTACTGGTTGGGGCATAGACTTGGATTACTGTGATATTGAATGGTTTGCCTTGGAAACGAACAGAGATCATTAAGGAAAGATATAAACATCTGAATGCAGAGTTCCAAAGAATAGCAAGAAGAGATAAGAAAGCCTTCTTCAGCGATCAATGCAAAGAAATAGAGGAAAACAACAGAATGGGAAAGACTAGGGATCTTTTCAAGAAAATCAGAGATACCAAAGGAACATTTCATGCAAAGATGAGCTTGATAATGGACAGAAATGGTATGGACCTAACAGAAGCAGAAGATATTAAGAAGAGATGGCAAGAATACACAGAAGAACTGTACAAAAAAGATCTTCACAACCCAGATAATCACGATGGTGTGATCACTGACCTAGAGCCAGACATCCTGGAATGTGAAGTCAAGTGGGCCTTAGAAAGCATCACTATGAACAAAGCTAGTGGAGGTGATGGAATTCCAGTTGAGCTATTTCAAATCCTAAAAGATGATGCTGTGAAAGTGCTGCACTCAATATGCCAGCAAATTTGGAAAACTCAGCAGTGGCCACAGGACTGGAAAAGGTCAGTTTTCATTCCAGTCCCAAAGAAAGGCAATGACAAAGAATGCTCAAACTACCACACAATTGCACTCATCTCACACGCTAGTAAAGTAATGCTCAAAATTCTCCAAGCCAGGCTTCAGCAATATGTGAACCGTGAATTTCCTGATGTTCAAGCTGGTTTTAGAAAAGGCAGAGGAACCAGAGATCAAATTGCCAACATCTGCTGGATCATGGAAAAAGCAAGAGAGTTCCAGAAAAGCATCTATTTCTGCTTAATTGACTATGCCAAAGCCTTTGACTGTGTGGATCACAATAAACTGTGGAAAATTCTTCAAGAGATGGGAATACCAGACCACCTGATCTGCCTCTTGAGAAATCTGTATGCAGGTCAGGAAGCAACAGTTAGAACTGGACATGGACCAACAGACTGGTTCCAAATAGGAAAAGGAGTTCGTCAAGGCTGTATATTGTCACGCTGCTTATTTAACTTCTATGCAGAGTACATCATGAGAAACGCTGGACTGGAAGAAACACAAGCTGGAATCAAGATTGCCGGGAGAAATATCAATAACCTCAGATATGCAGATGACACCACCCTTATGGCAGAAAGTGAAGAGGAACTCAAAAGCCTCTTGATGAAAGTGCAAGTGGAGAGTGAAAAAGTTGGCTTCAAGCTCAACATTCAGAAAACGAAGATCATGGCATCCGGTCCTACCACTTCATGGGAAATAGATGGGGAAACAGTGGAAACAGTGTCAGACTTTATTTTTCTGGGCTCCAAAATCACTACAGATGGTGACTGCAGCCATGAAATTAAAAGACGCTTACTCCTTGGAAGGAAAGTTATGACCAACCTAGATAGCATATTCAAAAGCAGAGACATTACTTTGCCAACAAAGGTCCGTCTAGTCAATGCTATGGTTTTCCCTGTGGTCATGTATGGATGTGAGAGTTGGACTGTGAAGAAGGCTGAGCGCCGAAGAAGTGATGCTTTTGAACTGTGGTGTTGGAGAAGACTCTTGAGAGTCCCTTGGACTGCAAGGAGATCCAACCAGTCCATTCTGAAGGAGATCAGCCCTGGGATTTCTTTGGAAGGAATGATGCTAAAGCTGAAACTCCAGTACTTTGGCCACCTCATGTGAAGGGTTGTTTCATTGGAAAAGACCCTGATACTGGGAGGGATTGGGGGCAGGAGGAGAAGGGGACGACAGAGGATGAGATGGCTGGATGGCATCACTGACTCGATGGACGTGAGTCTGGGTGAACTCCGGGAGTTGGTGATGGACAGGAAGGCCAGGCGTGCTGCGATTCATGGGGTGGCAAAGAGTCGGACACGACTGAGTGACTGATCTGATCTGATCTGATCTCCCTATGCTGCTACTGCTAAGTCACTTCAGTTGTGTCCGACTCTGTGCGACCCCACAGACGGCAGCCCACCAGGCTCCCCTGTCCCTGGGATTCTCCAGGCAAGAACACTAGAGTGGGTTGCCATTTCCTTCTTCAATGGACAGATCAGATCAGAACAGTCGCTCAGTCATGTCCGACTCTTTGCCACCCCATGAATTGCAGCACTCCTGGCCTCCCTGTCCATCACCAACTCCCGGAGTTCACCCAGGCTCACGTCCATCGAGTCAGTGATGCCATCCAGCCATCTCATCCTCTGTCGTCCCCTTCTCCTCCTGCCCCCAATCCCTCCCAGCATCAGAGTCTTTGCCAATGAGTCAACTCTTCGCATGAGGTGGCCAAAGTACTGGAGTTTCAGCTTTAGCATCATTCCTTCCAAAGAAATCCCAGGGCTGATCTCCTTCAGAATGGACTGGTTGGATCTCCTTGCAGTCCAAGGAACTCTCAAGAGTCTTCTCCAACACCACAGTTCAAAAGCATCACTTCTTTGGTGCTCAGCCTTCTTCACAGTCCAACTCTCACATCCATACATGACCACAGGAAAACCCATAGCATTGACTAGACGGACCTTTGTTGGCAAAGTAATGTCTCTGCTTTTGAATGTGCTATCTAGGTTGGTCATAACTTTCCTTCCAAGGAGTAAGCGTCTTTTAATTTCATGGCTGCAGTCACCATCTGTAGTGATTTTGGAGCCCAGAAAAATAAAGTCTGACACTGTTTCCACTGTTTCCCCATCTATTTCCCATGAAGTGGTAGGACCGGATGCCATGATCTTCGTTTTCTGAATGTTGAGCTTGAAGCCAACTTTTTCACTCTCCACTTGCACTTTCATCAAGAGGCTTTTGAGTTCCTCTTCACTTTCTGCCATAAGGGTGGTGTCATCTGCATATCTGAGGTTATTGATATTTCTCCCGGCAATCTTGATTCCAGCTTGTGTTTCTTCCAGTCCAGCGTTTCTCATGATGTACTCTGCATAGAAGTTAAATAAGCAGCGTGACAATATACAGCCTTGACGAACTCCTTTTCCTATTTGGAACCAGTCTGTTGGTCCATGTCCAGTTCTAACTGTTGCTTCCTGACCTGCATACAGATTTCTCAAGAGGCAGATCAGGTGGTCTGGTATTCCCATCTCTTGAAGAATTTTCCACAGTTTATTGTGATCCACACAGTCAAAGGCTTTGGCATAGTCAATTAAGCAGAAATAGATGCTTTTCTGGAACTCTCTTGCTTTTTCCAGAGGAACATCAAAATAACATGGAATTAGCTTTGGACATGCACCGAAGATATCTTCTAAGTCTCACTACTCCATCTAGTCCAACTGATGCTTATGACTTCTTTATTGATTATTGGCCAGACTATCATCAATGGCCGTCTTTGAATCAGTGACCACCCTAGATTAATCTGCTATGATCAGAGTAGTTGGTTATGAAGAATTAGGGGGACTGTAGTCCTGGCTGTCTCTCCAGGCACCACAGGCTCTTCTCTAAGAATAGTAGCAGAAGACAAGGCATGACTAGGAAGGTTTGGCATGATGAAAAAATGGGTAGATCCATTCAAGATTTCATAGATTACATACAGTTTAACATAACCGCTATCTTCTGAACTCTTCTTAGGGACTCCAGGTGTTTAGGACTTGAATTAAGAGTGGAAATAAGCACTGGACTGGAGAGTCTAATCTGAGCTCCCTGTCCAAGGAAGCGAGCAAGTTCTGGACCTCCTGTCCTTTCTTTCCTTTCCTCCTCCTCTTCCATTTTTATTGCAGGTGTACAGAAATGGGCTCCAAAATCTCTGCTGCCATGAAGTTAAAAGATGGTTACTCCTTGGAAGAAAAGTTAAGACCAACTTAGACAGCATATTAAAAAGAAGAGACCTTTTGCCAACAAAGGCCCATGTAAACCATTAGTCAAAACTATGGTTTTTCCAGTAGTCATGTATGGATGTGAGAGTTGGACCATAAAGAAGGCTGAGCACCAAAGAATTGATGCTTTTGAACTGTGGTGTTGGAGAAGACTCTTGAGAGTCCCTTGGACTGCAAGGAGATCCAACCAGTCCATTCTAAAGGAAATCAGTCCTGAATAGTCATTGGAAGGAATGATGCTGAAGCTGAAACTCCAGTACTTTGGCCACCTGATGCGAAGAGTTGACTCATCAAAAAAGATCCTGATGCTGGGAAAGACTGAAGGCAGGATGACAAGGTGACGACAGAGGACAAAATGGTTGGATGGCATCACCAACTCAAGGGACATGAGTTTGAGCAAGCTCCAGGAGATGGTGAAGGACAGGAAGGCCAGATGTGCTGCAGTCCATGGGGTTGCAAAGATTCAGACACAACTGAGTGACTGAACAACAAAACAGAAATGAGTTCATTATAATCCTTGGCTCACGACATATTCTTATTATTAATTTGAAAACGGCTTGCTCTTACTATTTACCTCATTGGGATTTTTAAAGGATTAAATGAATTAAATATAGATAACACTGAGAACAGTGTCCAGCACATAATGAACATTGTGGTAGTGTTGTTTGACCGGGGTTTCTGGGTCCTGCTGGATGTTAAGGCGGCGTTCCACAAATCAACTTTGGAGAGCGTCACTTTTACCTATGCTCATACGCGTGTATCATTTTATCTCGACTCATTTCTGACCAGTCAAAATGAGTTATTTTTTTTTCCTTCACAGATAACTTTTTTCTTGAGTAGTGAATTAGTGGCTGATGGAAAAATATTAACTCAGTTAATATACATGGAAATGTACATATAATTATATCATCATAATAATAATACATCATGTAATAATATATCACACGATGCATAATTCTATCTCTAAGCTCTCCTCCAGCCTTAATAGGCTGTGATTCTATAAAGGATGCTGAATTATTTATTGCAGCCTGCCTGAAGTTTGACAAGAAGTCATGACGGACTTAAAATACACTGCTTTGTTGAGTCTGAAATCACATTCCGAGGTAATAGTCACTGGCTAAGTAAAATGGACTGCCAATTATTCAAATAAAGAGAAGTCATATTGTCCTGTATTAGTGATCTTCACCTCCCCACCCATTAATAAACTTCATTTGTTTCCACTTGCCCACTTCTTCTTTGTTCTGCAGGGCTTTCTGAAGACTGCTGAATCCATGTATGCTTTTATCCACTCCCAACAGTCCTAAGGAGACTGATTCTTCTAGTGAGTGTATTTTTAGCCACAATTAAAGCTTGTGTCTCTGGCTTTTCTGAACAACTGGCATCCTGCAGCATTCAGAACCACCTGCATTCAGCCTTCAGGGAGCTAGACTCCTTTGCTGATGGTTCAGCTCTCAAACAGAGGCATAAACACCACAGGTTGTGCGTAAACGGGGAAGGTAGCTAATTATGCTAAACAGGAGTATTAATAACACAAGCTGTGCAAACAAAAACACTGACCGGTTTCAAAGCGTGGTTCCTGCTCTGCCCTGCTCTCCCTCCCAGACTTACCTGAAGGACAGGATAGTAGAGAAAGTAGGTGGCTTCCACGAGCTACTGGGTCCTGTAAAGCAAGAAATGAAATCAACAAGGAAATGCCCGTGTAGCATCCATGGGCCCCGGGAACTGCAAGTCAAGCACCACCTTTGTCTGCCTTGAGGCTGGACTTTTAGGGAAGGTTTGGAAATCACAGAAGTGTAATTAGCTGCCAGAAACTGAGAGTCTCTAAAAGAGACTGAGGTCAAAGGTCAGGGTAGGGCCTTGTCAAAGGCCACTCCTTTCCAGTCCAGAAAAAGGAAAAGCTTGACAGATGGGCACATAGAGGTTGGATCCATTGAGAGGATCAAACTCTTTCTTGTCTTGCAAGTAAGAACACCTGTAATGTGTTATTCTCAGGAGGACTTGTCAGCTGATAGAAACCTAGGCCTCTTAGATTAAGTCCCCAAATGAGTCTTAACAAGGTCACTGCTTATCTTCTGCTGTGTGACCAACCACTCCAAAATTTACAGGCTTAAAACAATAATTTGTTATTATCTGTCATGGTTTTGTGAGTGGACAAGGCTCAGCTTGACCTCCCTGGTTTGGAGGCTCTCATGCCTGGATGGTCAGCTGCCATTTGACTTCCCCAGAAACTGAATTCTGTGAAGGCAGAGTTCAATTCTGCCCTCTTATCCTCAGTTCTACCCCATGGTCTAGTGTGGGCTGGACGTCCAGCAGGGCCTCCTCCACCACGATTCTGGGCCCCAGTGCTCCTCCCTGACCTCCCGCTGCAGCTGAGCAGCTGGACATGGTGGCTAGGGCTCCAAGAGGGAGGAAGGTGCCCTAGCATAGCGTCCCTTCTGCCATGTTCTATTGGCCAAAGCCATGAAAGGCCAATTCAAATTCAAGACAATGGAGCGGTGTGTGGGTACAAAGCGAGGAGCTACAGAGGGCATCATCTCTGGAGACAAGTTACAACATTAAGCGAGTCCCATCTCTTGGAATGTCTCCCAGGAAACCTCGCCATTGAGAAGCAGAGACCTTTTTGTGCTGAGCCTGGCAGAGATCTTTGCCTAGTTACTTATAATACTTTTCATCCTTTAGCTCTTAGTTAAAATATCACTCTCCCAGGATGACTTTCTAAGACCTTGTCATTAAGTTAGGTTCTCCTGTGCTTTTCCTAGAATTTCATAGTCTGTAATTGCACATTTTTATGATTACCAATTTAATGTAAATTTCAGTCCAAGACAGGGCTGAAAACTCCACATGGCAGGCAGGCCTGTCTGAAGTCTCTCCGACGCCCTCTGCTTCGTGTGGTGCTGGCTCTCAGTAAAAACTCAGGAGACATTTGTTGAGGATGAAGGCATGGATGAGAGGTGGACACATCTGATCTTCCCATGTGGCTCCAGTGGTTCACTCAGGGGTTTTCATTAAGGGGCGTCTGGTCACCCTTCCATGAATTTATGATGTTTTAAACCTGTATTGGCTGAATGCCCAGCAGGTCCCAGTCCCCACACTAGACCATGGGGTAGAACTGAGGATAAGAGGGCAGAATTTAACTCTACCTTCACAGAATTCAGTTTCTGGGGAAGTCAGACAAGTAGACACCCTTGTATAGTCCACATACAGAGTGCAGGTTGCTAGGGTCCATCATGTGTATCTCCTTCCCTCGCCCTCCTAACCTCTCACCCCCACCACACACACAGGGAGTTTCATATGCAGTTCTAGGGCCCATGGATTCTACACCAAACACTCCTGGTTTAGAGGCTGTAACATGAAATATGCTTCAATAATATTTTCAGCTATATTATTTGGGGCTTATTAAGAATGACTGGGGAATGTCCTTCTTTAATGAAAAAAACCACTACAATATTGTAAAGTAATTAGCCTCCAATTAAATTAATTAAAAAAATTAAAAACAAACGCTACATATTAGATGTTCATAACATTGGAAAGCCAGGGTTTTTGTCAGAAGAGCTGGAATCTACAAGGAGTTGAAAAGTTTGTAAAATATTTCCAAGGTCAGAACCAGAGGTGAAAGTTTTTCACTTTTAGACCTGCTTGCATTTCAGATTACGCAAACCAAACTCACCTTTGAACTTCTCTGTTCATATTCCACACAATGTATTAATAAATCAAATACAGAGCAATTGCAAAATCACCCAGGAATGCACAACTTTTCTTGTTTCGGCTTGGCTGTCCATCACACTCTGAGAACAAGAAAGAGCTTCTGATACAGTAGTGAAAGAAGTATGAATTTTGTTCTGCACGTGAGTTGTTTTGAAGGTTTGGGGCGGGAGAGAGACACCATCATTTTTACATTTAAAAGAAACATCCCAGCTTCTGAGCAGAGTTTGTTTGGACTCCAGGAGTTTAGAAGTGAAGCAGGCTTCCCTGGTGGCTCAGACGGTAAAGAATCTGCCTGCAACGTAGGGACATGGGCTTGATCTCTGGGTTGGGAAGATCCCCTGGAAGAGGGCATGGCAACCCACTCCAGTGTTCTGGCCTGGAGAATCCCATGGACTGTAGAGTCTCTGGGGTCACAAAGAGTCAGACACGACTGAGCAACTAACTCTTTAACACTTTTACTTTTAGGAAGACCAGTCAAGAAGCTTCTGTAATTGGCCAGGCTCAGAGGAAAGGGTAAGAGCAGAGACCGGAAATGAGTGACTAGAATAATGAAGGGATTTAAAAATCATGTCGTCTTTGTATTTTAGAAAGCTAGGAGAGGTGTGGATGCTTCAATATGAGATGGGGCTACCATGTAAAAGATGGATTCAAATTGTTCTGTGTCCCTGAAGGAAGACCCGTGGATGGAGACCACAGGGCATGAGACTCATGCTCAGAATGAGAAAGTGCTTTTTCCCAGAGCTTTGCAAAGATGGGAGGGGCTGCCTGGGGTATCAATGAGTTCTCATTCTGAACTCTGCCTGAGCAAGGGCTGGAGGACCCGTGGGAGGAGATATGGGGAGTCTAGAAGGAACTGTGGGACCAGATGATGCAGAAACCTTACTCTGAGATTCCCTGATTTTGGAGACTCGTAAATGGAGCAGGACCGAGAGACTGATATTCTTATTTTGGTGTAACACCACTAAGATAAAGAAGCTTCATAATTAACGTTATCCATCTTGGGGATTTTTAGAGAACTCTCAAGTGTTTGGCCCACAATATATCTAATGTGGGTGTAGCTGCTACGGATCTATTTAGTAGAAGTGGGTGAGCTTTATTTTCCCACAACTTGGCTACGTTTCTCAGAATATTTCTCTTTAATCTTCTTTAAAGAGGTGATGGGGGAGAAGGGTGTAGGTTCTGGGTTAGAGAGACCTAGCTAGAAATTCTCTGCCACACTTGCTAATTGCATGAATGCCAGCAAGTTACCTAATATCTGTGAGCCTCATTTATTCACCTATTAAATGGGAAGTACATTACTTGCTTTTTTTTTTTCCCGGCTGCACTGGGTCTCTGCTGCTGCTAGTGGGCTTCCTCTGGTTTCCGCCTGCGGGGCTGCTCTCTGGTTGCGGTGCTCGGGCTTCTCCCTGTGGGGACTTCTCTGCAGAGCACCGGCTCTTGGGTGCACTGGCCTCGTAGCTGTGGCTCTCATGTCCCAGAGCACAGGCTCAATAGTTGTGGCTCATAGACTTAGTTGCCCTGCAGCACGTGGGATCTTCCCAGACAAGGGGCTGAACCCGTGTCCCCCTGCACTGGCAGCCAGATTCCTATCCATTGGAACACCAAGGAAGCCCTCATTGGTTGTTTTAAGAGATAATCTATGTAGAGTTCCCAGCACTTAGTAGGATTTTAATACATAGGGAAAAAAAAAATTAAAACACTTTGTCTTGTGCAAGTAAATGGAGCCGAGTCATTACCTGTGGGAAGTGGGTAGTCATGGTGATGGAAGAGCCAGTCAGTGAAAGGAAATGCTCACTGATTGAATTGAATGATCCTAAGTCCAGGATATTATTCATCCCCTGCCCCTCCCAATTTGATGCATCTTTAAAGATAACCATTTATGGAATGTTTAAGAACATTCAGTGTGCTTAAAACACTGAGAAGTTAGCGACAGTTCAGAGGCAATGATGTATGAGGCTTGGCTCTCTCCTGAGTCTGAGGCTGGGGAACTGGGGGGCTAATTGTGTCTCTTCCATGAGTGCACATCTTCCTGTGAATACTGGGGGCAGGGAGGGATTGATCTTCAAATAAATATGATTCATGGTTTAGTGGAAAAGCTGCACGCTTCCCCATGAAGATTGAATAGCAAGTCAGTTCATTATACTGTAGTTATTGATATTGCAATCTGCTGCCAATGAATGCAATTGCAAATCCATTTAGGAAGGCGTGTGATCCAAGATTTGGTTTGTTTTCATTTACCCTTTGGGTAGCTGAATGGTTGGGCAAATGAGACCTGGCCCCCCTCCACTACCCTTGGGTCCTGATCATTTCTATTAATATTCCTCCAACACCAGTCACAGTGCCTGGTCATGGAGTGGGGACAGGTCTCATTTGCAAAACCACCCAGGTTCTTGCTAGTATTTGCTGGCTGACTGGAGATGCCCTCATTACGTGTCTCTGGTGTGCTTTTGCTCACTCATCATAGGGATGGTCAGATTCTGGTTATCAGTTTACCTCCGTTTGTGTATTCACTGTGCACGCCCCGTGACCCAGGCAGCTAACCCCAACCTTAACACACAGCCTCCACATCTCTTTATATGTCCAGCGAATGATCCATGGACACCGGTTCAATCGGGGTGCACAACCTGTTGATGCATGAGACTCTGTTTCCTCAGAGTTTCTTGTAAAGCTCCAAAGCCGAGAGCAGACAAGCTCCCCAGTGTTCTCAAGAGAGTGACAGGGAGCTAGCAGACGTGCCCTTTATGGCTTTCAGAGGTGATCTATTGATCATGTTACTATCACCGCCTCCTTCCCCCTCCCCCACCCCAAACATCCTGTATGAAGCAGGCATGTGACTTTTGAAAGCAGCTCATCCCGGGTTCATTGATGTGAAGTTTTGGCCACATGGGGAATACTGCAGTGTTCTCATCTCCAGATTCAAGTGACAAGATTCCCGGAGAACTGTCAAAGGGTTTTGGGGTGGATGCTTCTGGAAAGGGAGGCTGGCATCTCACTCCCTGACTGCATGCAGGCTGAGCTCAGAAGCGTGGCAGCATTTGCAGCCTGCCACCAGGTGGCAGAGGAGAGAGCTCTTGAGGGCTTGACTCCTTGATGTTGGCGTTTGGGCTGCTTCCTGAATATGGAGAAGGAGGCTTCATTACAACCTGGAGCATTCTGGAGGTCTGAGGGTGGATGGTGCAGCCTGCGATGGCCGGGAGGAGAAAAAGGAAGAGAGGCTCGGGGTTTGGCCTGCATGTCTCTCACCCACAGAGGGTGGTGGTCAGGCTTAAGCCACTGTCCCGGTCAGCTTGGACTGACTATAACAGAACACCATAGATGGGGTGGCTTACCCCACATGAACTTATCTCCCACAGTTCTGGAGGCTCAGAAGTCCAAGATCAGGGTGCCACCGTGGTCAGGTTCTGACTTGCAAATGGCCATCTTCTCACCGTGCCTCACATGGCAGGGACTAGAGAGAGCAAGCCCTACTGTCTCTCATAAGGGCACTAATCCTATCTCAGAGGCTCCACCCTCATGACCTAATCACCTCCCAAAGGCCCCATCTCCAAATACCATCACACTGGACACTGGGGCTTCAATATATGAATTTTGGAGGAACACAAATATACAGTCTGACAGCCATTTAGAAAGAATCTTTCCGAGAGAACAGTGTGCACAGGATGCTCACTGCACTGTGGGGAGTCCCATGGGAGGCAGGAACTCAGAGGTAGTCCAGCAAGAGCAACCCAGGAGCAAATGACTCCCTCGGGAACAGAGCAACACCGCAGTTCCTACAGTGACTCGGAAGGACCCACCATGTGTCCCACATAAAGCCAGCTTTTGAAGGAGGGGCAACAGTAAACGGCAACCCACTCCAGGACTCTTGCCTGGAGAACTCCATGAATAGAGAAGCCTGGCAAGCTACAGTTGATGGGGTCGAAAAGAGTCGGACACTACTGAGCAACCATCACTCACTCACTCAGCACAGAAGTGGTGGCTACTTGGAGTCAAAGGAGAACATACAAGTGACCAGAGGGGAAAAAAGACTTCTGACTCTTCCCCTCTTCTATCTTTTCCATGTACTGACCTTGAAAGTGCAGAAGAGATGGCAGAAGGTGGAGGAGAAGTCATGTTCAGTTTCCACTGCAAGTCCCCTAAACAGGGTCAGGCCTGTGGAAAGGAGTAGACAGTGGAGGCAGGTGGTGTGGAAATAGGAAAGGGACAGTAGCTCAGATGGTGAGGAATCTGCCTGCAAAGCAGTTCAATCCCTGGGGTGGTAAGACTCCCTGGGGAAGGGGAAGACGCCCACATGAGTGCCTGGAGAATCCCTGGTGGGCTACAGTTGATGGGGTTGCAAAGAGTAGGACAAGAATGAGTGACTAACACTTAGGAGACTGGTAGAGCTTAGGATTAGATAGGAGGTTCAAGTTTTGTTTTAGATTGGACAGGACTTTAGAGAATGTGAAAAGGAATCTTTATCACTAGAGGGAGATTGTTCATGAAACCAAAGAAGGTCATGAGATCTGCCTGCGATGCCCTTAAAAGGGGAAGGAAGGAGATCCATCAGAACATGCTGGAAGCCATGGAAGGAGGAAAATAAATCTGTCCCTGTTTGTATCCTCACTGAGTTCAGTCCATTCATTGAATTGCTTCCGTGTGCAATGTAGGTATCATGGAGGAATTCACAGGTGAGACAGAGGACAGCGCCTGCCCCACACATAGCAGACCTCCCCAAACATCCTCCTGAGGTGTGACTTTCCTTTCTGGATCTCCTCCAACCGTGCTTCCCTGATAGGTCAATCGGTAAAGAATCTGCCTGCAATGTGGGAGACCCTGGTTCAATTCCTGGGTTGGGAAGATCTGCTGGAGAAGGGATAGGCTACCCACTCCAGTGTTCTTGGGCTTCCCTTGTGGCTCAGTTGGTAAAGAATCTGCCTGCAATGTGGGAGACCTGGGTTTGATCCCTGGGTTGGGAAGGTCCCCTGGAGAAGGGAAAGGCTACCCACACCAGCATTCTGGCCTGGAGAATCCCATGGACTCTACAGTCCATGGGGTCGCAGAGTCGGACACAACTGAGCGACTTTCACTTTCCAACCGTGCAGCACTGGAGGTCCTTCCCTCCTGCGTGGAGCTCAAGCTCTTTCCCCTGGATGTGAACTTGCACTGCCCTCCCTGAGGACATTTCAGTGATCCCCCACAGGAAGGGCATGGCAGCAAGGTGGGTGTGCATGGGAAGGGGCAGACACTGTTGCACACTCACCCTAGACTTTTTCCAAGAATGAAATCTGAAGGTAAGTTTGTAGGTTGATCTCTGTCTCATAGAACGAGCTTCCGTGTAGGTTAAATGAGGCAGGTATTGTGCCCAGAAAGGAAATCCAATTTTTAAAGGTAGTTTTGGATTCTCATTGAAAAATTCAGTTGTGGGGGTCTAGGTTGTAGACATGAAAGTCTCAAGATGTGAGACTTTTATAACGTTGATAACTTATACGTGCTTTTGTAACTTCTTTCCAACCTTCAGGTGAATTTCCTATTTTGGATATTGTCTCCACTTAATTGAAAATTGCTTAGCTCTAACATTATTTTCCAGATAGTATTATAAAATGGTTTGAATTCTCATTTGTCCTTAATAGATGAGTTCATTTGGAAAACAAAATGAAACAAAACAGCCAATATTAGTCATCAAAATGACAGTGATGGGCCTTTCTGTGGCAATCACAGCAGGATGGTACATGATCAGATGGAGTTAAAAACATCTTTTGAGATGGCCACTCCATAGGAGGGTCACAGGAGAAGCTAAAGGTGACAGAGTGCAATAGTTTACCCTTGTGATGGCCTTTTCACAACCTCCAACCCCATAATGTGTCCAACTGTGTCATAGCTGAAGGTAGGGACATCTGGTCTACCAGTTGGCCTGTTGGTTATATCGGCCAAATAGAATTTCAGTCAGTCCTCTCTTCTCCACTTCCATTTTGACTGCTTCAGTCTGGGCACTAAGTGATCTCTTTGCTTCTATTTTGCCTTTCTTGATCCACTCCTCACACAATAGCTGATGTGATTGTAAAAAACAAATGAATTACGATGGTGAATTGAATTCACATAATTTATCTTCTCTAATACCTGGTTAATGAGAGTGTGTGGGTGTGTGCCTGCTCAGTCGTGTCCAACTCTTTGCGACCCCATGGACTGTAGCCCACCAGTCTTTGCTGTTTATGGGATTTCTTAGGCAAGAATACTGGAGTGGGGTGCATTTTCCTCTTCCAGGGTATCTTCCTGGCCCAGGGATTGAACCCACCTCTCCTGTGTCTCCTGCACTGGCGGGTGGTTCTTTACCAAATGCGAGTAAGGGTGTACAAACCAGCCAGGAATATATCAACAAACGAGTTGAATAAAGGTAAAAAAAAATTCTTTGGGGAGAACTTCCCTGGTGATCCAGTGGTTGTTTCCCAAGGCAGGGAGTGTGGGTTCGATCCCTGGTCTGCCAACTAGGATCCTAGATGCCTCTTGGTGTGGCCAAAAGGAAAAATTCTCTCGTTCTGTTTGCATGTCTCCAGGTTTGGGAGGATTGGTTAGAAGAGTCAGGCTTTTGCTGGCTCACCAGAATGCATTCTGGGGCACTGGGAGTGGGCAAGGAGCAGGCTGGGTGACAGTCCTTCTCTTTTCTGGTGGATGGAAAAGTTCCTGTCTGTGGTTCCATGAGGATATGGCCCTCGGATTTCCAATTGTAGGGACCGAGAGCTCCAGGTGCTTGGCTCTGAACCTTATCATGTTTGTACCATGTTCGCCATGGGCTGCTTCCAGGCAGAGGCTGTGCATGGCCAAGACTTTAAGCAGGCCCATCCCTGAGACTCCTCTGATGGGCACCTTGGGCTCTGAGACTGCCCCTTGGCTTTGCACAACTTTCCTTGAACTGCATGGCTACCTAGGAAACGTCCACCCACACCTGCTTCCTTCCTTCCTTCTGTCTCTCCTTCACTCAGAGTCAGACCTGCACCATGGTCCGAGGGCTTGCTCAGCCTTTCCTGAAGCCTTACATGCTCCCCCTTATATACTTCTTGCATGTTTTATCCTGTCTTGATGCCTGCTTCTTGCAGGACCCAAATAACACATTGGCACACAGGAGATACTTGATAAATTTATTCAGGAAGTAAAAGGGAACATGAATTAAAAAGAGTTTTATTTCAAGTCTTCAGGAAATAATCTCCACTATCTTTGGGGGAACAATGGGAAGAAAAATCATATATTTTTTTCTTGCCCTCTTCTGTTTCTAACTATTCTCCATGCCTGATTCTTTGTTATAAAATAGCTTCACCAAAGAGAAGCATTGAGTCATCTTGGTCTTTTGCTTTAGATGACTTTGGCACCTGGAGTGGTTTATGAGATGGTGGAATCATAAAATCATATGTGAATTCACTAAAAATACTTTTCATGGTGTTCTTGTGGAGAGTAAATGAGATAACCTGAGTAAAGAGTTCAGCACAGATCCTGACATATTATCAGTAGATAAACTGTGGCAGATGCACAGCAACAGGGTCCTGAGCATACATCTGAAACACCACACCGAGTGTGTGCACACCAGCAAAGGTGGGTCACACATTACGTGTGTGGACTGACTGGAGGGCCTCTGGTCACATACAATGTTTACATTCGCTTGGAGAATTTATGGTAGACTCCAAAGCCTCTAGGTCTAAGGGCTTTTATTCCTCACAATGTTTGACTGTGAGAAGAATTTTGGAATTCAGAATCATGAGAACAGCTGATACTTTTTTTTCAGTTAAAAAAAATCACTTTAGTTTTTAATCTATATTGTAGTTTAGTTGCTTTACAATGTTGTGTTCATTTCTGCTGTGTGGCAAAGTGAATCAGTTAAACATATACATATAATCCTCTCTTTTTTAGATTTCCTGCCCATGTAGATCACCACGGAACACTGAGTAGAGTTCCTTGTGCTGTACTGTAGCTTTTCATTAGTTATGTATTTTATGCATAGTATCCATACTGCGTAGAAATCAATCTCATTATCCCAATTCATCCCACCCTTCCCTTTCCCCTTGGTATCCATACATTTGTTCCCTAACAGCTGATACTTTTAAAGTATTTCTTTGTTCCAGAACATTCAGTAACTTCAGTAACACACAGCTACTACAGGAAAAGATGGGCTTGTCCAGGGTGATGGGGCTGGCATGGCTGTGAAGATGAGAAATGAGGCAGAGAGAGGCTGGAGACAGCTGGAGCCCTCCGAGTACCGTTCTCCTTCGGACACCCGTAGGGAGGCAGGGTTGCCATGGCAAGACTGAAGAGCCTTTCTCTTCGGCGCACAGAAGCGGCATCCAGTGGTACAAGCATGGGCTGAGTCCAGAAATCCAGCTGCAGTGTGGCTTTGCCACTGTGTACCATGGAATCTCAGGGAAGCTACTTTAATATTCTATGGTTTCCTTTTCTGTAAAATGGAAATGCGCTACCTACTTCGGTGGGTTGTATGCTAATCATGTGAGATGGTAAGTGTGTTCCAGTTTCTGGGGTAACAAAGCTTAGAAATTATAGTTGCTTAAAACCACTCACACTGTATGACAGTCTCTACGTCCATCCATGTCTCTGCAAATGACCCAGTTTTGTTCCTTTTTATGTTTGAGTAATGTTCCAGTGCCTGATGAACTATGGAATTAGGTTCGTGATATTGTACAGGAGACAGGGATCAAGACCATCCCCATGGAAAAGAAATGCAAAAAAGCAAAATGGCTGTCTGGGGAGGCCTTACAAATAGCTGTGAAAAGAAGAGAAGCAAAAAGCAAAGGAGAAAAGGAAAGATATAAACATCTGAATGCAGAGTTCCAAAGAATAGCAAGAAGAGATAAGAAAGCCTTCTTCAGTGATCAATGCAAAGAAATAGAGGAAAACAACAGAATGGGAAAGACTAGGGATCTCTTCAAGAAAATCGGAGATACCAAGGGAACATTTCATGCAAAGATGGGCTTGATAAAGGACAGAAATGGTATGGACCTAACAGAAGCAGAAGATATTAAGAAGAGATGGCAAGAATACACAGAAGAACTGTACAAAAAAGATCTTCATGACCCAGATAATCACGATGGTGTGATCACTGACCTAGAGCCAGACATCCTGGAATGTGAAGTCCAGTGGGCCTTAGAAAGCATCACTATGAACAAAGCTAGTGGAGGTGATGGAATTCCAGTTGAGCTATTTCAAATCCTAAAAGATGATGCTGTGAAAGTGCTGCACTCAATATGCCAGCAAATTTGGAAAACTCAGCAGTGGCCACAGGACTGGGAAGGGTCAGTTTTCATTCCAATCCCAAAGAAAGGCAATGCCAAAGAATGCTCAAACTACTGCACAATTGCACTCATCTCACACGCTAGTAAAGTAATGCTCAAAATTCTCCAAGCCAGGCTTCAGCAATATGTGAACCATGAACTTCCAGTTGTTCAAGCTGGTTTTAGAAAAGGCAGAGGAACCAGAGATCAAATTGCCAACATCCGCTGGATCATGGAAAAAGCAAGAGAGTTCCAGAAAAACATCTATTTCTGCTTTATTGACTATGCCAAAGCCTTGGACTGTGTGGATCACAATAAACTGTGGAAAATTCTTCAAGAGATGGGAATACCAGACCACCTGATCTGCCTCTTGAGAAATTTGTATGCAGGTCAGGAAGCAACAGTTAGATCTGGACATGGACTAACAGACTGGTTGAAAAGGAGATCGTCAAGGCTGTATATTGTCACCCTGCTTATTTAACTTCTATGCAGAGTACATCATGAGAAACCCTGAACTGGAAGAAACACAAGCTGGAATCAAGATTGCTGGGAGAAATATCAATAACCTCAGATATGCAGATGACACCACCCTTATGGCAGAAAGTGAAGAGGAATTCAAAAGCCTCTTGATGAAAGTGCAAGTGGAGAGTGAAAAAATTGGCTTAAAGCTCAACATTCAGAAAACGAAGATCATGGCATCCGGTCCCATCACTTCATGGGAAATAGATGGGGAAACAGTGGAAACAGTGTCAGACTTTATTTTGGGGGGCTCCAAAATCACTGCAGATGGTGACTGCAGCCATGAAATTAAAAGACGCTTACTCCTTGGAAGGAAAGTTATGACCAACCTAGACAGCATATTCAAAAGCAGAGACATTACTTTGCCAACAAAGGTCCATGTAGTTAAGGCTATGGTTTTTCCATTGGTCATGTATGGATGTGAGAGTTGGACTGTGAAGAAAGCTGAGTGCCGAAGAATTGATGCTTTTGAACTGTGGTGTTGGAGAAGACTCTTGAGAGTCCCTTGGACTGCAAGGAGATCCAACCAGTCCATTCTGAAGGAGATCAGCCCTGGGATTTCTTTGGAAGGACTGATGCTGAAGCTGAAACTCCAATACTTTGGCCACCTCATGCAAAGAGTTGACTCACTGGAAAAGACTCTGATGCTGGGAGGGATTGGGGGCAGGAGGAGAAGGGGATGACAGAGGATGAGATGGCTGGATGGCATCACTGACTCGACGGACGTGAGTCTGGGTGAACTCAGGGAGTTGGTGATGGACAGGGAGGCCTGTCGTGCTGTGATTCATGGGGTCACAAAGAGTCGGACACAACTGAGCAACTGAACCGAACCGAATGTTCCACTGTATATATGTTCCATATCTTCTTTACCCATTCCTCTGTTGATGGAAAGTTAGGTTGTTTCTATGTCCTGGCTATTGTAAATAGTGTTGGGAAGCAAGTCCAGAAGGGAGGGAATAGATGTATACATGTGGCTGATTTATTTGCTCTACAGTGGACGCTAACACAGTGTTGTAGAGTAACTATGGTCCACTCTTTGCAACCTCATGGACTGCAGCCCACCCAGCTCCTCTGTCCACGGGAATTTCAAGGCAGAGTACTGCGGTGGGTTGCCATTTCCTCCTCCAGGAGATCTTCAGTGATTGAGCCCATGTCTCCTGTGTCTCCTGTATTGGCAGCTGGATTCTTACCACTGAGCCACCTGGGAAGCTCCCAATAAAAGTAAATAAAAAAATAAAAACAACTCACAATCCCTGGGTTGGGAATTTGGGTCAGGCTGTGTTTGGTGATTATTCTGCTCCTCTGGCATTGACAGTGATTTTCATAAATTCAGGGAGTTGGTGATGGACAGGGAGGCCTAGTGTGCTGCGGTCCAAGGGGTCACAAAGAGTCGGACAGGACTGAGCAACTGAACTGAACTGAACTGTGCTGGTATTCAGGTAGTGGCTGGCTTTCTCTGGAGGGTTCAAAAAGTCCTTCCTCACACATCTGGGGCTTTGGGGGGATGGCTAGAAGTGGGGACTCCATTGGGCCATTCTTCCCCTCCATGGAGTCTCAAGACTCTGCACGTGGCCTGTCCATCAGGGCTGTCTGATTTCCCACAGGCAGACTCCGCTCTCAGAATGAGTAATTGCAGAAACAGGAAACGAAAGCTACCAGTCTCTGAAGATTTGCGCCAGGAAACTGGCAGAGCCTCATTTACTCCAGCTTCCATTAGATAACCACAGAGGCAAGCCAGCTCTAAGAGGAGGGGGCAGGGAACCCAATTCTTGTTAGAAAGGGTGAGTGTCAAAACGTTTGCAGCTTCTTCAGCTGCCCTGGTGAGTGGCGCAGAGGAGAGCATTGGGAGCTTAAGCTCTCAGGACACACAGCGTGTTGCCTTCACTTAGGACCACATAGCAGACCCATCCTACGGCTCAGTTTCCCTGTCTTAAAAGATGGGATAAAAAACTGACTGCAATTCCTAACACTGAAAGAAACTCCCACTGCTTTTCATGTTGGAACATTGCAAAGACCTTGAAGACATCAGATTCCAGAAATGGGAAAACAGCAAAGACCCAGTTTACCATTTAGTCCGATATCCTGAGAGGCCACTGTGTTCTTTGTGCCATGCTAATTGCTATCTGCATACTTCCTCCTTAATCTTCACAGTGGCCCTGAAAGACGCTGATGGCCTCCTTTTTTAAAAATGAGAGAATCTCTCATTTTAAATGTTTCATGAGACAGTAAAGGAAGCAACCTAAGTGTCCATCAACAGAGGAATGGATAAGGAAGATGTAGTACATATATAATATGGACTATTGGGCTGTGTGCTCAGTCACTTCAGTCGTGTCTGATTCTTTGTGACCCCATAGACTGTAGCCCGCCAGGCTGCCCTGTCCTTGAGATTCTCCTGGCAACAATACTGGAGTGGGTTGCCATGCCCTCCTCCAGAGGATCTTCCCAACACAGGGGTCAAATCCACATCTCCCACATTGCTGGTGGATTCTTTACTGTCTGAGCCGCCAGGAAAGCTCCTATTACTCAGCCATGAAAAGGAACAAAATTGAGTCATTTGTGGAGACATGGACTATCACACAGAGTGAAATAAGTCAAAAGAGAAAAGTAAATATTGTATATTAATGCATATATGTGGAGTCTAGAAAACTGGTATAGATGATCTTATTTGCAAAACAGAAATAGAGACACAGATATAGAGAACAAACACATGGACCCCAAAGGAGGAAGGGGTGGGTGGGGTGAATTTGGAGACTGGGATTGATGTGTGTATACTACTATGGTTGAAATAAGTGACTAATGAGAACCTCCTGCATGGCTCAGGGAACTCTATGCAATGCTCCGTGGTGATCTAGATGGGAAGGAAATCCGGAGAAGAGGACATGTATGTAGGTGTGTAGCTGATTCACTTTGCTGTACAGTGGAAGCTGACACAACAGTGTAAAGCAGCTATACTCCAATAAAAAATAGTTTAAAAAAGCTAGGCCAGTATTGCACAGCTAGCAAGAGGTGGAGTTGGAATTGTGCCAACCAGAAATGCTTCCCTGACTTCGGGTTCTATTTATGCAACAGCTTATTCCCAAGACTTATTTTCCCTGCCTCATATAATGGAGGATTTCAAGGGCTATCACTTCTACAAGCCAATAGTCAATTGTCTGAGCTGGAAAAGGAAGACATTGTAATGAAAACCATTTTTTTTCATATTTCAACATGTCACTTTTTAAAGGCTCCACATGTATCTTATAATGACTTTTATCTTAGACCAGTGATTTCAGATCTTTTAAGGATTGTGATATTGGGAGAGTTTAACAAAGTTTGGAAAGTAAATGTCTACCTGCACTCAGATACAAAAGAGTTGTTTTTTTTTTTTAATCACCCATTTATGGCAGGTGATACTGATTTTCTATTTACATTAATGATATGGTGCTTTTAAAGAAATTTAAGTGAACATGTGAGCTGATTTAAAGAAAGCAAACAATAGTAAGTTGGCAGGTATGAATGGCACAGGTTGGGAATCATGAACTCCTGAAATTTGGGAAATAGTGGAGGAGTAGATATCTACTAGGTATCTATTGGGTATCAGGATAGATGTTAAGAATCTAGCTCTAGATACATAGAGATGGAGAGACATCATATGTGGAGATTCATGTGTAATCTGACAGCTGCTGATTAACTTTCTGAGCAACTTACATATGGACCTCATCCATATGGATCTCCAGTCTTCTCATTTGAAAAACTAAGAATTGCTTTTTATTTATGCTGAAAATTCTTTTTTTTCTCTAAAAATGTGTGACACCACACCTTCTTCTTGCTGTGATTGTGGTTTTTGTTCTGGAGGCTGTGGAATTGTAGTTATTGCTTCTATCTGCAACAACCTCAGATATGCAGATGATACCACTCTAATGGCAGAAAGCAGAGAGGAACTAAAGAGATGAGGGTGAAAGAGGAGAGTTAAAAATCTGGCTTAAAACTTAAAACTCAACATTCAAAAAACTAAGATCATGGCATCCAGTCCCATCACTTCATGGCACACAGATGGGGAAAAGTGGAAGCAGTGACAAATTTTCTTTTCTTGGGCTCCAAAATCACCGCAGATGGTGACTGCAGCCATAGTTATAGGATGCTTGCTCCTTGGAAGGAAAGTTATAACAAACATAGACAGCATATCAAAAGTAGAGACATCACTTTGCTGAGAAAGGTCTGTATAGTCAAAGCTATGGTTTTTCCAGTAGTCATGTGCAGATGTGAGAGCTGGACCATAAAGAAGACTGAGTTCAAAACTGATGCTTTTGAACTGTGGTGTTGGAGAAGTCTCCTGAGAATCCTTTGGACAGCAAAAAGATCAAACCAGTCAATCCTAAAGGGAATGAACCCTGAATATTCTGTGGAAGGACTGATGCTAAAGCTCCAATACATTGGCGACCTGATGTGAAGAGCTGACTCACTGGAAAAGACCCTGATGCTGGTGAGAGAGTCATTTCCTAGGCAGGTTGATAAGGAGTCTAGGGGTCCCCCAGGAGAGAGGGATCTGGAATTCTCAAGGAGGAAGAAAGGATAAACTTTTTTTCCTTCTCTACGTTCCTTAGGATTATATAACAATAATGTTATATAATATAACATATATATAATATAACATATATATAATATGTTATATAATATAACATATATATAATATAACATATATAACATATAATATAATGTAATGCCTGAGGACAGTCTCTGGATTAAACCTTCTGGCTAATTCTGTTATCTTAAAATGTAAATTATGGGAGGTCTTTACAACCTCCAGACATTCTTTGGATTCATTGGAGAGTATATAACTTCATTGCTAACACTAGCAAGCGGGTACTCTTTCTGCCCCCTTCTGATGCCTATGTCAGAAGCTTTCTCTATCTCCTTTATACTTTAATAAAACTTTATTACACAAAAGCTCTGAGCGATCAAGCCTCATCTCTGGCCCCGGACTGAATTCTTCTCCTCCGGGGGCCAAGAATCCTGGTGTCTTTGTGTGGTTCAACAACAACCTTTCACTGGGAAAGATTGAAGGCAGGAGAAGGGGACGACAGAGGATGAGATGGTTGGATGGTATCACTGACTCGATGGACCTGAGTTTGAGCAAACTCTGGGAAGTGGTGAAGGACAGGGAAGCGTAGTGTGCTGTAGTCCATGGGGTCACAAAGAGTGCAACATGACTTAATGACTGAACAACAACATCAACCTCTTCTTCCAACAAGCAACTCATTTGTTCAGAAATTAAAAAAAAATTTTTTGCTGTATATTTCATATGTATCTGAAAGAAGTAAAGATGATAAGGCTTTTAACTCAGCCCCTTCTATGAAAAACTATTTTAATAATATCTAGAGTGGGGCTTCAGTATTCTTGCCTTGAGAACCCCATGAACAGTATGAAAAGGCAAAATGATAGGATACTGAAAGAGAAACTCCCCAGGTCAGTAGGTGCCCAATATGCTACTGGAGATCAGTGGAGAAATAACTCCAGAAAGAATGAAGGGATGGAGCCAAAGCAAAAACAATACCCAGCTGTGGAGGTGACTGGTGATAGAAGCAAGGTCCGATGCTGTAAAGAGCAATATTGCATAGGAACCTGGAATGTCAGGTCGATGAATCAAGGCAAATTGGAAGTGGTCAAACAAGAGATGGCAAGAGTGAATGTCGACATTCTAGGAATCAGCGAACTGAAATGGACTGGAATGGGTGAATTTAACTCAGATGATCATTATATCTACTACTGAGGGCAGGAATCCTTCAGAAGAAATGGAGTGGCCATCATGGTCAACAAAAGAGTCCGAAATGCAGTACTTGGATGCAATCTCGAAAACGACAGAATGATCTCTGTTCGTTTCCAAGGCAAACCATTCAATATCACAGTAATCCAAGTCTATGCCCCAACCAGTAACGCTGAAGAAGCTGAAGTTGAACTGTTCTAAGCAGACCTACAAGACCTTTTAGAACTAACACCCAAAAAAGATGTCCTTTTCATTATAGGGGACTGGAATGCAAAAGTAGGAAGTCAAGAAACACCTGGAGTAACAGGCAAATTTGGCCTTGGAATACGGAATGAAGCAGGGCAAAGACTAATAGAGTTTTGCCAAGAAAATGCACTGGTCATAACAAACACCCTCTTCCAACAACACAAGAGAAGACTCTATACATGGACATCACCAGATGGTCAACACCGAAATCAGATTGATTATATTCTTTGCAGCCAAAGATGGAGAAGCTCTATACAGTCAGCAAAAACAAGACCAGGAGCTGACTGTGGCTCAGACCATGAACTCCTTATTGCCAAATTCAGACTCAAATTGAAGAAAGTAGGGAAAACCACTAGACCATTCAGGTATGACCTAAATCAAATCCCTTTGATATGACCTAAATCAAATCCCCAAATGATTATACAGTGGAAGTGGGAAATAGATTTAAGGGCCTAGATCTGATAGATAGAGTGCCTGATGAGCGATGGAATGAGGTTCGTGACATTGTACAGGAGACAAGGATCAAGACCATCCCCATGGAAAAGAAATGCAAAAAAGCAAAATGGCTGTCTGGGGAGGCCTTACAAATAGCTGTGAAAAGAAGAGAAGCGAAAAGCAAAGGAGAAAAGGAAAGATATAAACATCTGAATGCAGAATTCCAAAGACTAGCAAGAAGAGATAAGAAAGCCTTCCTCAGCGATCAGTGCAAAGAAATAGAGGAAAACAACAGAATGGGAAAGACTAGAGATCTCTTCAAGAAAATCAGAGATACCAAAGGAACATTTCATGCAAAGATGGGCTCGATAAAGGACAGAAATGGTATGGACCTAACAGAAGCAGAAGATACTAAGAAAAGGTGGCAAGAATACACAGAAGAACTGTACAAAAAAGATCTTCATGACCCAGATAATCATGATGGTGTGATCACTGACCTAGAGCCAGACATCCTGGAATGTGAAGTCAAATGGGCCTTAGAAAGCATCACTATGAACAAAGCTAGTGGAGGTGATGGAATTCCAGTTGAGCTATTTCAAATCTTGAAAGATGATGCTGTGAAAGTGCTGCACTCAATATGCCAGCAAATTTGGAAAACTCAGCAGTGGCCACAGGACTGGAAAGGGTCAGTTTTCATTCCAATCCCAAAGAAAGGCAATGCCAAAGAATGCTCAAACTACTGCACAATTGCACTCATCTCACACACTAGTAAAGTAATGCTCAAAATTCTCCAAGCCAGGCTTCAGCAATATGTGAACCATGAACTTCCAGTTGTTCAAGCTGGTTTTAGAAAAGGCAGAGGAACCAGAGATCAAATTGCCAACATCCGCTGGATCATGGAAAAAGCAAGAGAGTTCCAGAAAAACATCTATTTCTGCTTTATTGACTATGCCAAAGCCTTGGACTGTGTGGATCACAATAAACTGTGGAAAATTCTTCAAGAGATGGGAATACCAGACCACCTGATCTGCCTCTTGAGAAATTTGTATGCAGGTCAGGAAGCAACAGTTAGAACTGGACATGGAACAACAGACTGGTTCCAAATAGGAAAAGGAGTTCGTCAAGGCTGTATATTGTCACCCTGCTTATTTAACTTCTATGCAGAGTACATCATGAGAAACGCTGGACTGGAAGAAACACAAGCTGGAATCAAGATTTCTGGGAGAAATATCAATAACCTCAGTTATGCAGATGACACCACCTTATGGCAGAAAGTGAAGAGGAACTCAAAAGCCTCTTGATGAAAGTGCAAGTGGAGAGTGAAAAAGTTGGCTTAAAGCTCAACATTCAGAAAATGAAGATCATGGCATCTGGTCCCATCACTTCATGGGAAATAGATGGGGAAACAGTGGAAACAGTGTCAGACTTTATTTTGGGGGGCTCCAAAATCACTGCAGATGGTGACTGCAGCCATGAAATTAAAAGACACTTACTCCTTGGAAGGAAAGTTATGACCAATCTAGATAGCATATTCAAAAGCAGAGACATTACTTTGCCAACAAAGGTCCATCTAGTCAAGGCTGTGGTTTTTCCATTGGTCATGTATGGATGTGAGAGTTGGACTGTGAAGAAGGCTGAGCGCCGAAGAATTGATGCTTTTGAACTGTGGTGTTGGAGAAGGCTCTTGAGAGTCCCTTGGACTGCAAGGAGATCCAACCAGTCCATTCTGAAGGAGATCAGCCCTGGGATTTCTTTGGAAGGACTGATGCTAAAGCTGAAACTCCAGTACTTTGGCCACCTCATGCGAAGAGTTGACTCATTGGAAAAGACTCTGATGCTGGGAGGGATTGGGGGGAAGGGGAGAAGGGGACGACAGAGGATGAGATGGCTGGATGGCATCACTGACTCGATGGACGTGAGTCTGAGTGAACTCAGGGAGTTGGTGATGGACAGGGAGGCCTGGCGTGCTGCGATTCATGGGGTTGCAAAGAGTCGGACACGACTGAGGGACTGATCTGATCTGATCTGATCTGAGAGTGGGGCTGGAGTATGTGGACTCCATTTTTCTTCACTGAGTTTTAAATACATTTCTGTCAGCATCATTAGTTCCTAATTATAGTTACATCTGGAAACAAGATCATAAAATGTGAACACTCTTATTATCTATCATCATTATCCATTGAATACATCATGAAAGACTGTCCCAATCCATAATTACCCTGCCAGTAATACTGCTATGTATACCACATTCAGAAAATTTTATGAAAATTCAAAAGATACATATTCTATATATCAGCTTCAGAAAAGTTCATACAAAATGATCTGAAGGAAAGATCCTAAGTGCAGAGACATTTCCTGTTGCAGCCAGGCAGTCACTGAGGTTCCCAATCAGTGCTAAAGTAGCACGTCTCACCAGGTGATAACCTTGAAGTTGATGCTTTCTAAAGGGAACAGGCTCTGAGTGGTCAAAGGCTTTGACTCACAGAGCGAGGAGACAAACGATGAGGAAAGGAAGACCACCACGCTCAGACAGGGTGGTTTCTGGCCAAAGCATTAGTCTTGGAGACTGCAGGAATGTTTCGGTCTTGACATCTAGAAGCAGTCCAACTCTGGATTTTTAGCTCAAGATCATAGGATGAGGAAGTAACAAAGTCAGTACCAGAGACCAAGTTACTCGACTCCTGTTGGATCGATGCTTTCCAGCACTTGGGCTGTGCTCAGTTAGTCCTGTCCGACCCTTTGTGACTCTTTGGACTGTAGCCTGCCAGGCTCCTCTGTCCCTTGGGATTCTCCGGGCAAGAATGTTGGAATGGGTTGCCATTTCCTCTTCTGCAGATCTTCCCGGCCCAGGAATCAAACCCCCATCTCCTGTATCTCCTGCTTTGCAGGTGGATTCTTTACCTCTGAAGGAAGAAGCCTTCCTTGATGCAGGAGACCTGGCTTTGATCCATGGGTCAGGAAGATCCCCTGGAGGAGGGCATGGCAACCCACTCCAGTGTTCTGGCCTGGAGACTCCCATGGACAGAAGAGCCTGGCAGAATCCGTGGGGTTGTAAAGAGTCGGACACGACTCAGTGACTAGCACTTTCACTTTTTTTTCCAGGGTCCTAGGAAGATACAGGTCATCCCAGGTGCCTTTGTCTCCAGCCTGCCTGGGGCACAGCTAAGGTTGCCTGGGCTGCCATCAGTCCCGGAGATTCCCTGACACCTGAGGTCTATCCCGCTGACCATGGATGTTACCACTGCTTTACTTGCTTGAGAGTTCTTAGAGAAGCAGTTGTACCCATGCTCAGAATGACTGATGGATATGAATATGGGGCCAATCTGGGCACCAGCCATCGTGTCTGCAGAAGCTACAGAGCTGCTTTGGACAACACACCTGGCTGTCCCCCAGGGTCAAGGACTTCCCTCCTTGAGCTCACCATTCCAGGACTCACCACTCCAGCAACTGTACAGGAAGGGAGTTCTTGGGGAAAAGTGGGGAGGTGGGGAGACTTTCCCTAAACTCTTCCTAAGAGTTTTCTACATTTATTTGATAAACAGTAGCTGAATACTCACTTATTGACCCATGACCCATTCATGCATTTACTCATTCATTCAAGAAACTTTTGCTGAGCACCTAATAGATGCCAGCGTTATGATCTCCACTGGGTATACATCAGTGAATCAGACACAGCCATTGCCTTCAAGGAGCTCACAGTCAACACCCACATACTGAAGGTCCAGGGGTGCGATGACAGAGGAAGGGCTCTGATGGGCCCAGCTTAAGTTCCTTCGTGGACATGACTCTAAGCAAGCAAGTGTGGTGTTCTGATTGGCTAGGCCTGGATCACATGTCCATCACTCTGGCCGGGAGACCGAGACCTCTCATCAGAATCGCAGGTGTGTTGTAGGAAAGCAAAAAATATCTCCAAAGATATGATGGATGATGCATGTGGAGGAATCAATGCTGCCATCAGAAGAAGCGGGACAACTTGTCATGAGCAGGGGAAAAGGGAAAATATGCCCTACTCCCTTTTTATAAACTTTTCCTACCCTACTTTGGGGAAACAGTGGAAACAGTGTCAGACTTTATTTTTTGGGGCTCCAAAATCACTGCAGATAGTGATTGCAGCCATGAAATTAAAAGATGCTTACTCCTTGGAAGGAAAGTTATGACCAACCTAGACAGCATATTCAAAAGCAGAGACATCATTTTGCCAACAAAGGTCCATCTAGTCAAGGCTATGGTTTTTCCATTGGTCATGTATGGATGTGAGAGTTGGACTGTGAAGAAAGCTGAGTGCTGAAGAATTGATGCTTTTGAACTGTGGTGTTGGAGAAGACTCTTGAGAGTCCCTTGGACTGCAAGGAGATCCAATCAGTCCATTCTGAAGGAGATCAGCCCTGGGATTTCTTTGGAAGGAATGATGCTAAAGCTGAAACTCCAGTACTTTGGCCACCTCATGCGAAGAGTTGACTCATTGGAAAAGACTCTGATGCTGGGAGGGATTGGGGGCAGGAAGAGAAGGGGACGACAGAGGATGAGATGGTTGGATGGCATTACCGACTCGATGGACGTGAGTTTGAGTGAACTCCGGGAGTTGGTGAACTCCACAGAGAGGGCTGCCGTGCTGTGATTCATGGGGTCGCAAAGAGTCGGACACTACTGAGCAACTGAACTGAACTGAACCCTACTTTGATAAAAGCAGATATGCTTTTACTGGGTAAAAAGACTTGCAAATTTATAAATAAGGTTTAAAATACATACTTTGAAATGACAGTGAGAATTTAAAAAGTGCCTACAAACTTAAGAAAAGATGGATTTTTTTTAATAGCCATGATAGCAAATGGCTTCTGGCATCATTTTTTAAAATTAATTAATTTATTTTAATTGGAGGCTAATTACTTTGCAATACTGTAGTGGTTTTTGCCATACATTGACATGAATCAGCCGTGGGTGCACATGTGTTCCCCATCCTGAACCCTGCTTCCACCTCCCTCCCCGTCCCATCCCTCGGGGTCATCCCAGTGCACTGGCCCTGAGCACCCTGTCTCATGCATCGAACCTTACTGGCGATCTATTTCACATATGATAATATACATGTTTCAATGCTATTCTCTCAAATCATCCCACCCCCATCTTCTCCCACAGAGTTCAAAAGTCTGTTCTTTATATCTGTGTCTTTTTTTCTGTCTCGCATACAGGGTCATCATTACCATCTTTCTAAATTCCACATATATGCATTAATATACTGTATTGGTGTTTTTCTTTCTGACTTGCTTCACTCTGTATAATAGGCTCCAGTTTCATCCACCTCATTAGAACTGATTCAAATGCATTCTTTTTAATGGCTGAGTAATACTCCATTGTGTATATGTACCACAGCTTTCTTATCCATTCATCTGCTGATGGACATCTAGGTTGCTTCCATGTCCTGGCTATTATAAACAGTGCTGCAATGAACATTGGGGTACACGTGTCTCTTTCAATTCTGGTTTCCTCGGTGTATATGGCCCAGCAGTGGGATTGCTGGGTCGTATGGCAGTTCTATTTCTAGTTTTTTAAGGAATCTCCACACTGTTCTCCACAGTGGCTGTACTAGTTTGCATTCCCACCAACAGTGTAGAGGGTTCCCTTTTCTCCACACCCTCTCTAGTCTGTTCCCATAGATCAAGGCAATACCCACCGCTCAGTGAACATGCAGTCAGTGCTCAGCAAGTAAAGCAATCAGTGTTGTCTTTTACTTCTAAAAGTCAATCAGCAGTGGACTAACCCTGGTAAATATACCAGGACTGCTAACTAGTCAGCACGTGACCATGCTTCTACAGAGGAAGGCAACCTCTTATACCTCTGCAAGTCTCCCAAATCCATGAATGAACTCTGTGCTTCCCCAAAGCTAGTAGAATATCAGTACTTTTGTTCAGCTCAGAGAGACTGTATCAAACCAGCTTACCTCTCCCTTACTGTAAAGTGAGCAATAAATTGAACTTTTTTTTTTTCTGGTTTCATTTGGCTTGAACATTTTTGGAATTCTGTTTTTATTGATAGTGTCTTTGAGCATATATCTTTGTACAGCTTTTTTTGTGGTTAGTCTAGGTATTAGATACACAACTCATCATAGTCTACTGGTATCAACATTTTATGTTTGCTGCTGCTAAGTCGCTTCAGTCGTGTCCGACTCTGTGCGACCCCAGAGATGGCAGCCCACCAGGCTCCCCCGTCCCTGGGATTCTCCAGGCAAGAACACTGGAGTGGGTTGCCATTTCCTTCTCCAATACATGAAAGTGAAAAGTGAAAGTGAAGTTGCTCAGTCGTATCCGACTCTTAGTGACCCCATGGACTGCAGCCTAGCAGGCTCCTCCGTCCATGGGATTTTCCAGGCAAGAGTACTGGAGTGGGGTGCCATTGCTTTCTCCGAGTGAAGTGCAAAAACCTTACTTTTTTTTCCAACGTTTTACTCTCCCTCATCTTAAATATTTCTTCTACCTACATTGAGAATCAAGTTAGACTGTTTTTTCTTTTTTCTCTTCTTCTGGGACTTGTTGTAGTCCCAAATGTCTCAGAGGTTTTGTTCACTTTTTTCAATCTGCTTTCTCTCTGTTTTTCAAATTAGGTATCTTCAATCTCACTGATTCTTTCCTCTGTCTCCTCCATTTTTCTAGTTAGCCCTTTCACTGACTTTTAAATTTTAATTTTGGCTTTTATAATTTTTAGTTCCCAAATATTCATTTGTTCTTCTTTGTATTTTCTTTTTCTTTGGTAAGATGTTCTGCTTTTTCATTTGTCTCAAGTGTTTTCATAATAGCTTATTAAAGCATTTCTTTGGTGACTGGTGTATAATCCTTGTCAGTTAACCTTTACTATCATCTATGTCATTAAGGTGTTGGCATCTGTTGATTGTCTTTTCTCATTAAGTTTGAGCTCTTCCTAGTTCTTGGTATAAGTGATGTTTGATTGAAAGCTGGACCCTTGGGGTTTTATGTTATAAGGATGTGAATCTTCATTTGAATATTGGGTTTTTGCTGGCTTTCCCAGATCTGATGTGTTTCATCACTGCCATAATGAGGGGTGGTTCTCCCCTTTTTCTTTTTGGATAACCAGGGGGAGGGTATCTTTGTTATTTTGTCACTGCAGGAGTGACAGTGAAGGGCTTCCAAGGCTGGGCTCAGAAGGCCACCCAGCTCCTAGGAATCCCTGATGGCGTCCACTCTGCAAGCCTTCAGCCACGCTTCAGGTGAGAAGCGTGGATTTCCTAAGGCTGCCCTGTGGGGAAACTGTACAGAATCACAGAGAGAGAGAAAGGGCGAGAGACCCGAGGCGCACCAGCCACTTCAGTCCTCAGTTGATCGGGGCTTCGCAGCCCAGGCACCAGAGGTGGAGTGAAGAAGCCACAGGATGACCTCAGTCCCACGGCCACCTAATCGCAACTGTACGAGAGACCTCAAAAGAGAACTGCCTAGTGGGAGGTTTCTCAGCCGCAGAGCAGACAGGCTCTCCCCGCGGGCGCGGCCCTGTGTGCCGCAGCTCGTCCGGCGCCTCCCTGGGCTCTGCTCACTAGATGCGAGCAGCGCCTCCCCAGTCGTGACAACTCAAAGCGTCACCCGACACTTCCCTGGAAACACCATCCCGAGCTGGCTAGCTGTTCTCAGTCAGCCCCAGATTTGTGAGGTACTGTTACTGTCTTTAAACCATTGTTTGGGGGTGATTTGCGACATAGCAATAGATCATCAGAGGGGGGCCAAGGAGGCCAGGACACAGAACATCTTCACCCCCTCCTCAAGCCCACCTGATGCCGACGGAAGAGCTGGGCTCTGCGGTCTGCTTCTGGAATGCTTCTGGTGGGCTCTCCATCACATCTAGGTATGCGTATGCATGTATTCATCACGTACAGGCTTCCCAGTGGTGAAGAATCCACCTGCCAGTGCAGGACGTGCAGAAGAGGCTAGAGACAGACTCGATCCCTGGGTCAGGAAGATCCCCTGGGGTTGGAATGGCAACCCACTGCGGTATTCTAGCTGAAAAAATTCCATGGACAGAGGAGCCTGGTGGTCTACTGCCCATAGGGCTGCAAAGAGTCAGACACGACTGAGCACACGTGCACACACACACAGCACAGATCTGTGATATTTAGGTATGTATTCATTTATCATATATGGGTATATAAACGATCCTTTTATAGACAGGGTTTATAGTGACATAATAAGACACATACACATTACAAAAACATGCTTTTTATATAAATACACACAAGACAGTTAAATAAAAAGAAAAGAAAAAACTGGAATCATTCAGGAGTATGGGAAAATAATTGCTTTAGAAAGAGCAAAGTGGTTGATGATTCCATTCCCTTTTCATCTTTCTGAAAACAAGAGAAACACATTGATGTTTTATTATAAACTAATTTGTGGGTATTACAAGTTTTTGTGTCCCTACATCCTAAGAGGAATTTACAACATGGATTTTTAGATGAAAGACACCAAAAATGTCATCAACACAGTTTTATGTCTATAAAATTTGCAGGGAAAAAAAAATCTCTCTTTGGCCAAGGACCTCACACTAAATCGTAACTCAAAGGAGGTATTTCTGTCAGAATGAAGTTGATGTTGCCTGCATTTTTGATGATTTAGCAAGATACCAGGATAGCATTTAGAGAAAGCAGTACAACAAGGAACATAGTTTGAATAGTAGCTAACTCAGCAGCAACCCTATTTCTGACAAATACTATCTCGTGGGGTCATCTGTTACTTACAGCCTTCCTATTTGAGACCCATTGTTCTTAAAAGAAGATTTTATATGTATATGAAGAAATGCTTGCTTTCTCTTGTTTGTTTTCTGGGGTGTGGAAAATCCATGAATGGGATCAAGTTATTAATCGGTTATTAAAAAGGAAAAAGGAATGTGGGGATACAAAACACTCTGGATATCCCCCTCCCTTTTTCCTTTTTAAATTACTACTGTACTGCTCAGTACAGAGCTTCCCTGCAGCTCAGACAGTAAAGAATCTGCCCACCATGCAGGAGACCCGGGTCTGATCCCTGGGTTGGGAAGATCCCTTGGAGAAGGGAATGGCAGCCCACTCCAGTGTTCTTGCTGGAGAATCCCAAGGACAGAGGAGCCAGGCAGGCTATAGTTTGTAGGGTCACTTAGAGTCAGGCACGACTGAGCGACTAACACTACTACACTTAATCCATGAATGCAGTCAAGTTATTAATCAGTTTTTTAAAAAGAAAAAAGGGATGTGGGATACAAAACACTCTGGATCCCCCCTCCCTTTTTCCTTCTTAAACTACTACTGTATTGAGCTCAAGGAGCTCAGCCTGGTGCTCTGTGACAACCTAGAGGGGTGGGATGGGGTGGCAGGTGGGAGGAAGATTCCAGAGGGAGGGGGTGTATATACCTATGGCTGATTCATGCTGATGTATGGCAGAAACCAACACAACATTGTAAAGCAATTAGCCTCCAATTGAAAATAAATAAATTATATAAAAAAGAAATCAAATAATTAAAAAAACCCCACTCTGGACTTCCATGGCTATCTTCTTACATGCTTGAAGATTCCATCCAAAGATTTTGACTCTTGTAATTGGGATCATAGTGCAAGATCTTTATTAGCATTCCTAACGGCCAAGGACAGGTTAATGGCATCTCTAAATATCTTATATTGTTCAAGCTGTTTTTCTCCTCAAGGTAAGGAATGTAAATCTAGATTTTGGTAGAAGAGTCTGGGCTGAAACTGTTTGCTGTAGAGAATGAGGTGGTTAGAATGTCCCTTGGACCATTTCTTCTTAAATACAGATTTTAAACAGTGCTTTTTAACAATGCCGTGAAGCAGACAGATTACGAGGCGTTGTTAGAAGGCAGTCCACTCACTGAAGACCCTGGACCCCCAGGCAGCCCAAGACAGGAGCTACTTCATCTCTATCTGAGAATCACCAGAGTAGGATCTGAGGGAGTGTACGGTATTATTTTGGGGTCATGTTTGAATAATTTAGAATATTAGCATCGAATCTGGCATGCACGAATCTTAGCCTGTCGATTAGTGGAACAGAGTCAATGTTAGAAAGCCTTTGCTGAATTCCAACTTCTGCCTTGTAAGAGAAACCACCAGGAGTAACTTGAGAATCCCTCCGCTGCTCTATGGGAGGCAAATCTGATCCCCCCATGAGTATATTACGGTGATTATTAAGGATGAAGAACTTTGCTGCCTTTCACTGGGTTGAGAGGCAGATGAGTTTGCCCTCCTGGTGGGTAGATGAGTATACCATCTTGTCACTCTTGGTGGGTGGCAATACGCTGCTTTCTTGAGAACAAACATCCCTCAAATCCCATAGGAGTCTTTGTAAAAAAATTATTTATTTATTTATGTTTGACTGCCCTGCATCTTTGTTGCTGTGTGCAAGCTTTCTCTAGTTGCAGTAAGGGGGGTTCTACCCTTTGTAGGGGTGCACGGGCTTCTCCTTGCAGTGACTTCTCTTGTTGCAGGGCTCAGGCTCTAGGTGTGTGGGCTTCAGTAGTTGCAACTCATGGACTCTAGAGCATGGGCTCAGTAGTTGTGGCACAGGGGCTGAGTTGCTCTCAGCATGCAGAATCTTCCCGGCCCAGGGGTCGAACCCCCTGTCTCCTGCATTGGCAGGCAGATTCTTATCCACTGCACTGCCAGGGAAGTCTCCATACAAGGCTGAAGATGGGTTTTGCTGTTGTTTTTAAAGTAAACAGAGACCTCTGATTTTAATGGGGGTCATCTGCCATATGATCCAAAAAAAAGCCATCAGAAGCCTTTGAGTGAAAGGTCTCAGGACTACTGTTGTGCTAAGAAGGGCAGGCAGGCCCAGGAAGGTTAATTGCCAAGTGTGAAACATAGCATCACTACCATTAGGCTGAACTGAGGATCTAAGTTATGAAGACACAGCTGTGATATACCTTTGGCCCTCCACCTCTTCAAAAGTTCATTTCAGTTTTCAACCATCGGCTGGAAACAAGTTTTAGTATCTGTGTGTCAGATGGAGTAAGATGGCCTAAGGAAATCATAGTGCTTGATGAAGTCCATTTCTTGGTTCCAAACAAACGCAGTCACCTTTGATCCGCAGCTCAGTCCAGAGTCAGGGCTTCTCCGGTAGCTCAGAAGGTAAAGAATCTGCAGGCGACATGGGAGGCCCAGGTTCAACCCCTGGGTCAGAAAGATCCCCTGGAGAAGGGAATGGCAACCCCCTCCAGCAGTCTGGCCTGGAGAATCCCAGGGACAGAGGAGTCTGGTGGGCTGTGGTCCATGGGGTCACAGAGTCAGACACGACTGAGCGACGAGCACCTTCACTTCTTTACTTTTCAGCCCAGGGTGACAAGGTGGTGCAGGTTAACTGCAAGTCCATACTTTGAGAGTGAATTCTGACTTTGTTCTTGGAAGATACGCTCTTTTGAGTCTGTTGGTTTGAATTCCTTGTGATGGTTTTCACGGTCTGACAGTGAGGCATGTTATCTGTAAATCACAGTGATTAAGAATGAGATCTTCTTGTGCCCCCTAGAGACACTGTTTCTTAGAACAGTTTATTAAGATGTCACTTTTAGAAGGACCTTTCATCTTCATGTCCAGAACTCAGTAATACTTTGAGTCACTTTTGTGCAGCTTGATTTCAGCCACTTTGGAACTTAAAGGCTTGAGTTCACGTGAAAAGGGCACTGGTCTGGTGACTGATCCTTTCAAATTATAATATATTAATTATTCATAGATTTAAATCTCAATTTCCCACATAGTAGCTGAGTTATATTGTACAAGATTTTAACCTCTTTAAATCTATAATTTCCTTTTTTTTTTTTTTTGGTAAAATTAGGATAATAATTGTACTTTCCTCTTTGGATTGTTACATGAATTAAATGAAATAATGTAAAGTTCAAAGCTCAGTTCCTGATGCACAAGCTGCCTGTGGAAAATATTAGACCAAATAATGACTGCAGATATTTGGGAACTGACAAGAAAGCTGAGCCCCAAAGAATTGATGCTTTTGAATTGTGGTGTTGGAGAAGACTCTTGAGAGTCCCCTGGACTGCAAGAAGATCCAACCAGTCCATCCTAAAGGAAATCAGTCCTGAATATTCATTGGAAGGACTGATACTGAAGCTGAAACTCCAGTACTTTGGGCACATGTTGCGAAGAGTGGACTCGTTGGAAAAGACCCTGATGCTGGGAAAGACTGAAGGCAGGAGGGCTATCAAAAGCTATGCGTGGGAGGTCTGGCTGCTCGCCACTTAGATGCCAGTAAACCAGCCAGGTTGGTGGAAAGGAAAGTTTATTTCAGGTGCCAGCAACTGGGGTGGAGAGGGTGGCAGACATCTGTTCAAAGGCTGATTCCCACCCCCCACCCTCCCACTGACAAGCAGGGGGTGAGAGCGTTTATAGACAGAGTGATGGGGGGTGGGTTACATGCAGAAACAGCACAGTCAGCTCTAACAGTCATCTTCAATTGGTCGTCAGTGGTCCGACTAGCATCATCTTGGTTGTTTTAGGCACAGTTAATCTTTAGTTCTGGGGTGCACTTGTTCCCATTTCTTTGCAGCCAGTTCTCGGAATTGTGGCAGCTCCTGGGTAGAGTCTGGTCACCATGTAGTTACCTTCTCCACCTGGTGTTTTGGTATCTAAGACGGCTTACAGGATGTGGCTCAGAATATTATCTATAGCCCTTGAGAACTAAAGGTCCTTGACTATGTTTAATTACCACATTATTATTTAGTCTCCTGAGACTGTTTTCCTTTGTTTCAGCATTTCTCACTTCTCTGATTAAACTTATATTTTGACTAAAGTTGTCTACAGGCAGAGAACATGGTGAGGGGTGGGCAAGAACCATATGGTCTTGCTCTGTTTCAGGAGGAGAGGAGAACGACAGAGGATGAGATGGCTAGATGGCATCACTGACTCCATGGACGTGAGTTTGAGTGACCTTCAGGAGTTGGTGATGGACAGGGAGGCCTGGCATGCTGCAGTCCATGGGGTTGCAAAGAGTCAGACACGACTGAGCAACTGAACTGAGCTGAACCGAATCTATCAAACTCAGTTTCTTATAGCTCAAAGAACTGGTCAAGCAATTCTATTTTCTTACTATAATTGTAGATAGTAAGGATGTTTTGGAATAACTTTAACTTGGATTCAGTGGAATATTTTATAATATAAAAAAGTCGAAAATAAGGTAAGTTCAAATATTTAAACATATTTTATTTATTTTTATTTTTGGCTGTGCTGAGTCTCTATTGCTGTGCAGGCTTTTCTCTGAATTTGGCAATAAGGAGTTCATGATCTGAGCCACAGTAAGCTTCCAGTCATGTTTTTGCTGGCTGTATAGAGCTTCTCCATCTTTGGCTGCAAAGAACATAATCAATCTGATTTTGGTGTTGACCATCTGGTGATGGCCATGTGTAGAGTCATCTCTTGTGTTGTTGGAAGGGGGTGTTTGCTATGACCAGTGCATTCTCTTGGCAAAACTCTATTAGCCTTTGCCCTGCTTCATTCTATACTCCAAGGCCAAATTTGCCTGTTACTCCAGGTATCTCTTAACTTCCTACTTTTGCATTCCAGTCCCCTTTAATGAAAAGGATATCTTTTTTGGGTATTAGTTTGTGAAGGTCTTGTAGGTCTTCATAGAACCATTCAACTTCAGCTTCTTCAGCATTACTGGTTGGGGCATAGACTTGGATTACTGTTATATTGAATGGTTTGCCTTGGAAAAAGCAGAGACATTACTTTGCCAACAAAGGTCTGTCTCATTCCATCAGTCACATATGGATGTGAGAGTTAGACTATAAAGAAAGCTGAGCGCTGAAGAATTGATGCTTTTGAACTGTGATGTTGGAGAAGACTCTTGAGAGTCCCTTGGACTGCAAGAAGATCCAACCAGTCCATCCTAAAGGAGATCAGTCCTTAATATTCATTGAAAGGACTGATGCTGAAGCTGAAACTCCAAAGCTTTGGCCACCTAATGCGAAGAGCTGACTCATTGGAAAAGATTCTGATGCTGGGAAAGATTGAAGGCAGGAGGAGAAGGGGATGACAGAGGATTAGATGTTTGGAGGGCATCACTGACTCAATGGACATGTTTGAGTAAGCTCCGGGAGTTGGTGATGGACAGGGAGGCCTGGTGTGCTGCCGTCCATGGGGTCGCAAACAGTTGGACACGACTGAACGACTGAACTGAACTGAACTGTGCTGGGTCTCTATTGCTGTGCAGGCTTTTCTCTAATTGTGGGGAGTGGGGTCTACTCTGCAGTCGCGGGGTGTGGGCTTCTCATTGGGGTGGCCTCTCGTCGTGGAGCACGGGCTCTAGGGCATTTGGGTCAGTGGTTGTGGCGCGTGGGCTCAGTAGTTGCAATTCCTGGGCTCCAGGGCACAAGCTCAATTGTTGTGGTGCATGGACTTCGTTGCTCCGAGGCGTGTGAGATCTTCCTGGACCAGGGATCAAACCTGTGACTCCTGTATTGGCAAGCAGATTCTTTATCACGGAGCTGCCAGGGAGGCCAAATAAGGTCAAATTTTAATTTTCTGAGTGAGTCCAATACTGACATAAGTTACTAAGTACAACTTTTTAGGGTAGAATATAACAAGAGTTTGTTAAATAGACATATACCTCTCTTTCAGACATCAATTAGAAAATGTTTTGTTGTTCAGTTGGTAAATCGTGTCCAACTTTTTCAACCCCCTGGACTGCAGCACACTGGACTTCCCTGTCCTTCACTATCTCTTGAAGTTTGCTTAAACTCATGTGCATTGAGTCAGCAATGCCATCCAACCATCTCATCCTCTGCCATCCCCTTTTCCTCCCACCTTCAATCTTTCCCAGCATCAAAGTCTTTTCCACTGTCAGCTTTTCCCATCAGGTGGCCAAAGTACTGGAGTTTCAGCTTCAGTATCAGTCCTTCCAATGAATATTCAGGACTGATTTCCTTTAGGATTGACTGGTTTGATCTCCTTGCAGTCCAAGGGACTCTCAAGAGCCTTCTCCATCACCATAGTTTTAAAGCAGCACAGTTTGAAAGCATCAGTTCTTTGACGACCAGCCTTGTTCATGGTCCAACTCTCACATCCATACACGACTCCTGGAAAAACCATAGATTTGACTAGATGGAACTTTGTTGGCAAAGTGATGTCTCTGCTTTTTAATACACTGTCTAGGTTTGTCATAGCTTTTATTCCAAGGAGGAAGCATTAGAAAACAATCATTTCAATGTGTCTAGGATGTCCATTTCTCTCCAGACAGCCTAACTTTTAGCAGAACTTCTCCCTCCCACATGCTACAGTTGAAACTGAGTCCCTGCATCTATTTTGGCATAAGCAGAATCCCACGCTTTAGTCCTTCTATTTTGGATCATGACTCATGCCTTCTCGTTCCCTAAAATTACTGTCTCGAGGTTGGATTTCCTGCTCACTTTGCTTGTTTGGGCTGAGTGGATTCTTCTTTTCAGTTCCTGTGAAGGATGATGTTTAATTATCCTGAGAAATGTGAATCTCCCAGACATACAGTCCCAGCTAGAGCAGTCTTGGTGATGAGGAGGTTGTGGTCTATGAAAAGAGAAAGCTCTCTGGAGTCAGCCAGGCCTGAGCTCTATTTTTTAATTGAAAGTACAGTTGATTTACAAGAGACATTAGTTTCAACTGCGTTGTTGTTCAGTTGCTCAAGTTGTGTCCGGTTCTTTGGGACCCGATGGACTGCAGCACGCCAGGCTCCCCTGTCCTCTGCTACCTCCCAGAGCTTGCTCAAATTCATGTCCAGTGAGTCGGTGATGCCATTAGACATCTCATCTGCTGACCCCTTCTTCTTTTGCGTTCAATCTTTCCCAGCATCAGAGGCTTTTCCCATGAGTTGACTCTTCATCAGGTGGCCAAAGTGTTGGAGCTTCAGCTTCAGCATCAGTCCTTCCAATGTGATTCAGATTATACCCCACTAAAGTCATGACAAGATGCTGACTAACTCCCTGTGCCACACAACATATCCTTTTGCCATATTATGCAAAGTAGTTTGTATCTCTTCATCCCTTATCACGGTCTTGCCCCTCCCCCCTCCCCTCCTCACTGATGACTACGAGTTTGTTTCCTCGTATCTGTGGGTCTGTTTCTGCTCGCCATGCGCATTACTTGTTTTTTTAGATTCCACAGATAAGTGATGTGTTCCGGTATTTGTCTCCACCTTGCTTATTTCACTGAGCATAATACTCTCTAGGTCTGTGCACATTGCTGCGCATGGCAGAATTTCATTCCCTTTTATAGGCTGAGTCGTAGTCCATTGTATGTCCATTCACCACATCTCCTTGGTCCATTCCTGTTGATGGACTATGACTTGGGTTCAGGTCTGGGTTTTGCCATTGGAGAGGGGAGTAGCCTCTTGTGGCATACATAAGTGAGAAGGCATCTGACCCTTCTGGGGTAAAGTTTCTGGTGTCTGGTTGCAGGTGGCACTGGTGGTAAAGAGCCTGGCTCTCAATGCAAAAGACAGAAGAGATGTGGGTTCGACCCCTGGGTTGAAAAGATCCCTTGGAGAAGGCCAAGGCAACCCACACCAGTATTCTTGCCTAGGGAATCCCATGGACAGAGAAGCCTGATAGGCTACAGTCCATGGGGTCGCAAAGGGTCAGATATGACCGATGCGACTTAGCACGCATGCCCAGTCTTACAGGACAAAGCCAGAAGCAGCTGTGATTCTGTTCCTGCAGCCCTGTGCTATGACTGGATGGCTCTGCTCCTGGCAGTGAGCCTTCTAACCTGGGTTTTCCAGCCCTCCCAAAGATTGTGTTGCAGCCTAATATCATATTAACAAAACTCACTCTGCTTAACCAGAAAAGAGGATTCAGTTTCTGCCACTAAGAACCCAGACGGATACCATCCTTCCCCACCTGCATCCAAATCCAGTCTAGCACCCAGTCCTGCTGATGGAGTCATTTCGATCTGTCCACTTCTCTTTCCCTCTGCTTCTTCCATGGTTCAGAAACTACCTTTTTTGTCCAGATCCCATCCACAGCCTCCTGTTGGCTCTCTGACCCCCAGACCACCGCACTCTAATTCATTCTCCTCACTGACACCAGAGTCATCTCCCTTTGATGCCAACATGCTCATGACACCTCCCAGAGCAAACTCCCTGAGTGCTCAGTGGCTCAGTCATGTCTGACCCTTTGTGACCCCATGGATTGTAACCCACCAGGCTCTTCTGTCCATGGGATTTTCCAGGCAAGAATCCTGGAGTGGGTTGCCATTCCCTCCTCCAGGGGATCTTCCCGATCCAGAGTCGAACCCATGTCTCCTGTATAGGCAATCGGATTCCTTACCACTGACGCCACCTAGACCCCTGCTCTGTGGGATCACTGTCTATTCCTTGGGTGTGCAGTTGGTCCTCTTATCACCAGCTGTGTGTGAATTTACTCTTTCCACCTAAACGTGCTTCTCCCAAATCACCAGGTGATGTTTTAGTCACCTTCCTGGCCTTAGGTAAGGTTTTCTCTGCTTCAGGAAGCAGTTCCCGACTTCTCAAGTTCCAGTTAGGGGCCTTTGTATTCTAGAGCATCCCCAGACGAATTTTACTTGCTGTTTATTTATCTGGATTCCATGCCACACAGAAGGCCCTATGAGAGCTGGAGTCTTTTCTGTTTAGTTGAGAAGTATGCCTCCAAAATCTGCAATGCAACCTGAAACATGTGAGCACTCAAAAAAAGCTAATTAAATGGAGAATGGTGTCAAATGTCTTAGAAAGACCTAAAGTATTAATGTAAGAATTGACCATCATGCATGAATTCTGACAACCTAGAGGCCCCTAATGACCTCAATAGGGGCAGTTTCAGTGGAGAAGTGACAGCTGAGGCCAGGTCTCATGGGGCTAGCAGGAAGTGGACGCAGGAAGTCGCTTGGTTTAGGACATCTTCTCCCACTCCACGACTGGCCAAGATGCCCTTATGAAGTCTATGGGCAGGACAGGCAGTGGACAGAGGAAGGTACTAGATGCCCAGGATATTGGTCTGGAAGAAACAGCAAAGGAGCTGAGGCACCAGCACAGGCTGAATTCTCCGCGAGGCACCGGAAGCAGCGTCTAGAACCCCCAGGACTTGCAGGGGCCCACGAGATTGTTTTAATTTCATTTTTAATAAGAAGAACAAAATCTGCCTAGAATCCTCATGAGTCTACACTCATGATGCTTGGATTATAGTCTTCCTTATACCAACACAGTCAAGAAATATAATTGGTGACATTATTTAACAGAGGAAGGAGATCCCATAGGAAAAGGGCCCCCAGCCCACGGCAATCACAATGCACCCCAGCGACTTTGCTGACCTCAGGAAGTCTAGTTTTGCCTCTGAGATTAATTTGTCATGAATCAGGTCACCCCCTTTCTTCTTTCTCTCAGCTGTTGGGCCCCCACTAGCTTCAGCTCTCCCATGCTTCCTAGGTTGATGTGATGGGGAGACGGCCCTATCCTCTGATATCTCAGAGACTGTGGTTTGGAAAGGTCTTAGAGGTTCCTGGCAAGGCCAAGGGCAAAACTATATTTTATGATTTTTAACTCAGATATTGGGTTCAGCATGTGGGCATGTCTGCGGATTTCTGTTTCCCCTTGGGGTAAGCAAAGTCTACAAGCAAAGATACCATCTTCCTGGAACTGAAGAGGGAGAAAGACCATTCAAACTGCCAACGCAGCACAGGGTCTGGAAACAGGAAGTGCTGACTTTGTTGGATGAAGCGATTAGGAACTACTGTTCATGACCAGAAGGGTGAAGACACCCCGGGGAAAGAACAGGGAGCCTGGGTAAGGATTGCCTCCCCAAGAAGGACACTGAGAGGAACAAAGAAAGCTTAGGGACACCTTTCCCATCCAGACCGACTTTGTTCTAAGGGAAGGTCTAATTTGCTTTAGAGAAACTGGGAAGTTCTCAACTTTACAAGAATCTGCATTTTTTAGAGGAGATAAGTCTCTCTCTAGCCCTTGGTATAGGGGGCCAGGGCGGGGTGTGTGTGGGGGGAAGGGATTGCATTCAGAGTCCATATAAAGGGCTTTGTTTCTTCAGGCTTTTCCATGTGGGAACCACCTGCAGCCAACACACGCAAGGCCTCTGTCTGTGGGAGGGTGAACCAAGGCCTGGTTCAGAGCCTGAGTTCCATGGCTGCACGGCAAATGCTTTGTCTCATAGGAGTGTATCAAATTAAGTCATTAATCCGTTCATCCTCTTAAGCCCCTTCGAATGCTGGAGATTAAGTGTGAAGCGACCCCGCCCGGCCTGCTTCGAGGGCACTTCGATTTGTGCCCAGTGTCTGGTACGGTCACTTGTTTACTGCCTCTCCCCTAGCTCTGCTCTGTGAGACTATAATCTCCACGAGACTGCGGACTGGGCTCTTTTGTCCACTGGTCTGAATTTAGTGCCCAGAACAGCTCCTGGTATGGCTGGATAAATGTTTGTTGCCTGATTTTGGATGAATGAATGAAATTATTTTATCATTCCTAATCCTGAACAAACTGTTAAAAGAAAAATCCAAGAGCTTCATTCATTCAGTTTTGATTACCATTTTCCAAGAATTTGATTTTGGAAATGTTTATAAAGACATGGTAAAATTAACATGGAAACATCAACACTTTTCTTTAATACAAACTTGATATAAGTATGTAACACAGCACTCCCAAGCTCTACCTAAACTTCTTACGTTACTCACTTTAAGGAATTTGAACTTCACTTGAACTAGCAATTGTCTTCAGTAACTTCTAGGTATAGCTTTCACCAGCTCAATAATGCAACTCACCTTTTAGTCATTTGAAATAGTTCTTTCACACAAGGCTAAATCTCCTACTAGGAAAGATTAATCTGTTTGCAATGAGCTCTGCACATGTTCAAAACCTGGTTGGTCTGTTTTGACATTTAAAAGGAAAACAGACTTGGGCTCTGAACCAAATCAAACAGCTCTGCAGGAGTGAGCCATATGGCCTCGTAAAATGATCTAGGGACAGAACTCAGCCTTAAGAGCATCAGGTATTGAAAGTCACATGCAGTGACTGTCTCTTGAGTTCCTCTATTGAAGAGTCAATCCTTTGGGTGTCAAAAGGCTTCTTAATCTTTAAGTTTTCCCCTATAAATTTGGGAGAACTAAATACTCTAAGCCATCATGTCTTGAACAGCCAGTCAAAATTGTGAATTAGTGAGGTAGGGGGATACAAGACAATAGGGAATCTGGGCGGGGTGGGTGGGGGTGGGCATAGATGTTTATGGCTCCTAATTTCTACCCAGTAGCAACTTCAGAGTTTTACTTAGAAGGATGACCACCCAACTTGGGCTGGGGATGGGACGGGGCAGCTGGTGGTGGTGCTTGAAGCTAAGTTTGCATAGTCATTTACATGAAATAAACATAACATCCTTTGTTCCTGTCAAGGTGTGAGGACAGAGCACAAACAGAAATTGTATGGGAAGAACAACTATAGGTCCCACCGGGATGCTGTTCCTGGCTCAGATCCATTGCTGCCCTGTGAAAACTGGGCCCAGCCTTGTTAGAGCACCTGCATTTTCTAAAGAAGTTGGAAGCCTCAATTTTTATGAGAAATATCCTGGTGGTGGTGGCGGTGGTGGTTTAGATTAGGTATCAGAAAAGGCCTGCCTGATAAATAAGGTGACATCTGAGTACCGTCTTGAGGAAACTGCGAAAGAGTGAACCACGAGAGATAATGAAAGATGAAGCAAAGAGTGCACAGCCCTGTGGCTGCAGTGTGCCTGTGAGCCAGAGAGTGGCCACTGTGTCTGAAGAGGACCAGTGGGGAGAAGAGAGGGTGGATACGACGACGGCAGAGGAGGAGCAGGGAGGGCGGAACATGGAAGCCCAGACAGGTCTGGGGAGGGCCTTGATGAGCCCATGATGCGAGTCACCTGGGAAGCTCCTGGGAGGCTTTGACTGCAGGAGTAACTTGAGCCAAGCTGAAATCATTTCTGGCTGATGCCATGGGGAAAATAATTAATTTTTTAAAAAAGGAATGAGAGCGAGATCAGGAGAAAAATGAGAAGGCATATTGTGTTGAATGAAGTTCAGCAGTGACAGTGTTCTCCAAATAAGAGAGAGTGAAAGTGAAAGTCACTCAGTCGGGTCTGCCTTTTTGCAACCCCATGGACTGTATAGTCCATGGGATTCTCCAGGCCAGAATACTGGAGTGGGTAGCCTTGCCCTTCTCCAGGGGATCTTCCCAACCCAGAGATTGAACCCAGGTCTCCTGCATTGCAGGCAGATTCTTTACCAGCTGAGCCACAAGGGAAGCCCAAGAATACTGGAGTGGGTGGCCTATCCCTTCTCCAGGGGATCTTCCCGATCAAAAACTGAACCGGGGTCTCCTGCATTGAAGGCAGATTCTTTACCAGCTGAGCTATGAGGGAAACCCCCAAATGAGAGAGGCTTTAGGTAAAGGGTGGGGATCCCCTGGTGGCTCAGATGGTGAAGAATCTGCCTGAGATGTGGGAGACCCAGATTCAGTCCCTCGGTTGGGAAGATCCCCTGGAGAAGGGAATGGCTACCCACTCCAGTATCCTTGCCTGGAGAGTTCCATGGACAGAGGAGCCTGGCAGGTTACCGTCCGTGGGGTCACAAAAAGTCGCAACTCACACTGCATAAAAGGTGGTTTCTCTCTCATTCATAAGTTCAGAGGTCTGAATCTAGAGGTCGATGAGAGCTTTGTTTGCCAAGTCCTCAGGGAATCAATAACTTTTCAAGTCATTACTCTAAGGACTTATCTAGGGCCCGAATGCAGATAGAAAAGAGCAAACTTAAGGCTGCCTATCTGTGGGTTAAAGAGTCAACTGTTTAGCAGGAAGCAGGATGAGAAAAAGATAAAGAGAAAGCCATAAAAGGTACCTTACAACTATCTCTTATGGAAGCTTCCTAGAAGTTCTGTAGATTTTCTGCTTATATCCTCTTGGCTACACAGACGTTTCCACTTATATCCCCTTGGCTACAACAAGCTGCAAAAAGTGTTAGAAAAATCTAAATTTTGTTAAAAATTCTATCAGTGTAGAAGGAGGGAATCTAGATATTGGGAGGAAATAAGCAGGTTTTTAAAATGTATTTTTAAATTTGTTTAGGTTGTGCCAGCTCTTTGATTACGGCGTGCAGGGTCTTCAGTTGTGGCGTGCAGACTCTTAGCTGTGCTGCATGAGATCTAGTTCCCTGACCAGGAGTCGAACCTGGGCCCCCTGTATTGGGAGTGGAGTCTTAGCCGTTGGACCACCAAGGAAGCCCCAGAAATAAACAGTCTTGAGCCCAGGACACAATCATAGTAATCCAGTGAGAGATGATGGTGATGGAGGTGGTACAGAGTGGTCAGATTTTGGATATAGTCTGAAGTAGAGGAAAGAGGACATGCTTCTGCACTGGTTGTGGAGGGTTAGGGAAAGAGGATGGAGGCTTTGGCTTAAGCAACTCAAAAGTGGAGCTACTCACATTGAGCAGGATTAAGGAAAATCCTGGGGGACTTCCCTCGTAGCTCAGTCAGTAAAGAGTCTGCCTGCAGGGCAGGAAACCTGGTTTGATCCCTGGGTCAGGAAAACCCCCTGGAGAAAGAAATGGCAACCTACTCCAGTATTCTTGCCTGGAAAATTTCATGGACAGAAGAGCCTGACAGGTTACAGTCCATGGGGTCGCAAAGAGTCGAGCATGACTGGGTGACTAACGCTTACTTACTTACTTGGGCTTCCTCGGTGGTTCAGCGGTAAAGAGACTGCCTGCAATGCAGGAGACGTAGGAGGTGTGGGTTCGATCCCTGGGTCAGGAAGATCCTCTGGAGGAAGGCAAGGCAATCCACTCCAGTATTCTTGCCTGGAAAATTCAATGGACAGAAGATCCTGGAAGGCTACAGTCCATAAGGTCACAAAGAGTTGGACACGACTGAATTGATCAAGCACGCATGCAAGAATAATCGAGTTTGATTTTTGGGAGAGTTAATTCGGCACCCAAGTGGAGATGTCAGGAAGGCAGTTGGATATGCAAACCTGGGGTTAAAGGGAGACATGTAGCTTAGAACAAGAAATCCATCTTCATAGACATGGTGTCAAAAGCTACAAAACTTGACAAGATCTTCTAGAGAATGAGTGTACATCAGTTCAGTTCAGTTCAGTCACTCAGTCGAGTCTGACTCTTTGCGACCCCATGGACTGCAGCACACCAGGCTTCCCTGTCCTTCACCATCACCCAGAGCTTGCTCAAACTCGTATCCATCGAGTCGGTGATGCCATCCAGCCATCTCCTTCTCTGTCTGAGTGTACATAGCAAAGAATGAACATAAGACATGGAGCCCAAGGCATCCCAACATCAGAGGCTGGGGAAATGGAGAAGTGTCCAGTAAGGAGGGCAAAGAACTGAGAGGGCGGGTCCCTGGATATCAAGAGAATCAAGTATTTCACAAAGGCGTGATAGACTGTATGAAATGCTGCAGCAGTGTGTATGCCCAGCAGTGGGACTGCTGGGTCATAAGGCAGGTCTATTTCCAGTTTTTTAAGGAATCTCCACACTGTTCTCCATAGTGGCTGTGCTAGTTTGCATTCCCAGCAACAGCGTAAGAGCGTTCCCTTTTCTCCACACCCTCTCCAGCGTTTATTGCTTGTAGACTCTTGGATCGCAGCCATTCTGACTGGCAAAACCAATACAATATTGTAAAGTTAAAAAAAAAAACAAACATATAAAAATTAAAAAAAAATAAATAAATGCTGCAGCAGGTTGAATAACACAGAGATTATTTATTAGTTGACCATTGGGTTTGGCAACATGAAGGTCATCAGTGATCATGATATCAGCTGCTTCAGTGAAATGGTGAGGGAGAAAGCCTATTTGGAGCGTGTTCAAGAGAGAATGAAATTAGAGAAAGAGTGAATATAGACAAATTGTTTTCAGGGATATATAAAAACTAGCAGAGAAATGAGATAGGAGTTGAAAGGAGGTATGGAGTCAAGTTTTTTGTCTTTTAGAATGAGATCTATTACAGCACATTTTGTGTGTTGATGGGAAAGATGGAGTGTAGGGGAAATTTGAGGATGCAGGAGAGAAAGGAGAGAGTTGTTTGGAGTAAGATCTGTGAGTAGAGAAGAGGAAAGGATGCCCAGTGCACATATGGAGGTTTTGGCTTCAGAAAGGAGCACAGACAATTCACCCAGGAGGGAAGACAAATTACATGCGAGCAGATGAAGGTAGGCAGTAGAGGCCTGGTGGGAGCTCGTGGAAATTCTCCCCTGACTGCTTCTGCTTTCTTACTGAAATAGAATTCCAACTCCTCAGCTCAGAGTGAGAAGGAGAGTAGAGGAGCTAGAGATCTGTGAGGAGAGAAGAAAATATGAACTAGTTCTGTAGGAGACTGGATGAGTGAATGAACTGTGGAAAGGTAATGAAATTGCTGGGCACCACTAGGACCGATGTTATGTCAGCGGTTGTGGGTTTAAAGTTTGTGACTGTGGGAGTGGGCAGACAGTTGGATGGCAGCAGAGAGGGGGGTAAGAAGAAAGGGGGGCAGAGAGAGAAGTGGTGGGGAAGGAGGGCAAGGGTGAAGCGTGGACTCATCCAGGGGAATCACAAGAAGTATGAAGAGACCATACCATCTCACCTCGTCCTAAAGGAATGGGATGGTGATGAGGGACAGTGTAAAGGTCTTGGATTCAACGGATCATCTATAGCCTTTCTTAGAAAAGTTGAGCACCTGTGCACAAATAGACATGACTACTGTTTAGCATGACATGTTAGAGAATGCTAAGCTGCAGTTAAAATAAAATCCAAATTTCAGTGGCTTGAAAAGCATAGAGTCACTATGATAGGATTTGAGTTGGTGGCCTCTCTGCACCACACAGCTACGGAAGAACCCTGCCAGCTTCAGCACGTGCCATTTAGGAGTCATCAAAACCTTCCCGCATCAGTCGGTCAGGAGGGAGAAAAGGCACAGAGGGACAGGTGGCAGAGGCTTCTATGGGCCATGCTTGGGAGTGGCATGATCACTTTAATCATATTCGATTGAAGAGAACTTCGTCATGTCTCTGCTGGGGGTGCTGAGAAGAGAAGTCCAGCTGCGTGCCCAGAAGGAAGGGCAGAAGGGATCTTGGTAGACATCTAGCAATCTGTATCACAATTAGCCCCTTTAGTTACCACCCCCACCCCTTACACAAAACATGCATATTCTTTAGGGGAGAAAAACCCACATTTCATCCGACAATTGTATCGGTTTCGAAGTCTAGGATCTCCAGGTGAGGCTCAGACCACCGCTTCAGGTCCAGATCTGATTTCTCAAAGTCCAGCATGCTCTGAACCAAAAGACAAGTTACCTACCTGCCTTCTCTCTGGTCAGCTAATACACAAGTGGATAGGGTGATCGTGATAAAAACTCTCAGAGAAGTCCCTAGTCCACAGCAATGATGGAATCCTGTTTGGGGGGATATTGTAGGGAACCCCAACCCTTTGAAGAAAATGTCTTGGTAGATTCTGGGCCTGTCCTTTCGGGGGGCTTTCTTGTCTGGGGGGCTTTCTTGTCCATTGTTCTTGGTGGCTAGAGGACAAGAAAATTCTTATCCGTTATTCCCATGGTTATGTATGGGGTGGATATAGGGGAGTATGTTATAAGGAGTTACACACTTTTCAAATTACACTTTCTGCTCCTGTATGAGAGCAATTTTACAGACACAAGCTTGTGGTTTCCGGGCAGTACAGTTTGCCTAAAAACATGAGAGGCTTCTGACTTACTTGGTTGCAGTCAGTTTTGTGTGGAAGCAAATAAGCTCCAACTTCTTTTCTAGGTTGGTTCTACAGTCTTTTTTTTTTTTTTTTCTCAACCCATCCACTTTGCCCTCATGGAATTTGCATTGACGTCTGAAATGATCATCTTAGGTGGCAAGGCAATGTGCTTGATATTATCTTTGTCACTGGGTTGGCTCTCCCTCCTTTTTTATGACCTACAAACCTATCTTCTAGCATTTGATGTACAGATAACACCAGTTTTCCCAGCCCTAAGAAGCACTGAATTCTAAAAGTCTTTTTATGTAGTTTCACTTCAGCTGGCGAACTAGACCATTTTTGCCTGAGATCATCTCTTTCTTGTAATACTTTGCTAAAAGCAATAAATAGCGGCCAATGTACACTAATATTCTTGCTGCTTCTAATTGCTTCCCCTAGAGCTACAGACTTAATAGGCTTTTGGTCTGCCTTCTGAGTGATATCAGAGGTGATAATTGTATTAAGTTATTTTTGCCCCATGGATAACACGAGCTCCAGTTTTCAGTCTTAGATGCGTGCTTGCTTCCTTCCCTTGTTCTGAACACTAAACTAATTCCATACCTTTTAGGTGTTAGCTATGGTACTCACATTCAGGTGATGATTTCAGGTAATTGATTAGGGAATATGATAACATAAGCCCCTGAAATCCAGTGGCTTAAATGAAAAGCATGTTCTTCTCTCACTGAGGGAGCTCAGGGCGGTGGCGGCTGGGGCATAGGATCTCAAGGACCCGAGTGTGATGGTGAGCCTGCTGTTTCCCACACGGTTTCCTTATGGTTCCCTGCCCAGTCGCCTGGAGAGGAAAGCACATGGAGGAGCATGACTGGGGGTTAAGGAGCCTGCCCTGGCAGGGTGCACACGATTTCTGCTCACATTCCACTGGCGAGAACCTAGTCACTTAAGACAACTGTAAAGGAAATCAGGAAATGTACTCCCGTCCAGGAAGAAGGAAGGAATGGATTCAGGCGGTCAGCTTGTGGTCTCTATCTCACACAATAATAAAGAGTGAGGACGAATAAACGGGACGAATTCTTCCTATGTGTGTGTGCTAAGTCGCTTCAGTCACCTCTGACTCTTTGCAACCTTATAGACTGTGGCCGGCCACGCTCCTCTGTCCATGGGCTTCTCCAGGCAAGAATACTGGAGTGGGTTGCCGTGCCTTCCTCCAGGGGATCTTCCGAAACCAGGGACTGAACCTGAGGCTCTTACGTCTCCTGCTTTGGCACGTGGGTGCTTTACCACTAGCGTCGCCTGGTCAGCCCAATTCTTCCTATAGAACATCTTAATGTATTTGAAGTGTCATGACATCATGGGAAGAATAAGAGGAGGATATATATATAAGGTTTATAGAAGGGACAAAGGGCTAAATTAAGGGATTAAAAAAAATCAATGGACAGAATTCATTAAAATCAGTGCCTAATAAAGAAAAAACTTCATCTGATTTGATCTGGTTTGCAGCAACAGAGATAGATGAGAAAACTATCTGTTGAAGATTATTGATTTTTCCATTTCTAGAAGCTGAGGTATCCTTCACTTTGAAAAGACCCTAAGAATAAAAGTGACAACAAGGAGGCTCATTTTAAAGGAGAATACAGTGCACAATACACTTCAATTATATTTCAGATTAAAACAACAATGCTTTGCTTATCACAAGAATTATTTGTTGTTTAGTGGCTAAGTTGTGTCTGACTCTTTGTGACCCCATGGGCTGAAGCACGCCAGCCTCCTGTGTCCTCCACTATCTCCTGGAGTTTGCTCAAATTCGTTTCCATTGAGTCGCTGATGCTCTCTAACCATCTCATCCTCTGTCACCCCCTTCTCCTCCTGCCTTCAATCTTTCCCAGCTTCAGGATCTTTTCCAATGAGTTGGCTCTTCACATTAGGTGGCCAAAGTGCTGGAGCTTCCGGCAAGGACAGATAATAAAACAGAGACCTTATTTAACCAGAGTAAGCAAAAAAACTTTTTTAAAGGAATAATCCAAGACCTCTGATTTTAGGCAGATAGTGGATCACATTAATACCAAAACTTGCATAGCATGTAGAAATTCAGAATACTATATATAATATACAGAAAAAAAATTAAAGTGTGCTTCCAGATATCACATAATAGAAAGAAAATTTGCAGAAGTAAGAAATAAATAAGGAATGAAAAAACAACCATAGGTCCAGACAATGTTATAGGCAAAGTTCTAACAATTCTTCAAAAAATACAAACTGGTCTCATACAAACCAGTCTAGAATATAGAAAAAAAGGGAAATTGTTCCATCTCATTTTATGCCATATGGTAATCTTTGTTTCATCAGCTACGCTAAAGCCGTTGACTGTGTGGATCATGACAAACTGTGGAAGGCTCTTCAAGAGATGGGAATACCAGACCATCTTACCTGTCTCCTGAGAAACCTGTATGCGGGTCAAGAAGCAACAGTTAGAACCCTGTGTGGAACAATGATTGGTTCAAGATCGAGAAAGGAGCACGACAGGGCTGTCTGCTGTCACCCTGTTTGTTTAATCTGTATGCTGAGCACATCGTGAGAAATGCCGGGCTGGGTGAGCTACAAACCAGAATCAAGATAGGCGGGAGAAACATCAACAACCTCACCTATGTGGAAACCACTCCAATGGCAGAAAGTGAAGAGGAACTAAAGAGCCTCTTGATGAGGGTGAAGGAGGAGAGTGAAAGAGTTGGCCTAGGACTAAATATTAAGAAAGAACTAAGATCGTGGCATCTGGCCCCATTACTGCAGGGCACACAGAACGAGGAAGGGTGGAAGAAGTGACAGATTTCCTCTTCCTTGGCTCCAAAGTCACTGCAGATGCTGACTACAGCCATGACATCAGAAGATGATTGCTTCTTGGAAGGAAAGCAATGAGAGACCTGGACAGTGTGTTGAAAAACAGACATTATTCTGCTGACAGAGGTCCACATAGTCAAGACTGTGGTCTTCCCCGTGGTCACATGCTGTTGCGAGAGCTGGACCGTAAAGAAGGCGGAACAGCAAAGAATTGATGCCTCCGAACTGTGGTGCTGGAGAAGACTCCTGAAAGTTCCCTGGACTGCAAGGAGATCAAACCTGTCAATCTTAAGCGAGACCAACCCTGAATTCTCACTGGAAAGACTGATGCTGAAGCAGAAGCTCCAGCATTTTGGTCATCTGATGTGAACGGATGACTCATTGGGAAAGTCTCTGATGTGGGAAAGATTGGGGGCAGAAGGGGAAGAGGGTGTCAGAGGATGAGATGGCTGGATGGCATCACTGACGCAATGAACATGAACTTGGGCAAACTTTGGGAGATGGAGAGGGACGGGGAGGCCTGGCGTGCTGCAGTCCATGGGGTTGCAAACAGTCGGATATGACTGGGAGACTGAACAACAAAAACAGCAATCTCAGTACAGAGAGAGCTTTCAGAATACTAGTTATTAATGCTAATACTAATTTGTAATAGAAACTTATAATACTTTTGACCTGAAAAAGGAAATCATAAGAAAGCATAAAGCAAATATTACACTTAATAGTGAGATCTGACAAAGAAGTCCGTTATGCCAATTTTATTCAACATTATTCTGCAAGAGCTAGTTAGCAAAGTAATGTATGAAAGTAAGTAAAAGTTAAAACGATAGGTAAAGAAAAATCAAATTGTCACTACTCATAAGCAAAATATTAATTTCTACATAGAAAATTAAAGGAATTTAAAGGCCAAAACTAGAGCTATTAAGAGACTTCATCAACGTTGCTATATACTAGATTATCTTATGAAAAATGAACTCATTCTTGTGCTTCAGCCATAACCAACGAAAGGATGAATTTTTAAAAATGCTATTTGCAGCATCAAAGTGACCTAACAATTAATCTAACATAGATGTCTAAGATCTTTATGGAGAATATTATAAAACTTTATTGAAGGCCATAAAAAACATTTAACAAAAAGTAGAAACATATGCTAACTTCCTGGATGGGAAGTCATAAATATGTAAAATTTCCCAAAATGTATCTGTAAAATTCAATGCAATTCTAATGAACAATTCAATACAGTGTCCTCAGAGACTTGCTAAATTGGTCCAAAAAGCTTGATGAAGTGTAATGGTATAGAAAAAGGCACAAATCCTCAAGAAAAGAGGAGAGGGTATAAATACAGACTTAGCTGCATACCAGAATTAAGAAATATGGAAAAATGGGATTGTACAGTGCAGGAAGGATGGTCATTCAATTAATGGTGTCAAAAATGTGCTTCCCCTGTGGAAAAAAAAGACGTTTTAACTTTTACATACACACCATTTATTAAAATAAATTTCAGAGAGTGTTCTGAGTATGAACCATAGACTCCCCAACCTAAGAAAGCAGCATACTTATCCACCTACATGATGACTTATAATTGGCAACGTGAAGAAATGGGGCAAAGATGGTTCCAGGCTGAAGGAGCAGCATTTGCCCCGAGGCAGAAAGGATCACAGCAAAAAGGAGGAGCCCTGTGTGATGGAAGCTTAAGGAATAGGAGGAGGTGGCCAGAGTTGAGGGTTGATATATTGTTAGGACCGTGTCAGACCCCAAAGCTCATGTGCCCCCTGTTAAGAGTTTTAGAATCCATTCTAAGAACAGTAGCAGCCAAGAGGGCTTTCAGTGGGACGTGTCCTGATCAGACTTTCCTGAAGATCCCTCTAAGTGGCTGTGTGAAGAACAGATGGGAAGATGAGGAAAGACCACGCTGGAGGCTCTATTGGGTGTCCAGGGTCTTGCATGATGGACAGGACTGTGGTATTATAAGAGATACATTTTAGAAGGACACCTAAAATGGGAGACGATCACAGGAACAAAACTGTATTTTGTTACAGTTCTTCCCGAAATTTCACACAGGAAGTCTAAAGCCCTAAAAGTTGCTAAAGCCACCAATAACATCTCATTTCCTTATGTTTAGAGCTAACGGACCAAGGAAGCAGAGAGGCCTCATGCTTGGATGGAGGCGTGGAGGGATGAAGAGAACTCTAGACTCACTTGGAGAGCTTTGTTCAAGTTACATCCATCCTGGCCACTCCAACCTTCCAATTGAGACGTGGGAGATTCTAACAGGGGCCAAAATTAGGTGACTTATTGGGAATTTAACAGGATAGCATATGAAAACTTGGGCTTCCCAGGTGGCACAGTGGTGAAGAATCCTCCTGCCAAAGCAGGAGACGCAGGAGATGTGGCTTTAATCCCTGGGTTGTGAAGATTCCTTCAAGAAGAAAATGGCTCCCCACACCAGCATTCTTGCTGGAAAACTCCCTGGTCAGAGAAGGCTGGCAGGTTGCCTTCCATGGGGTCTCAAAGAATTGGACATGACTCAGCAACTGAGCACACACGCACGCATATGAAAATTCAACCATGTTGTTGTCTTACTGCTTCGAAGAGAAGTTCGGCTGACCACTCTTGGCGATAGGACAAAGCTTGCTGCTTTTACACAGACTGAGCTCTTTACGACCCTCAGAAAAAATGTTTACTGTATCATGAGATCTCCAGTAGTCTCCAGTAGAGGAAGTAAAGGGAAGGGGGAAAGGAGGCATAAACCTCAAGTCAGGGGCAGTTTCAAGGGCGCAAAGGAGGACTGAGCAGGTGTGGAAGACCACAGTCCTGGCTACCATGGCTGAGTGCAGCATCGTGGCCGGACGTTCACGTAAAGGGCCAGAGCTGGACAGCATTGTCACATAGGCTCAGGGCCTAGACCCCTCAGCAATTTCCCAGCATCCTGTAACCTTCGACAGTGTAGGAAAAGGAGCCCTAGACATCACCAGAGCTTTCTCAAACTAAGCATCTTGCTGTCTCTGCCCCCAGGCCCACCAATAATCGTGGCAGTGAAAATTCTAGAGCCTCTCTCTTAAGGAGTCTTTCCTAAGGACAGCCCTTTTTGCACATTGAGTTCTCAAGAGTTTTCTCCATTCAGGCTTCTCTGGTGGCACAGTGATAAAGAATCCACCTGCCAATGCCGGAAACTCGAGTTCAATCCCTGGGTGGGGAAGATCCCCTTGAAAAGGAAATGGCAACCCACTCCAGGATTCTTGCCTGGAAAATCTCCTGGTCAGAGAAGCCTGGCGGGGTTGCAGAGCTGGACACGGAGTGACTAAACTGCGGCAGCACCGAGATTCAATCTGGAAGAGACCTGCAGGTGTGGCTCAGCCCCGTTTCAGAGGAGACAGCCAGGCACGTGGTTCAGGGGATACAGCAAGAGTCTGTATCACTGGGACGGCGACTCAGGTTTCCTGCCTCCCCGTCCAAAGCCACATCATCACACGCTTTCCGCTTCAGGAAAGGGAACTTGGCCCAGAAACATAAGCTACTTCTAACCTCCCCCGACGAAATGTGAACTGCTGCTTGGTTTGTGATCAACTTATGGAGCTGACATTATGAACTCCATAGTATGAACGTACAGTAGGAGAAACTCACCAGGACGCACTCTTTCCTTTGGGCTCCCTCCTGTTCGCACATCTATTACTCCAACTCTCAAAAGAGCATTTCAGTTTCAAGGAGTCCGTGAAATAACCATGTGGTGCCATTATCTCAAATGCAGCCACTAGGGGATAAACATCCATGGAATGCACGATACCTTGGGCAGGCTAACGGCTGGTTTTGAAAAGGTTTATTTCTAGAAAACAGCAAAACGACTTACTTTTGTTTTCGATTGAAAAAGAAGGCAAATTTAAAATGTTAAAGTGCGTGTCCATTTACATTTGTGTTTCTGGCCATTTCCTGCAAGAACATCTATTTGTCATCAGGCATTTATACATAGGCCTGTAGGAATGTTTGCCTAAAAGACTCTAGGGCGACTGGGGTCTTTGAGATATTTCATGAGAACGTGCAGGAGAGTTACAGTCTCGCTTCCTCTCTTGAACCCTCAGCAGGTTCCTTTAGAAAACTAAAGACTTTGGAAGTTTTTTCACGTAGCCCTTTTGCCACATTTCTTTGACCATGAAACCTTTGTAAATGTTTTTTCTTTTAGCATCCCTAGAACCTCAGTTTCCCAGGACACTCTGGGAGGTGCTGGTTCACGATAACTCTTGGGAGCTTCCCACCCAGAGGGCCTTTTTTGGGCCCCACTGTCTGTCTCTGGAGCCTCACAGATGTAGTGCCAGCTGTGAGCCCAGCACCAGGGCGATCTGACATTGGCAGGTTCTTCCCTGTCGCAGTGGGACAGACAGCATCTTTCCACTTCTTTTCACAACTCTTGAATGTCTGAATGACTCTCAGTGAATATTAACTGTTACTACCTTGAGGCTTGGACCTTGGAAGAAGCATTCATGATCATCCAGCTCCTGTTGCCATGCTGAACACGTCCCCTGGGCTGAGAGATGAGCCCTCGCTGTGTCAGCAGGCTGCCCTGACCCCAAGCCCTGGGTGTGCAGGTCTCAAGGCTCACGGCAGGCTGTTTAGAACTTTCTTCTCTACCCCTCTCCCTCACATTCGCTTCCCCAGTCCTGCAAAGGCCATCCAGTTCATCTCCTTGCCCCATGCCTGTGATTTTTGGAAACTGCTTTGTTTGGAACATGCCCTTGAGAGGACTCACCTGAAGCATCAAATATTTACAAGCATTTTTTCCATACTGATGCAAGGTTCCTCCAAGAAGAATTCTGTTCACACTTTCCCAGAGCACTGTCATTGAGACCACATAGGTGTAAAAAGGGAAGAAGCCAGTGGTAGAGCTGGCTCAAGGAACCGAAGTCCTCCTCCCCTTTCCCCGCTCTGCGGGTCTGCGAGTGCTGTGATCAGCCCTGGCTGCACGTCCTGACCATGTGAGGAGCTTCTTTTTTTTTTTTCAGATTAATTTTTGTTGAAGGGTAGTTGCTTCAGAATAGAAGGAAAACTGTATCTGAAGAGCTTTTAAGACACAGGCCTCTGGGCCCCACTTTTAGCAATTCTGACTTAAATGGGGGAGTCCATGCCTGCATCAGTTTTTAAAGCACCGAGGTAGTTCAGTGGTACACATCAGGGTCGGGTTTCACTGATTTAGGACAAGGAATCAACGAAGGTGAAAAAGGCCATCGGTAGCCAAATCATCAGAAAGAAGAGCAGCTGAAATATTTCACAGGAACGAATCCACGTGGCCACCCACAGCCCCTCTCCAGCTGTCCGCCTGATCACCCACAGCTCTTCACATACGACTTTCCTTCCAGATGCTCTGAAAAGTGTGACAGCACAGTGGTTCATCCCTGCTCCTGCCACTCGCACTCCCGGCTTGTGAGAATGGGAAAATACAGCTACAGCATTTAAGGCACTTTGTTTATAGTCATCATTGGTGTGACGTCACAGCTAAAACTTTACAACCTGGGTTGGATTTTCATCCAGCTCTGATGCGCCCAGTGCAGGGCAGTAGTAACTACAACTAACAATATAATTTGCAAATTCCATTTTTATGGCTCTTTTATGGTTTGATTTCTAGGGTCACTTCTGATGCCAGTCATTTAGCCGGAGGTCCCTTGAAAGCACAGCTTAAAGGCTTGAAGATAACCCCAGAGATCAGGACGGGAGGAAGGCAGACGCAAGCACAGCTGGTATGAGGCTCTGTTGTGACCAGGCTGCCACTGGGGTGACTGACTGCTCGTTCTGTGCGTGCATCCCCCGAGAAGACGCACAAACTGCATCGTAGACCTGTTCGTTCGTCAAGGGAGAGAGAGGAAATTATTCGGTAATAAACTACGAGCAGTAAACTTGGTTGGGCTTCCCTGGTGGCTCAGCGGTAAAGCATCCACCTGCAAGGCAGAAGATGTAGGTTCCAGCCGTGGGTCAGGAAGATCCCCTGGAGAAGGAAATGGCAACCCACTCCAGTATTCTCACCTGGGGAATCCCATGGACAGAGGGCTACAGTCCTGGGGGTCCAAAGAGTTGGACACGACTCAGTGACTAAACCACCACCTTCAAACTTGACTATCCATTTTGTATGGATGGCTTGGCTTGAGTCTGGAAGGTACAGGACTGGAAAACTAAGGACAAAAGTCTGAGGGAGAGGTATGTAGACTGGCCCAAAGGAATGGCACGAAGTCCGCAGCCCATCAGGGAGCACCCACTGCAGGGGCTCTCCCTACCACCAGCGGGGAAGGGTGGCTGTGCTGGACAAAGGGCCAAGAACAGAGGGGGCGTGCGGAGAGACGTGATGGGTCCTCACTCGTCTAGCTAACGCTGCTCCGGAATGCCCAACCTGCTGGCAGCGGAGACCAAGGAGATCACTCAGACTTGGTAGCAGGCTGTTTACAGTAGACATCGTCCACTCTGGGGCACAGAAATTTGTCCTTATGGGATTGATACTTAATACAAATTTTCTGTATATAGACTCTAAACATATTTAATAGTTGTTTTGCAACATCTAAACTTCCCTGGTGGCTCAGATGGTAAAGAATCTGCCTGCAATGCAGGCGACCCAGGTTCGATCCCTGGGTTGGGAAGATGCCCTGGAAGGGGGCATGGCAACCCACTCCAGTATTCTTGTCTGGAGAATCCCATGGACAGAAGAGCGTGGTGGGCTACAGTCCATGGGGTCACAAAGTGTCAGACACAAATGAGTGACTAACACACACACACACTCACATGCACACACACACATGTTGCAACATTTATGGCTCAACAAAGGCAAGGAAAATAAGGGCTCAGTTTTCAGATATGAAGGTCAACGTCACCCCACCAGGACACCAACCCAGACCAGGATGCCCTGGGACGTGGAGTCAGGAGTAACCTTCCTGAAGCACAAATTTGATCCTGTCATTCACCTGCTTAAAATTCTTAATAGCTACGTATTGACCTCAACAGAAAAGTCCAAATGATTTCTCTGCGCTAAGAGAGTCTCTGGGGTCTAACTTCTGCTTCTTTCCACGTCTTTTTTGCCACTGCCTCCCCGCAGTCAGTGCCAACAGAGCTGAACTGCTTTCACTTCCTCAAGATAGAGCAGGCTGTGTGCTGCCTCTCAGCCCGAAACCCCCTCTCCCGACTTGGTTAATGCCGACTCAGCCTTTTGACCTCAGAGGAGCACCTAGTGTTCTTGGGTGCTTTCCTAGATGCTCCAAGACTGAGTCAGTGGCGGGTGTGCCCACTCACCCTTCTTCCTCACTCTTGCTGAAACACTCACTATATTGCATTGCTTGTCCCTGGATCCCTATTAGACTATGAATTTCCCAATATTCCGGGAACCCAGCAAAACTTAGGCACCTGATGAGAATTCATGAAAAGAAATAATAAGTGAATCAGGCACTTTTCTTTTCTATTAAATTGTTTACTATCCTTTGTATCATTTAAGAAGATGAGTGTGCATTTTTTTCTCATGCACTTCTCCGATGTACTTAAGAAGTAAAATAAAATGGAAGATGAATGGCGTGAAACTGATGGGAAACCTTACCTGAGTAAAGTTTATTTCATTGGGCTTAACCTCTTATAGTCATCTTTAAGGAAAAACAGATTAAATCCATATATAGGTTCTCATTCGTTGAATATTCTCCTACATTTTTACATTTCACAAATCCCAGGTTATATTTTTACCACAACAGTGTACTGCAAAACTGAACACTCTGCCTCTTGACCTCTTGACACTCTCGCTGGTGGCCTTGAATTTTGTGACATCATAATTAGAATTCAGACTTCATAGTGACTGACAGAGAACAGCAACTCAGTACAGCTGTTCCCTTCTCAGCTGCTGACATGGGGTCCTCAGGGGATACTGGCAGTCCTTTTCCCAGAAAAGTGTCCGCAATATATCTGCAATGGGTACATAAGAATCTCCTGAAATGAGAGGAATAAAATTCCCTCTGCATCTTGACCCAAGTAAGACCTGTTGTTCAGTGAAGATCAGTCAGGGTTTATTGGGAGAGAGAAAGAACAGCATGGAAACAGAGCCTATACATTAAGGAGATTAGGGTCCCAAGCTTTGGACTCAGACATTTGGATTCAAATTCTACTGCTTTAAACCTCTCTAAGCTTCAGTCCTTTCATGGACAATGGGGATAAGAACGTCCACTTCAGATGATTGTTGGGGAGATTGAGTAAAATATCGGATGTGGAGTTCTCAACAGTCTCAGTGCACTCCTAGGAGTTATCACGGCTGAGTTCTCACAAAACTGGAACATAAGAGACTCTGATGGAAAGAGTCTTAGGAACCAGAATATTCACAGAGGGCTGGGGCTTGAGAAAAAGGGGGATTTAAGAGGGACTGAGGGGAGTGTCTCCCTTGTCTCTAAGGTGTGTGCTAAATCACTTTAGTCTTTGTGACCCTATGGACCGTAACCCACCAGGCTCCTCTGTCCATGGGATTCTCCAGGCTAGAATACTAGAGTGGGTTGCCATGCCCTCCTCCAGGGGATCTTCCCAACTCAGGGATAGAACTCCTGTCTCTTGTGTTTCCTGTATTAGGCAGGGTTCTTTACCTTGAGCGCCACCTGGGAAGCCCTGCTCTAAAGCAGTTTATATCAAACCAGAGCTTCCGATCTGGGGTTTGAAGATCAGGCAGTCATCCTAGAATGCAGCAGTGCAGAAATGAATTGTGATAAGCCTAGTTATTTGATGGACAATATTCTCAGCAAACTGCAGGGGAGAGATAGCAGGAAGACCCATGGCTAATGCACAGCTTTTAAAGGGTTTGCATAACTCACTGGGACACATGGATGTTTTCTGCTTTTGCCTACTCATAAAGAGATAATAAGCACAGTGACTCACTGTCAGGCAGAAAACTTGATTAACCTTTTTTATTCTTCCCCCAGCAATAAGCAGAATCGCAGTAGATCATTTCTTCAATGCAATCCTGGAGTAAACTGGAGGTTAATTTCTCATTAATTCATTTCAACTTTCCCATGGTTAAAATATACTGCCACAGAGAGAGTGACACAGATCGGCTTTAGAACTTTTCCTGATGTAAGGATTTAAAAAATGCACACCCATAAATAAAACATCGTATTTCCTACGCTCATATACAAAGGCTGAAATGATCAATATGGAATTAGTCCTTTGTCATTCCCCAAACACTTTTATATCTAATATTTCATTTGTACCGAATGACAAATACCATCAGATGGGCGAGGAAAATATTATCTTCACATTAAAGATGGGGAAACTCTGTCTCTGAGAGATTATCTGATTTGTTCAAGGTCACAAAGCTAGTGAACAAAGGAAGGAACAAGTCCTAAGATCCTAAACCAAGATAAAGCTGCAGTGGGCCTCATCGCTGCTGTTGCCGCGTGTACATGCAATCCCATGTGTTCCCAGGGATTTTTATTGTAGCTGTTTCACAGGCAATGCTGCAGTATGGGAGTTTAGACAAGGGCTTACAGGCAGACATCTCATGGCCCATGAATAGAGTGTGAATATAACTGGAAAATGGAATACTGCTTTCTTGATCTTTGTCTATGCAGCTTCGTCCTCTGAGAGGCTGACCTTATGAACCATAATGAGACTTCTGCTTTTGGCTCCCTGGTAGGTAGGTCATCCAATAGAGACTTTCTGCGGAAAAGTAGAGGGAAGGGCGAGAAGTTCTGGGGACTTGTTTCCCCAGCTCCCGTGTTGAGGCTGCACCCTCACTGAAGGTCACAGCCTCAGCCCAGCTGCCCTCTCCAGTCAGGTTTGAGGACCACGCCCCCTTGCCCCTCAGGCCCAGAGGTGTCAGGGAGCCCAGATGTTGCTACCCCTGGGTGCTGCACCATCCCCGTGGCTCCACTACCCTCTGACCTTGCTTTTGTAAATATCTCTTTGAGATGGTTGGACGGCACCATTGACTCAATGCACCCAAGTTTGAGCAAACTCCGGGAGATGGTGAAGGACAGGAAGCCTGGCGTGCTCCAGCCCATGGGGTCTCAAAGAGTTGGACACGACTGTGCGACTGAACAACAGCAATATTTAAACTCTCTCAGATCATCTGAACCTGAGTGAGCCCTCCATTGCCTGCCAGTATCCTTCCTGACATTACCTTCTGGAGCTAACATTGTTGAAGGTTTCTATTCCCTGAAAAGAAGTCCAATCTTCCCCTTTTATAAGCTTAAAGAAACTAACCTTTCTTTCAATTGCGAATAATACAAGGCTTGTGTCTGGTGTCACAGTGTACCTGGACCCCAGAGCCCGGAAGGATGCCATCACAGAAACACTCTTTTCCCTCCTCCTTTCGGTATTAGTATTCTGATTTTCCCTTGCGAAGCCACTCTTTCTTCTCCTTTCAGTCTCTGAGCTTAGGGTGTGACTATCTTACACTCCAGGAGCAGGCCTTGTCTATGAGAAAAACTTTTAACCACAAAGACTGGGAAGCAAGGGCAGGGGAACCAGAATCACGAGTCAGGAGAGTTCTCTCTTCTCCCTGGACTTCCTAAGCTGTGGACCCTCAACCTGGAGGTGCCAGTGGCCATCTCTGATTTGATGTAAAAGCTAAAAATAGCAGAAGGAGAAACAGAAAGATGGTGAAAAATGTCTTCCTGGTGCACACTGAGTTGAGCATTTGAATTCAGCCACATCTGAAATTGCCCCTGGACTTTACTTTTCTGGACCAATAAGCTTCACCACCCCACCCCCACCCCCACTGCCGGCTTTGACAATTTGCTTTGTCACCTGCATTCAAAAGGATTTGCAGCAGAGGCAAAACCTCCTGATGTGGGAGACACGAAACGTCTTACAGTTTCGGTCGTTTGGAAGTTATATAAATTGTTTCCCATTGTGACTCTTCATCTATGATAGAGGTTTTTGTAGGTGATGTTCTTCAAATGCCTTCCAAGAGTGGAATATGGAGGAGGAGTAAAGGAGGCCAACCTTCCAACTCAGAAATAAGAGGCAAGTCTTGCCTCCAAGTGAGATCCCTGCACATTCCGGACAGTGAACAGGTAGCCTTACTCCCCACACAATAGAGGCTGCTGCAGAGAAAGACCACACCCAGTCCTCGGCAGTCCAATTGATATTCCTAGGAGTTCCCATCTGTCTTCCCTTCTTCAACTCCACCAAGAACACGATGTAATTTTCATGATATCTCTCTTCAAATCTAATTAGCACATCGGATGATCACATAAATATTCAGTGCCAGGGTAAGCTGATGTGCTAGGTATCGTGGTCATTAGCATTCTATCTTTATGTGCATCCTCCTTGGAAGGGACAATTCATTTTCATCAAATGGATGCCGGGTTGAGTTTTGAAGCAAAGAGGATGGAAAATTTTGGAATACTTCATCTTCCTTATTATCTATCCATCCATTCTTGCAGCACCCAATGGCCAGGATACTGTTTCTGGGCTCTTCCCAGTAGCTCTATTTTCTGCTATTATTTTCCAGTGGAAGACACTTTAGCTTGAATAAACTAGGCTTATACAAAATGAAGAAACAAACAAACAAAAAACCTCAAAATGAATGTAACAGCAAAATCCTGCCCCATCTGCCAAATTTTTGTTGAGTTTCAAGGACACAGTTTTAATCAAAATGTGGATGTGGGGAAGAAACTATTACATTGTCTCCTCTCATCCCCACTGAAGGTGAGGAGAAGACTGAAATTTGCGCATTGAGGGTATTTTAGTCTCTGCTGGCTTAATGTCCACTGCATGTGTGAAATAGACAGCTAGTGCGAACCTGCTGTATCACAGGGGGCTCGGTGTGGTGTTCCGTGGTGACTTTGATGGATGGGATGAGGGTGGGCTGGGAGGGAGGTCCACGGCGGAGGGGATAGATGTACACGTGGAGCTGATTCACTTCGTTGTTCAACACTGTGAAACCTATGCCCCGATAAAAAAGGTAAACATTCTTTTAGAAATTTGATTAGTATCTTTTGGATAAACAGCCAAATTCAAGATTCCTGTTTCTTCTCGGGACTCGTCTTAGATAGCCACAAGATGGTACCTTGTGTTAGCAAAAGCGGTGGGGTTTGGCTGCTCGCTCCCACAAAAGCCAATAAACAGGCCAGGCTGGTGGACAGGAAAGCTTGCTTCATTTCAGAGGTTGGCAACTGGGGGTTGGAGAGAGAGTGGACGTCTGTCCAAAGATGGACTCCCCCAACTGGCACCAGTGGGGCAAGAGCTTTTATAGACAGAGGCAGGGGGCTACGTGCAGAACAGCACAGTCAGCTCTGACAGTCATCCTCAGATTGGTCAGCAGTGGTCTGACCAGCATCATCTTGCTTGTTTCAGGTACAGTTAATCTTCAGTTGCAAGGTTGGTTTATTTCTGTTTCTTTGAGGCCAATTCTCGGAATTGCGGCAGCTTAGGTCAAGGCTACAGTCTGGTCATCGTGGAGTTAACTCCACCCGGTGGGGCTTCAGTGTCTATAAGACAGCTCACAGGGTACAGCTTAGAATATTATCTACAGCCCTTGCTGCTGCTGCTGCTAAGTCGCTTCAGTTGTGTCCGACTCTGTGAGACCCCATAGACGGCAGCCCACCAGGCTCCTCTGTCCCTGGGATTCTCCAGGTAAGAACACTGGAGTGGGTCGCCATTTCCTTCTCAATGCATGCATGCATGCTAAGTTGCTGCAGTCGTGTCCAACTCTGTGCGACCCTATGGATAGCAGCCCACCAGGCTCCCCTGTCCATGGGATTCCCCAGGCAAGAGTACTCCAGTGGGTTGGAGGAACCCACGTAGCCCTTGAGGAGGAACCCAAAGTCCTTGACTGTGCTTAATGAGTACATTATTATTATTTGGTTTCCTTTGATTGCTTTCCTTCATTTTTGCATGTTCTCATTTATCTGATTAAACTTACTCTTTGACTAACTTTTCCACGGGCGGGAGGCTGGCACAGGAAGTGGTGGAGGTCATGATGGGGAGGGACTGGACCAGAGGGTCTTGCTCTGTTTCCCCGCAGGGGAAGGGAAGCTCCTGTGTCCTCTGTGATGAGGAGGAGGGTGCTGTTCCCCTGCTGGTCCTGTGTCATCCCCTGGTCTGCTCTAGCCTTTGAGGCGGTGTCCTGCCCATTTCCTGGGGCCCTCCTGGTAGAACCGCTGACCCTGCAGTCAGCGTGACTTGTCCCGTGCTGGCTGTGGGGGTCCAGGGTTTCTCCCTCACCTAGGTGCTCGCCAGAGCTGCAGGTGTGCTGGCTCTCAGCCACCGTTTTCATCCTGGGGATACTCTGGATCTCCATCACCATCCAGCCTCTGCCCTGGGATCACTCCTGCCCTCCACGCGCCCCCAGAGCGATCCACGCTTTTCCCACTGCCCTCCTCACTCCTGCATCTTTCCACTTCTGGGAGTGATACTAGAGGGGGGACCCCTCCCAGGGCCGGAGAGTGGGCTCCTGTCTAACACTCAGAAATGAATTGTCCCGTAGATACACGTGCTGACAAAGTAAGAGACTTGATTGAGAAGGGGTGCCTGGGAGGTAAGCAGAGTCAGCGAACCAGGAAAACTGCTCTGCCGTGCGCCTCGTGGTCTCTGGTTTTGTGGTGATGGGACTGGTTTCTGGATCGTCTCTGGCCAATTACTCTGACTCAGGGCCCTTCCTGGTGGTGCGCACCCTGCTCAGCCAGGATGGATTCCTGCCGGAAGATTCTGAGATGTAGGTAGGACATGTGGACTGGTGTCTCCTTTCGAACTTTCCCGAATTGTCCCGGTTGGTGGTGGCTTGTTCCCTGTCATAAGACAACTCACGCAAATGGTTACTATGGTGGACTGGTGTCTCCTTTCAAACTTTCCTGAATTGTCCCGGTTGGTGGTGGCTTGTTCCCTGTCATAAGACAACTCACGCAAATGGTTACTATGGTACCTGGCCAGGGCAGGCTGTTTCGGTCAGTGTTCCCCAACAGGAGCACATAGCAGTGTTTGGACATCCTCCGCGCCCACCGAGCTGACCTCCGGGCACCTCTCTCAGCACCCTCATGGCTTACCACGGTGTCTGTGTCTCTCTTCCATTGCCATTTTCTCTTTTTTTTTAAAGAGTTCCCTGAAGGTGGTCTCCTTGCTGAGTCCCCAACAGGACAAGCCCCTCTGCTTCGGCCTTTCCCCCTTGACCTCTCTCCATCTGACCTCAGGGGCATGCATGCTCTCACTCCAGTCTTCTCTACTTCATGGCTTCCTCCTAGAATCAGAAGGATTTAGGAAAGAATCTTTTTACCCAGTGGGGCATCAGCAAGCAACATCTTCTTTCACAGATTGTATTTCTTTGATACCTCCTTCCTTTCTCCTGGGCAGTAAACTGGGCTTTAATGATGACAGAACATCACTCATATGAGAATGGAAAGTGGACTCATTTAATGTCTTCTAAAAACGATTCCGGTTACCTCTAGACTATGCAAAACTTCATGTTCGTTTCCAGAAAGGGAACTGACTATGGGCTTGGAAGAGACACACAGATGAAGAAAGTGTGGTTTCTGCTCTCAAACAGCTCTGGCCTGGTGGAGGGAGACAGGGGTGGAACCGTTCACAGAAGAACCAAATGTGGCTTGCACCACAGAGCTGTGAGATCAGAGAGGTTGTACAGCATCTTAAAATTGCGCAGCGTTCAGTCTAACTGCTTTCTTTCAATTCTGCAAGTTAAAACCATAGCCGGAAACCTACCTGAACACAGTTTTTGAAAGATAAAGATGTCTGTCTTTTAGCAAACTTCAGGTAGGGACATGCATTGGGAATAGGAGGGACCACAGACATACTCATTGCCTGTGGTTGGGTACAGTTGTACCTTCACTGTTTTTATCTGAGTGTGTTAGTCGCTCAGTTGTGTCTGACTCTTTGTGACCCCCTGGGCTATAGCCTGCCAGGCTCTTCTGTCCATGGAGTTCTCCAAGCACGAATACTGGAATGGGTTGCCATTCCCTTCTCCAGGGGATCTTCTCAACCCAGGGATCGAACTCAGGACTCCTGCATTGCAGGCAGAATCTTTACCATCCAAGCCACCAGGGAAGCCCTAGTTGGTCGTAACTGAGGAAGAAAGGCCAGGGAGAGGGTGCCATGAGATCAGAGCAGATATCTCAACAAGTGGCCCTCCCTCCTCAAGGATACTGGGAAGCTCATCAGAAATACAAATTCTCAGACCTCACCCCGGTCCTGATGGGTCAGAATCTCTGGGAATGAGGCTTTATAGATAAAACCTACCCAGTTTTTCCTTACTATGTGTGTGTCCTGTGGGTGTCGTTCACTGCTCACCCGAAACACTCCGCTTCTGGCACTTCTGGTCACCAAACTGACAACAAGCAATCCTCTGCAACACCAGCTGGGCATCCTCCAGTTTAACTCAGTTCTGACACTATCTGCTTGGAGACACAGCGTCGGAGGCCACAGGTTGAGGACTCAGTCCCCGAACACGCTCCCTTCAGATGCCTGTCACCAGCATGAGCAGCCCAGGGTACCCACGACTTCTGACCAACTTGACTACAAATCAGAGGCTCCTATGGGCTTCCCTGGTGGCTCAGATGGTAAAGAACATACCTGCAATGTGGGAGACCTGGGTTCAGTCCTGGGTCTTTTCCAGTGAGTCAGCTCTTTGTATCAGGTGGCCAAAGTACTGGAGCTTCAGCTTCAGCATCAGTCCTTCCAATGAATATTCAGGATTGATTTCCTTTAGGATGGACTGGCTGGATCTCCTTGCAGTCCAAGGGACTCTCAAGAGTCTTCTCCAACACCACAGTTCAAAAGCATCAGTTCTTTGGCACTCAGCTTTCCTTATAGTCCAACTCTCACATCCGTACCTAACTACTGGAAAAACCAGAGCTTTGACTATATGGACCTGTGTCAGCAAAGTGATGTCTCTGCTTTTTGACATGCTGTCTAGGTTAGTAATGGTCCTCCTTCCAAGAAGCAATTGTCTTCTAGTTTCCTGGCTGCAGTCACTGTCCACAGTGATTTTGGAGCCCAAGAAAATAAAATCTGTCACTGTTTCCACTTTATCCCCATCTATTTGCCATGAGATGGGACCAGATGCCATGATCTTAGTTTTTCGAATGTTGAGTTTTAATCTAGCGTTTTCACTCTCCTCTTTTACCCTCATCAAGAGGCTCTTTAGTTCCTCTTGTTTTTTGTCATTAGAATGGTATCATCCACATATCTGAGGTTGTTGATATTTCTCTTGTTGGGTAGCAAGGTACAAAAAATTATATTGCTTGTGAATAAAAGATATTTTCACCTCTTCCTACTTAAACTGTCTCATTGGGTTAACTCAGCTACTTTGGGGTGAATGCTGAATCTTTCAAATACACTCCATCTCTCCTAGCTCCTCCCATAAAGGCTGTGGAGTGAAAGAGGTTTACATTATTTTGCGGTGGCAGGAGAAAGGCAAGGTTAAGCCTCTCACATGGCATTCTATGCAAATTAGAAAAAAAAATGTGTCTTCCTTAAGACACTTTCCTTTCAGTGGTGGAACATTTTCACACTGATCTTGTTGGAACACAGTGCTGCCATATGCTCTGAAACTGCCATAATGAACGTGCGAATCTATGATGTCCATGGAACGTGAGCTGCCCTATAGACACCGGCTTTCTTGTGCAGTGCGCAACCTGCACAGCTGTATGCTAACCTCTAGCTTTGTACCCACTGCTGTGCATCAGGGTGAACACATAACTTCCCCCAGAGGCTTGCAGCTGCCTGCAGGGAAAGCACATTCTTTGTCTTAACTATTCTCACAGGACACACGCACACTCTGAAGTTTCTGAGATTCAGCAGAAACTCTCCAGGCCAAGAGGTTCAGCATTTGCCTCTGAGGTCCTCATTCTACTTTTTGTTGCCTCCTCCCTATGGCCCACTGGGGTCAGGTGGCCAGGCTTTTCCACTTCCTTGTGTAACAGGAACTTTGGTTTATATCAAAACTGCATCATCACTTCCCTTGGCTTAGAGAAAACTCCAAATTTAAGTCATCCGTGCCTGATTCTTGATAGGAAATGGGAGCGCAGGGGATTTCAAAATTCTTTTCTTTCTCCATAATGTCTGACTTTTGAGACGTTGCTCTCTAGAGACAATTAATACTGGCTTCCTTTTTCTAACTAAAATTCCGCCCCCCACCTTCCTTTTCCTGAAGCACGAAAACTCATGCTTCAGTGGATAGGTCCCTTGGGTAGCAGTATTTTCTAGATTTGAAAATCTATCAGGCAAGCTCTCACAAAAAATTGTATTAGTGTATCTTTTTCCTGTGGTACCTTATTGAGGGCTGTAAAAAGGAGGCCAGAGACTCAGATGTCCTGAGGTTTTCCTGAAAGCTCCCTGATGTGAGAGCCTTCGTGGGCCTTTTCTGAGTCCTGGGTCATAGCGGAGAATGGTTTAGGTGGTTGTTTGTTCTGCAGCCATTCAATAACAAGGGCCGGAGAAGGCAATGGCACCCCGCTCCAGTCCTCTTGCCTGGAAAATCCTATGGATGGAGGAGCCTGGTAGGCTGCAGTCCATGGGGTCGCACAGAGTTAGACACAACTGAAGCAACTTAGCAGCAGCAGTAACAAGGGCTGCTAATTTCGTAAGCTGGAGCTGCCCCATCGCCCTCTCCTCAGACCTCTGCAGCCGTTTACTGACAGTCTTCGCCTGTAACTTGCATCACCCTTACTTCCACATGCCACATTCTGTTAGGACGTGTTGGGGTTCAAGAAAGGGCCTGACTCAGACTGACTTGGAGAATAAGGAAGCTGATATGGCTCGTGTCGCTGCCCTGTGCAGAGACTCAGTGCAAGAGCAGACCCAGCTTCAGTGCTCGGAGTCCCTGAGTTCTCGTGGCTTCCACGTGTTGGCTATTTCATGATCACAGAATGGCCGTGGAAGTTCCAGGAGACTCGTCTGCATATGACGCAAGTGAGTGAGTAAAGTCGCACGGTCGTGTCTGACTCTTTGCGACCCCATGGACGGCAGCCTACCTCCGGAGTGAAAGTGGGAGCCTTTGTGCAGCGTTCTAAGTTCACCCGGACACACTGAACCAATCACTGTTCTTGGGGATTGAGATATTTTTTTTAATTAATTTTTTTAAGTTGGAGGATAATTGCATTATACTGTTGTGTGGGTTTCTGCTGTACAACGACTCCAATCAGTCATAACTATACATATCCCCTCCTCATGGCCCTCCCTCCCACCCTCCCTACCCCTTCTACTCTAAGTCATCACGGAGCACAAGGCTGGGCTCCCTGTGTTACACAGCAGCTTCCCACTAGCTATCGATTTTACACATCAGCTCAGTTCAGTCACTCAGTCGTGTCCAACTCTTTTCGACCCTATGGGCTGCAGCACGCCAGGCCTCCCTGTCCACCCCCAGCTCCTGGAGCCCGCTCAGACTCACGTCCCTCGGGTCGGTGATGCCCTCCCCCGTCTCAGCCTCTGTCGCCCCCTTCTCTGTAGTGTATGCACGTCGATGCTACTTTCTTAGTTCATTCCACCCTCTCCTTCCCCTGCTGTGTCCACAAGTCTGTTCTTTGCATTGCATCTCTGTTGCTGCCCTGCAAACAGGTTCATCATTACTATTTTTCTAGATTCCATATATATGCATTAATATATTATACTTGTTTTTCTCTGTCTGACTTACTTCACTGTGTATAACAGGCTCTGCTGCTGCTGCTGCTAAGTCGCTTCAGTCGTGTCTGACTCTGTGCGACCCCATAGACGGCAGCCCACCAGGCTCCCCCGTCCCTGGGATTCTCCAGGCAAGAACACCAGAGTGGGCTGCCATTTCCTTCTCCAATGCATGAAAGTGAAAAGTGAAAGTGAAGTCACTCAGTCATGTCCGAATCTTAGCGACCCCATGGACTGCAGCCCACCAGGCTCCTCCGTCCATGGGGTTTTCCAGGCAAAAGTGCTGGAGTGGGGTGCCATTGCCTTCTCCATAACAGGCTCTAGAAAACCATAATTCAAAAAGACACGTGTACCCCAATGCTCATTTCAGCACTATTTACAACAGCCAGGGAAGCAACCTAGAGGCCCATCGATGGATTGAGTGACTTCGATCAGCTTCACTTATGTACCTGCTCCGCTCCTGAAGCCAAGAACCACATGGGTTTTGAAGAGAATGTCTACCTGATGGATAGGTTTGTGAGTCATTGGCTGGCTTCTGGTCCATCTTGTCAATGAGCTCTGGGCCTCACGATAGTCAGGCAGGCAGCAAAGAGCAACAGAGGTTCAAAGAACTGTTGAAAGCTTAGATAATGCCATTGTCACTGGAGATCATTAGAGACTGGAAACCCAAGTTTCCTCCTTCATTTTCTTAGCATCATTAAATCTCTCTGATTCTGGCGTAAACCTGAAAAAGGACAGCCCAGTAATGACTGAAATGGAATTTCCTGTAGCTTGGTGGTATGTGGGCTGGGCATTCTAACTAAATGTTTTGTAACACTGAATGTGAGAGAAGAGACACACAAGCCATTTCATAGTTTGCAACAAAATGTAGTCCATTTATGAACATCTGACTATAAATTTAAAGAAAAATATCATGAGCAAAGAATGATAGATGCTAATCCAAATAATTCCTATTTTTAACCAATTTAAAATATCATTGCTAATATTTGTTTCTATTTCACTTTAACAAATGTAAGAAATATTAATTAAAACTTTCTTAAAAGAAAACTCTTTCTCCTTAACCTTATTTTCCCATATAATCTTAAGAATTTTCAACTGAAAATACAAATAGTGCTAAGGGTTTCAGAAACCTAACTCTGGAGTTAGGATCGAGAGTGAAATTGTACCGTTTTACCTGATTCCACTGACTGACTTATTATTTATTCACTTAACAAACAAGTTTGATTATCAAGAGAACACCCTTAGCAACAGCCCTTTTAGGGGTCGGGGCAAGGTTTGTAGAGCAAGAGAAAGAATCCCTGCCTATTCCAGACCCTGCTGGGAAGTTTTTCGCCCAAGGGGAGCCAGGTGAGCGCTGGGAGACGCTAGGCCTTTCCACCTGGCAGTGCTTCGGAGCGCAGGGTGTCCCAGCTCCCTTCTTGGGTAAATGACAGACAAGCATGGAAGGCATTGCCCCAGAGGTTCACAGTAGCGTTCCTTAGCATCAGCGTCATTTCCGTGGGTGGGTGGGTGGTATGACAGAGGGCTTTTTGGTATATACGTATTTAAAAACGCTAAGAAAGCGTCACAGAGCTGGCACTGTTCGTGCGTCCAGGATTGCGGGATGTCTCTCTATAACATTCCTTCAGAGGCACTTTTTAGTCCGTTATTGCAGGCTTTTGATTCGATGCATTTAATCATCCAAAGAATTCAGAGTTTCCAAGTTAATCTATCTGTTAGGAAGTGTCAATAGTCTTGGAGCCAAGACCAGAAATTTTGCAGTAATTTTGAAAAGGATCCTTTTAGAAGGATGTTTACAAGTTCAATTACATTTCCACGAAGGATCAATGAAATTCTGGGAACCAAAGTTAATATTTTTCACAGCATCGGCAAGTCCAGTCACTGCAGAGCGAGATTTCTTGATTGTATTTGATTTTGCAATTAATTGAGCACACATTTCCTAGATAATGACATTTATAATTTATTCTAAAGCTCGCCCTGAGCGATGGCACAGAGGCTTCTCCAGCCTATTCCTTTATTGACTTGCTTTTTGAACACCTAATTGTAACATTATTTGAGGAATCATAATCTGTTTTTAAATGTGTAAAAATCCACTGGTGCTTCATAAAGAGCTTATGAAAATTGTAGGCAGAGGAAAAGTAAATTATAGGCCATAATATGTTTAATGATATGCAAATGCTGTTAAACTGGAACATGATTGTATTACTATTCTTTGGGGAAGAACAGATTTAAACAATTCAAAATAGCAGATGTAAGTTTTTAGTGCTGAGATCTAACAATAATAAATTAGAAATGGAAAGTCATACATATACTGAATTACATCTTGACTTTCATTTCATCACCGTAGACAAAACTGCAAACGGCTCCCGGCTCATATGTTATGTTTCTCTTCCTGTGGAAGGTGGCCAGTGGGTAAGATAACTAAACTAGAACAAGTCATCAGCGTTATTGCCACAATCGTGCAGAAATTATGCAACTCAGTCTGTGTTCTCTCAGGTGTAAACTGACCAATTTAACCAGCTTGGAAGAAACAAAAAACACACTAGAATGACACAGGGAATTTGGTCTCGTCTTTGTTGTTACATCGTGTCCCACTTTTTGTGACCCCAGGGACATTAGTCCCCCAGGCTCCACTGTCCATGGAGTTTTCCAGGCAAGAACACTGGAGTGGGTTGCCATTTCCTTCTCCAGGGAATCTTCCCAACCCAGGGATTGAACTCAGGTCTTTGCAGCAGGTCTGTTTCCCAGCTAAGCCACCAGGGACACCCAAACCAAGCGAAACTATCTAATGGTTACCAAGCTCTCTAGAAAGCAAAGAAATAAAGAATACAAACTGAATTTCAGCACTTGCCCCCATTCACTTCCAATTCACAGGGAATCTTGCTTGTTTCTTGGTTGTAAAAATGTCATTCTAAACTCCTCTCTACTTTTGGGGAGTGGCAGCTGTGAGCTTCGAGGTCCTGAATAGAACGTGATCACCACCTGCTGGCTACAGACAGGGATGCTCTGTGAATTTTCTTGGCCAGCAACAAGTGATGTCAACAAGGATCTTGGAAGAAGAAGAGGACTCTTAACTTCCGCATCACTGCCCTTCACCCTCGTTTGACCCTGTGTTGCTTTCGTCGGCTAATTCCTGCACAAAAGGGGCATTCACCCAACGCAACTGAAAACCAACCTGTCGTGCTCCGCAGAAAGGGCGTGGAATGCCAAAGAATAAAAGACAAAAAATTTAACTTGAATCAGGTATTTACACTGTGAATGGAGAATTAAACTGGACAGCCCTGCTTTCTTTTAAACTGACCTTCTATTATCTGCCCCCAGAGGCTGTCTGCTCAGGACATGTAAATAAAAGCTCCCAGTCAGACCTGGATATTTTCAGAATAGCAGAGCAAGGGAAACAACGTGTATACGAGTTTCCTTAGCACGGCCTCCTTGGCAGCCACTTTGGGTTGAAGGAAGAAGATGGGAGGAGGGAAGAGGAGGGAAGAATCTTCGCAATGTCTCCCAGCTGCTGATTCAGTAAACAAGGAAATAAAACACCCACATGTGCATTATTTCAGAAGGCAAAGAGGTCACATGTGTCCTTGTTGGTACGGTTGTTGTTCAGTCGCCAAGTTGTGTCTGACTCTTTGTGATCCCACGGATTGCAGCACGCTAGACCTCTTACAAAACAGTACGAAAATAGAGTGAAAGGTCTCAGGAAATTTTTGCCCATTTGTTTTTGTGAGATGATGTGGGTTGCTTGTGTGTGTCTATGAATGTGTATTATTTGTGTGCTGTTCTGTCTATTGTAGGAACAGACTTCTGATTCACAGCAGGGTCACCTGAAGAACCTAGACAAACACACCTCTTATCACAAAGAGCTTCCTGGGTCAGGGTGTTATAATAGCTGCTGTGTTTCCATAGCAACCTGTGGATGGGTTTCACCAGAAAAGAGCAGAAGCCCCATGCGTGAATGACTGATGACAGTGATGCCTGGGAAAGCAGAGGCCCAGGAGAAGATAGACACATTATAAAACGAAATACCTACATGCTGTGTATTACAAATTCCACTTTAAAATAGGTACTTTCTAATTAAAAGTGGATAAAGTCAAGAGAAGTAATTGGGAAATAATTGCTTATTTGATCATAACATGAAATATTAGAAATATGGTATCTCAGGGAGAATGTTTAGCTTAAATTGGAAAAAGGGAAAAAATCAGGTTGCAAAGGGAGATTTTCTCAGGTTGCTCCTGGGGAAGTGATGGTATGTAATTTGAACAAAATGAGGTGGTTATTTTTTATGTCTTTTAACTTGTTCTTCACCTGTGGTGGCTTAGATGGTAAAGCATCTACCTGTAATGCAGGAGATCCAGGTTCAACCCCTGGGGCAAGAAGATCCCCTGGAGAAGGGAATGGCTACCCACTCCAGTATTCTTGCCTGGAGAATCCCATGGACAGAGGAGCCTGGCGGGCTACAGTCCGTGGGGTCACAAAGAGTCAGACACGACTAAGCGACTAGCACTTAGACATCACCTGTGAAGCTTGCCCCAGACTAGGTACAGAAAAAACGGAGACTTTAAAAACCTGTTCTCGGTCTCATTACTAGTCTATCCTAGACGTCTAATTGAGTTCACTCAAATAAAAAAATAATATTTTTAAAAAGGAAACAAAAATAAAAAATTTAAGCAAAGTAAAACTGGACTCTGCCTCTCTGTTTATGGTGATGACCATAGCTGCATCTCCTCACAGCTATAAATTCCTAGAAGCAGGCTCTACTGAGAATGTGGAACCAACAGCAAAGCTCCTTCGGTTATCATAATGGACTTGCTGAAACATCTAGAGGAAGTAACCACAGCCATGGTGTGTGGGATCCAGCCCTTACCAGCTCACGTTGCTGTATTCGTACTCCTAGAGTCCCTCCAGGGACTATCACTTGGGTCAGGTCAGTTCAGTTCAGTTGCTCAGTTGTGTCTGATTCTCTGCAACCCATGGACTACAGCACTCTAGGCTTCTCCATCCATCACCAACTGCCGAAGCTTGCTCAGACTCATCAAGTTTGTGATGTCATCCAACCATCTCATCCTCTGTCGTCCCCTTCTCCTTCTGCCTTCAATCTTTCCCAGCATCAGAATCTTTTCCAATGAGTCAGTTCTTCGCATCAGGTGGCCAAAGTTTTGGAGTTTCAGCTTCAGCATCAGTCCTTCCAATGAATATTCAGGACTGATTCCCTTTAGGATGGACTGGTTGAATCTCCTTGCAGTCCAAGGGACTCTCAAGAGTGTTCTCCAACACCACAGTTCAAAAGCATCAATTCTTCAGTGCTCAGCTTTCTTTAAGGTCAAATCCTCACATCCATACATGACTACTGGAAAAACCATAGCCTTGACTGCAGCTAAGTCACTTCAGTCGTGCCCAACTCTGTGCGACCCCATAGACGGCAGCCCACCAGGCTCCCCCGTCCCTGGGATTCTCCAGGCAAGAACATTGGAGTGGGTTGCCATTTCCTTCTCCAATGCAGGAAAGTGAGAAGTGAAAGTGAAGTCACTCAGACATGTCCAACTCCTAGCAACCCCATGGACTGCAGCCTACCAGACTCCTCCATCCATGGGATTTTCCTAGCAAGAGTACTGGAGTGGGGTGCCATTGCCTAGCCTTGACTAGATGGACCTTTGTTGACAAAGTAATGTCTCTGCTTTCTAATATGCTGTCTAGGTTGGTCATAGCTTTTCTTCAAAGGAGCAAGCATCTTTTAATTTCATGGCTGCAGACACCATCTGCAGTGATTTTGGAGCCCAAGAAAGTAAAGTCTGTCACTGTTTCCATTGTTGGGTATTCCGTCACTTGGGTAGATGTCCACTAATCCTGATGAAGATGAGAATGAAAGTGAAAGTGAAAGTCGCTCAGTCGTGTCCGACTCTTTGTGACCCCATGGACTATGCAGTCCGTGGAATTCTCCAGGCCAGAATACTGGAGTGGATAGCCTTTCCTTTCTCCAGGGGACCTTCCCAACCCAGAGATTGAACCCAGGGCTCCTGCAGGGCAGGCAGATTCTTTACCAGCTGAACCACAAGATATCTAGAGGACTTTGCCCTAAATCATATGAGCATCTTCCTAAAATGTGTTCTCCATGGTTGGTCCCGCTCAAAGGTTTTGACAGCCTGATTTACTTTGGAACTTATCTCACAACATGTTAAATTAGTGGTTTTGTTGTTAATCATTAAGTAGAACATTCTAAGGGGGCCACAAATTTTTATTTGCCGTTTCTTTTGATATAACCAACTGAGGTCAATTTCTAATCAGTTCTCTTTAACAGATCAGCTTAATTACTATCTGTATGATTTATTTCCAAAGGTATTGATTCATGAAATAACTCTTGTTTTCTCCTTATTCTGGTCTAAATCCAATGACTATCCTGAACTACTCTCCATGTGTATATGCCTTTTGCATCCCTAAAGAAAGATATAGTAGATATAGAGGGAGGGGATATATGTATATCTGATTCACATTGTTCTTCAGCAGAAACTAACACAACAGTGTAAAGCAATTATCCTCTAATTAAAAAAATTCTATGATAAACCATAATGAAAAATATTTGAAAAATAGCATATATATATGTACAAGCATTACAGAATCACTTTGCTGTATAGTAGGAATTAATAACATTGCAAATCAACTATACTTCAATAAAAATAAACAATAAAAATGAAATGGTATGTTTTTAAAAAAACACAAAGGAGGAAAAGAAACTGAAGTGAATTTGGGGTTCTAGGGCTTCAAGACAGGACTCTGGATAGCAAGGAAATCAAACCAGTCAATCCTAAAGGAAATCAAGCCTGAATATTCATTGGAAGGACTGATGCTGAAGCTGAAGCTCCAATACTTTGGCCATTTGATGTGAAGAGTCAACTCACTGGAAAAGACCCTGATGCTGAGAAAGATTGAACGCAGGAGGAGAAGGGGACAACAGAGGATGAGATGGTTGGATGGCATCACCGACTCGATGGACATGAGTTTGAGCAAGCTCCAGGAGATAGTGAAGGACAGGGAAGCCTGGTGTGCTGCAGTCCATGGGGTCACAGAGTCTGACATGACTTAGCAACTGAATTCAGCTGCTTCCAGTGAACTGTGTGATCTTGGACAAGACAATCTAGGTCTGAGTTTCCAAATGTGGGCAAGATTTCCTGGATCTTTTACTGTAACACATATTCAATGTATGGGCTGCCAATAATTTATCAAGAATGAATGAAGCAGCCCAAACTCTTTTAGTTACTCTTCATTTCATTCATGTATCTTTGACCTTTAAGGATTCATAAATGTATCTCAGGGTGCCCAGAAACAATCTACTAATTTTCCAGAAACTTTCTGATCAAAAAAGTGCAAAGATCAGAGAAAGCACCCGAGGCCTCAAAGCAAGGTGGTTTTCTCTTGTGCACCCAAACAATCATGGACAACTTTAACAGAAGATGGAGTCAGTTTGGGCACTACCTGGTTTTTTTCAGTGTATATCTAGAAGTTAATTATTAGTCTTTTTTGTTATTGGATATTTTTTCTACTGTGAAGACACAAATGATACCAAGACATTTGCTAGCTGATCAATTTTGGGTACTAGAAGAAACAGATAAGACAGAGAAAGAAGAGGGAAGAATAGGATAAGAAAATGTTTAAAATTCTTAAAAAACACTTCAGTTAAGAAGAAAAATGATACCTACTTAAAACTTGGCAAAGTAATTTATATAATGAGAAAATATAAATATAAAAGAATATATCAAGATTTCCTGAATACTCTAAAGCCCCAAAGAAGTCTCTGAATGTAAGATTTAAAATAATAAATGTCTTTTTTTGTCTATAGCATATCTTTTTGTCTAGACAGGAAACTTCTGGTAATTTCAGCCATACTGTATGTTTGCTTGCTAAGTTGCTTCAGTCGTGTCCGACTCTGTGCGACCCCATGGACTGTAGCCCACCGGGCTCAGTCGAACCTGCAGGGATCGAACCTGCATCTCTTACATCTCTTGCTTTGGCAGGCGGGTTCTTTACCTCTAGCGCCACCTGGGAAACCTATACAACCGTCCTGTACTCAACAGCAGATTTTGAAAGAACCAAACTTTTTTAAAATAATGATTTTAAAGAAGGTAAAAAGTTCTCTGAGTAGCTGAAGGAAATTTTATAAGGCTCATGTCCTTTATATCGTGGATGAGGCCTTCAGACTCTCACTCAGAGACAATTTACTTTTATAAAGAGCTCTTACAAGCTAGTGACTTAGTGATTGTATAAGGTTCAAAAAGCTTATTAGATCATTTCTCTTGTAACCTCACTACTTAACAGAAAACCTGGTACATAGAATGGGCTCAATAAATATTCGTTAACTAAGGAGACAGATGGAAGCAGTATTTAGTAGGTGTTGTTGGAGACAGGTCCATATGATCGGGAGGAGTGATGGTCTGAAATCCAGAGGAGTGGGAAAATCACCATGACCATACCCCGTGGTCACCGCTTTAAAAACGCACAGTCCAATACAGCCTATTACTCCCTGAGAGCTTAGAGCACAGATACAAAAACAATTGCCATGAACAATAATGACCCCGAGTCATTAGGAAAATATTCAGTTTTATTTAATTCTCATTTAATAAAAGTCAGGGAGCTATACAACCTTTTAAAAAAATATTTCCATTAGGATTAAAATTGTCCCTGAATGGGAACACATGTTTAGGTTTCCTCTGCAAAATATAATCTCGATGGCATAATATCATTAATATTAATGAAACTGGAGCCTGTTATATACAGTGAAGTAAGCCAGAAAGAAAAACACCAATACAGTATACTAACGCATATATATGAAATTTAGAAAGATGTAACGATAACCCTGTATGTGAGACAGCAAAAGAGACACAGATGTATAGAACAGTCTTTTGGACTCTGTGGGAGAGGGAGAGGGTGGGATGATTTGGGGGAATGGCATTGAAACAGGTATAATATCATATATGAAACGAATCGCCAGTCCAAGTTCGATGCAGAATACAGGATGCGTGGGGCTGGTGCACTGGGATGACCCAGAGGGATGGCATGGGGAAGGAGGTGGGAGGAGGGTTCGGGATGCGGAACACGTGTATACTTGTGGTGGATTCATGTTGATGTATGGCAAAACCAATACAATATTGTAATTAGCCTCCAATTAAAATAAATAAATTTATATTAAAAAATAAAATAAAAAACATATACCTTGGTTCTATTCCAGGATTTCTAATTCTATAGTATCTTTGGTAGATACAGAAAGTACACTTTTTCCTTGTCTCTTTGATTTATTAAGCTTCCCAGTAAAGAACTTTAATATATTCCACATATCTGATCTTCCTATCTCAGTTATAAAGCAGTACAGGATTGGGTCAGCAACACAATTTAAACTTGTTAATGCAACTGTGATTCTGTAGATCTTATAACTTTGCTTCCCAGACTTGAAATGGTCAAACACTTGTTCTTTTAAGTTCATGTCATGCTCTAAAATGCTGCGAATCAGCAACATCACATGAAAGGGAGTAAAACACAAGATAAAAGTCAACGTGATACTAATAAGTAGTTTTATGATTCTCTTCCTTTCCCTGTGTTCCGTGGCTTGATTTTGCCGCACAGCTTGGTAAACTTTCTTGTTGCAAGTCATTATAACGACCAGAGGTATCACATAACCTATACACGTCCTAGCAAAGTTAAACCTGATTTGCCAGTTCTCCAAAGGATATTTGTCATAGCATAAAGTAAAGTTAGACTTCTTGGCGTCACAATATTCGACAGCTGTTTCGTCTTCCCACAGAATGACAGCATTGAGGATGGTTTCCAAAACCCAGATGGTGAGGCTGACCATGAATGCACATTTTCTTGACCTTAGGAAAAAGAACCTCAGAGGGTAGACCACTGCCAAATACCGATCAATCGAGATGCAGGTGAGGAAAGCTGTGCTGCTGTAAAAGTTCAGGTACATGAAAAAAGCACTCCCTTTGCACAAGGCAGGAGAGAACGTCCAATTGTCTCTATTCCAAGTATAATTGATCCACAGAGGAAGAGTTGAGGCGTAGAGCAGGTCCGAGAGGGATAAACTGAAGAGGTAAATGCCTAATTCGTTTTCTTGCTTTGCCTGCAGAAAAGACACACAGAGAGAACCGATGTTGGCTGGAATGCTGACTATTACCACAAAGACATAAACAACGGGAAACAAGTAGTGCTCCAAGTCATGCTGCTCGTCAATACATGTGCTGTTCATTGCTTCTTTTTAAGGGGCCGATTACATTTGTTCCCAGACAGGAAATAGCAAACTGAGTCTTGCCTCCTGGTGATTTGCTTTCAACACCTAATTCTCTTTTGCTAAGACTGTGTCAGTCTTCCTTTGCTTTCAAATGTCCTGATTGGTTCATTGGTGGTCTTAAAGATGAATGGAGGTCAATTTTCACACAGGTATCGGTGGGTGGAGGTCAGGGTTCAGGCTCCTGGCAGTTACAAAAGGAATCAGTTGATTTTAAGGTGCAGGAGTCCAAGCACTTACTATCACGGAAGGCTGACGAAGAGCTCTGGAGGATGAACTAGCTTATCCACCAGTTTTCATAGAGTGCTGTTCTTCAGTTTAGTTTTCTTCGCAAAACTCAGAGGAGATTGGTGCAAACGTGAATATACAAGGTTTCATTTTCACAGAGGATGGCATCTCTTTTTAAAATGCTTTTGTTTCTGTAATGAAAAACAAACTAGAATAGTTTGGATGTTTAAAAGAGACATCATCATTTTTGAAAGAATCTTATTTTATTTCATTTATTGAGGATATCAAAATGCATTAAATTTCATACACTGAAGGTGTTTAAAAAGGGGAAATGGTCTAGCAGACTTCAGTAAATGAAATCAAGCTGAGATATTTGACTTATTTCAAATAAAAATTATTCAAAGGATGCTGGGTTAGAAGGAATTATGTTTCCCACTGGACATAATCTAAGAATGCAAAATTAAAGTCAAAAGTCATTTTAGAAGCTAATTTTTAAAAAAGATGGCAAATTCAGTTATTTATTTGTAATCAGTAAATGCTTTTGAGTGTATGGTAAACTGTGTGATTACAGCATTTCAAGTTTTTAATTTCATATGCAATCTCTGTATAAGGCATTTATTTTCAAAATAAGCTTATGAGCCAAGAAAAAATTGTCATAAGAGGTTTGATAAAGTGAAGCATTTGAAAATATAGCAGCTTGTTGAGCCTTCATAAATAATTAAGCCACACTACCTCATTTGTTTTTCCTTTCCTTTCTTTGTAGGCTAATTTACTTTATCATTCTCATACTCTTGTGAAAGACAGGGCAGAATGTTCTCGATTCTGGGTAATATCTTGTGATCTTCAGTTTCTACCATTTATATCTGATTGCTTACAAGTCTAGTTTTCTAAAAAGGTCTGATGTTGTAGATTCAACATCTGCAGAAAGAAAAGCGCAAGAAAGAGAGAAGCCATCCTCCTCTCCACACTAGAACAGGGAAGTAGTGAGGTCTGCTGGTGCTTCGGCTGATTTATCTGAGGGGATATTCACAGAAAGCTCTGTGGGGTCACCACGCTGGGAAAGGAAGTCATGCCCTCTTCCTGAGTAAGCCAGAGAGTGAACCAGGTCCAGAGCCCGGAGTGTAGATCACAGCACAAAACAGAGAACTACAATTCCTGAAATCACCTAGTGTTTCCACACCTAAAAATATGACTCAAATCCTTTCAGATCAATAGGGAATCCTGCCAGAGAGGGAAAAGGGGAGCAAGAGCTAAGATCAGAGAGGTAAGTGGGCTGGGTACCCTAAGGCATATGTGGGTCTGGAGGAACTAATTTTGACGGCAGAGAACCAGGGACAGAGTGTGGGCCTGCACAGGTAGCAAGTGGCGCTCGGTCATCCGACACCTGCTGAGGTCCAGGAGCCTCTGCCCTCAAAATAAAGACGCTAAAAACACACTTCACACGTATGTGTAGACCGCAGGGTAAGTTGGCAAGTTCCCTGTCTTAGCATTATTTCTTTGAGGAATTCTCAGAAAAAGCCCCATATCTATCCATGGCCTCTGGTTGGTCCTCACTTGGGAACGGGGAGACTACACTATTAGTTTTGTTCTGAAAACTTAAGGTCGACAGTGACTCAATACTGGATCTATGTGCTCAGCCTCATTAGTCATTAGGGAACTACAGACTAAAACCACAGTGAGACACAACTATGCATTCACCAGAATAAATGAAATGAAAAAGAGCAAATATTAATACCAAGTCTTGATGACGTAGAGCATCTGGAACTCTCATATACGGTTGGGTGGAAAACTCTTTGGCTCTTATGCAAATCTTATGGTTCAGCAACTCTACTTCTAGGTATGTGCTCAACAGTAAGACATAACATGTGGTTCCCAAGACACATGTGGTAGAATTAGAATGTTCACAGTAGCTTTATTCGTAATATCCCCCAACTGGAATGCCTAATAGCAATAGAAAAGATACTTTTGAACCATCATGCTGGAGAAGACTTTTGAGAGTCCCTTGGACAGCAAAATGATCAAACCAGTCCATCCTAAAGGAAATCAATTCTGAATATTCATTGGAAGGACTGATGCTGAAGCTGAAGCTCCAATACTTTAGCTACCTGAAATGAAGAGCTGACTCATTGGAAAAGACCCTGATGCTGGGAAAGATTGAGGGCAGGAGGAGAAGGGGGCGACAGAGGATGAGATGGTTGGATATCATCGACTCAATGGACATGAGTTTGTGCAAGCTCTGGGAGATGGTGAAGGACAGGGAAGCCTGGAATGCTGCAGTCCATGGGGTCGCTAAGAGTCAGACACGACTGAGCAACTGAAAAACAACAAAAAATCTATACATCAGTAAAAGGAACAAATTACTGTTACAAGCAATGATGCAGCTGAAGTTCAGAAACAATGCAGACGGATGGAAAAAGGCAGGCACAAAGGGTCCATATTGTCCGATTAAGAACCGGGTAGTGTTAAGCTGTGCTTTCAGAAATGAGGATAGCTCCCCATCTATTGAGGGCTTTCTGCATGCTGGACTCCATGTTAATGGCATGTATATTTGTTATAATACATGTTTTACAACTCTGCTGTTTATTACAATTATGTATTACAAAGAAGAATTGAGCAACGTATCAGGCAATTAGCCCCCAATCACCTGTCTGTTCTTCGTAGAACTTGGCTGCAATCCTAGGTTGTGATTCTGAAGTCTCTTGACTCTTAACTACTTTGTCTTCTGCCTTTACATAAAAATACTTTAGAAATCTGAAGTGTTTTTAGGGTTTGGGTCTTTCAGCTATAATGACTCTTCTAATTAAAGAAAATGACATCATAATAATTTCTGCAAACTAGATATAAAATAACCCTAAACTTTCCAGAAGGCTTTACTTTTATATTCTCTATTAAACTGCGTGGATTTCAAATAAACACGTGAGAACGATCATCTCACGTCACGTCTCACACTCAGCGACAGCACGTCTTTATGTTCCCTTATATTTGTCAACACGTTTTCTTCCGAAGGTTAAAAGTGTTCCTTTTCAGTAATTTACGAGGCAACACATTTTAACTAGGCTTTTATTTTCCTGTATTTGCTTTTAGGAATAGATAGCTAAAACCGAGCAAATATCCTGCTACCACTGTGAAAAAAAAAATTCTTTGAGTTAGGAGGCTGAATTTTGAAGGGTCTATTGTTTAGATCAGGGACCATCTGTGAATTGCTTTAAAGTTGAAATGAATTATGTGTCACCACTCATAATGTGGTGATAAAGAAAATGTAAGCTAGACCCACTGGAAGTGGGAAGGAACCTTGTGCAGTCCCTTTCTTCTCAACAAAGCCCATCTGCCTTGCTGCAAGCAGCCATGTAGAATGTCGTGTCGAACGTTTAGCTGTTGGGAAAAACTGACGAAGAGGAGTCAGGTGGCAGTGGCCTTTGGGGAGAGGCTGGGTGATGACAGGAAGAGGGTGCCGGGAGGACTTCTGAGAACCGAGAGGCCTTCTCTTTCTTGATGTGAGTGTTGCTATGAGCAACCTCGGGCTACAGCCACGGGGTCGCAAAGAGCCAGACGCGACTGAGCGACTGAGCCCAGCACCGCAGCACATGAACAAGCTTGTAACAAGCTTGAACAAGTTCGTAAAAATGCATCAGGCGGTAAGCTTGGATACGTGCATTTTTTTCACATATGGGTTATGTTGTGGTTAAGGTTAAAAAGTGGAATCAAAAGGCTGTGTGCGATGAGATGTAAAGAATCTTGACGCCAACACCTGGATTTCCTGCGGGTGGAGCATACATGCCTTCCTAAGAAATGCTATGATTCTACTCCTTTCCTCACATATAAAAGGCAATTTATAGATGCAAAACAAAGCTGTAACTTAAGTAATTTGAAAATGAATTCACCTAAAACAAAGGCTTACCAGATGGAAAAGTGAGTGTACTAAGGTCCTGGAAGAAGCAAATAGAAATCATACCTTGAGGAGAGCGCCCTTGACCCAGGCTTTCAAGAATTCTCACAGATAGGGTTCTAACAAATATGAGCTGATTAAAATGCCCTCCGTCCACACACACACACAAAGAGACTCAATTTTAAAAATTGATAAAAAGAGCATACATCCTGCTACCACACGGAGAGAAAACAGACACAGACAGAAGTTAGCTACTATGTGTGAGATTCAGCAAACAAACGGGAAAGAAGAGACCTGGATCCGCAAAAGCCTTAGAGATGAAATTAATAGATATACAACACAAAAAAAGCATGCCCAATATGTTAAAGAAATAAAAGAAGGAATCTGAACATATGAATAAAGGATCCAGAGACAATGCAAGATAACTAAGCATATAAAAGATTGAAGGAGTCTTTTCAGAAATAAAAAACTTAAAATTTAATACTTAAAACTCAACACGGGGACTAACCAACTGACCAACTCCAGTTGAAGAGAAAATTAGTATGTTGCAAGGTAGAGCTAAAGAATTCACACAAAATTATCAGAGTGTTAAAGAGATGTGAAAATACCATACCACAGAGATAAGGAGGATAAAGTGAAAAGGTCAGCATATGTATAACTGAAGTTCCTGAAGGACAGAAGAAAGTAGGGGAAAGGCGATGTTAGAAAAGATGCTGAGTAAAAGACGTCTGAAAGTGATGCAGGACAAGGCATCCTCAGATTATGAAGCTCAGCAAATCCCAAATAAGATTAGAAACAAACAGAGATGGAAATCTCTTCTTAGATGCCTTGCAATCAAGCTTCAGATCACCAAAGACTAAGAAAAAAAAAAAAAAGAGCCAGGGAGAAAAAACGAATTACCTATTAAGGATGAAATTTCAACCAAGACCTTTTCAACAGCAATGATAACAGAAACCAGAAGGCAATGGATTGATATTTCCAAATTGCTATGAAAAAATGTCATCCTTTAATAGCCTACTCAACAGAACTAAATTCTAAAATGAGAGCACAAGTAAGGATGTTTGAAGAGAAACTACCACTGAGACCACTGGCCCCCACAATCCTCATTAAAGAGACTTCTGAAGAACATAAGAGGAGAAGGAAAATGTCCAAGATGGCCAGAATATAATAAGCTACCAAGGATGGAATTTTCATGGTTACACGTTACATCCATGACCAGGCTTACGGATCTGGGGAAGAAATTTAAACCATGAAAATATTCTTCCTTAGAAGCGGGACTGGGGGCTGGGTGATGGGCAGGAAGGGACCCCTTCCTCCTTTGTCCATGGTACTCAGCAAATAAGCATCTCTTTTTTTTTTTTTTTAAAGGAGCTCTTCCCTGGTGGTCCAGTGGTTTAAGAATCTGCCTACAGATGCCGGGGGACCCAGATTCGGTCCCTAGTCCGGGGAAGATGACGCACTTCCGAGAGGCAACTAAGCCTGCGCACCGCAACTACTGAAGCCCACGCACCGAGTGCCGGTGCTCCCCAACAAGAGAAGCGCCCTCCATGCGAAGCCCACGCTCCACACCTGGAGAGCAGCCCCCGGTTCGCCCCATTTACGAAAAGCCGGTGCGCGGCAACAAAGACCCAGCGCAGCCAAAGATAAACGCATCTTGAAAAAAAGATAAGAAGGATCAATTGGAAAAAAATGATTTTGAGACGACTTACAAAATTTTCAACGGAATACGTGTCTTTCTTTGCAGAAACATTTACTGCCTTAGCTAAACAGCCGCGAGACTACATGGATTGATGAAGCAGGTCCTGAAGCCTTCTGGAGCCTTCTGGGTGGGAGCACAGAGACGGTGGTGACGGAGGCTTGTGGTTACGTTGTGTGGGCTCTGGAAACTCAAAGGCTCTCAGCAGTTCTTGGGGGACTTGTGACCACGTGTGTGTTTATCTGTTTCAGTTTTCACAGGTGTCACTCAGCAACCATTTTACAGAGTTCTTGTGAGGACTGAACGAGATGACACGTGAAGCCCAGTACTAAGAACATGGTAAGCCTGTACTACACGTGAACTGATACTGTTCTAATGACAACACTGTTTTGTCAGTCGCTAAGCTGTGTCCGACTCTTTTGAGACCCCATGGACTACTGGTGCCCGCCAGGCTCCTCTGTCCGTGGGATTTCCCAGGCAAGGACGCTGGAGTGAGCTGTCCTTTTCCTCTTCCAAAGGTTCTTCCTGACCTAGGGACTGAACTTGCGTCTCGTGCATTGGCAGCTGAGTTCTTTACCACTGAGCCACTAGGGAAGCCCAACAAGGCTGGTAGTCTGTGATCTCTCCTACATCTCCTGAATGGACATCATCTTTGGCCAGCTATCCAGAGCATAGCAGAGAAGCCAGAGGCACTCAGAGTGAAATTTACATAATAACATTTCACATGTCATACCAAACTCGGAAGATGGTGCTGTTAAATTAATTTGTGTGAATCTCAGATTAAAATGGAACCCATAGTTCTTATCATTCATGCTGCTTTTCAGATATTGTTTTCACTACTTTAATCATATTTTGAGAAAATTGCTTTTAGATCCAGTGCTGAGAAATTTGGGTTAAGGTTTTGATTCTGACTTTAATTTCTACCTAATGCCTAAAGAATATAATCCACAGCTTCTAAAACAATACAGACCATTGATGACAATGATCCGAAGATAAAACGTGGGCTGCCATCTCTGGGGTCGCACAGAGTTGGACACGACTGAAGCGACTTAGCAGCAGCAGCAGCAGCCGCCGCAGGAAACCTTTGCCTTCACTTACCAGTTGAATAGCTACTTATTAAGACTCCTATGTGTCAGACAAGTGATAGTCACCTATTAAGTTATTAATTAATACTGGAAATATTATTTTCAATTTTACTAATAATGTGGGAAACATTCATATTGGAAATATCATTTTCAAATTTCACATTATTTCTGATGGTATAAAAACTTACCAGTAGACCACTATGTTGGTGAAAAAGTGGTGCTACATAGCTCTATAGCCAGGGGTTTGCTTGTTTCTTCCTAACCACTTAATTTTCAGTTTGTCGGTATACCGTTTCCTGTAGAGGAAATAGAGCATAAACATTCCCCTTTCATGTTTTAACAGTTTTACCTAACTCTTTTACACGAAGATTTTGACATCCTTTATTATCACTCTAAGTAGAGAGACCATATGTCATCCCCATGTCTCCCTGTCTTGTAGTATCACATTTATACAGTCTAAACTGGCCAAATGTTGCAAATATCACTGACAACCATTCAAAAGTATGTTAGGTACTTAAATTTTTATTTTTTAATCTTACACTTACCCATGTTCCTTGGGACGGTGACTCTGTTGATCGAGGAGTCAGATACATCTGCTTGCACCCAGAAGAGAAACCAGCATTGTTGAAGGGACAGGAAATTGAACTCATATGTCGTCATAAACCAATGAGGAAGCAGCATCTTAATGAGATTGAAGTCTATTATCCAAGTTTGAGCAACAGACGTCTCCTAAGGATTTTTAAAGATGCTTTATTTATTATTTACTGTTGTATAATTTTTAGAAATCACTTTTCTGTGTCTCAGTTACAATTGTATACTGATATTATATGTGTTTTATTTAATAGAATATGTACTAGAATCGCATTCATTTGTTCATTCCCTCTTTCATTTATCTGTCAACACATATATCTATCCTACTCTGAGGGCACTGTGCTGGGAAATATATAGGACCTGGTTCTAATCTGTAAGGGGCTTATCAGTTAGTGAAGGAGATAATAACCACCAAAATGGATAAATACTCCAAGAGAGATACAGAAATATAGGATGAGTCACTGGACGTGTGAACTGTGGATGTACGAAACAAGAGAAGAGGTTGTAGATGGAATCAGGGTGATCAACGTCCTGGGAGAAAAAGAGTAGAGAGAATGGAGACTGGGTGTATAAAGAGCTTTGCGTGTATGCTTAGTCGATTTTCCAGGCAGGAATACTGGAGTGGGTTGCCATTTCCTCCTCCAGAGTATCTTCCTGACCCAGGGATCGAACCTGTGTCTCCTCTGTCTCCTGCACAGCAGGCCATTTTTTTTTTTTTTTTTACTGCTGAGCCACTGGGGAAACCCCACATAAACAGCATATTCATTTCTTAATGGCATGATGGTAGGGCCACAGTAGCCAACTTGGTAAAGATTTTTTTTTTTAAGATATTAATGGGATTAGGTACATAATATGTTATAGAACCACTTTTTCCTTTGATTTTCCTCTTGGAATAGAAGAGTCCATCAGAGATTGCTAAACCATGTTAAAAACCAGGTGAACTGGTTTGAAGGTGAAAGTTGCTCAGTGGTGTCCAACTATTTGGGACCCCATGGACTGTAGCCTGCCAGGCTCCTCTCTCCATGGGATTCTTCAGGCCAGAATACTGGAGTGGGTAGCGGTTCCCTTCCAGGGCATCTTCCCAACCCAGGGATTGAGCCCAGGTCTCCCACATTGCAGGCAGATTCTTTACCAGCTGAGCCACAAGGGAAGCCCAAGAATACTGGAGTGGGTAGCCTATCCCTTCTCCAGGAGATCTTCCTGACTCAGGAATCGAACCGGGGTCTCCTGCATTCCAGGTGAATTCTTTACCAGCTGAGCTATCAGGGAAGCCCCCTAAGTGGCTTAGACAGATCAATAATTTTATGAAACTTGAAAATTTATTTAAGAAAGATGTGGGTTATTACAATGAAAACTCATGTAGTATATTAAGGTTGACAGTTGCTACCAAATTTGTAAGTGATTTGATGTGAAGTAAAATTAGCTCCTAGAACTTTTGAGATGTTAAAAAAGTCAGAAACATTATGTTTGAACCCCACTGAATGAACTTTTATTACAAATGAATGGGAAATTTTTACTTTATAAGGACAGAATTAATTTGAAGTGGAAAATTTTAACTTCATTTTAAAAACTACAATCATGATGATTTGAGTCTGTTCCTGTAAAAGGAGGTTAGATGTTCCTGTTGGTAGAGTTTTTAAAATTTCTGCCCAGAATTGGAAAAGATGACCTTGTGATATAACCAAAAATGTTTTCCCTTGAAGTTATTCAGGATGTAATAGGTGTGCAGTGGGTTTCCTATACTTCTTTTGTAGGTCTTTCATTGAAAATAATTAAAGTACTCATTTAGATTTATCAGGTACATTTGGAAAGTAATTTAGCATATACTAACTTAAAAGCAATATAGCATACAGTAACTTAAAATTCAGAATATCTTCTACTTTTACTGAAATAATGAAAAATGTAAGTACAACGCAGAAAATTAATAGTAAGACCCTTCAGTTCAGTTCAGTCACTCAGTTGTGTCCGACACTTTGCCACCCCATGGACTGCAGCACGCCAGGCCTCCCTGTCCATTACCAACTCCTGGAGTTTACTCAAACTCATGTCCACTGAGTTGGTGATGCCCTCGATGCTCTGTTGTCCCCTTCTCCTCCTGCCCTCAATCTTTCCCAGCATCAGGGTCTTTCCCAGTGAGTCAGCTCTTCGAATCAGGTGGCCAAATTATTGGAGCTTCAGCTTCAGCATCAGTCCTTCCAATGAATATTCAGGACTGATTCCGTGTAGGATGGACTGGTTGGATCTCCTTGCCGTCCAAGGGACTCTTAAGAGTCTTCTCCAACGCCACAGCTCAAAAGCATCAATTCTTCGGTGCTCAGCCTTAAGCCTTTACAAAAACGAAAGCAATGATTTCATTTTCTTATGCCTCTAATCCAAAACTTTTGTTTGGCTTCACACATCCACTTGTCTGTGGCTTCTATACATGGGTATCTCATGATACTCACAATTTCTTATTTTACCAAAATAACCTACACGTCTGCTTTTAGGGAAATGGTATTTTCACATCCACATCGGGGTTTTATGTATTTTGCTCTTCAAAAGAAAAAAAAAAAAAAGGATGTTGTTTAAAAACACAAGAAACACAAACTTTCACTTCTGATTAATTAGGAGAAAAACTGTGGCTGCCCTATGCTGAAATTTCAATTCCACATTACAAGAGTCTTGAGAACTTTTAAATAACTCTGCTTCTTACTAAGTCCAGTTTTCTGAAGCCACAGGATGGAGTCCCAGCACTGGCCTGTGGCAGAACTCTTGGACTGCCCGTGGGGAAAACGGGAAGAGAGTGTGGTTCTCCCTGCCTCCAACTTCTCCACAGGGCAGACAGTGCAAGAGCTGAATCTGCTGACGAAGTGTCCTTTGTCGCCACGTTTTCCATTTGGTGCAATTTCACTAGTCAAAGCCGCAACTCAACGTGGCAGGGAACATTCTGAAATACTGACTTATTTCCCCAGCCCTACTTCCTTTTACCCTATCCCTACCCATCCCCCTGCCCTCCCCCCCACCCAACACTCAATTAGCCACTTTGAGTGTTTATTGCCTCAAGATAAGGAGTTCTTGGCAGAAAAATATGGAATGGGGGAGGAGAAGACAATCCTGTTTGGAATTTCAAGGGCTTTAGGCAACCTAGGAGAATGGCTCAATTGGTAAAGAATCTGCCTGCAATGCAGGAGACCCAGGTTCAATCCCTGGATTGGGAAAATCCCCTAGAAAAAGGAATGGAAACCCATTTCTGTATCCTTGCTTGGAGAATTCCATGGACAGAGGAACCTGGCGGGCTACAGTTGCAGAGAGTCAGACACACTGAGCGGTCAAGCACGGGAGGATGGGCAGGACCGAGAGGCAGACAATCTGCTTGGAAGCGAATCTGTTCAGATAAAGCAAAGCCTCCTGCCCCTGAGAACAGATCTGAGGCTTCTCTGGCCCGATGGGGCTGGGGCTTAGGTCTGTGAGAAAGGAAGTCGTGAGAGGTCAGATGTGGTAGCCGGACACAGGGGCCCTGCGTCCTGACTGAGTCAACCCCCTCCCCTGCCAGCCCTGAGGTGGGGTGGGGTGGGGCCACGGTGATTCTGATGAGCTGGGGAGGAGGGTGGACCTGTCTCTCATGTGCAGGGGTAAGTCCAGATGGGAGGCTGTCTCAAGATGACATGTGTGGGCAGCCTGAGCCAGCTTCACTAAGTTCCCTGGTGCCTGGCACAGCACAGGCCAGGCATGTGAGGACCACTCAAGTGATGGAAAGCATCGGCCTCCCCTTGGTGCTTCCAGTGGCCCAGTGGGTCAGAGAAGAAGCCTGGCTGCCACTGACAGGGGAAAACCCTGCTGAGTCCTGTGTGGGCTCTGCTGACGACCAGGAGGGAGTGAGGACATCCCAGGAGAGGCCAGCATGGGCAGAGGGCAGCCGTGAGGCTCAAGGGTGAGCTAAATCCCTCCAGCCTTAGCAGCATACAAACTCCCAGGTTCCTACCTGGTGTTACGGGCTGACTTTCAACCCCCTACCTCTCTGCCAAAATCCATATGTTGAGGTCCTGCTCCCTAGTACGTCATAATGTGACTGTATTTGGAGATAGGCTCTTTAAAGAGGTGACTAAGCTGAGATAAAACTGTTAGTCCAATCTGATTGGTGGTGTCCTTATAAGAAGAGAGATTTGGACTCACAAAGAGACTCCAGGGATGCACATGCGTAAAGGAAAGAGCAGGTGAGGACAGGGAGAGAAGGTGGCCATCTGCACACCGAGGGGAGAGACCTCAGGAGAAGCCAGCCCTACCGACACCTTGATCTTGGACTTCCAGCCTCTAGAACCATGAGGAAATAAACGCCGCTTTGTTATAGCAGCCTTAGCAGAGTATAATAAATACAAGTGCAATCCAGAGGAAGAAGAGGTTAGATCCTGAATTGACTGTGAGCAAGCGTCTACCAGTTTCGTAGAATGGGGTATTAAAATGGAATTTTAGTTGAGTTACAGAAAGATAAAGAATATTTTATTTCTTGCATCTCTGATTATGGCCTGAGATTGGAATGTGCATTTTAAGATCACACGTTTGACCTAAAATGTTTAATTCAGCAAACATTTGTTAAGCCTTTGACTAGCAAAAGTATTTTTCTCATTACTTGTCAGGGGGGTTAAAATGTAACTATAAGATGACTTTCATTTGAGGGGTTTTGAAAGTTTTAGGCTTACCAGGTGGCACTAGTAGTAAAAATTCCGCCTGCTGAAGCCAGGAGACTTAAGAGATGTGGGTTCCATCCCTGGGTCGGGAAGATCCCCTGGAAGAGGGCATGGGAGCCCATTCCAGTATTCTCACCTGGAGAATCCCATGGACAGAGGAGCCTGGCGGGCTACAGTCCATAGGGTGGCAAAGAGTCGGACACGACTGAAGCCTCTTAGTATACATGAGTGAAAGTTTTAGCATCAGGCTTCCTTTCTAAAGATGCAAATATATTACTCGGGTTGAAGGGGAACATTAAGTTGTCAGATAAAACCGTACTTGGTGTCTACACTACGACAAAGCTCCCCAGGGTCCATTTGCACCAATACTTCTCCAAGTGCACTTCTTGGATTGGCAGTGTTAATGTCATTTCTGAATCTTTGAGAATTACAGTTCTCAGTCTCACTCCAGGCCCAGGGTCAGAAGCTCTGGGGCTGGAGCTCAAAGATGTGTGTTATAAAAAGCCCCCCAAGTGGTTTTGATGCCCCAAAGTTTTGAGAACAATTGGTGTACAGGATGGTTGCCTGGATAAGAGACTGGGGGGAGGAGTAGAGACACAGAGGGAACAGAACCTCTATAAAGGGAAGAGTGTGGAGACACGTTCTGTTCAAATTCTTCCTTGGTTTGGGTACTTTAACCCTATCAGAGAGGAAGAAAGTTTCCCTGTCCTTCTAGGTTCTTCTGGCTGTTCCAGAGGGAAACCGACATGAGCTCCGAAGAGCTCCAGCACCATAGTCCTTTATGTCTCTGCAGAAAGACTTCAGCAAGGAGCAAGTGGGTAGAAAAGAAGTGATTTATTAGACTGGGACACATTTGAGGCTTATAAGCAGGTGCCCGAGAACTCAGTGGGCTACAGTTTTATAACTGAAAGGAAAGTGTGGAGCGGGAGAAGACCTCCTTTGTCTTTCTTGAGTAGACGTCATGCTTCCATTATCAGCTCCTCCTCCAGGCTGGGCAAGGGAGTTTTCTTGTCCCTACATGGTAAAGCTAAATTCACAAATTATTGTCATTTATGTGTGCAGAGAGCATGTCCTAGAGATCATTCACTTACTGAGCTCACTGGGCAGGGTGTGGGGCTCACGCCACCGCTGTTTTATTGTTTGGGGCAGGGCTGGTACTTCTGCATGGTTTTGTTGCTAAGCAAGCCTGCTTGGTTTTGTGGTTAAACCAACCTGCTTTCAGGAATCACCATTAACTTACAGGGGTCTCCCATATATTTTTCTACATACAATCCCCTAGTGGGAAAAACTATTCAATTACCTACTTTGTCCCTTTACTCTGTCCCTATCAAGGTAGGTTAACGGGACAAAATAAGACAAAAATTTAATAGTATGTATGCATGGGAGAGGCCCAGGAAGACTGAGGAACTTGCCAAAAATAGCTGAAATCCTTAAATATTAAACCTTAAATATTATCTTCAGCCAAAGACAAAAGAGGATGTTGGGGGCAGTGGTTTGAGACTTCAAAGGGGAGGAAGGTAATTCATATAGAGATGGGAAGGCAAACGTTTGGTAAATAAATGTGTGCTGGTTTACATGGAGACAGTGGAATGTCTCTGATGCCCAGACTGCCAAGTTTCCCCCATCACTCTTAGTCCCTATTTGCAGATCTCTCTGGTGATAACTCTATTCTGGGAATAGGCCCTTTATGCAAATTCTTTTAGGCAGTTAAGGGGAAGTGTAACAAGGAAAACTTCCAAACTCTTCTGTTTCTTAAAAATAATCTGTCTAAATCCTTATACCAAAGAGACACATTTCAGGGTGGCAGAATTTGTTCCCTTACAGCTTATCATCTCTTCATCAGTTCTTAAATTCCACTCACATCATTGTGTCATTAGTCCATTTGGTTCTGCCCTTTAAAAAGTTGAAGCTAATGCAGCCTCTCATTTCAGACTTGTAAATGATTTTGACTTAAATCTTAAGTCAGAACATAACTATAGTAACAGTTAAAATGGAGACGTTATCAAACTAAGGACTGGATCTTTAATATCCTAAATATCTCATTATGGTTGTTGTTGCTGTTGTTTTGTCTCTAAGTCGTGTCCAACTCTTTGTGACGTAGCCCGCCAGGCTCCTCTGTCCATGGGATTTCCCAGGCAAGAATACTGGAGTGGGTTGGCATTTCCTTCTCCAGGGGATCTTCTTGATCCAGGGATGGAACCCATATCTCCTGCATTGGCAGGCGGATTCTTTACACTGAGCCACTATTACCAAGTTCAAGCTCGCTCTGCTTGGTGCTTGAGAGGCTGATAAATCTGAGAGACGAGATGTTGAGGTGAGGAATACAACTTTATTTGGAGAGCTGGGTAACTGAAAAGATGGCAGACTAATGTCTCAAAAAAAAGTCATCTTATGTGGTGCTGGTTGCCAGGTTTTTTTTTATCTCTGATTTTTTATGAATCAGAGATAGGGGGAAGATGAGGAAACAAAATAAAAAGACCATTTAACTCTTGCAGATATCTCCTAGAATGGGAGATGTGCTAGTTTCACTTCCTTACAGCCATCTCACAGGTGGTGTGAAATGGAATATTTCCTTCCCTATCCATAGACAAAGAATGCCACAGTCCTTCACAGGGAGGCGGGGCCAGGTTATCTCCCTGAGGCAGGCAATTATGTTTGCCTATAATAACAGAAGTGGCAAGATAAAGGTTAAAGTCACAGAAGCAGATCCAGTTGTTGTTCAGTCGCGTCCGACTCATCGCAACCCCAGGGACAGCAGCACACCATGTTTCCCTGTCCTTCACTATCTCCCAGAGTTTTCGCAAACCCATGTCCATTGAGTCGGTGATGCCACCCAACCATCTCATCCTCTGTCTTCCCCTTTTCCTCCTGCCCTTAATCTTTCCCAGCATCAGGGTCTTTTCCAGTGAGTCAGTTCTTCATATCAGGTGGCCAAAGTATTGGAGTTTCAGCTTCAGCATCAGTCCTTCCAAAGAATATTCAGGGTTGATTTCCTTTAGGATTGACTGGTTTGCTCTCCTTACTGTCCAAGGGACTCTCAAGAGTCTTCTCCAGCACCAAGCTTCGAGCATCCATTAAGCATCAGTTCTTCAGCACTCAGCTTTCTTCATGGTCCAACTCTCACAGTTGCACGTGACTACTGGAAATATCATAGCAGATCCAGTATGAAGTCAAAATTAACCCTACACCACCAGGGAAGCCAAATACCTCTTTAGAAGATCTAACATGTATTTCCTGATGTCTATAAGTTACAGAAACAAATTTTAATGCATTTGTTACGCTCACTTATTGAAGTAATCAAATTTAGGAAGATGAACTCCAAATAGTTTCCTCAAGTACTGTGGAATGTGCAAAATGATTAGCTTAATTTTTTAAGTCAGGATAATAAATGTAATTCCTTGTGCAATTATCTGTTCTGTCCAGTTTGCTTATGCTAGGGATTACCAGATAATCTTTTAAGATTTAGGATCCAAAAACTGTTTCATGAATTCAGGTTTAACCAAGACATGCACTAATATTTATGGAGGTACAATTCAAAGGATAGTGCAGAGAAGGAGGAGAGATGATTGGCAAGAAACTGAGTCAACTGGGGCAAAGGGGCTAGGGACAGAGCGCAGGGAGGGTGGGAAGCCAGGCTAGTTGTTATGGGCTCTGCGGCATCAGGACTGGCGAAGGCAGGTTCTGTCACCCAAAGCTGTGAGTCATGCCAGGATCCAAAGAACGAACAGAGCAGAGATTATAGTGAAATCCAAGAGTGATGGGAATGCCTGCCATTTTATAGAAAACAATGCTAGAACCTTTATTCCCCTTGATGCTTTTTTTTAGAGGATGTTAAAATATCTTTGCAAATGTGCTGTAATTCGGTAAATCCCTTCTGTTGTTTTATAATACCTCTTTCTATAAAGAAGCCTTCAAAATATTAGTTACTGCAACATTTAAGACTATATCATATGAGTGGTCTGCTGAAATGCATCATGGGCAAATGCGATCTTAAATATGTTCACAACATACAGATGGCCAGCAAACACATAAAAAGATGCTCAACATCACTCATTATTAGAGAAATGCAGGTCAAAACTACAATGAGAGATCACCTCATACCGGTCACAATGGCCACCATTAAACAATCTACAAACAATGAATGCTGGAGAGGGTGTGGAGAGAAGGGAAGCTACACCCTTATTTGGAATGGAAACTGATACAGCCACTATGGAGAATAGTGCGGAGTTTCCTTAAAAAACTGAAAATAGAACTACCATATTACCCAGCAGTCCCACTCCTGGGCAAATATCCAGAGAAAACCATAATTCAAAAAGATACATGCACTCCAATATTCATTGCAGTGCTATTTATAATAGCCAGGACATAGAAGCAACCTAAATGTCCCCCAATAGAAGAATGGATAAAGAGGATTTGGTACATATATCTGTACATACATACATACAATTCCACATACATGGAATATTATTCAACCATAAAAAATGATGAAACTGAGCAATTTGCCGTGGTGTAAATAAATCTAGAGACTATCATACAGAGTGAAGTCAGAGAATAGCAAATATTGTTTAATATCGCTTATGTAAGAAATCTAGAAAAGATACAGATGGACTTGTCTGCAAAGCAGAAACAGACACACAGACATAGGGAACAGACATATGGATATGGGGAGGGGAATGGGGTGGGGTGAATTCTGGGAGACTGGTACTGACATACATGCACTGCTATGTCTAAATAGATAACTGTCAGTTCCTACTATAGAGCACAGGGAACTCTACTCGGTGTTCTGTGGTGACCTAAATGGGAAGAAAATCCAAAAAGGAGTGGATATATGTATACGTAGGGATTGCCTAGTGGCTCAGATGGTAAAGAGTCTGTCTGCAATGCAGGAGACCTGGGTTCGATCCCTGGGTCAGAAAGATCCCCTGGAGAAGGAAATGGCAGCCCACTCCAGGATTCTTGCCTGGAGAATCCCATGGATAGAGGAGCCTGGTGGACTCAGTCCATGGGGTCTCAAAGAATTTGATACGGCTGAATGCACGCACGTATATACACACACTCACACACAGCTTTGCTGTACAGCAGAAACTACCACAACATTGTAAAGCAACTATACTCCAATAAAATTAGTTAAAAAAAAATAGAGTACATTCACAAATTCTTTGACACTCCTGCTCTCAAGAGGTGGAGCCCGGTTTCCCTCCCCTGGAGTGTGGGCTAGACTTACTGACTCACTCCTAGCAAATAAAGCAGAAGTGATGCTGTGTTGTTCTGGAGACGAGGTCAGAATAATCCTGTGAATTCCCCCTCAGGCCCTCTCACTTTCTCTTTTTGCTCAGTTGGTCTGAGGGAAGTCAGTCTGTGTCGTGAGAACACGCCCACGTGGCAGGGATCTGAGTGAGCCAACAGCATTGAATAACCACCTTGGAAGTGCATCTCCAAGCCTTCAGATGATGACAGCTCCTGCTAACATCTCTACTGCAGCGTCACGAGGGATCCTGAGCTGCACCACCCAGCCAAGGTGATCCCGAGTTCCCCACCCACAGAAACTGAGAGGGACTAAATATTTATTACCTTCCCTCATAGCTCAGTCGGTAACGAATCTGCCTGGAATGCAGGAGATTCCTGGGTTGGGAAGATGCCCTGGAGAAGGAAATGGCAACCCACTTCAGTGTTCTTGCCTAGGAAATCCCATGGACAGAGGGAGCCTGGCATGTTACAGTCCATGAGGTTGCAAAAGAGTCAGAAGCGACTAAGCAACAGCAATCTGTATAAAATACAAGTCTAGATTTTTGAAAACTTCTTATAAAAAAATTTGCAAAATGTTTTACTGATATATTTTTATCTTGACTGCATTTTTATCAACAATACTTTGGGTTTTTCTTTTTATTTAGTTGCTGTGTCCAACTCTTGCGACCCCCATGAATATGGAGGTAAATAAATATTAATCAAAATTAATCTCATATGCTTTTTTTGGTCAACTTTTTTTTTGGCTACTAGAAAATTTCAAGTTATATATACATGTTTTGCCTTCTATTTATTGGACAGAATTGTACTAGATGTTTAAAAAAAAATCTTCTGAGCCATGGGTACTGTTATTTTTTTCATGCCTAAGACTTGAAATTAGGTGGACTCTAGAATTCATACCCTGGCAGGAGTGCAGAAAAAGATACTGACAATCCAAAGACGAATAGATGGATCATGGGTGAGACAGAGGGGGACAGCAAAACTTCCTGGAGTTCTTCATTTGAACTAATCCATGCATTAATGGGGATTCCCAGGGGGCACTAGTGGCAAAGAACCAGCCCGCCAACGCAAGAGACCTAAGACACAGGTGCGATCCCTGGGGCAGGAAGACCCTCTGCAGGAGGCTATGGCAACCCACTCCAGTATTCTTCCCTGGAGACTCCCATAGACGGGGGAGCCTAGTGGGCTACAGTCCACGGGGTCGCAAAGAGTCGCATGTAACTCAAGTGACTTAGCACACACATGTGCATTAACAATTACCAACAAAAGAACTACACAGGGTGAAGGCAGTGTTTAAAGTGGGGGAAATGCAGATAGAGAGGCTGAGAATTCTTTGTGGTGATCATTTCCAGTCTCATTATAACCTGGTGTATCAGTCAGGGTTCTTTGCTGCGGGCATAAGCATCTGAATGCAGAGTTCCAAAGAATAGCAAGAAGAGATAAGAAAGCCTTCCTCAGCGATCAGTGCAAACAAATAGAGGAAAACAACAGATTGGGAAAGACTAGAGATCTCTTCAAGAAAATTAGAGATACCAAGGGAACATTTCATGCAAAGATGGGCTCGATAAAGGACAGAAATGGTATGGACCTAAGAGAAGCAGAAGATACTAAGAAAAGGTGGCAAGAATACACAGAAGAACTGTACAAAAAAGATCTTCACGACCAAGATAATCACGATGGTGTGATCACTCACCTGGAGCCAGACATCCTGGAATGTGAAGTCAAGTGGGCCTTAGAAAGCATCACTACGAACAAAGCTAGTGGAGGTGATGAAATTCCAGTGGAGCTATTTCAAATCCTGAAAGATGATGCTGTGAAAGTGCTGCACTCAATTTTGCTGCCAGCAAATTTGGAAAACTCAGCAGTGGCCACAGGACTGGGAAAGGTCAGTTTTCATTCCAATCCCAAAGAAATGCCAAAGAATGCTCAAACTACTGCACAATTGCACTCATCTCACACGCTAGAAAAGTAATGCTCAAAATTCTCCAAGCCAGGCTTCAGCAATATGTGAACCCTGAACTTCCGGATGTTCAAGCTGGATTTAGAAAAGGCAGAGGAACCAGAGATCAAATTGCCAACATCTGCTGGATCATGGAAAAAGCAAGAGAGTTCCAGAAAAACATCTATTTCTGCTTTATTGACTATGCCAAAGCCTTTGACTGTGTGGGTCACAATGAACTGTGGAAAATTCTGAAAGAGATGGGAATACCAGACCACCTGATCTGCCTCTTGAGAAACCTTTATGCGGGTCAGGAAGCAAGTTAGAACTGGACATGGAACAACAGACTGGTTCCAAATAGGAAAAGGAGTACGTCAAGGCTTTATATTGTCACTCTGCTTATTTAACTTATATGCAGAGTTCATCATGAGAAACGCTGGGCTGGAAGAAGCACAAGCTGGAATCAAGATTGCCGGGAGAAATATCAATAACCTCAGATATGCAGATGACACCACCCTTATAGAAAGTGAAAAGCAACTAAAAAGCCTCTTGATGAAAGTGAAAGAGGAGAGTGAAAAAGTTGGCTTAAAACTCAACATTCAGAAAACGAAGATCATGGCATCTGGTCCCATCACTTCATGGGAAATAGATGGGGAAACAGTGGAAACAGTGTCAAACTTTATTTTTTTGGGCTCCAAAATCCCTGAAGATGGTGACTGCAGCCATGAAATTAAAAGACGCTTACTCCTTGGAAGGAAAGTTATGACCAACCTAGATAGCATATTGAAAAGCAGAGACATTACTTTGCCAACAAAGGTCCATCTAGTCAAGGCAGCGGTTTTTCCAGTGGTCGTGTATGGATGTGAGAGTTGGACTGTGAAGAAGGCTGAGCGCCGAAGAATTGATGCTTTTGAACTGTGGTGTTGGAGAAGACCCTTGAGAGTGCCTTGGACTGCAAGGAGATCCAACCAGTCCATTCTAAAGGAGATCAGCCCTGGGTGTTGTTTGGAAGGAATGATGCTAAAGCTGAAGCTCCAGTACTTTGGCCGCCTCATGGGAAGGGTTGACTCATTGGAAAAGACTCTGATGCTGGGTGGGATTGGGGGTAGGAGGAAAAGGGGACAACAGAGGATGAGATGGCTGGATGGCATCACCGACTCGAAGGACATGAGTCTGAGTGAACTCTGGGAGTTGGTGATGGACAGGGAGGCCTGGTGTGCTGCAATTCATGGGGTCGCAAGGAGTCAGACATGACTGAGGGACTGAACTGAGCAAAAAAATGAAAGACTGAGAAATCGAGATATGGCACAGAATTGCTGCTGAGGCTGCAGAATCAGCCTTGTAAAATGGGCTCCTGGCAAAGGACCAGAAGGGAGCTCCCTCCATCCTGCCTGAGCCCTTAGGATGGCGCTCCTCCCCCTACTACCCCGGGGACTTCGGTCCCTCTGGGGCGCCTCTAGCAGCGCCTCCTTTGGACTCTGCTCCGGGCTGCTTTCTGCGAGGCCTGTACATTGAATCGCACTTCCAAGAACAAAGTCCCAGGTTTGGGGAACTGACTGAAGGCTCCTGGTCACTGGGGCTCCAGAGCTTACGTGCTGAGGGTGAGGACAGGGACGGTGCAGTGCCTTAACTCCTGAAGGAGGTGGGATCTGCCTCCCACCAAGACTCATACAATGGGGGATCAGCCACACACAGGAAGACACAGATGTGAATGACCGTAGACAACAAAATTCAAACCAGTACAAACACAGGAAGAATCCTTTCCCTCAGGACTGTCTTGGTTCTGTGGAGAGCAGTAAACTCAAGAGTTACGTTCTAGTTAAGTTTATATCCCATTGATGTTATTGTTCATATAATACACCCTTCAATATCTTGTAATATATGATCATTCTTCTAAGTGTTATATAAATATTAATTCAGCTAAGTTTCATATTAACAGTTCTACCATCACCACTATTTATGGATGGTTAAACTGAAGCCTGAATAATGTAAAGAAACCTGGCCGAAATCACACAACTAACAGGTGGAAGGAGAGATCTGAAGCTATGTTGTCTGGCTCCTGGGCTGATTGTACTGGCTTGACTACCTTACCACAGTGCTTCTTATTCTAGCAGTTTTTATCTGTAGTTATACTTAAGAAAATGTTTAGTAAACAATACATAATTTATTCCATTATGTGGATTCTGTCCATTGACTATTTTTACTGTCTTTGTATAAAGCCCTGAGTTAACTGAGAGAAGTCATAGAACAAGGACTGATGTAATTAACAGCTGAAATAAAAAAACTTATGTAAAAGTCGTAAAGATCAGATAAATGGCAGATGTTACAGGATTAGTTCATGAAAAGAGAATACTTCATACTTTGACCCTGGTGGACTCTTTAAGAAATGCTTCCAAATTATCTAGAAGTAATTTTTTTCTTATCCCCTTATATGATTATTTAGTGACTTTCCTAAAAACCAAACTTTTATTTTGTTGTGTCAAGATATTAAGTCTTATACAGACCCCAAGTTATACAGGAATTTGCCTGTATTTTCTAATAGAACTTTTAGGTTTCCATTTTTTAAAAACACATTTAGAGCTTTATCCATTTGGCGGTTATACTTAGATGTGGTATGAGGCATAGATCAAAAGTTTGATCTTTCTCTCAATATCACGTTTTTAAAAGCCCATCTTTCTCAGTGATTTGAGGCACCATCACACCAGTGATTTCTGTTTAAGTTCAATTTACGTTTAATTTCTGTTAAGTTCAACATATATACTGAGTACCCACCATGGGTTGCACACTGCTGCACTTACGTACAAAGAAGATGACTTGGCATGTAGCCTTGAATTTCTGGCAGCCTAATTCAGAGTCCTAAAAGTAAAACCATTTCTGAAAGTGAGACAGCAGACTTTATCAGCAACGTTTGATCTTTTAGACAAGATTGCGCTCACTTCCTCAAGAGATCATCTGATTTGATCACATTTTCACTTTAGAAAACTGAGAAATTTGCTGGGGCTGAAGTGCAGTTTGACACTCAGAAACACTGTTTATTTAAGAGAAAAACTCCTTATTTTTAAAACTCATCTGACTTTTGAGAACTGAGAGACCCTCTTTTCTTACTGCCTGGTATATTTCAGGGATCCCAATAGAAGAGAAGCAAGGGAAGCCGAACACACCATCACTTACTTGTCTGGTAACTGCTGTTTACCTCTATTTCACATCTTCAACAAGTAGCAGTGCTGTGCCCAGCAGTCCAAGTATCTCTTTCTTAGCTTGCACTTCCTACTTTTTTATTAGAAACTTTCTTGACTAATGGTTTCCTGAGCATAAATGAGAAATTTGAAACAAGAGATGTTTTCCCTAATAAGGAATTACTTTGGTTATGAACTAACAGGAACCAGTTGTACACGTTTTCTGTTAAACATTCTTGTCCTCTTTCCCAGCTATTGCACACTGCACAAGTATTTATAGGGTGCCTCCCAAATACAAGGTACCCGGTGCACTACAGGATGACATACGCTGGGTTCCGATTTCCAAGTTCCCAATTTTGCTTGTATGGTATTTTCCCTCTATTTACACCTTGGTACTTCCCTTCTGGTTACATAATTGTGCATGTTTTAGGACTTTCCCTGTGGCTCAGCTGGCAAAGAACCTGCCTGTCAATGCTGCAGATGCATGTAGACTCGGGTTCAATCCCTGGGTCAGGAAGATGCCTGGAGAGGGAAACTGCAACCTGCTCCAGTATTCTTGCCTGGAAACTCCCATGGACAGAGCTACAGTCCATGGGGTCGCAGTGCATATCACAGATACAAAATCTCAGGGTTGGTTAGGAAGCTTAACATTTACTTATCAACCACGTCTGGCATCCACTGGTGTGCCAACCCATGTTTAAAATTTTATTAGAACAGATGGATCAGCGTTCTGGGAAGAGAAATCCATGGCACTTGAATAGCTACACACTTGAATACAGCATAATCACACAGAATGGTGACCGTAAGGAAAGTAGGTCAGATAAGTGCTGTAAGAAAATAGAGCACATGAAAGAGAACAAGTGACAACATACAGGGAACTCTGTAACTTATCATCCAAGCCAGAACATTTTTGAGGGTCAAAGGGATACTATTAGTAATTGGATTAGGACATTAGACACCAGCTGGGAGTGTTTGGTAATAGTAGATCGACAGTAACTTAGGGAAATGTTGAGAGCAAGCATACTGTCCACCATGAACCTACAGATATCCTTAAGGGCCTGACGAGTGTGATTACGGTACTGCTCAGATAAACTTTTCCTCTTATTGTAATTGTAATCTTGACACTTACATTTAGGTTTGAAGTAAAGGGGCAAAAAACTTAGATTCCAAATAGAACCCTGTAGACAAAGGCTCCCTCAGCCTAAATAGCCTTTGGGTTGTCTCCCTGCCATGTTGTGGTACCCAGGTTTGCGCAGGCACTGATAACCAACTCCATGGCTTTGTCTAGGGAGATATTGGGCTCAGAGATATTTTCTCTGCAGTCTCTCAGTAGTCTTTCCAATTTGCTTCAATGCCAAGGAAATCAGAAATTTCAGCTCAGTGCCAGACGTGAAAGGGATCCCAGCACAATTCACAACTTTCCTACCAATTTACGGGTATCTGCTGGGAACCATTTCAACTGGCAGCAGAAAGTACCCTACGCAGCTACACAGTAGGTATCAGGATGAATTACCTCGTCAGCTAACACTTAATAAGTGGGTGAAACTTTCAGCTTGGATTTACTGCGTTGTCTGTTTCCTTGTTTGTATGCCATTTAATTAAATGTCCCCCCCTGCGGCTGGTCTTCTTGTTTCCTCTTACATAACGCGGATACTCAGGCTCAGGAAGCTAAGTGATCCACTGGAGGTGACAGCTAAATGGGGTCTAAGACAGAGGCTGCGAGCTGGGTCCTCTTTCTAGTTCAGCCACCGACTGGCACATGGTACAAATGCCCTGAGAGGCTTCAGTTCAGTTCAGGCACTCAGGCGTGTCACACTCTTTGTGACCCCATGGACTGTAGCACGCCAGGCCTCCCTGTCCATCACCAGCTCCGGGAATCCACTCAAACCCATGTCCATTGAGTAGGTGATACCATCGAACCATCTCATCTTCTGTTGCCCCCTTCTCCTCCTGCCTTCAATCTTTCCCAGCATCAGGGTCTTTTCCAATAAGTCAGTTTTTCCCCTCAGTTGGCCGAAGTATTGGAGCTTCAGCTTCAGCATCAGTCCTTCCAATGAATATTCAGGACTAATTTCCTTTAGGATTCACTGGTTGGATCTCCTTGCAGTCCAAGGGACTCGCAAGAGTCTTCTCCAACACCACAGTTCAAAAGCATCAATTCTTTGGGGTTCAGCTTTATTTATAGTCCAACTCTCACATCCATACACAACCACTGGAAAAACCAGAGCCTTGACTAGAGGGACCTTTGTTGACAAAGTAACGTCTCTGCTTTTCAAAATGCTGTCTAAGTTGGTCATAATTTTCTTCCAAGGAGCAAACGTCTTTTAATTTCATGGCTGCAGTCACCATCTGCATTGATTTTGGAGCCCCCCCCCCCCCCCCGCCACCTCACCCAAAAATAAGTCTGTCACGGTTTCCATTGTTTCCCCTGTTTGCCCATCTGTTTGCCATGAAGTGATGGGACTGGATGCCATGATCTCAGTTTTCTGAATGTTGATGCTTGGGGAGGTCCATGGTAAGCCATTCACTGCACGACTCCCTTGGCTTTGGATAGTCATCTTTTTCGTCGATAAAATGCTCCAGTAGGTGATGCCAGAGGCGGGGCACCGAGGTGACAAACGCAGAAACCCGCAGTCAAACCCTGACGTAGAGCCCGGTGGAAAAGGCTCGCTCCCCACCCCCACAACACGAAGGCGGCTGCGTCAGCGACCCGCAGCCCACACTCAACATGGCGGCGGCGGCACCCGCGGCCTCCTGCCCTTCTCCATCATGGCGGCGACCGGACCCGCCTCCCTGGGCGCCCGAGTCATATGACCTGTCACACAATGGCTGAGCGCCTAATTCAGGCCTCCTGGCAACGCCGGGCGAAAGCCATGACGGCCGCCGCGGGTTTGGCGGGCCAAGCCGCGGTGCCCCTGCTGCTGTGCGCGCTGCTGGCACCCAGCGGCGCGTACGTGCTCGACGACTCCGAGGGGCTGGGCAGGGAGTTCGACGGCATCGGAGCCGTCAGCGGCGGCGGGGTGAGGAACGGGAGCGGGGCGGGGGGCGTCCGGTCCCGCCCCGTCCCACAAGCCCCCGCGCCGCGGCCCCAGCGTTTCGACGCGCGCTTCGCCGCCTGAGGCGGGCGCCCGTCCGTGGCTGCTTCGACGCCGCGGCTGCGCGGCTGGATCCCGCGTTCGCTGGTTGAAGATGACCCCATAGAGACGGTTAGGTTAAACAGATGAGGGTCCGGAGGTCCACCGACTAAGTGACAGGTCTAGATAGTGACAGGGCGGGGGGCTCAAATCCTTCCTCAACTTGAGCACGGGGGCCTGAGGGGAAGGGTCTCTTTAGAGGGCACTCCGGGAGGGTCGCTCCAGAGATGGCGGGGGGCCGGAGGAGCGTCCGTCCGCCGAAGAGGATGGCCCGGAGGGATGTTTTGACTGCGCTTGTTATTTTGGGGGGTCGGGGGGTCGGAAAGTCCTGGACAAGGACTGCAGCTTGCGGTTGGGCTCTTTCCAAGGGGGCAGACATCCGGTAGGTTTTGTTTAAAGGGACGACAGGTGCCTCAGGTCCTCTTTTGGAAGGTGAGAAGCCAGAAACGGGCTTTTTAAAGTCTTTTTTTCTAATATCAGGCCACGCCAGTATCAGCTGATACTCTCGGACTGTTTTGCCCCCGGATGGCAAAGGCCTAAGGGGGTGAGTTGCCCGCTGGAAGAGGCCTCGTTGGTGGCTGTTTATGTGTGCGAAGAGAGGGAACGTTCAGGTGCACAAGAAATCACCTGGTCTTGTCTGTGTAAACGCAGACTCTGGCCTTCTCGCCAGCTCCCATTCTGACTTTAGAGTTCTGGCGTGGGGCCTGAGAACCTGCATTTTAACAAATTTTAACAAAGGCACCAATTGATTCTCGTCGTAGGTATTGAGAGAACTTTTTTATTGATTCAAGGACCTCTGGAGCAAGCTTGTTTTCTTTTTTTTTTTTTTAATGAATTTTTAACTTTAGAAATAGTTTTAGATTTACAGAAAAATTGCCAAGACCATACAGAGTTGTCATATACCCTGTAACCAAGCTTTCTTCTATTATTAGCATCCCACGTTAGTATGGGACATTTGTCCCAACCAATGTTGGTTACCTTAATGAAAGTCCTTACTTCCTTTTATATTTCCTTAGTTACCCAATGCTCTTTTTCAGTTTCAAGATCCCACACAGGATACTAATTACACTTAATTGGCTTGTCTCCTTACCCTTTTCTAGGCTGTGTCAGTTGGGATAAGTTCCTCTTATCTAGGCATTCTAAAATACCTAAGGGAGCCTACCAGTCTCCTCCATCCATGGGATTTTCCAGGCAAGAGTACTGGATTGGGTTGCCATTTCCTTCTCCAGGGGATCTTCCTGACCCAGGGATTGAACGCAGGTCTCACTGCATTGCAGGCAGACGCTTTACCGGCTGAGCCACCAGGGGAGTTCCTAAGGGAGACATGAGGGCCATACCAGCTTAATGCAAAGTCTGCGTGGGCACAGCTGATAATTTCCTTAGTTCCCTAGTTGTGCTAACAGGTGGCTCCCAAGCCTGGGAGCTTGCTACAGTGGCATGATTGTTCTTGGCTCCTAACAATTTGCTTAGTCCTGTCAGCTTGTTCTTTGTAACCTTTGTCTTGCCTTTGTTTTATCCCCTTATGTTTATAGCCTTTGAGTTCATGGCGTTTGTGGTGGCAGGTCTTTGGATGAGAGGGATTTTCTTTTTTGTTCCCCAGGACAGAACTAGAGCTGATTTTGTTTGAAAATGGCAAGGCTGAACTCTTGAATGGGTTGTTTGTTGAATTGAGTCAGATGGAATGTGTGTCCTTGGATGCAATTCAGAACTAGCTTGAGTTGCTGTTTTGGGCGGGTCTCACCCTATTGATAACCAGTGTTGTTGTTGCACTGGCCTCTGTGGTTCTTATGGTTGCAAGATTCCCTCGGCGATAACCATCGGAAAACTTTGAACAAAACAAAAGTTTATTACTCATAGGTCCTGGAGAGCACATGGCATACCTGGGTCACACCTGGTGATGGGAGGTAGAGAAAGAGAGGGTGTGGGCCTGGGGTTCTGCTTTCATTAGGGTCAAGGGTGGAGGCCTTGGGCTTTGTGGCTTTTCTTTGGTGACCTGAAACCTTAAGTGTGGGAATTTAAAGTTCAGGGAAAGAAAAAGTGGCCCTAATGATGGTCCGCTGGTGAAACTGACCAAGATCTTGCAAAGAACTCCCCCCTCCCCCCAACCTCAGCTTGGCTCTGGCTTCTTTGGCTGCAGTATGTTTGTTTGAGACAGCCATCTCAGAAGTGGATACCTCCGAAGTGGATGCTTTGCAATCAAAGCTTGAGTCCTGCACTTGCACTACAAAAAAGGAAAAACCTGACCATTGGGTATTGCACTACAAGCCACCCTTAATGCCCAGGTATCAGAGTAAGTGGTGAGGACCTTAAACTTCCTGAACAGCTGATTTACTGAAAGTAAGGGATAGGGCCTGTTGTAATTTAGAAAGGATTATAGTAGCACTCCTGTAATTATACTACAGTCAATAGTTTGCAGTCCAATTGGTAGCCATTGTCCTAAGCTTAAAAGGTCACACCTTGAAACCAGGTCAGTGATCTTGGGGTCCGAGGAATCTTCAAAGATTAGGTAATACTGTGATTAACATTTTGGGCCATCTGAGTGGGTTTGAGTCTGTCCTGGGTTGGTGGATTGCTCCATATCTCACCCAACCACAGTCAGTTCCGTTAAAGAGTTGTGTCTCATTTCAGGCAACAGTGATGCAAGTATGCTTACAAGGTTGGATCTATATGGTGCAAATACTTGATTCAGTTTATGTAATAGACATTTCTATGAAAACAAAGAGAAAACAATGGCTAACGGAGCAGATTGTAAACCTATTCTGAATCCTGAGGGCAGCCAGTCGCGATTTCTAGATGTAGAGCATCTTGAGATGGAGTGGGGACAGACGGTGGCAATCATAGATCTTCCTGAGTTGAGTTTGACTATCTCGGGATCTTTCTGAGTGGTCCACAAAGCAACAGGCATGAAGGTTGTTCAGATATGAACTGTTGTGATTTCTCTGGAGTTTGTATAAAGTTATCACACTTTAGGTTGCATAACTTCAGGAAAAGGGAGATTTTAGTTCTTAATAATTTAAAGTCAGAAAGGTGGGAAAAAGTCAGAAACATTAGTTTGACAAGCTGTATTCAGATGTTGGAGGAAATGAGAATTCAGTATCTGGTCCAGTTTACAGGTAGAAAACAAACCTCAAAGACAATTAACAGCACTAGAATCTGATAATGGGCTTCCCTGGTGGCTCAGATGGTAGAGTCTGCCTGCAGTAGAGGAGACTGCGGTTTGATCCCTGGGTTGGGAAGATCCCCTGGAGAAGGAAATGGCAATCCACTCCAGTATTCTTGCCTGGAAAATCCCATGGACAGAGGAGCCTGGCAGGCTATAGTCTGATTATCTACAGAGTGTACTCTAGTTCTTCACTGAAATACAATTTTCTCTCTATCATCATCCCTTACTTCCACCTTTTATTAGAGATAACCAAAATAAGGCTAACTTCCTTGCAAAATAAGTATGGTCTTATTAAACTTACCCTGATTATATAAGTGCAGCCAAAATAATAATTGACTATATAGGTTCTTTTAAGTGTGCTCTGTTGGACATTTGCACAAGGAATCACAGATTGGGCTATTAAAAATCTCTTTCAAGGCTAGGAGGCCAAGCCGTGAACTTATCATCAGACTTTTTCTGCAATCCTGATAGATTTGGGTGAATTCCTTTCTTCTCGAGGTCCACCAATATTCTGAGATTCCTGTACCTGCCAAGAAGTGACCTTTCTTACTTACCTGGAAAGGCTTCTGGGAACCCTGTAAGCCAGTTACCAGGCTGATTTTTCCAGGGAGCTTTATTGGCTCCATGTGCTGTGCTTAGTCTCTCAGTCATGTCCAAGTCTTTGTGACCCCTTGGACTGTAACCTACCCAGCTCCGCTGTCCATGGGGATTCTCCAGGTAAGAATACTGGAGTGGATTGCTGTGCCTGGAACCCACTGCAATGGGTTGCAATGCACCCACCTGCAATATGGCAGACCTGGGTTCGATACCTGGGTTGGGAAGATCGTCTGGAGAAGGGAGCGGCTACCCACTCCAGTATTCTTGCCTGAAGACTGCAGCCAAAATGATGGTGTAGAGTTCACTGACATTGGCTCTGTCAGTTCAGTTCAGTCACTCAGTCGTGTCTGTCTGTGACCCCATGGACTGCAGCATGCCAGGCTTCCCTGTGCATCACCAACTCCCAGAGCTTGCTCAAACTCATGCCCATTCAGTCAGTATCCCATGCAACCATCTCATCCTCTGTCATCTCCTTCTCCTCCTGCCCCCAATCCCTCCTAGCATCAGGGTCTTTTCCAGTGAGTCAGTTCTTAGCATCAGGTGGCCAAAGTATTGGAGTTTTAGCTTAAACATCAGTCCTTCCAATGAATATTCAGGACTGATTCCCTTTAAGATGGACTGGTTGGATCTCCTTGCAGTCCAAGGGACTCTCAAGAGTCTTCTCCAACACCACAGTTCAAAAGCATTAATTCTTTGGCACTCAGCTTTCTTTATAGAAAGCTTTGGGCATATTTCTTTATATGCCCAAAGAAGAGCAGTGCCAAAGAACGTTCAAACTACCGCACAATTGCACTCATTTCACACACTAGCAGAGTAATGCTCAAAATTCTCCAAGCCAGGCTTCAACAGTATGTGAACCATGAACTTCCATATGTTCAAGCTGGTTTTAGAAAAGGCAGAGGAACCAGAGATCAAATTGCCAGCATCCGTTGGATCGTCAAAAAAGCAAGAGTTCCAGAAAAAATGTTTACTTCTGCTTTGTTGATTATGCCAAAGCCTTTGACTGTGTAGATCACAACAAATGGCGGAAAATTCTTCAAGAGATGGGAATACCATATCACCTTACCTGTCTCCTGAGAAATATGTATGCTGTTCAAGAAGCAATAATTAGAACTGGACGTGGAATAACAGACTGGTTCCAAATTGGGAAAGGAGTATGTCAAGGCTGTATATTGTCACCCTACTTATTTAACTTATATGCAGAGTTCAGTTCAGTCGCTCAGTCGTGTCCGACTCTTTGCGACCCATTGAATCGCAGCACGCCAGGCCTCCCTGTCCATCACCAACTCCCGGAATTCGCTCAGACTCACGTCCATCGAGTCAGTGATGCCATCCAGCCATCTCATCCTCTGTTGTCCCCTTCTCCTCCTGCCCCCAATCCATCCCAGCATCAGTCTTTTCCAGTGAGTCAACTCTTCACATGAAGTGGCCAAAGTACTGAAGTTTCAGCTTTAGCATCATTCCTTCCAAAGAAATCCCAGGGCTGATCTTCAGAATGGACTGGTTGGATCTCCTTGCAGTCCAAGGGACTCTCAAGAGTCTTCTCCAACACCACAGTTCAAAAGCAGCAATTCTTTGGCACTCAGCTTTCTTCATAGTCCAACTCTTACATCCATACATGACCACTGGAAAAACCATAGCCTTGACTAGACGGACCTTTGTTGGCAAAGTAACGTCTCTGCTTTTCAATGTGCTATCTAGGTTAGTCATAACTTTCCTTCCAAGGAGTAAGTGTCTTTTAATTTCATGGCTGCAGTCACCGTCTGAAGTGATTTTACCTTAGAGTTCTGTAAATTCTTACCCGGTTCATCAACATGATCTGAAAGAACCCTGTACTTTAAGCAAAGAGTTCTCTCCAAAAGTCTTGAAGATGAAGCACTTTTGGAAGAACATTTTTGCCAAAACAGTAAAACAATAACTATCTGAAAATGACAAAAAGGCTTAAACACGGGCATATTAAAAATCTGATAAAGTTCATTGTAATTCAGTTGATAAGGAAATTTGGTTATTTCTGTAACCTATAGCATTTTAAGATAATAACTAAAATTACAAGTGATAGTATTATACCAGGATATAGCAGATGTCTAGGAATTTTCATGTAATTTCTGGGACACGTATGTTAATGTATCAATACAAATATCATCTAAAGAAAGTGTAGTGTTACATCTTACTTGACAATGCTTACTATACAGTTTAACATGCCAAATAAGCCTAATTAGTTTCATGTCTTTTTATAAGGAGAAAGAACACATCTTTGAGATGTCCAGGGCCCATCTGGAGAAATCTCAAGAAGTTAATATGAGGTCAAAAAGACTTCATTTAGAGTTTATTTGGGGAAGTTTGTCAAAAATACAAAAGGTGTTAAAAACACTTGATTAAATAGGGTCATTGGTCACTGTGAAACAATAAGTATCCATTTAACCAAAATGACAAGAATTTCACAGGCAAATATATAAAGTTACATAGTTTAAACCCACTTTATCCACCCCCACCCACAACCTTAGCTCTTCTAATAGAGAAGACTCAGGGTTTCTTTTTTAAGTAAAGATAAAGATAATGTGAAGCGTAGAATATTATTTTGATAATATCTTAATCTTTATTTCCTAGGTAGGTTCCTTAAAAGGTAAGGAACCTTTCTCAAGCTTATCAAGAACAGACCAATAGTCTAATAAAAATTTGTCTTTTTAGCAGATTAAGAATAATTCTTAGTTTTTAATAAGTATACTATTTATTAAAGCTTATTTTTAAAAATCCTTATAATTTAATTTTTGGCCAGCTTGACTACACAAGGTAAAATTCCCTCTCCTAGCTTCTATATCCATTCATTTTGTCTACTCTAGGACAAAATTACTTTGATTTCCCTTAACAGAAATATATCTCCCTACCCCACACCTTTTCTTAGGCAAAATACATCGTACTTTTCTTGAATTGTTCCTCATATTATTTCTAGTATTTTAATTACATATATTAATTAGATTGCTTAACTCTTAGAAACCTTAATTTCTAGTGACAGGACGTTTTTACTAATAGATCTAAATATCTTTTGTTTCTCTGTAATAAGAAACCAAAAGTAGATAAACTTGTCTTCAGTATTAATGTTTCAGTGTTTTATATTATTTGGAAATTATGTGTGTAATGAATTTCCATCATTTAGCAAAACTCTAAGGTTTCAAGTTACCAATGAGATTTGGGTGACTAGTTTTAAGTAGACATTAGCATAAAACATAATTATTTTTGAAAAGTGGATTCCTGGGCAATCAGAACTTAAGTTAGGCCCTTGCACTCCAGAAAGGAAAAGACAGTGGATGACTAAGTTTTTAGTCTGATCGCAGATCTGACCTTCTGCTCTGGGCAAAAAATCTTTTCCCTAAGCGAGCTGATTTTTACACTTTTATTTCCAACTGTTGCAGTCTTACTCATAGGTGCTGGTACATATTTCAAGATAAACAGACTAATGTACTAATGTATTTATCCTTTACTACTATGATTCTCCTTTTTATTTTGGTGGTTTAAACCTAGGATAGCCAGTATTTCATAAAATGAGGATTCATCATGTCCTAACACCTTTTCTTTGATGTTAAATCCATTGTTTAACTTGCTCAAAGTGCAAATCTTTTGTTATTTTATGTTTATTAACTGTTTAAAATGAGGTTTGTTTCATAACTCAGAACAGGAAACTTCTCTGATAGTGTCTCTGTGTGTAATGTATTACTCATCTCAGAAGTTCAGTAAACACTGATTGGATGAAAATGATTGCAGTACTATATTTGCACATCACTCCTTTCTGGAGTCCCTGGATGTAGCACAGTTTGTAGCAGTAAGTGTTTGGAATATTCTCATTTAGTTTGCATCTTTGGTAGGGAGAGCAGTATGGTGCACATGGACTTAAGACCAGATTGCCAGGGATCTGCTCTGGGCTCCTTGTCACTCACTGTACAGCCTTGGGCAGGTTATTTAACCTCTCTGTATCTCAGATTTTTTTTCTGGGCACACAGTGATACCTGTAAAGATCAAAGGATGGCATCTGCAACGTGATTAATTTTGGTTAATATCATTCTGTTTCATACATTAGAGGGGAGGAAGTTATCCAAGGATTTTAAGTGAAAGATACATTCAGTGCCTGCCATTTATTGAGAACATAACTGTTTTCCAATTTTTGTGCCAAGGCTTCATCCTTGGCTGTTATAACAGGCCTTATTTAGGGAGCATGATTAGTATCAATAATTTGGTGATTTGTTATTGCTTCATGGTACATTTCAGCACTTGGCTATACTGCTGACTATTGCCGTTGATAAAACTGATGCTTCTGCACTGGGTGTGACTATCAGCTGGCGATATCCTAATGACGTGGTATGATTGCTCAAAGTTGGCCCTTTATTTGTTAAGGATAGAAGAGCATAGAGAGCAAAAACAACCTCCAAACAGCAAAGCACACTGTTCTAGTGGCAGTATATGTTGTTAGCATGATACAGAGCAGGCAGCATTGTTTCCCTTGGGTCAGGAGTAGGTTAGCATGCGTATACAGCACTCATTCACTTTAATATTTGAGCCTCTACTAGTCTCTAAGCTTTTTGAGGAAGTGACTGTATTTTTACAAGCAATTTGTGTATACAATGCCTGTTATCTCTTGAGAGCATACTATGTGCCAGCTACTGTGCTAAGTCCTTCCTATATCTAAATTTAGTGTTGGGACAGCTGAATGAGTAAGCTGACCCTTTGCAAATGATAATTTGCCCTTGGTCACACTGCTTGTAAATGATGTAATCAGGATTCCAGCTCCATGGACTCAGACTATATTATATTGCCTGTACTGGTGAAGCTATTGATAACATAAGAGATATTAAATAAATGCTTGTTGAATAAGAATAAATGGGGATATGAACTTGAATGGGACCCAGTCGTTGTCCCCAAGGATCTTAGAGGTGAAACAGTGATGAGTGTGTGGGGATAGAGGGATTAATGGTGGAGCTGTGGACCTGTTGCTGAGGGAGGCCACAGTCCACAGGAGAGGCACCTATGTCACAACGCTGAGGAAGAGCAGAGGGAAGTCTTCCTTGAAGAGGTGGAGTGTGACCGGAAAGCTTGGACTGGATTTGGCCAGATGAGGGTGTAGAGTGCATTTGATAGATGAATGAATAAAGAAACTGTGCTACATAAATATAATGGAACATTGCTCAGCCTTAAAAAGGAATACATTTGAGTCAGTTCTAATGAGGTGGATGAACCTAGAGCCTATTATAGAGTGAAGTAAATAAAAAAGAGACAAATATCATATATTAATATATATTTATGGGCTCTAGAAAGATGGTACTGATGAATCTATTTGCAAGGCAGTAATGGAGACAGAAGAAAGATATATTAGTTTGTTATACCTACATAGATGATGTGAGTTAGAATCCAAATAAGGAATTTGGGTATAAAACTGAACAATCTGAACTTTATTCTGAAAGCTCTTGGGGGGAGGGAAATTCTTTCATCTCTTTATTCTTCCATCTTTCTTTATCCATGCATTTTGATGCCAGTCTTTTTGAAATTTTTATTTTTAATTGGAGGATAATTGCTTTACAATGTTGTGTTGGTTTCTGCCATACAACAGGAATCAGTCCCCTCCCTTTTGAGCCTCCCTCTCACTTCCCACCCATCCCACCCTCTGCGTTGTCACAGAGCACTGGTCTGCGCTCTCTGAGTCTCAGCAGATCCCCGCTGGCTGTTTCGCACATGATAATGCACGTGTTTCCATGCTGTTCTTTCAGTGTGTCCCGCCCTCTCCTTCCCTCAGTGTGTCCACAAGTCTCTATGTCTACATCTCCATTGCCGCCCTGCAAATAGGTTCATCAGTACCATCTTGCTAGATTCCATATGTATGTGTTAATGTATTTTTCTCTTTTTGACTTACTTCACTCTGTATAATATGCTCCAGGTTCATCTATCACATTAGAACGGACTCAAATGCATTCCTTTTATGGCTGAGTAATATTCCACTGTGTATATGTACCACAGCTTCTTTATCCATTCATCTGTTGATGGACATCTAGGTTGCTTCCATGTCCTAGCTGTTGTAAACAGTGCTTGATGCCAGTCTTGTATGAGGTTTCCTGAATAGCCTGGCCTGGGGACCACTGTGTCATCATTCTTAACAGCAAGAGATAGCACCTATAAATCTCTAATAAGACTGAGAAGAGTAGAGGTTCCTTTAAGAATTGCTGCTTGTAGTATTGTCAACAAAGGTCCGTCTAGTCAAGGCTATGGTTTTTCCAGTGGTCATGTATGGATGTGAGAGTTGGGCTATAAAGAAAGCTGAGCACCGAAGAATTGATGCTTTTGAACTGTGGTGTTGGAGAAGACTCTTGAGAGTCTCTTGGACTGCAAGGAGATCCAACCAGTTCATCCTAAAGGAGATCAGTCCTGGGTGTTCATTGGAAGGACTGATGCTAAAGCTGAAATTCCAGATCTTTGGCCACCTGATGCGAAGAGCTGACTCATTTGAAAAGACCCTGATGCTGGGAAAGATTGAAGGCAGGAGAAGGGGACGACAGAGGATGAGATGGTTGGATGGCATCACTGACTCAATGGACTTGGGTTTGGGTGGACTCCAGGAGTTGGTGATGGACAGGGAGGCCTGGTGTGTTTTGGTTCATGGGGTCGCAAAAAGTCGGACACGACTGAGCCGACTGAACTGAACTGAACTAACAATATTTTCCTACAAGATGTTGAGGGGAAAAATTGCCTGAGATTCATCTTTCCCATTCTTGGCCCCCAGATATTGTAGGTGACAGACAGTCTTGAGGTAGAGAAATTGTTTTATTTCTTCTAATAACTACTCTCTGAGTCTAAGTCCTCAAGATAAATCTGTAATAATGAGATTCATCAATAGACTTAGCAACCTTAACCTCCCAGCCAACCGTCACCAACCCTCATCTCAGTAGAAGAGAAACATGGTTGTTGCTGGGAACCTGTGTTTTAGCTGTTGGACAAACATCAGCCCTATTTACCCAGCGATGAGCAAAACAAAGGTAGGCGAACAAGGAACCTGGGAAACAACTTCCCACAGCTTGGTGCTGCCTAAGAGCTGGCTAACTGTGGACATGCTAGATGGCCTGCATAAACACTGTGAAAAAGTGCTCATGATTAGATTTGTTTTATTCATGCTTTTGAAAACTTTTTTTTTTTTTTAGGCAACCTCCCGACTTCTAGTAAATTACCCAGAGCCCTACCGTTCTGAAGTACTGGATTATCTCTTTAAGGTAGTGAACAAATAATGATTTAATTGTGTCTGTGATATTTTAGAAACTGTGGTGAATTTCAGCAATAGTCTTTAGCATCTTCACAATTCTAGTTTTTAAAAATCTGGTAAATTACTTTTGGAATAAGTTACTATCTGTTTGAAGTTTTGCTTTGGTTTTCTCATCTGTAAAATCAAAGGCAGTGATTAGTAATCGTCTTGAAGTGTTTTCCTTCATACAGTGACTCATACTGTTAATATTGTTACTTCTTTCCCCAGCCAAACTTCGGTGCCTCACTGCATATCCTAAAAGTTGAAATAGGTGGTGATGGGCAGACAACAGGTAGGAGGGTTTGGGGACCGGGATATTTGCCTCCAATATTTGAACCTGTACCTAAACTCGTAGACTGTGGTTTCAGAATATAAATAATGCCAACATTTCTGATGTTGATTATTGTTTAGATTGTTCTTTATTGTTCCTTTTTCATTATAGTTATTTAAAAAATATTATATCAAAACATGTATTTTTTCATACAAAGCAGCCTGTGGACTTTAGATTGCTTATTTAGTTGAAGAATCAGTAGTAAATAAATCCACAGTTTTTTATAAACTAATAGTCACTAGACAGAGAATAGGGAGAAAGTGAAATTTTACTAAGAAGTTTTAAGAAAGTAAGTTTTTAATGTATTAAGCATGTAAAAAAAAAGGTGTTATTAGCTTTAAATAAAATATGTGGCAAAATATAAATAATTGGTATTTTAAAGATACAGTGTTTTTGTCCTTTAAAAATAAAATAATTTAACCAGTAAATTTGCAGTCTTTAATTGTCATCATTTTGATTAGCTTTGTGTAATACATGTAGTCAATTAAAAATTTTTTAGGTCTCTGGTTTTCAGGAAGAAGAAAATTCTCTCAATGCTTATATATAGCTTATTTTTTTATGGGTTAGACTCCATTACAGTATGAGTATTAGAGTATTGTCTATATGCCTGTGTTCCTGTTAGTGACTTGTAAGTAATTTTTGTTAAATAGATATATCTGCATGGTGGTATTGGTATTTATGCTGAAAGAAAAAATGCAAATTAAAAACAAAACAAAAAAAACCCCATAACAAAACCATCGCCTAGCTGTTGTAGGAAGGCATGCATTTTATTGTGAAACCCTTTTTTGCAGAATAGATAATGACTGGCCATCTTCATTTGCTGAAGCTAGATTAGAGATAGAGATACAGAAGCAGGTAGCTCTTGTGAATTCTTATGTTTACATTTAAGAAGAAAAGGGCTGGGGCGCCTCTCCCAGGTCAGATGTATGTGAAACGTGGGAACACATGAGGATGGATGTTATTCACCTACCTAGACACCCTGTAGAGATTACTATAGACTTTTCTTACACTGGCAAAGTGTGCTCATTCCTATTTTCTCAGTGTTCTGTTGTCTTGATTTAAGGAGGCATGTTATAGGCTTAAGGCACGGGGTTTGGAAACTGGGACTTAGCAGCTCAGGATTCACGTCTGGGATTGAGAAGCTAGAAGTTGAGGTGGGCTGAACTTAGAGCTGGGCGTGGGGATTTGAAAACCCCAGAGACCAACTCCCAGCAGGATATTAGTCCTAGAAATTTTCAGCTATGCGAGCTGATAACACTCACAGCTTATGATAGAAAGTTGTGGTTTATTATTTAAGACCTTTGTGATGCTGAGGGCAATGGAAAAGTGCAATAATATGCTCTGATCATCTACCTTTAAGTTATATAAGATTATTCTTATGTGCCCCAGGTCAGGATTGGATCTGGAAGCTACTTGTCTGTAATCTGTTTGTGTGTGTAGAGTGTGGCCTATGAATCACCATTAATAGTCTCCTTTCTGTTTGCTCTCTCCCTTTCAGATGGCACGGAGCCCTCCCACATGCACTACGCACTGGATGAGAATTATTTCCGAGGGTATGAATGGTGGTTGATGAAGGAGGCTAAGAAGCGGAACCCTAATATTACACTCATAGGTAAGAAGTGAAGTTTGCCATACTTTTGTAGTCTGCTTCCTTTTAAAGTTCTCAATTTTGTGTGTGGAATACCTGTTACTGCTGAAGTGCTAATCATGTGGTTAACACTGCCAGTACGCTACCAGCAGCCAAGCATGTGCCAGCCATGCGTCTTCCTTTGCTCATGTATATTGTGTCTGATACTTATCCTGCCTCTGGAGGGAGGCGTTATGTTCTCATTTTGTAGAAGCAGTGGAGGCTTAGAGAGTTATACCACTGACTTAAGGTTGGAAAATTAGTAACCGTGAAAATCATATTTAGAACCTAAGTCTATTCTGTGTTTTTCTGTTTTTGGGTGGTATTATACTAATTTCCTCAACAGAATGTCTCATTAAAATTTGTAAAAGGACAGTGTTTATAAGATTGTATATTGTATATGCAACTGTGTCAACTTAAAAAAATGTACAATGTGAGAGTTATGAGTTAAGTTTTCTCTGGGGCAAAATGAGATTGCAGCCCGGGAGACAGCACTTGAGAAAGAGGAAAGAGTGCCTCCAGAGAGGCAGGGGAGGCCAGCGTGCATGTGGTTTTAGTGAGGGGAGCACATGCCAGCAGGTTCACATTTTTGTGGAAGGTTTCTGCTGGCCATGAGGGGCAGGCATCCCCATGAGGGAGTTTAGCGCTTTTCTAGAGATGAGGAGATACAAGAATTGGGCTCACAAAATGGGCTTCTGAAAGTATGTATCACAGAGTGCTTCATTTCTGCTCTCCGTTCAGGGGGTATTGAAAATTGGCAGTACAGTGCGCATGATTAATCCTTGTAGAGGTAGATGGAGGTGCCAGTTTATAGTCAGCAGCAGTATATCCCAACTAACTTGCAAAATTGTGTGTTACATACATTAGTGGATCCCACTTGTAGAAGAGGTGCATACAGAAGTGATTTTTGTTGTTGTTTGTTTTGGACCTCAAGGATGTGGTGGGCACTGTTCGAGGCGGGGATGCCTAGAACAATCCTTTCCTTGTGGAACTGAAATTCTAGTAGCAGGATAATTTCTCACCTGAGACTATATTCCTTGTACTGTTCTCCTGTAGCAGTGTACAGTCCTATAAAAGATTTCAAACACACACAGAAGCATACTCTTATCATTTGAAATGACCTTGGTTGTTTCAAATAGGCTTACACATTCAGGCTAAATTGTGTGATTTATTGAGGTCCATTTTATAGGAGTTCAGTTGCTCAGTCGTGTCCAACTCTTTGTGACCCCATGGACTGCAGCATGCCAGGCCTCCCTGCCCATCACCAACTCCTGGAGTTTACTCAAACTTATGTCCATTGAGTCGGTGATGCCATCCAACCATCTCATCCTTTGTCGTCCCCTTCTCCTCGTACCTTCAATCTTTTCCAGCATCAGGGTCTTTTCCAGTGAGTCAGTTCTTCATATCAGGTGGCCAAAGTATTGGAGTTTCAGCTTCAATATCAGTCCTTCCAATGAATATTCAGGACTGATTTCCTTTAGGATGGACTGGTTGGATCTCCTTGCAGTCCAAGGGACTCTCAAGAGTCTTCTCTAATACCACAGTTCAAAAGCATCAATTCTTCTGTGTTCAGCTTTCTTTATAGTTCAACTCTCACATCCATACACGACTACTGGAAAAACCTCAGCTTTGACTAGACGACCTTTGTTAGCAAAGTAATGTCTCTGCTTTTTAATATGCTGTCTAGGGTGGTCATAGCTTTTCTTCCAAGAAGCAAGTGTCTTTTAATTTCATGGCTGCAGTCACCATCTTCAGGGATTTTGGAGCCCCCCAAAATAAAGTCAGCCACCATTTCCACTGTTTCCCTATCTTTTTGCCATGAAGTGATGGGACCGGATGCCATCATCTTCATTTTCTGAATGTTGAGCTTTAAGCCAACTTTTTCACTCTCCTCTTTCAATTTCATCAAGAGGCTCTTTAGTTCCTCTTCACTTTCTGCCATAAGGGTGGTGTCATTTGAGTATTTGAGGTTATTGATATTTCTCCCGGCAATCTTGATTCCAGCTTGTGCTTCATCCAGCCCAGCATTTCTCATGACGTACTCTGCATATAAGTTAAATAGGCAGGGTGACAATATACAGCCTTGACATACTGCTTCCCCAATTTGGAACCAGTCTGTTGTTCTACGTCTGGTTCTTACTGTTGCTTCTTGACCTGCATACAGATTTTTCAGGAGTCAGATAAAGTGGTCTGGTGTTCTATCTCTTTAAGAATTTTCCACAGTTTGTTGTGATCCACACAGTCAAAGGCTTTGGTATAGTCAATAAAGCAGAAGTAGATGTTTCTTTGGAGCTCTTTTGCTTTTTTGATGATCCAGTGAATATTGGCAATTTGATCTCTGGTTCCTCTGCCTTTTCTAAATCCAGCTTGAACATCTGGAAGTTCACGGTTCATGTACTGTTGAAGCCTGGCTTGGAGAACTTTGAGCATTACTTTGCTAACGTGTGAGATTAGTGTGATTGTGCTGTAGTTTGAACATTCTTTGACATTGCCTTTCTTTGGGATTGGAATGAAAACTGACTTTTCCCGGTCCTGTGACCACTGCTGAGTTTTCCAAATTCGCTGGCATATTGAATGCAGCACTTTCACAGCATCATCTTTTAGGATTTGAAATAGCTCAACTGGAACTCCGTCACCTCCACTAGCTTTATTCATAGTGATGCTTCGTAAGGCCCGCTTGACTTCGCATTCCGGGATGTCTGGCTCTAGGTGAGTGACCACACCATCGTGGTTATCTGGGTCATGAAGATCTTTTTTGTACAGTTCTTCTGTGTATTCTTGCCATGTCTTCTTAATATCTTCTGCTTCTGTTAGGTCCATACCATTTCTGTCCTTTATTGTATCCATCTTTGCATGAAATATTCCCTTGGTATCTCTAATTTTCTTGAAGAGATCTCTAGTCTTTTCCATTCTGTTGTTTTCCTCTATTTCTTTGCATTGATCACTGAAGAAGGCTTTCTTATCTCTTCTTGCTATTCTTTGGAACTCTGTATTCATATATTATATCTTTCCTTTTCTCCTTTGCCTTTAGCTTCTTTTCTTTTCTCAGCTAATTTGTAAGGCCTCCTCAGACAATCTTTTTGCATTTCTTTTTCTTGCTGTGGTCTTAGCTTATAGGGGTTAACGTCACATTATTTTTAAAATCATTTTCAACCATCAAAGGACAAGCGTAAGTTTTTCTAAGTAAAAAAAAATGAGGAGTCAGTGTGTTTTTTCTAAATGGACTTTAGTAAGTGTTTTCAGAAATTGAGCAGTAAAAAGCATCATTGACTTCCGCACATACTTAACCCCTGGGCTGCTTTCAAGGTCAGTTCCCATTTAAATGCAGAAAATCTGGCAAGCTGAACCCTGTCCTAACAAAGACTTAATTATGGTGGGCCTTCAGAATGTATTTGGCATTTCATTATTTTAATGTCACATTTCTTGTGTAGATACAACTTAGGCATTTTTCTGGAGCTTAGAAAAATAAGCATTTTGTCATTTTGATTTTATTTTTTTCCAGTGGTAAACTAGATTCGTAACATATTAACAGTTAAGGAACTTAATGTTGATCTTATTTTAATATATTAGTAAGCGAATTAGGATTTAGAATCATAATTAGTGCTTCTTTTCTCTCTCTCTCTTTTAAACTTAATAATAACTGGGGTATTAGAAGAGTGTGGATTATTTGTTCAATATCATATAACAAAGGGCTATTTCCCTACTGAGTCACTGGCACTTATATTGCCATATAGAAAAAGTAGTTTTGCAAAATTCGATTACCTTATTAATTAGTATTTAGATAGCTTCAAGTTGTAAGAAGATGTAGTAGTGAGTGAGGAATTTGTATTGTACTTGCCTCACAGAAGTAGTTAAGCATAGTGTTAGTTGCTCAGTCATGTCCAACTCTTTGTGACCCCATGGACTATAGCCCTCCAGGCTCCTCTGTCCATAGAATTCTCCAGGCAAGAATACTGAAGTGGATAGCTGTTTTCTCCAGAGGATCTTTCTGACCCAGGAATCAAACCAGGGTCTCCTGCATTGCAGGCAGATATCTTTACTGTCTGAGCCACCAGGTTAAGCATAAGCCTTTCAAAACTCTTTGATTTGCCTTCAGAGAACAAAAATTGTACATTGAATATCTTTTTAGCAGGGGTGGGGATATTAAGTTATATGTTACATTTGTTTCTGTTGGTAAATATCACTGAGAAAAGGGTTTCTGTTTGTTTTTATTTCTTTTTATTGAAAGAGCCCTTAGAATCACGGAACGTGACTCTCAGGATCAGTAAGGAGTTACCATGCTCATAAACTGGAAGGGAGTTTGAGCATTTGTGCGCGGCATGGGTCTTGCTGTCGTCAGACCTTTGCTGGCTTGTGCTTAGGCTGTGTTGGCGGCCCTTCTGCTTGCTTTGCTTTGGTTTTAGTGGTGCCTGCGCTGTTACACCTGATCCAACTCTGCCTGTTCGTCTCTGCAGGGCTGCCGTGGTCGTTCCCTGGATGGCTGGGGAAGGGCTTCAATTGGCCTTACGTCAATCTTCAGCTGACCGCGTACTACATCGTGACCTGGATTGTGGGGTCCAAGCATTATCATGACCTGGACATTGATTATATCGGAGTCAGTAATATATTTTTCAGAACATGATTAAGCTTTGAACATTTATTTATAATTTTTTAAAGTAATTTCTGGCACTTTGTTGACATCTTTGTGTTCTGAGACTAATTTGTTCTTTTGGTGTCTGTTGACAAATTATCTCTGTGTCACCACTGATTCTTCCTCTCTGTCCATCCACCTCTTCCCACTTTTGAAACCTGTATGTAGTGTATGACTCCCTGCACTGTTTCTGTTTTGGTTTTGGTACCACCCCAGCTCACATTCTCCTTCTTCTAAGCTTTCCCTAGTTTTTCTGTTAATAATTCTTACAACAATATTGTGTTTTTACTTTTATAGCTTAGTGATTAATCTAATTTTGCTCCCTCAATCTTCTGTGGTCCTAAAGTAGAGAGTAGCAGACTTCTAAAAGTGCTAGAGAGTAGATATTTTAAGTTTTGTGGATCAGAAGGCAATATTAAGCATATTATGTAGGTAATTATATAACCCTTTAAAATGTAACCACTTAAAATTGTAAAATCCATTTTTAGCTTTCAGGCTGTAAAAAATACGAATGGTGGGTCTGATTAGGCAGGCTGTTAGAAATATGCCTACTCTTGTCCTGAGCTGTTGCTTAACCCCTTTTAATGATTTAAAAATGTGAGGCCTAACATCTTGTGGTTCTAGCTGGTCTGTTGGCTGGCTGGAGGCATGCCTCACCCCGCACTGTGCCCCCACAGAGCCTCATACACACACAGTAGGTCTCTATACACTTTGGCTAATAAATATGCTGTCAAAACTGATTTTAAAAGCTTTCGTGCAGTTAGCCAGCAATTACAGAGCTGCTCCTGTGTTGCAGGCATTGTGACCAATATATCTTGGGGGAGGGGCACGGTTAATCAGCCCTTGAGGAGCTGAGTGAGAGGGGCAGACACTGCAGCAGGTGCACTACAGGGTCCTAGGACCCGATACAGGGCATGAGGGCAAGCCAGGGGCTGTAGGAGGCCAGAAGCAAGAACATACTGTTTTTGTTATGCTTCTCTAGATTATAACTGAAAGTTAGTTTGTTGTGTTTGAGAACTTTTCTTAAATACCAAGTATTTTTAACCCATAGTGAAACTAAATGTAGGTGTGAGTCTTGCAACATTCTATTATGGTAAAGTCACAGAAAATGTTTCTGTCAGAAAATGTGTTATTCACATCTCTTTTAGACTATAACCACACACCATGGTAAGGAAGTTTCTTTCATAAGATCACTTTCCAGTTGGTAAAGAATCTGCCTGCAGTGCAGGAGACCTGGGTCAGGAAGATCCTTTGGAGAAGGGCATGGCAACCCACTCCAGTATTCTTGCCTGGAGAATCCCATGGACAGAGGAGCCTCGTGGGCTACAGTCCATGGGGCTGCAAGAGTCGGACACAACTTAGCGACTGAACCACCACCACCAGAATCACTTGAGTGAAAAGAGTATTTGGAAGCTATGCCCATCTCTCAGGTGCAAAATGAAAGTCTTAGCGAAGTTCTATTTCAACCCCAAAACCTCATGCTGTTGATTCTAAGCCTGAGAGATTTGTGCGTGTTCCTTTTATCTGTCTTCATTAAGAGTTTGCTTTCATGATGGCACACATCACTGTGACTCTCTGTGTGTGCTAAAGACATGACCCCTGTGCAGTGTCCTTATTAATACTTGGCTTCCAGGGGTGCTTGTAGGGACTGGTAAGAATTACTGCCACAGTCCTATGTGTGCTAAGTGTCCAGTGCCTGCTGTAGTTCCTGGCATACACTGTCTTGTCAATCTTTATTGAATGATTTAATATTCCATTTTTAGAAATCTCTGGAGTAAGTGACTTTTTGAAAAATACCCTCCAAATATGTTAAGGTTTTTAAAAATACTATTTTAATTAAAAATTATGTTGTCTTATAAATATCTATCAGAGAAGGCAGTGGCACCCCACTCCAGTACTCTTGCCTGGAAAATCTCATGGATGGAGGAGCCTGGTGGGCTGCAGTCCATGGGGTCGCTAAGAGTCGGCACGACTGAGCGACTTCACTTTCACTTTTCACTTTCATGCATTGGAGAAGGAAATGGCAACCCACTCCAGTGTTCTTGCCTGGAGAATCCCATGGACGGAGGAGCCTGGTGGGCTGCCGTCTATGGGGTCGCACAGAGTCGGACACGACTGAAGTGACTTAGCAGCAGCATAAGTATCTATAAAGTTGATAGCAGGAGATTCTATTAAGTAAGAAAAATGGCTTTCCAGATAATATGAAAGATGGTGAGAGAAGAGGCATCTTAGTGGTAGCGTTTACTTTCTGGCACAAAATCTTACAATTCTGACATTTTGACTTTCTGTTTTGCAGATATGGAATGAGAGGGCATTTGACATTAATTATATCAAGGTCTGTACAACTTTAAAATCTTTTTATCTTTAAGTTATTAGTGAAAAATCCCTTTATAGTTCCATGGAAATCAGTAGTAGGAACACTGCATTTTGTACAGCACAGTGATGTGTTTTGCCAGTTGTAACATAAAATTATATAATTCCTTCTAATCCCCAAATTGCCTTTGTCTATAGAGTTGTGGTGAATTTTCCTATTTAAAAATTCATTATTTGTATAATTATGATAATTGTTATAGAACAACTATATCATTTAGATTTTTAGAATGTCAAGAAATGTTAAATTTTTCTTTCATTGTCATGTATCAAATTTGTAGTATATTATCTCATTCTTGTTTTCTTTGGAAACAAGAAATTCTTATTTGTTTCTTTCTCCTGTTTCTTTCTTTCTTTCTCCCGTTACATTGGAGTGTGTTGTATGTTTCTATTTGTGATTAGCAAATAGATAGCAACTAATATTTGCAAAGTGTGTTTCTTTTAGAGGTACTTTGCCTAAATATTTATCTCTCTCTAATTCTTACTGCCCCTTTATGGGGTAGCTACTGTTATTACTATTTTTTAGGAAAGGAAAATCTGAGAGTAATAGCCCTTCCCATCACTGGAAAACAGATGGCAGTTTAACTTTTCAAGTGGAGATATTCTCTGGTTTACTTTATAGTTCTGTTTGTCTTGTTTTATTATGTCTTTTCTCTAAGAAATAGAATTTCATGGTTACATTTTTTTTTCTTTAAATTGAGTGTCTTATTCTTTTAAGCACGTCATATCCACTAAATTTATTTCATTTATTTATTCAGTCAGTCAGCCAGGAAGCATTTACTCAACACCTAGTTTGTCAGACAACGTATATGTGCTTGGAATACAAGGATAAAACGTGCTTTTTCTACCCAAAAAGAGTTCACATTTGGGGACTGTAGAGTCCCATATGACCAACTGAAATATCAGTCATGATTTATTTAGCAGAATAGTGCTTGTCAGGGGGCGCAGAGAGGAGTTGATGCCTGTATCTGAGATTAGGGAATTCTATTTAAAGACTAGTTGGAATCTTCAAGCTGGGATGGATAGGAACTCCACAAGTTGCTAAGGCAGACGATGCCATTGGGAAGACGTGAAGACGGGGAAGTAAAGGGGTTTGGGGGCAGAGCAAGTGGAGAAAGATGGATTAGACCAGCAGGGGCACTGAGCCATCAATAGGCTGGTGTGTTTTGGATTAACGGCATGATTTAGTCACTAGTTGTGCGGAGGAGAAGGCAGAGATTGAGAGGATTGAATGCAGCCAGAGCCGGGTAACTCAAAGTTAACTGCAGGGGGCAGGCATTACCAGCGAAGGGGTGAGAGTGCGGCAGGGTGGGTGGGTGGCTGTGGAGGGCAAGGAGTCGTTAGTGGCAAGCTGGGACTAGGATGAGTACAGGTCTGATGAGAGCAGCAGGAAGACAGAGCAGAAGCCAAGTTAGTGCCCATATCCCGTGTAGCCCTATAGTCAGGTAGACCGTGTTGCTGTGATGAACTCTCATCTTCCCAAACTTGACATTTCAAGTCCCGCCCCGCTCCACCGCCCCGCCAACCCCCACCTTGGGATTACACATGTTCTCTTTGAGAGAAGTGAAAGTGAAAGTGACATTGCTCAGTCATGTCCGACTCTTTGCGACCCCATGGACTGTCGCCCACCAGGCTCCTCCATTCATGGGATTTTCCAGGCAAGAATACTGGAGTGGGCTGCCATTTCCTTCTCTAGGGGATCTTCCCAACCCAGGGATCAAACCTGGGTCTCCTGCATTGCAGACAGGTGCTTTACCATCTGAGCCACCAGGGAAGCCCATATGATTGTTTTTAGCTTTCAAATGTATTTCATTTGAAAGAAGCTTTAAAAGCATTAGAATTTAGTTTCATATTTGTTTTAAGCTAATGGTCTGCAACTAAGGTGGTTGTTTTATTTATTTGTTTTTACTATTAAGAGCCTGTTGCGTATTCCTTTGCATTCTAATTCAGCTTGCCTGATTTGAAAGACTAATTCCTATTCTAAGACTCATCATCAGTGTTCTAAATGTTTTAGACTTTGTTTCCTTTTCTCTCAAACTGTAGTTTGCCTGCAGTAACACATCTTAGGAACTAACTTGTAGTTTGCATTTGCCATTTTTGTAGTAATATTTTCCTAAAATCTGTGTCCTGTTTGTTAAAAGGCCCATGAGAGAGAGTTCAATAATGGCACATGAATGCAGGTATTGAGATTCAATAAGCTTAATGAATATATATTCCATATAGTATAGTAAGATGGCCCCTGGAAATAATAAGGATTTGTCTTTAAGAGTAGAAATAAATATAGTACAAACAAGCAATGTATGTGAAGATGGCAAGGCTATTTTTTTCTTTTATTTTTGCTGTTTACATTGTATTTGGGATTCCCTGGTGGCTCAGATGGTAAAGCATCTGCCTGCAATGCGAGAGACCCAGATTTGATCCTTGTGTCAGGAAGACCCCTTGAGAAGGACATGGCAACCCACTCCAGTATTCTGGCCTGGAAAATCCCATGGACAGAGGAGCCTGGTGGGCTATAGTCCCTGGGGTTGCAAAGAGTCGGACACGACTGATTGACGTCACCACACTGTATTTATGATTGACTTTGTTTTTCAATTGTGTCTGGAAAATCCCTTATAGGATCTGAGCGTAGTGAATGGAAATGGATGTCTCTGGACCCTCGTTCAGTTCAATCAGAACAGCATCCTTTCCATTTATCTTATAAGTAATATTTCTGTCTAGACTTTTGTGGGGGGAGAGGGAGGGTGGAAAGGGAAAGATTCCACAGCAAAAACATTTGGAATACATTAGATAAAGCTTTGCTCAAAGAATGCTACTTTTCATCCTCATTTTGGCAATTTATGTATAAAACACAGTTTCTAGACTCGTATATTTTACAGTATTATTTGAATATACCATATTAAAAAGTAAGCGATTTTAGAGATGATGCTCTAGGAATAGAATTAGAAAAAATAGATCATCATGATAAATACAAATGTGACTGAGTTGCTCTACCTCCTCTCTGTAAGAGTAAGAAAGAACTTCAGAGTGATGAGACTCAAGCTGGTCTCCTAACAGAGAGCTCGGGATTCTGAGTTCTACTGAATCTTGAGTTTGTTGTTTAGATGCCAAGTTGTGTCCAACTCTTGAGAGTTAGTTGATCTCTAAGGATCTGTTCAGATTGCTTTCAGAGTGGAATTGGTGAGAGCACATTATTTGGAAATTTCTTTAGTTCAGAAAACTCAGAATGTGAAAAGAGAGCTTGTGAAATTCTTTGTTCCCCCTTAATCAATATTTACTGAGTGCCTGCAACTATGAGCCTGATAGTTCAGAGTGCATGGGGGTGTCGCAGTGAGTTCACACACAGCTGTCCATCGAGAACTACTGTTTTGAGATCGGCATCTTCTGCTCCTGGGTGAAATGATGTCCCCTCTTCTCGGGTCCTGCTGCATGTATTGGCAGTCCATACTGCTCAGTATGGACCACTCTGTGATTGTCTAGGACACCCTGTTAGTGTTAGCGTGCTGCCAAGTGTGTTTGCCACTGGACGGCGAGGACCCTGTCTTGTGCCTCTTTCGGGGCCCTCTTGGGGCCCAAGCACAAAACAAAGCGCTCTTGCTCTGTGAATTTATTCCTGTTACAGTTTAGCTTGTTGTTTTTAATCTGGTGGGCGGGTAGTCCTACAGACTGATTTTATTGCCTGTGCTGTGTATATGAAAGCATTGAGGGTAACAAAAGAATATTTCTTGTTTCTACTTATAGCATGATGCAGAATTCTAATAATTGTAGTACTTTAAGTAATGGCAGAATATTTAAAGACATTGAAAAATGCTCAAAATAAAATGAAAAGTTAGGGCATTTCGTGTGTGTGTGCTCAGTTGTGTCTGACTCTTTACCACCCCCTGGAGCCCACCAGGCAATGTGTATTTAATCTGATCCCAATTTACTGTGTCTGCATAAGAAAACTGGAGAAGGCAATGGCACCCCACTTCAGTACTCTTGCCTGGAAAATCCCATGGATGGAGGAGCCTGGTGGGCTGCAGTCCATGGGGTTTCGAAGAGTCGGACACGACTGAGCGACTTCACTTTCACTTTTCACTTTCATGCATTGGAGAAGGAAATGGCAACCCACTCCAGTGTTCTTGCCTGGAGAATCCCAAGGACGGTGGAGCCTGGTGGGCTGCCGTCTATGGGGTCGCACAGAGTCGGACACGACTGAAGTGACTTAGCAGCAGCAGCAGCATAAGAAAATTCCTGTAAGAATTCATATCAGAGTAGTGTTTTTTTATGGATATTACTGCTCTGATTTAAAAAAAAAATTTCCACCATTGCACCCAAATTTTCTATGGCTAAACGTAATTTTAAAGTCAGAGGGAAAATCCTTCTAAAATATTTTTGCCTCTTGGGTTTTTTTTTTTTTTTTTCTTTTTACATTCCCATGAAGTAGATTATTTTAGTGATAGTGTTTTTTTACCTCTCCACATGGGGCACATTTCTCTTGAGAAATAATGTTGACACTCTCATCCTACTTGTTGAATCTGAAGACACTTTAGCTCACTTGGTTGTAAGTCAGCAGCTGAAAACTCATTTTTAACCTTTCCTGTGTTCTGTTTCTCTCTCTGAAAGGTGTTAAGAAGAATGCTGAACCATCAAGGTCTCCAGCACGTGAAAATCATAGCGAGTGATAATCTCTGGGAGCCCATTTCTGCTTCTATGCTGCTTGACCCTGAGCTCTTGAAGGTGATTGATGTAATAGGGTAAGGAATGTTTTACTTTGAGAATGAACAGTTTCTGGTTGGTTGCTCAGTTGATGGTGCCTTTGTTTTTGCCTGCTTTTCCCCTTTTGATTATATTTTCAGAAGGTTGCTTTCTTGTATTTACTTAACTAAAGCATGTATAAATGATACTTCATTCCTTTTTTTCTTTGAAAGGTATGTATTTTGGGAATCTTTCTATGACAATGTAATAATGTATTGATGACTTTTGAAATATTGTGTCAGTGTTCAGAAATACAAAACATGATTTTATTTAGATTAAGGGGCAGAGTAGTGTTTACATTTTAGAAATTATGAAGGCAGTGTTGTCTCTCCCTCCCCCTAAGTGTTCCTGTCTTGCTCAATTTGGATTCTCATTCAAGGAGCTTATTCTCATGGTGAGACTCTACCATTCCAGAAAGGATTTGTTGTTGTTTAGTCTCTCAGTCGGGTTCGACTCTTTGTGACCCCATGGACTGCAGCACACCAGCCTTTCCTGTCCTTCACTATCTCCCAGAGTTTGACTCAATGGACATGAGTTGGAGCAATGATGCCATCCAACCATCTCATCCTCTGTTGTCCCCTTCTCCTCCTGCCTTCAATCTTTCCCAGCATTAGGGTCTTTCCAAATGAGTCAGCTCTTCCTATCAGGTGGCCAAAGTACTGGAGCCTCAGCTTCATCATCAGTCTTTCCAGTGACTACTCAGGACTGATTTCTTTTAGAATGGACTGGTTGGATCTCCTTGCAGTCCAAGGGACTCTCAAGTGCCTTCTCCAACACCACAGTTCAAAAAGGTCTTTGGTGCTCAGCCTTCCTTATGGTCCAACTCTCACATCCATACATGACTATTGGAAAATCCATAGCTTAGATTATTTCCTGCCTATTTCTGAAATAGTTAAGAGTTTCAGTTTGTATTGTTTAGTATGGGGACCACTAGCCACAGGTGTTACGGAACGCTTGAAATGTGGTTAGTCTAAACTGAGGAGTGTTAAAAGTGTAAAGCACACACTGGATTTTAAAGATATGTTAATAATAGAAAACTAAGTTATTAATTATTTTTCATATTGATTACATGTGTTGAATGATAGTATTTTGGGTATATTGGGTTAAACAAAATATATGATTAAAATTTTGTTTTTTTTTAAACATAGCTACTAGAAGATTTAAAGTTACTTTGTATAGCTCACATTGTATTCCTATTGGACCAATCTGGTTTAAACTGTGACAGTATTGTGTTTAACCTCTTAGTGAATTTGTTGTTGGGGCCTTGGCCCCAGTTTCCAGCCTGTGAAGCCAGTTGTTGTCAGTGCTTCCATCAGGGTAGGGTCTGCCCCTGTGGAATGAGTACCTGTTGGTCACCTGTCACCTCCACTGTTTCCACATTCTGTCTGCTGATCCTGCCCAGTCCCGATGCTGCAAGACTCCTGGGGACTCTCTGTCACCTGGTTTTGATGGGGATATTGTCTGTGGGTTGTAATTTCCATCATGAGATTGGTCTGTTTGGTTTCAGGAGGAGTAGTGTGCAGAGTTTCAGAAACTGGGCTGCTACCATGATCCACCTTGTCTATAAGTTTTATTTCTCCTGTAATACACATATGTTTTTCTGATAGGATAAACTTTGGTTTACTTTCAGTGATCTTAATCTTGTCATTTAAAGTTTGAAAAATCATGCCATGAAATGATAGAGACGTTTTGCCTAATTATATGCATTTAAAAATTATTCTTAAAGAACTTTTACATTATTTTGTTGAACTGTAGATCTGGGCATCACAAGAGACCTGAATTTCAATATCAGTTCAACCCTCTTTTCTCAGATTATTTGATAAATCACTCAGGTTTAAAATGTAACAGTTTCTTTATTTTCTGAATGAGCGATATAATACCTATTTCTATAGCTTTGAAAGAGATGCTTTTTGGGATTTTAAAGATAATGCATACTCTTTATAGAAAATTTGGAAACTGTAGAAAACTATAGAGTTGGAACTTACTCAAAATCTTAATATCTAGAGATCATTAATAGCATTATAGCATGATATTTTCCAGAGTATTATTTTTTATATTGAGTATTTTTATTTTTACCAGAGACATACCAGATATACATTTGACTGAGTGATAACTAGATGAGTCTTAAAATTAGCATTTCTTTGAGAGGTCAAAACTGAATATTATGATCATGGAATGAAGTTCTGGGATATAGAATAAGGGCTTCCCAGGTGGTATTAGTGGTAAAGAACCTGTCTACCAGTGCAGGAGATGTAAGAGAAACGTGTTTGATCCTTGGGTCAGGAAGATCCCCAGGAGGAGGACATGGCAACCCACTCCATTATTCTTGCCTGGAAAATCCCATGGACAGAGGAACTGGAAAGGCTATAGTCCACAGGGTCGCAGAGAGTCAGACATGACTTTGAAGTGACTTAGATCAGATCATCAAAATGTTCAGTTCAGTCGCTCAGTTGTATCGGACTCTTTGCGACCCCATGAATCACAGCACGCCAGGCCTCCTTGTCCATCACCATCTCCCAGAGTTCACTCAAACTCACGTCCATCGAGTCAGTGATGCCATCCAACCATCTCATCCTCTGTTGTCCCCTCTTCCTCCCGCCCCCAATCCCTCCCAGCATCAGAGTCTTTTCCAATGAGTCAACTCTTCCCATGAGGTGGCCAAAGTACGGGAGTTTCAGCTTTAGCATCATTCCTTCCAAAGAACACCCAGGGCTGATCTCCTTTAGAATGGACTGGTTGGATCTCCTTGCAGTCCAAGGGACTCTCAAGAGTCTTCTCCAACACCACAGTTCAAAAGCATCAATTCTTTGGTGCTCAGCTTTCTTCACAGTCCAACTCTCACATCCATACATGACCACAGGAAAAACAATAGCCTTGACTAGACGGACCTTTGTTGGCAAAGTAATGTCTCTGCTTTTCAATATGCTATCTAGGTTGGTTATAACTTTCCTTCCAAGGACTAAGCGTCTTTTAATTTCATGGCTGCAGTCACCATCTGCAGTGATTTTGGAGCCCAGAAAAATAAAGTCTGACACCGTTTCCACTGTTTCCCCATCTATTTCCCATGAAGTGATGGGACCAGATACCATGATCTTTGTTTTCTGAATGTTGAGCTTGAAGCCAACTTTTTCACTCTCTTCTTTCACTTTCATCAAGAGGCCTTTTAGTTCCTCTTCACTTTCTGCCGTAAGGGTGGTGTCATCTGCATATCTGAGGTTATTGATATTTCTCCCGGCAGTCTTGATTCCAGCTTGTGTTTCTTCCAGCCCAGCGTTTCTCATGATGTACTCTGCATATAAGTTAAATAAACAGAGTGACAATATACAGCCTTGATGTACTCCTTTTCCTATTTGGAACCAGTCTGTTGTTCCATGTCCAGTTCTAACTGTTGCTTCCTGACCTGCATACAGATTTCTCAAGAGGCAGGTCAGGTGGTCTGGTATTCCCATCTCTTTCAGAATTTTCCACAGTTTATACAGCCTTGATGTACTCCTTTTCCTATTTGGAACCAGTCTGTTGTTCCATGTCCAGTTCTAACTGTTGCTTCCTGACCTGCATACAAACTTCTCAAGAGGCAAGTCAGGTGGTCTGGTATTCCCATCTCTTTCAGAATTTTCCACAGTTTCTTGTGATCCACACAGTCAAAGGCTTTGGCATAGTCAGTAAAGCAGAAATAGATGTTTTTCTGGAACTCTCTTGCTTTTTCGATGATCCAGTGGATGTTGGCAATTTGATCTCTGGTTCCTATGCCTTTTCTAAAACCAGCTTGAACAACTGGAAGTTCACAGTTCACGTATTGCTGAAGCCTGGCTTGGAGAATTTTGAGCCTTACTTTGCCAGCGTGTGAGATGAGTATAATTATGTCGCAGTTTGAGCATTCTTTGGCATTGCCTTTCTTTGGGATTGGAATGAAAACTGACCTTTCCCAGTCCTGTGGCCACTGCTGAGTTTTCCAAATTTGCTGGCATATCGAGTGCAGCACTTTCACAGCATCATCTTTCAGGATTTGAAATAGCTCAACTGGAATTCCATCACCTCCCATAGCTTTGTTCGTAGTAATGCTTTCTAAGGCCCACTTGACTTCACATTCCAGGATATCTGGCTCGAGGTCAGTTATCACACCATCGTGATTATCTAGGTCATGAAGATCTTTTTTGTACAGTTCTTCTGTGTATTCTTGCCACCTCTTCTTAATACCTTCTGCTTCTCTTAGGTCCATACCATTTCTGTCCTTTATCGAGCCCATCTTTGCATGAAATGTTCCCTTGGTATCTCTAATTTTCTTGAAGAGATCTCTAGTCTTTCCCATTCTGTTTTCCTCTATTTCTTTGCACTGATCACTGAGGAAGGCTTTCTTATCTCTTCTTGCTATTCTTTGGAACTCTGCATTCCTATGTTTTATCTTTCCTTTTCTCCTTTGCTCTTCAGTTCTCTTCTTTTCAGAGCTATTTGTAAGGCCTCCTCAGACAGCCATTTTTCTTTTTTACATTTCTTTTCCATGGGGATGGTCTTGATCCTTGTCTCCTGTACAATGTCACGAACCTCAGTCCATAGTTCATCAGGTACTCTTGTCTATCAGATCTAGTCCCTTAAATCTATTTCTCACTTCCACTGTATAATCATAAGGGATTTGATGTATGATTTATGGATCAAAATGTTACAGTTTATTAAAATTATGTAATTGCAGAGAACAGTAGTCAGATTTTCCAAGTTGGGATTTATAGTTCCAGAACATGAATTCTCAACCCTGTTAGGTGCTAGCTTTCTTTTTGGGTTTCTGTTGTGCATTTTTACAGTACTGATGAGGTGTCTGTTTTCACCTGAGGTCAGTGATTCAGGTGGAATCTTATTTTCCTCTGATTCCTTATTTTATATTCTTTATTATATATTCATTTTTCCTTAGGAAACCATGGAACACCAGATTGATGTGCCTTACTTCATCTTTACTAGGATAATTAATTCCCAAGTAGGATTTTTTTTTCTTAAAGACTCATGACGGAAATGGAATTAAATAACTAAAAACTAAAGTTTGTTGTTTTTCAGTCGCTCACTCAGGCCCAGCTCTTTGTGACCCCATGGACTGCAGCACACCAGACTTCCCTGTCTTTCACCATCTCCCGGAGCTTGCTCAAACTCCTATCCATTGAATTGATCATGCCATCTAACCGTCTTATCCTCTGTCATCCCCTTCTCATGCCTTCAATCTTTCCCAGCATTGGAGTCTTTTCCATTGAGTTAGCTTTCACATCAGGTGGCCAAAGTATTGGAGCTTCAGCATCTGTCCTTCCAATGAATATTCAGGACTGATCTCCTTTAGGATGGACTGGTTGGATCTCCTTGCAGTCCAAGGGACTCTCAAGAGTCTTCTTCAACACCACAGTTCAAAAGCATTGATTCTTTGGTGCTCAGCATCTTTATGGTCCAGCTCTCACATCCATACATGACTATAGCTTTGACTATACAGACCTTTGTTGGGAAAGTAATGTCTTTGCTTTTTAATACACACTCTAGGTTTGTCATAGCTTTTCTTCCAAGGAGCAAGCATCATTGAATTTCATGGCGGCAGTCACCATCTGCAGTGATTTTGGATCCCAAGAAAATAAAGTCTGTTACTGTTTCCCCATCTATTTGCCATGAAGTGATGGGACTGGATGCCATGATCTTTGTTTTCTGAATGTTGAGTTTTAAGCCAACTTTTTCACTCTCCTCTTTCACTTTCATGAAGAGGCTCTTTAGTTCTTCTTCACTTTCTGCCATAAGGGTAGTATCATCTGCATATCTGAGATTATTGATATTTCTGCTGGCAGTCTTGATGCCAGCTTGTGCTTCATCCAGCCATGCATTTTGCATGATGTACTCTGCATAAGTTAAATAAGCAGGGTGATAATATACAGCCTTGGTTTACTCCTTTCCCAATTTTGAACCAGCCCGTTGTTCCATGTCCTGTTCTAACTGTTGCTTCTTGGCCAACATACAGGTTTCTCAGGAGGCAGGGAAGGTGGTCTGGTAGTTCCATGTCCTTCAGAATTTTCCAGACTAAAATAGGTCTTCACAATCATTCTTTTAATGTTAAGAATACTACTGTTCCAAACCACAAAGATAAGAATTGTAATATGATTCAGTCTCTGTTATTTTGCTTGTATTTTTGTTAAATTTTTTGTCAGTAGTTGTTGGCTTAAGAAGTACACACTCTTCTCCCTAGAGTTCATGTGCTAACTCTTATACTGTTAGCCTCTTTTCTATTTTACATTTGAAATTTCTTAATTGTTTTTATATTCAATAATCAGTCACTTCCACAACCATCATTATGACAATATTTTAGCCTTGGAACACTAAATGTACATTTATATTTCAGTTGACTCCTCCCAAATGCCAGAAGAAGGGAGAAGTTCATTGCTCTGGGAAGGGTTTCTCCACCTCTGCACTTTGATGTTCTTCGCTGGATAGTTCTTTGCTGTGGGGACATGCTAGGGGCATTGTAGGCTGTTTAGCAGCGTCTCTGGCCTCTGCACACTAGAGAATGGTAGCAACTCCTGCTGTGGCTTCTCCACCAGGCAGAGTCACTCAAGTTGAGAACCACCACTGCTCTGGGTTTAATAACTTCTTATTTTTATTCAAAGAAGAGTCCTCTGGGTTTTTGTTGGTTTTGTTTTAGTGTTTTTGTTTTTGCTGGGGAATAAATGCCAAGCTGTCTTTCTCTGTGTGAGGGGTAGAGCAGGGGAGGAAATACTATTGATACTTTATGTAATAAGCTCATTAGTCTTTTTTTTTAATTAAATAAATACTGTATCTCTTTATAACAAATCAACTGGGTCTTCCTTGTGATAACTTCTCTAGTGGTGGCCTGTGCACTTCTGTCATTATTGCCTCACAGCATGTGGGTTCCCTGACCAGGAATTGAACCTGCGTCCCTTGCATTGCAAGGTGGATTCTTAAGCACTGGGCTGCCAGGGAAGTCTTACTTTTGGTTTTCTTTTTCACTCCTTCCTTTCTACTGTCCAAGCTCACTACATCCCCTGGGAAGTCTGAATCCTGTCTCCACATCATTCATCTCTTGGAATGTTCTAGGCCTCTTCTGCTGCCTCCATCTGTCGACATCCTTCCCTTCTTGTTATGGTTTCCAGGAAGAGGTCTTTCCCACTGATGATCTCCCCGCTTCTGTTCGTTGTAAGTGCATCTCATCCTCAGGGCATCCTGAGACTTTGGTGGGAAGCAGATGCTTACATACAGCCTGACATCTACCTGGAAGTTGCCCATTGTTTTAAAATAGAAAACCTTGGCAAAGACACATATGTTTGTTCACTCAATGAAAGTTGTAGCTGCTCAGTTGCGTCTGACTCTGTGACCCCATGGAATAGTCCATGGAATTCTCCAGGCCCGAATACTGGAGTGGGTAGCCGTTCCCTTTTTCAGGAAATCTTCCCTTCCCAGGTATTGAGCCCAGGTCTCCCAGATTGCAGGCAGATTCTTTACCAGCTGAGCCATCAGGGAAGCCCACGAATACTGGAGTGGGTAGTCTATCCCTTCTCCAGCAAATCTTCCTGACCCAGGAATTGAACCGGGGTCTCCTGCCTTGCAGGCGAATTCTTTCCCAGTGGAACTACCAGGGAGGGTATTTACTCAGTAAATACATGGAAGTGCCTGTTCTGACTTTTTACATTTCCTCCCTCTCTTTCTTTTCTAGAGCTCATTACCCTGGGACACTTACAGTAAAGGATGCTAGGTTGACTAAGAAGAAGCTTTGGTCTTCTGAAGATTTTAGCACTGTAAATGGTGATATGGGTGCAGGCTGCTGGGGTCGCATATTGAATCAGAATTACGTCAATGGCTACATGACTTCGTAAGTTATTAAAACTTTCAAAGGTTTTCATTTTGAAAAATTTCAAAGCATAATAAGTAAAAAAAAGTACAATGGACTTCCATAGTCTTACAACCTAAATTCAGTGATTTAAGCATTTGCCTTATTTCGTTCATCCATCCTATACCTAACATGTGTCAGCTCTAGAAAGAGAAGGCAGGAAGCTGCGAACAGAAATAGAGCTTATTTTGGGGTCTGATATATTGTCTTAGATATGGTTAAGTTATTTCCCTGACTTAGATGCTTTTGTTCCCTTAAAATCAGTTACTACTGAGACCTCTTCTGCAGGGGCAAGCATTGTGGGCAGGCTTAGACCACAAAGTGGCTTAGGCCTTAAATGGCTCCTCTTGTATCAAGAGAGTTATGTGTGGTTCTCTTCCCCTGCCCTGTCTGCCTACACCATCACTTGAGCCCTGGCAGTCGGACTCTTAAGAGTTCTCATTGTAAAACTTTACAGCCGCTGAGTCAGGTCATGAAATTATGTCATGAAACTGGGGCATTAAGAAGGCTGATTGTCAAAAAGAAAGCAGGTATAGATAAAGTCTTTATCTGTATTTGACTCACGTTTGTGGTACTGGTAGGTCGTGACTCTTTTTCTGGTTTTACCATTGTGCAGTAAAAATTGTGCACTTCATATACATTTGTATTTTTTATTATATGATTCACTATTAAAAATATTGCATCCCTCATTTGATTTTTCAAAATGTGGGTGAACTTAGGCAACTTAAATTTTCTTGTTTTGGGTGGTAATTTTACCACTTGCATATATTTGTGTAAACTTTGCTAAGGTCTTTTATACTATAGGCTTCTAGACATTTACACTTTTATTACAAGCTGCTTGGTGTTTCTCTTTTATCAAACAATCTTTTAGCACCATTGCTTGGAACTTGGTGGCCAGTTACTATCAGCAGTTGCCATATGGGCGTTGTGGACTGATGACTGCTCAGGAGCCATGGAGTGGGCACTACGTGGTGGAAGCTCCTATCTGGGTATCAGGTATGGTTCAGATCCCATCCCTCACTCCCTGCCTTTCTTTCTAAGAGACAAAGCAGAAAGCACTTAGAGGGAGTTATAGAAACAGTGTGTGTGTGTGTGTGTGTGTGCGCACACATGTGCACACATTGGTTTTAAGTGTATCTCTGTTTTAGCAAGATTTGTCCTAGTGTTTTATAAGACTCTTTCGGGTAACTAAGCTACTCTCTGTATTCCATTCTTGATTATTCTAAGACCAAGCTCTTTTTTTCCAGTTGATGTATTTTTCACAGGGATTTATAGTCATGACATTATTCTAAACTCAGGTTGTTCTTTAATAAATACGAAAATGCTAAGTTTTGGATTTGTATTAACTCCTTAAATTGGATTTGGTTAACTCCTTAAATGTTGACGTAGTTGGTCCCACATTATTTCAATGAACTAACGTACTTTTATAATTTTGTCACTGTTTCTTGGGGGGTTAATTTTGTCACTTCCCAAAATGAGACAAGGAGTATCACTCAGTACATTTCTAGGACAAGCTTTGGAGGTGCCCAATAAATAAGTATTGTGAAAATAAACTTGTTTAAAACCATAAAGCTTAGTTTTTGAAATATTTTGTTAACTTTTTGAAAACCATATTCTTTGTAGTTATATTAAGGTGATTTAAATAGAGATCAACAAAAACTGGGAGGAGATAACTTTATTTACTGTTGGAATAAAGTAGTTTTTCAGTAGTCTTGAACTGACAGAGTGTGGTTTATTTATTTTTTACCAGTCATTCTAAGAATATTCCCTTAATTATACCATTTAACTAGGCTAATTACTCAAAAGTTGAAACATGAGGCTGGCAAATATTTTTTCCAAAATAGAAATTAGCTGTTAGACTCAGTCATACTTGGGAAAGTTTTCCTTGTAACCGTCTCGGTTCTTTGGTCAATCTAATAATTGACAAAAGACAGATCACCAGGAAAAAAACCCATTTAATTTTGTACATAAAAATATGGGACTCAAGTTTGCAGTCAGGCAATTGAGGCTTTATAATGCCATCCTAAGCAAAGGAATGAGATAGGGACCTGGAGCTTTACAGGGGAAGAAGGCCATTTATAGAAAGAGATAGGGACCTGGAGCTTTACAGGGGAAGAAGGCCATTTATAGAAAGAGATAGGGACCTGGAGCTTTACAGGGGAAGAACACCATTCATTGGAAAAGAAGAACAGATATTTGCTGTGCCATGAAGATAAGTCTTTCAGATAAAAAGTTATTGTTGGTAATAGCTCTCTTTCTGGGCCGGGTCTCCTATCTAGATTCTTTCAGGCAGTTGAAGGAGAGAGAAATTTTTTCTTTAGTCTTCTGGGTCTTGATTGCCAGCAGTTCAAAATAATACACATGCTAAAGTGGCACATTTTGGGGTGGCATACTCTGTTCTCTTTCAGCCTCAAGTAAGTAGATAGCTTTTTATTTCTGGAAGAATCCTATTATCACCACTTTAATGTTATTTGGGTCTTTCTCTGCTTTTCTATAGCTCATACCACTCAGTTTACTCAACCAGGTTGGTATTACCTGAAGACAGTTGGCCATTTAGAGAGAGGAGGAAGCTACGTAGCTCTGACGGATGGCTTAGGTAACCTCACTGTCATCGTTGAAACTATGGTAATTCTTTGTCGTTTTTATTGGATTAATTCACTTTGTTAGTATTGGGGGAAAAAAAGCATAAAATGTAACTGAACACCTTAAAGAAAAAAAAGGAGCTTTTCTTTTCCATGTAGGATCCCAGGACTGGGATGATCAGTCTGTGGCTTGACCTGGTCACTCTCTGGGCTGAGGGTCCACCTGTGCAAACCTTCTCTTCCTTTCAGATTCATCCCAGGCGTGAAGGACCCAACTTTATGCCTTTTTTTCCCCCATTCTACACAGTTACGTGAAAATCTTTTTTGCAGCTTTGGTTTTAAAGAAATTCTGCCAGTTCTTCAAGTAGCTGAAGGGAAAGAGCATGAGAAATACTGATATTCTGCTTCTCTCCCAAAGATATTGTTGCCTTCACCTGGGAACTGGGAGGGAGGGAGCCCCATGTTCTTGACTGTACCTACTTGGCCTGGAGTTTCTGTCAGTCCAGCCTGAGAGGGACAGGGAGGGATGGCTTGTGGTTTAAATGCCATATACTCTTGATGCTCATACCGAGTTTTAGTAGATTTTCTTGAATACTTCTGTATTTGTAGTGTGCCCTTAGGATCATTTCCAGACTTTAGCATTATTATTATTTAAATAATTTTCACCAGTTTCGCTGGGAGTATATTTATGGAGCTCCTCACATTGACATTCTAGAAGCAGATCTCTCCTTTACTCATTAGATATGGTTTCCTTCAGTTCTTTGAACATTTTTAAATACCTGATATTTTAATGTGTTTTGTCTAAGAAGTATAATATCTAATAGGTAATGGCTAGGCTTTCTCAGACATCGTTTCTGTCAACTGCTTTTATATCTGTATATGGGCCATTCTTTCCTGTTTCTTTGCAAATATCATATATCATTTGTTGTATCATATATCATATATATATCATTTGTTGAAAGCTAGACACGTTACATAAAATAACCTGGACACTCTGGACATCAGATTCTTTCTCCTCTCTAGCATTTGTTGTTGCTTTTTGTCATGGTTGTTGCTGTTAATTTGCTTTGTGACTTTCCTGAACAGATTCTGTAGTTTGCAAGCTTTATCATGTATGGCCACTGAAATCTCTGCTCAGTTTTCTTAGTGGTCAGATCATGATGGTACAGCTTTCCTCATGTTTGGAGCTAGCAAGTGTCCCAGCCTTTGCTGACAGGCTCTGTATACGTAATGGGGGCATGCTTCAATGCCCAGGTGGGCGGTTTACAGCTCTGCCTTAGCTCTTACTTCCTGTTTGAGCCAAGCTCCCAGGGAGGCTTGAATTTCCCAGTAAAGCCATCTGGGGCTATAGTTTTCTTTGTGGAAAAGTTTTTTAACTATAAGTTTTTCAACTAAAAGTTTTTCAACTTCCTTTACAGATAAAGGGATATTCAGTTTGTCCATATCTTCTTCAGTGAGCTTTGGGTTTTTGTGTCTTCAAGGAAATTTGTCCATTTCATTTAAGTTGTTAAATTTCTCAGCACAAAGTTACTGCTATTATTCCCTGCTGTTTTCTTTATATATATACACACACACACACACACACACACACACACACACACACACATATATATACACTGTATTGATGTCACCTCTCTTAATGTTCATAATTGCAGTTTGTATTTTCTTTCTTCTTATTCTGGTTTCATGATTAGTCTGGCTAGAAGTTTATTCAATTCTGTTAATCTTCTCAAAGAATCAGCTTTTGGTTTCTCAATTATACAGTCTTGTTTTTCTGGTTTTGTTTGATTTATCGTTTCATCTCTATTATTTTCTTTCCTCTGCTTACTTTGTTTTTTTAAATTAAATTAAAAGTTTTATTGAAATATAATTGATTGACAATATTGTCTTAGTTTCAGGTACCCAGCATAATGATTCAATACTTTATAGGTTATGCTGCCTTTAAAATTATTACAATATGATGTCTGTATTTCTCTGTGCTTTACAGTGTACCCTTGTTGATTATCTGTTTTATACCTAGTAGTTTCTATCTCTGAATCCCATACCCTGCGCTTATTTTGGTTTTAATTTGCTCTTCTTTTGCTAGTATCTTAAGCTAAAGTTTCTGTTTTAGTGGCATCCCACAAATCCTGCTGTGCTGTGTTTTTATTTTTGTAAGTTCAAAATGCTTTCTAATTTCCCCTTTTATTTTTTTCTTTGAGACATAGATTATTTAGAAATTTGTTATTTAATTTGTAAATATTTGCAGATTTTTTTCAGACATTTTTGTTATTCATTTCTGACTTAATTCTGTTGTGGTCAGAGAATAGACTTTGTGGGACTTGAATCTTTTTGAATTTATGGAGACTTCTGTTATAGCTAAGAATGTGGTGTACTTTGGTAAATGTTCCTTGTACAGTTGAAAAGAATACATATTCTGCAGTTATGAATGAAGTGATCTATAGGTGTTAATCCAGGCAAATTGTTTGATAGTTTTGTTCAAATCACCTGTATCTTTGTTGATATTCTGTCTAGTTGTGTGTCAGTTATTGAGGGGAGGTATTAAAATCTCTAATTACAATTTAAAAATTTCCCACAAAACCTGGCCCAGAACCTTATATTGTTAAGTCCTCTGTGATTGTTAAATCCCATAAAGTAGGAACGATGTCACAGACTTCTTTTGATCCACACCACGGTAATGATGGCTTCCCTGGTGGCTCAGACAGTAAAGTGTCTGCCTGCAATGCGGGAGACCTGGGTTCAATCCCTGGGTTGGAAGGATCCCCTGGAGAAGGAAATGGCAACCTACTCCAGTACTCTTGCCTGGAAAATCCCATGGACAGAGGAGCTTGGTAGGTTATGGTCCATGGGGTTGCAAAGAGTCGAACATGACTGAGTGACTTCACTTTCCTTTTTTCCTTTACTTTATGGTAATGATTATTTTGAAAAAGTGATGTTGACAATGAGATTTGTTGTATATATTTAGCTGACTGAAGTTGTGCATTTGAAGGTTATACTTGGGTGAGATGCCTTCTTGGTGAAAACATCCCAAGCATGTCCTTTTTTTGGATGTATATCACTTAGAAAACAGAGCATAAGTTTAATCTTATGTGTATGCCATCAGATGACTCTGGAATTCAAAGTCTGACTCAGTCAAAATGCCATTAAGTTTTATTTTGAGTAGGTATATATAATGTTGTTGTTGGTCAGTTGCTCAGTCGTGTCCAACTCTTTGTGACCCTGTGGACTGCAGCACGCCAGGCTTCCCTGTCTTTCACCATCTGCTGGAGCTTGCTCAAACTCATGTCCATCGAGTCGGTGATGCCATCAACCATCTCGTCCTCTGTTGTCCCCTTCTCCTCCTGCCTTCAGTCTTTCTCAGCATCAGGGTCTTTTCTAATGAGTTGGCTATTTGCATCAGGTAGCTAAAGTTTGGAGCTTCAGCTTTAGCATCAGTCCTTCCAGTGAATATTCAGGACTGATTTCCTTTATGATGGACTGGTTGGATCTTCTGTGGTCCAAGGGACTCTCAAGAGTCTTCTCCAACATCACAGTTCAAAAGCATCAGTTCTTCGGTGCTCAGCTTTCTTTATGGTCCAACTCTCACACCCATACATGACTACTGGAAAAACCATAGCTTTGACTAGATGGACCTTTGTCGGCAAAGTAATGTCTGCTTTTAATATGCTGTCTAGATTGGTCATAGCTTTTCTTGCAAGGAGCAAGTATCTTTTAATTTCATGGCTGCAGTCACCATTGGCAGTGATTTTTGGAGCCCCCCAAAATAAAGTCTGTCACTGTTTCTATTGTTTCCCCATCTATTTGCCATGAAGTGATGGGACCAGATGTCATGATCTTAGTTTCTGAACATTGAGGTTTTTTTTTTTTTAATTTTATTTTTAAACTTTACATAATTGTATTAGTTTTGCCAATGGATTCATTTTGAACATTGAGTTTTAAACAAACTTTTTCACTTTCCTCCTTCACTTTCATCAAGAGGCTCTTTAGTTCTTCTTTGCTTTCTGCCATAAGGGTGGTGTCATCTGCATATCTGAGGTTATTGATATTTCTCCTGGAAATCTTGATTCCAGCTTGTGCTTCATCCAGCCCAGCATTTCTCAAGATGTACTCTGCATATAAGTTAAATAAGCACAGTGACAATATACAGCCTTGACATACACCTTTCCCAATTTTGAACCAGTCTGTTGTCCCATGTCTGATTCTGTTGCTTCTTGGCCTGCCTACAGATTTTTCAGGAGGCAGGTAATGTGGTCTGATATTCCCATCTCTTGATGAATTTCCCACAGTTTGTTGTGGTTCACATAGTCAAAGGCTTTAGTGTAGTCAATGAAGGAGAAGTAGATGTTTTTCTGGAATTCTCTTGCTTTTTCAATGATAAAATGGATGTTGGCAATTTGATCTCAGATTCCTTTTCTTTTCTAAATCCAGCTTGAATATCTGGAAGTTCACGGTTCATGTACTGTTGAAGCCTGGCTTGGAGAATTTTGAGCATTACTTTGCTAGTGTGTGAAATGAGTGCAATTGTGTGGTAGTTTGAATACTCTTTGGCAATACTTTTCTTTGGTATTGGAATGAAAACTGACCTTTTCCAGCCCTGTGGCCACTGCTGAGTTTTCCAAATTTGCTGGCATATTGAGTGCAGCACTTTCACAGCATCAGTTTTAGTATTTGAAATAGCTCAGCTGGAATTCTATCACCTCCACTAGCTTTGTTCATAGTGATGCTTCCTAAGGCCCACTTGATTTCTCACTCTAAGATGTCTGGCTCTAGGTGAATGATCACACCATCATGATTATCTGGGTTGTGAAGATCTTTTTTGTACAGTTGTTCTGTGTATTCTTGCCACCTTTTCTTAGTATCTTCTGCTTCTGTTAGGTCCATGCCATTTCTGTCCTTTATCGAGCCCATCTTTGCATGAAATGTTCCCTTGGTATCTCTAATTTTCTTGAAGAGATCTCTAGTCTTTCCCATTCTGTTGTTTTCCTCTATTTCTTTGCATTGATGGCTGAGGAAGGCTTTCTTATCTCTTCTTGCTATTCTTTGGAACTCTGCATTCAGATAGCGATACCCTTCGTCTTCCCCTTTGCCTATAGCTTCTCTTCTTTTCTCAGCTATTTGTAGGCCTCCTCAGACAACCATTTTGCCTTTTTGTTTTCTTTTTCTTGGGGGTGGTTTTGATCACCACCTCCTGTGTAGTGTTCTGAACCTCCGTCCATAGTTCTTCAGGCACTCTGTCTATCAGATCTAATCTTTTGATCTATTGTCACTTCCACTGTATAATCTTAAGGAATTTGATTTAGGTCATACCTGAATGGTCCAATGGTTTACCCTAGTTTCTTCAATTTAAGTCTGAATTTTGCAATAAGCAGTTCATGATCTGAGCCATAGTCAGCTCCTGGTCTTGTTTTTGCTGACTGCATAGAACTTCTCCATCTTCAGCTACAAAGAATATAATCAGTATGATTTTGGTGTTGACCATCTGGTGATGTCTATGTGTAGAGTCTTCTCTTGTGTTGTTGGAAGAGGGTGTTTGCCATGACTAATGCATTCTCTTTGCAAAACTCTGTTAGCCTTTGCCCTGCTTCATTCTGTACTCCAAGGCCAAATTTGCCTGTTACTCTAGTATCTCTTAATTTCCTACTTTTGCATTCCAGTCCCCTATGATGAAAAGGACATCTTTTTTTGGTGTTAGTTCTGGAAGGTCTGGTAGGTCTTCATAGAACCATTCAATTTCAGCTTCTTCAGCATTAGTGGTTGGGGTTTAGACTTGGATTACTGTGGTATTGAATGGTTTGCCTTGGAAATGAACAGACATTTCACATTGTGGATGTGACTGGTGATGGAAGAAAAGTCTGATGTTGTAAAGAGCAATACTGCATAGGCACACACAATAGGCATTCAACAAAGGTTTTGTTAGAAATAGTCTTTAAGAATTTGGAATACACTCTCTGTCACCTAGTGAGTGTGACTTCTGTTAGTCTAGGTGCAGTAAATGACTTTTTCTTTAAAATGTCCTATGTCTCATCTGAATAACTTACATGATTTTTTTTCTCCTTAGAGTTATAAACATTCCAAGTGTATACGACCACTTCTTCCCTATTTCAATGTGTCACATCAGTTTGCTACGTTTGATCTTAAGGGTTCTTTTGTAAGTAAATAAGTAGAACTTTTATTTTGGTTTTGATTTGAGAATTTATATATTTTATCATGAGCTAGAAGTTTTTAAGTGAAATATTATAAGCTATTAAGAGTTTTCATACACATTGTTCAATGACTTGGTGTCTTCTCTTTGCTGATTGGTTTTAGTCAGGAAGTACAGAAGCCACGAGGAGGTAATGCTCTTTGTGGTTTTGAAGAATCCTAACAAAAGTCACTTACAAGAAGGTTTTTCTTTTTGGTAGAGCATCATTTGTGTAGTTGAGGAAGCTTTCCAGCAATGCTCTTTACAACATTCGATATAAAAAGACACAAAATTCTTGTTATTTCTACCTATTGTTAGATTTGAATACAGAAATATATACAGTGCACTTTCTACTAATTGCATAAGCATTGTTTTTTAATGCCAGAAAATTCTTAAAAAGCTTTTTATATAGGTATAATAATAATGAGTATTTTTGAAGCAAAGATACAAATCTTTTTTTAACATTTGCCAAAAATCTGCAGTGTTTGTAGGAAATAAAGTATTTGCTTGAATAATGTCTTCCTACTTTTGAAATGATTGTTACTTAAGGTTTGAGGTGGGTCTTTTGGTAGGTAGAAATAGAATGCACCTTGTCCTTGGTTCATTCTTGCTGGTACAGGTTTTAGAAGTCCTCCAAGAGAAGATGGTGAATCACTCAACAGCTTTCTTTGTGTTTCCTCCTCAGAGTCAAATACAAGAGCTACAGGTGTGGTATACCAAACTTGGAAAACCATCGGAGAGATTTCTCTTCAAACAACTGGATTCTCTATGGGTAGTTTTAAATAAATTCCTATAGTTTGAGCATTGCAGTAGGGAACAGAAATTTGATTAATGAATTAGTTTTTAGTTTCATAATTGATTTATGGCTGAAGCATAATAGAGATAAAGTTCCCCCCCGTTTTTAAAATAGAAGTCCTCTTCAAGGAAGCATGTTTTGGTAGATGGGTTTGCTCTTGGTATTTAGTTTGTCTTGGTGAATGGTACCATCACTTGGTTGCCCAGGTCAGAAATTCGAGTCTCATTTGAGACTGTCATTCCCACCCATTCTTTGAATACCCTCAGTGACCAAGTACAGACCGTGTCACCCACATAGTTCTCCTGCCCATGCCTCATTCTCCACTCCCGCTGCTCCTGCTTATTCAGGTCCTCATTAGATCTCTCGTGGATTTCGGAAACTCTCTCTTGCTCGTTTAAGTCTCTCTGCCAAACATCGCATTGCCCCCAGAGCTGGTTTTTGTCTATCCTTTGCTCAGATGCCTTAATGATTTTGTCAGTTCACATTCCTTAGTGTAACATGTGACCTCATTACTACCTCACGAGGTAAAAGAATGCTTTCTTTTCTAGAGGCCTGTCCTACTAAATTGATCTTTCTTCTCACACTAAACTTCTTGCAATTTTCAGGGCATGGGTATGCCAAGTTAATTACTTCTGTAACTTTGGACATGATTTTTCTTCCTCCTGGGATGCCTTGTTTGTATTTTTATCATCCTTCAAGACTCACCCCAAGTGTGGCTTTCTCTGAAGCCTTCCCAGCAGTCTTAGGGTCATAGCCACCTGGGGATGTGTGTTTGCTTAGGAAGCACGTCCCTGCTGCACCGGATGCCTCCATGATTGAGTCCCCACCTTATACATCTTTAAAGGTCCCTGCCTTTTTGTCCCAGGTGCCTAGTGTGGAGCTTAGTAAATGGTGGTTTCTTATCAGTAAATGTTTCAAAGACTGAATTGGTCTGTGCAAGCACATCACTTAGCCTAATTGACACAGATCTACTTTTTCTGGTAATTATTACTGTTCTGTGACTCAACTAGTCACTATCAATAAACGTAAGTGTAGCGTCTACTTTTTGTATGACACATTGCTAGAAATAACATCATAAAATTGATTTTCCCATAAGAAAAATGTATCATTTGGGGTTATTCCTAAGCCAGAATATGGTATTAGATATTTCATAGACCTGACCGACAATTTAAAGCAAAGGTGTGAGATAAACACCTTTAATTCAAAGTAGAAAAGAAGAACTGCTCAGACTTCATGAAGTGGACATACAGTTAGTGCCGTCATCAATTATGCTAAAGCTTCACTGTCTGTAGAGGCCCGTACTTGCTGTAGGACACCTATGATGTAGGGAATGTTTCTTCTGGGTCACTCACTGAGCTTAGAACTTTATAAATATTGTCTCACTTAATACAACAGCCCTATGTAGTATGTATTTTATACTCATTTTAGAGATGAAGCGATTATGGCTTTAAGAGATTAAATTGGCAAAACATAAACCTAGTTTGCTAATTGAAATATGTATTGAACATGTAATGAGTAGGTAGGACTTTTTTTTAAATTAATAGTAATAGCTGAGTCAACAGTAAGATTTTACAGATATTTCTACCTTAGTGAAGTCCTAAAAAATAAATAAGCAGATCTCTTGGATACGTATATTGAATTTATACACAGGCTTTGAAGATCTTACAGTCTAATGGAAAAGCATAGACTGATAGAAATAGATTTGGGGGTCATCTGTTCCTTCTTCCTTGTATGAAGTGAAATTCTCCTAATATCCTTTCTAGAATGTAATTTTATAAAGTTTTCTAAACAACTTAAGAAAAAAGATTTCCAGGGCCTTGGTATTAAGTGTGTATATTCACAAATAATTAGGGACTTCCAACAGAAATCACTTTGGCATTTCTTAAGCTATTTCTTAAAAAGGCTATTTGACTCACATGAGATGAGCCGAGGCGCCTGGCTTGACCACAGTGTTGTTTCTCTCTCAGCTGCTCGATAGCGGTGGCAGCTTCACCCTGGAGCTGCAGGAGGACGAGCTGTTCACCCTCACCACGCTCACCTCCGGCCGCAAAGGCAGCTTCCCGCCACCTCCCAAGTCCCAGCGCTTCCCCTCTGTCTATGAGGATAACTTCAACATTGGTAAGTTTGACACTTAACTTGGTTCCCATTTTCAGCAGTAATGGATAGATTTCTACCTATCAAACTGGTGCAAGATGGAGTCTGTGAGAAGTGCATTGATTTAGTTCTAAATCTCTATGTGGTAAAAGGGCCCTAATTTCTGTTACTTCCAAGTAACATCGCAACTTGAGGGTCTTGTAATTTGCAGTGCCAGAAAAAATTTAGAGGTTATTGTTGGAGTGAAAGTTATACAGACCTTACTCAACTTACAGTAGGGTTAGGTCCTGATAAACTCACCGTAAGTTGAAAATACCGTAAGTCAAAAATGTACTTCATGTACTTTAATCTACTTCGCCTACCAAACCTGTTAACTCAGCCTAGCCTACCTTCAGTGTGCTCCGAACACCTACGTGACCCAGCAGTTGGGCAGAATCCTCTAACAAAGCCCAACAAGGTGTGGCGTGTCTCCTGTTGCTTCCGATGCTGTAAAGAAAGTGAGCCCAGGACGGCCGTCAGGGTCCATAGTGGTGCTCAGCGACTCTGCTGTTTACCCTCGTGATTGTGTGGCTGACGGCGCTGTGGCTTTTTGCTGCTCACGGCCACTGCCCGCATCACGAGAGGGTGTGCTCATCAAAATCCAAAGTTTGAGGTACAGTTTCTACTGAGTGTGTATCACTTTCATACCATTGAAACTGGGAAGTCAGGGCAGTTGAACAACTTGCCTTGGCAACTGACTGAGCTAGACTTTGAACCCAGGTCTGCGTGTTCCTGAACCAGGATCTTTCCTCTTAAGCATTTGCATGGATTGAATATGTAAAGTCTGTATGTCCGACTGATCATGTTGATATTTAATAAAGATGACAAAAAGTCCGTAGCTCTTTAATTACCTAAACCCTACCCTTTGACTATTTATAAGTATCATTTCTCTGGTAGCTCAGTGTTCAAGAATCTGCCTGCCAATGCAGGAGATACGGGTTCAATCCCTGGGTTGGGAACATCCCCTAGAGAAGGAAATGACAACCCACTCCAGTATTCTTGCCTGGAAAATCCCATGGGCAGTTTGGCATGCTGCAGTTCATGGGGTCGCAAAGAGTTGGACATGACTTAGTGACTGAACAACAATAAAAAATATCATTTGCCTATTTAAAAGTTTTCAAAAGTATATCAGAATGTACCAGAAAACATTAGAGAGGAGAGATGCTGTAATGATTTGATAACTCAACACACAATTTATTGTGTTCTGAACAGATTACCCGTTCTTTAGTGAAGCTCCGAATTTTGCTGACCAGACTGGGGTGTTTGAATACTACGTGAATATGGAAGACCCCGGAGACCATCGCTTCACACTGCGGCAGGTTCTCAATCAGAGGCCCATCACGTGGGCTGCCGACGCGTTCAACACCATCAGCGTTATCGGGGATTACTCATGGTATGTAAAACTGACCTCGTCTTTACCATAGATGTGGTGAAATAACCTTGTAATGTCGTCAGGTACTTTCTGAAGCCAGGACTCCACAACAGCCCTCCTTGTCCAGGAGCCTAAGAGGTCTGTGATAACTGTTGACTGTCACAGTGGGCGCAGACCAGCCGGTCGTTTTGCTGTCGTTCGGCGTCCTTCCCTCAGATTTCCCCAATTTAATAGTAATCGTTGCAGGGTAAGATTGGTTTTATTGTGAAATCTGAGGGCTTTGGCCCCAGTTATAATGTAAAATTTACGCATAAGCAGACTTTGCAATGGCACCCCACTCCAGCACTCTTGCCTGGAAAATCCCATGGATGGAGGAGCCTGGTGGGCTGCAGTCCATGGGGCCGCTAAGAGTCGGACACGACTGAGCGACTTCACTTTCACTTTTCACTTTCATGCACTGGAGAAGGAAATGGCAACCCACTCCAGTGTTCTTGCCTGGAGAATCCCAGGGACGGGGGAGCCTGGTGGGCTGCCGTCTGTGGGGTCGCACAGAGTCGGACACGACTGAAGTGACTTAGCAGCAGCAGCAGACTTTGTGATACGCATGTTGTTTTTAAGCTTTTGTTTTTGCTGGAGAGTTGCTCCGTTGATCTGGTGTTGCCACCTGCTGGACCCATACTTGAATTACACTGTTTTAGCCTTTGTGCAAAATCTGTTTACAAGGTGACAGTAGATGGCAATAGTAAAAAGCAAATCAGCTTTCAGTTGGCTAGTGAATTTAACTAGTATACCTCCACCGTGAGACATAAAATACAAGCATTTCAGGCTTAGTGATAGTAACTATTAATGCGAAGTCACAAAATAGCCATATCTGTAGCCTGGAAATTGGACAGGGAAGGGAAGATAATTTGGAAGAAAGCCTTGAATTCTTTATATGAGAAATGCTGTAGAAAGTCTCTATCCCTTCTGCAGAGCCTTAATCTGTGTTATAAAATGCAGTTCTAGTCACAAGCTCTGATATAAATCTTGAGAAACTTTCAGTTATCCAAAGTTTCTGGAACCATTATAGCACCATGAATAATTATTAGGATAAAGAATTCTTACCTAATTTAGGATGACTTTGGTGGATTATCTTTTTATACAACAGAAATACTGTTTATACCAGCATCTCTGTTCATTTCAGTTCAGTCACTCAATCATGTCCGACTCTCTGCAGCCCAATGGACTGCAGCACTCCAGGCCTCCCTGTCCATCACCAACTCCCGGAGCTTGCTCAAACTCATGTCCATCGAGTCAGTGATGCCATCTAACGATCTCATCCTCTGCCATCCCCTTCTCCTCCCGCCTTCAATCTTTCCCAGCATCAGGGTCTTTTCCAATGAGTCAGTTCTTCACATCAGGTGGCCAAAGTATTGGAATTTCAGCTTCAACATCAGTCCTTCCAATGAACACTCAGGACTGATTTCCTTTAGTATTGACTGGTTTGATCTCCTTGCAGTCCAAGGGACTCTCAAGAGTCTTCTCCAACACCACAGTTCAAAAGCATCAATTATTCTCTGCTCAGCTTTCTTTATAGTCCAGCTCTCATATCCACACATGACTACTGGAAAAACCATAGCTTTGACTGGACGGTCCTTTGTTGGCAAAGTAATGTCTCTGCTTTTTAATATGCCATCTAGGTTGGTCATAGCTTTTTCTCCAAGCAGTGCGTGTCTTTTAACTTCACGGCTGCAGTCACCATCTTCAAGGATTTTGGAGCCCAAGAAAATAAAGTCTCTCTGTGTTTCCATTGTTTCCCCATCTATTTGCCATGAAGTGATGGGACCGGATGCCATGATCTTAGTTTTCTGAATGTTGAGCTTTAAGCTAACTTTTTCACTCTCTTCTTTCACTTTCTCAAGAGGATCTTTAGTTCCTCTTCACTTTCTGCCATAAGGGTGGTGTCATCTGCATATCTGAGGTTATTGATATTTCTCCTGACAATCTTGATTCTAGCTTGTGCTTTATCCAAGCTGGCATTTCATATGATGTACTCTGCATATAAGTTAAATAAGCAGGGTGACAATATACAGCCTTGACGTACTCCTTTCCCAATTTGGAACCAGTCTGTTGTTCTATGTCCAGTTCTAACTGTTGCTTCTTGACCTGCATACAGATTTCTCAGAGAGGCTGGTAAGGTGGTCTGGTATTTCATCTCTTTCAGAATTTTCCACAGTTTGTTGTGATCCACACAGTCAAAGGCTTTGGCATAATCAATAAAGGAGAAGTAGATGGTTTTCTGGAGCTGTCTTGCTTTCTTGATGATTCAATGGATGTTGGCAATTTAATCTCTGTACTAGACATTTTATCTGGATATTCTGGTCATGTCAGTGGGCTTTGTGATTTCCTCTTTTTTTTTTTTTTTTAACTAATGGTCTTATTGTAAGACAGGTGACTGAGTTTATTTGTCTAAGGGATGGGCCCTGCTATATTTTGACCACTAGTCTGGAAGCCAGCCTCCATAGATACTTTGTGGGCCAACCCTTATCCCCCATGCATGTGAATATTCTACATGAAGTTCTCTCTGAACCCCAAATGTTTTGTTTCTGGCTGAGAATCTAGAAAGGTTGAGAGAATTTCATTTTAAAAGAGAGATGATTAACCAAAACTCTTTGTAACTTTGAAGGTTTTGCAGTATTTACATAGCAGTACTCAATCTTACTATTGCAGTGGGGAAGGAGGTAGGGAAGGGGGGATGAAGTGAAGTGGGGAGAGAAGGAAAGAGTGACATATTCTGAAAGAAAAAGAATCAGAAAACTGCAGTCATGCTTCTGTCCTTCTTAGCTCTGCCCTCCTCCTGTCGTTTCGCTGCTCAGGAACACACCGAGATCCCCACCTGCTGCCGAACCCAATACACATTTCCGGGCCTGATTCCAAAGCCTTGTAAAATTTGCTCTCATCCTGTTTACTTTGTTTTGTTTCTCATCATCCTATTCTGGGTGCAGGGGAGCCGGAGCTGCTGAGAGATGCATACGCATCCCACGTTCATTTCTGTCCCCGGTCGTGATGCCGGTGTATTGCAGGGAGAGGAGGGAGAGGAGGGAGTGGAAGCTGGGTAACACTGAACACTGGTCTGTGCTTCTGATGGCTGCTTTATGCTGAAGGCAGCACCCTGCCTACCGTACAGACTGGGAAACTGAGGCGTCGGGGTAAGATTGTTCAAGATCCCATACTCTTAAATTCAGAACCAGGGCAAGAGGCCAGGTCTGTCCCACGCTGTAGCCCCTGCTCCTTGGACTTCCTCTCACAGCCTTGTTTTAATCACTGTCTTCTCCCTGAGGGCAGGAACCAGAAAGTTAGAGTGTATTTATAGTGCTATTCCAGTCAATCAGCTCTATGCATGCTGGGTGCCATCAGTTCTTAGGACTGTGTTTAGAACAGAATTTCCCTCACGTTTGCTGCTGCTGCTAAGTCGCTTCAGTCGTGTCCGACTCTGTGCGACCCCATAGACGGCAGCCCACCAGGCTCCCCCATCCCTGGGATTCTCCAGGCAAGAATACTGGAGTGGGTTGCCATTTCCTTCTCCAATGCATGAAAGTGAAAGTGAAGTCGCTCAGTTGTGTCCCACTCTTAGCGACCCCATGGACTGTCCATGGATTCTCCAGGCCACAATACTGGAGTGGGTGGCCATTCCCTTCTCCCAGGGACTGAACCCAGGTCTCTCGCCTTGCACGTGGATTCTTTACTAGCTGAGCCACCAGGGAAGCCCTGCTGCTCCTGCTAAGTTGCTTCAGTCATGTCCGGCTCTGTGCGACCCCATAGACAGCAGCCCACCAGGCTCCACCATCTCTGGGATTCTCCAGGCAAGAACACTGGAGTGGGTTGCCATTTCCTTCTCCAATGCAGAAAAGTGAAAGTGAAGTCGCTCAGTCGTATCCGACTCTTAGCGACCCCATGGACTACAGCCCACCAGGCTCCTCCGTCCAGGGATTTTCCAGTACTGGAGTAGGGTGCCATTTCCTTCTCCCTCACGTTTAGATTTAGTTAAGTGTCAGCACAGTAATTTGACTATAGAGGGTGGACTTTCCCAAAGCTACTTCAGACTTTCATCTTATTAGTAAGCTTTGGCTGGAATCTGAGGACAATCACAAAATTATCTTTTTCTGAACAGACCTGAACTCTTGAATCCTTTTGATCAAATTTGCTCAATATGTTGGCTGGTTTTTATTTTCTCAGCACTTCTGAGGGGTTATGACTTTGGAAGATGAAGCCAAATTTTTATTCTATTTTATTCATTATCTGTAAAATTGTGTGTAAGTTCTGATGTAAGAATAATTTATTATGGAACGTGATGTAAAAAAAGGAAAACATTTGATCTTCTCTCACTCTCGCACTAAATAGAATGAGTTTATGGTGCTGACAGGTTCTGATGAACCAGCACCATGATAATGAGAGGTAGGGGATTTAGAGGTAGGGGAACCAGTCCGGTCCCAGGTGGTCTCGTGCTGGTGGTGATCTGCACAGAGAAGAGCACGCTCTGCAGGGGGAGGACACACAGGAGAGACTGGGCTCTAGTTACTTAGCACTTGATCTTCCCGTAAAGTAGCCCAGCTTTGATTAAATGAGGATTTTCCTGATGGTTGTGTACCTGTTGTAGGTGCTTCTTTTTTATATTTTCCTTTACAAGTAACATTTCCCTGTGCAAAATTCAGTGATGAGAAATGTAAAAACCACATAATTCTAGATCCAGTTTCTCCCCATTTCAAAAAATATATTTCTTGGCATTCTTCATTTTAGATAAATTGCTTGCTTTATTGCTTGGCTGTGTGCAAGCTAATTCTTTCCCATTTGCACTTAAAATTTGAGTAGGAGGGGAATTGTTTTCAGAGGTCATGTTGGATTGGGGTGATTGTGGGCTTCTCTGGTGATTCAGCAGTAAAGAATCTGCCTGCCAATGCAAGAGACCTGGGTTTGATCCCTGGGTCAGGAAGATCCCTTGAGAAGGCAATGGCAACCCACGCCAGTAGTCTTGCCTGGAGAATTCCATGGACAGGGAAGCGTGGTGGGCTGCAGTTCTTGGGGTCACAAAGAGTTGGACACGACTTAGCAGCTAAATAACAACAAATCACTGCAAAAGAAATCTGGTGGCATTTGTGAAAGGAAGCCTGGAGGAGAGCTCATTGATGATGCTCTGTTAGCTCCTGTTTGGCTCAATCTTTCTCCTCCTTTGGTATACTCTGTCAGTCAGCACTGCCAAAACCCGGCTGTTACTGCCTCTTCGTAGGCAGAGATACCCTGTAGGGGAAAATGGTTCTCGGAGTGAGGTTTCTGGACCTGCAGCATCAGCGTCACCTGGCAGTCTGTTAGACACGCAGGTTCAAGGGCCCACCCTATACCTGCTGAGTCAGACCCTGAGAGTGGGGCTGGCAGGCGGAATCAAACACACCCTCCAGGGTGATTTCCATGGGGCTCAAGTCTGAAAACGCCTGCTATAGAGTCAAGGGAGAGTTGACTCTGACTTGACAGAGAAAATAATTTTAGATCTTTCTTCTGTTGTTTTTAAGTCTTGTTAGGGTTAAATGTAAAAATTAGCTTCAAAGTAACTTTTCCCAGAGGCTCCTAATACGTAGCCTTCACTGCTTCTCTTTGCTGATGTAAATAATAAACGTTTTTGCTCAGACTTAGTGGAAACCTATCTTTTATGGTATTCCTAGAAAAAAATGGAATCTTATTATATTCTTAGAGTAAGAAGTTATTTTATTATAGAAATACAGGAAATATATTCTTAGGAAACTTGAAAACAATAAATATTATTTTCCAATAGTAAGTCATTTAAAAGAGGCAGTGAAATGACTTGACTTTAGTCATGTAAAATTTAAAACCATTATTGGTGAAGATTCTTGAAGCCCATACGTGCTATTAATGTGGACTTAGCGAAACACATCCTTCCCTCAGTTAGAAGTTTGGAAGCATGTGGCTGTGAAGTGAGCCATTGGTGCTGCATTTGAAATGACATAATTAAAAGCACTAACACTTTGGTTCTGCAGGTCCAATCTGACTATAAAATGTGATGTGTACATAGAGACCCCTGAGAAGGGAGGCGTGTTCATTGCTGGAAGAGTCAATAAAGGTGGTATTTTGATTAGAAGTGCCAGGGGGATTTTCTTCTGGATTTTTGCAAATGGAACCTACAGAGTCACAGGCGATCTAGGTAAGTGCATTTTTCTGTAGCACGTGATTTACTATGTGATATGTTGATGTGAGTGTCTGCTTTTTACCTATGGGAGTAGTGAAATACCTCACCATGTTTGAGCATCTAATTGGGAAGAGATTCAACATGTGTAAGCAAACACCAAACGATTCCACATTATAGTGTTAATTAATTAGTACAGAGGCAGCTCAGTGAAAGAGGAAATTGTGCAAAGTCTCTCGGGTATTGTAGCCTTCAGCTAGGCTGTTAGAGTAGGGTGTGGGGGTAAGGAGAGAATACTCAGGAAATTAAAAAAAAAGCAGAAGTATAAGAATGTTGCTGGTGTGCTTATGGAAATATAAAGGGAAGAATTAACTGGCTTAAAATGGAGATACCCTATTTCCTAATTTAGTCAATAACTTGAAAACAGCTTGACTTTATTATTCATCTTAACAGTCTCTGTCTTATGTATAATAGTATTTTATCTAGAGTAGGTACTTAGAATCTGTTCAAGTTGAATTCCATCCACTTCACTTTGGTTTGGGTACACACCACTCTGTTGAAACTAGATCTTATTGGTGACTCTTTCTGATTCAAAGTCTCTTGACTTTCATCCTGCATTAATAAAAAGTCTTGTCTCCTGTTGTTTTCCCCCTTTGCTTCTTCCTTAGGTTAAAGGGCTCCAGTGATAAAATAGAAGTTAAAGAGCGAGTGGGTAATAAGGACATTAGAATAGAAATTGCATAATCATAGCATGACTGGTCTGGAAGGTACCTCGCATTTTCCAATCCAAAAGAGAGTGCCAGAGAGGTTAATTGATTTGCTGAAGGTCTCAAAATGAGGTAGTGGAAGAAGTGGAACTAGAGATTTAAATCTCTGTCTTCAGTCCCCACTGCCCTGTGTCTTAAACTGCCCATTGAACATCTCATCCTGAGTTTCTGTCAGGCATTCAAATATAATACATTCAAAAATTGACATTATTTTCTCTCTAATTCTCTAATGCAATTAATATTACCTTGTAGTGAGTTACACTACCTGGAAATCTTATGGTAGTTTTTTGACTGTTCCTGCTTATCTTCTATATTTGGTCCGATCAGGTGTACATACAGACCTGAATATACATGCTAAGGCGTCATGTACCCTGCTTGGTTTGTAAGTTTATTTTGCTCATTTTCTTGTGAGCTCATGTACTGTTATTGCTCAGGGTAGGATCTCTGCATGTTGAGTTCCTCAATGAAGGATGTTTTTTTGTTTTAAATCAGTTGTAGATTTAAATCTTGGAAATGTCAATCTTTATTATGACCGACTTTGCTACATATGGATGTACCTAAGAACCCCCAGTGAGTTCTGCAATTCAGTGATTTAGATTTTAAAAATGTGCCAACTAGGATAATCTTTTTGTGTTACAGCTGGATGGATCATATATAGTTTAGGACATGCTGATGTTACAGCAAAAAAATGGTATACACTCACTTTAACTCTGAATGTAAGTATTGCCAATCCCAGTTCCTGGAGGTAAAATGTTCTTTTCTTGTGTCTTTTTTTTTTTTTTTAAACATTTTATGTTATCAAATGAGATGGGGAAAGTGTGATAAACAGTGGAAAACAGGCAGAGAACCTGCCGTGATTCCAGCAAACCACTAGTCCTTGGGATGCTAGTGTGGGTCTGGGTTATTTCACCTTTGTGAACCTCTGTCCTTATCTTTAAAATGGAAGTAAGCTCTGTGGGTTGTTTGAGAGTTAGATGATTTTTATTTTTTTTTCACTCGACACATTTTTATCAAGAGTCTACTATATGCACTGTTCTAAGTACTAGGGATATAGTAGTGAACTAGACGGGCAAGATTCCTGCTCTCTCGGAGCCTCTGTTCTTCTGGGACAAGAGTTAGTAAGTTTTTCTTTTTTTTTCTGTAAAGGGCCAAAAAGGAACTATTTTAGGCCTTGAGCGCCCTATGGTGTACTTTGCAGTTCTTCAGCTCTGCTTTTGTAGGGAGAATGGAGCCTTTGACAGTAGGTGGATGAACCGGGGTGGCTGTGTTCCACTGAATTTATAAAAATAGGTGGCTGGGCTATGCGCCAGAGCTGGCTGACTCCTGCTATAAATAAGCAAATAAAACTGTGAAAGTAAAAATGGGATAATGAGATAAAGTAGCTTCCCTGCCAGATTCTCCAGACAGCGGCCAGGGAAGGCCTCTTGGAGGTGGTGACCGAGCTGAGGTCTGAGTGGAGGGTGCGCTCTGACTGGCCGGGTGGGAGCGGTGGTCAGAGGATGGGGCAGCGGATGCTGGGGGTGGGGCAGGGAGATGAGCTTCTGTGCATAATGGGGTTTGTGTGTGCAAGCCCTGGGTTCAGTGTAATAGTCACCAGTCCCTCAATGGCGGAAGAGGTGCAGCAAGCACTTTCAGAGCTGTAGCTGGATCGCTGTGAGGTGTGCAGTAATGGGAGCGTATGTGGCTCTGCATGTGGAGTTGGGCAACTCAGATTCAGGTCTGAGCATCACTGGTAAATCTGTGATTCTGATTGCTCGTCGCCATGTCTGCAGCCATAAAACACAAGAACTAAATGAAGGCCCTTTCCATTATAAGTGTATGACTCGAGCAGATTTTATTTTGACTCCGCCTAGCGCTTTGGATCTTTTGCTCTTCACCCTTTTGAAATTAGCTAGTTTTAAATGTGGCCGGAAGGAGTGTGCTGTGAATGTTTGCTCACAAGCAAGCTGTAATAATGGTAAGAGCTGTGTGCCAGGCACTTAGCTAAGTAGGAAGGGCAGCTGTCTGAGAAAGGTGTTATGTTTATCTTTCTCTGTCAGTGACCAGTACATTGTTCCTGTGGATATTTCTCTCTTCTTCCATCCACTCCCCCTGCCCCTCCCAGTCACCAGTTTAAATGCTGGTTACTGTTTTTCTAACATAAGGGTGAGCTTTTGAAATGACCTCGAAGTGATATTCTGTACATGAGGATAAAACAATAAAATGAAGGTTAATTACCCTTCTCCTGGCTGGGCTGATTCTCTTTCATGAAGACCTTAAATAAACATCTTGGCCCCTGCTGAACCGTCTGAAGAGCTGGTAGCTGTAAGCTACAAAGGACATAATTGCAACTACGTGTAAATAAGAAATATGTTTTATTTTAGTGAGCTTTTGTCTACAAATTTATCATGATGTTATGAAAAGTGTTACATTCCAGCAGATTTTACAGCATTTTGGGGGAGTACAGGAAATATTGAGGATTTTGTGTCTTGGGAACTGTTTATATAAATAGATGAGAATTTCCTTTGAGAAAATTTCCCCTGCGTTTCAAACTGCTCAAAGTTGTGGGATCATATTGCCTTGATGAGTCTTGCGTGAGAAGAATATTTGCTCCATATTTGCTACACTAAGTAGGTGGCCCTTCCATGGAGCGGCAGGCTTCAGAGGACCATTTTCCCATGTGTCTAAGGGGTGTGTCTCTCTCCATTCCAGGGTCGTTTCTCCTCCGGCAAGCTGAATGGCAAGACCCTCTGGAAGAACATCTCTGTGAACTTCCCAGAAAACGGCTGGGCCGCGATTGGGACTCATTCCTTTGAATTTGCACAGTTTGACAACTTCCGTGTGGAAGCCTCACACTAATCCACAGAGGGCCGTGGGACATTCTGCATTGTCCTTCTTTTTGGGTTTGATTCAGAGCCAATTCTCGTTTTGATGATCAACATAGAAGCCTTTCAGAGGCGAAAAATAATGAAGAGGAAATGAGGAGAAAAATATATTTTTGCTGATCCTCCTGAAGATTATTTTAGAACTAATTCCAAGGGGAAACAGCTGACGCTTTAACATGACCTGATGTGTCCCATACATAGGACATGAAGTACGCGGGTCCCATCCTTGGGAGTGGTTAGGGTGTTGAGACCCTGACGCCTTGGGTTAATGCCGAGGTAGCTTTCGCCATCTTACTTGCCCGTGCAGATGGCCAGGGCTCGCTCGGACGGCGATGTGTCTGTTCACACTGACTGCGTGTCCTCGTCGTGGGCTGCGCCGCCCTCATAGGAAGCTGAAGACCCTGGAGGTACTGCTGTGCGGGAACTACTCCAACATGTTACACCTGCACTCTGAAAGTACTTTTTTCTTTTCCTTTTTAAAGTGATATATTTTTGAATTATGATGAGTGAGATGATTTGAAAAATAGCTCATTAGTAACTACCTCTAAAGATATTTCTACAGTAATAAATGTTCGCAGATTAATTGGGTTACCTGCATTTTTTTTTTTTTCTTTTGGGTCCAGCTTTTAGTCTTGTGACCCTTACAACTCTGTGAACGTTTTCCCAGGTGGCTGGAAGGAGGAAGAAAGCTCCCTGGCATGTAGCCAGTGCTGTGAATGGGTCCAAAGGTAAAATTGTAGCACATTTTTTGTTTCATTTCACTGTGCCTTTCTGGTCTGACTTCTCTCCTGGCACTGGTGACAAACTAAAGTGACTAATGAATACTTCCACCTCCTTGTGCTGGGAGATAGGTGACCACCTACCTTTTGCTGGTGTGTAGAACTGGAGCATCCTCTAATATGTTGTTGTGGTTAGAAGTATTTATTTAACTGAAGTACAAATATGTTTAAGTGTAGGTGAGAATGTTTCTCATGCATTATAATTTATATCTAATCATTAGTGTACCCCCTTGAAGCAAATCAGTTATTCATGTGGATAAAACAAATTTTTTTTATAATGAAGGTTTAAAAGTTCATTGAACTAATTCTACAGTTTTTGAATTTATAATGATTTAATGTAGCCGAAACCAACATGAAGTTTTGTATTACCATTAGAGACAAGAAACTAAATTTTAGAATAAACCAGGTTACAGAGGAAAATTTTTAAATTAAAACCAGTCTAAGTGATTTCCAGTTTAGGTCACTACATATTTTTAAAAATTAACTTTATTGAGGTGTAATTTACATATAGTAAAATGTTTGCATTTTAAATGTACAGTTCAATGAGTCTTGGTAAATGGATAAACCAAGATATCAAACTGTTTCGTCACTCCAGAAAGTTCTCTCTTATACCTATGCAGTCATTTACCCTCACCCCACCCTGATCCCAGGCAATCATTGATCTGATTTCTGTCACTGTTGATAAATTTTCTTTGTTCCAAAACATTATAAAAACGGTATCATACACTTTGTACTCTTTTATGAATGATTTCTTTTACTTATCATGAAGTTTTTGACATTTGTTTATGTGCTATGTATATCAGTGATTTGCCCCATTGAAGGGGTATACCACAATTTGTCCCCCCAGCTTTTAGAATTACGAATAAAATTGTTATGAACATTCGAGTACAAGCTTTTGTATGGACATATGTTTTCATTTTTTCTGGGTAAATGCCAAGAAGTGAAATTGCTAGATCCTATTGGGAAGTGTGTGTTCAACTTTATAAGAAACTATCAAACATTTCCAAGTTAATTGTATGATTTTATACTCCCATTAGAAATGTTTGAGAATTTCAGTTGCTCTACATTCTTGTCAGTGCTTCCTATTATTATTATTTTTAATTTTAACCCTTTCTTGTGACTCTGTAGTAGGTTCATTAGCTGCTGCTGCTAAGTCGCTTCAGTCGTGTCCGACTCTGCGACCCCATAGACGGCAGCCCACCAGGCTCCCCCGTCCCTGGGATTCTCCAGGCAAGAACACTGGAGTGGGTTGCCATTTCCTTCTCCAATGCATGAAAGTGAAAAGTGAAAGTGAAGTCGCTCAGTCATGTCTGACTCTTAGCGACCCCATGGACTGCAGCCCACCAGGGTCCTCCATCCATGGAATTTTCCAGGCAAAGTGCTGGAGTGGGGTGCCATTGCCTTCTCCAATTCATTAGTTGCTGCGCATTTTTTCAAGGGCTTATTTCCCTTTCATATATTCTCATGCAGTGTTTGTTCAAATCTTTTGCTCATTTAACAAATACGGCTCCTTGCCTTATTGTTGAGTTGTAAGAGGTCGCTATACATTTCAGGTGCAGTTGTTTTCTAAACTCAGATACGTATTTTGTAGATTTTCTCCAAGTCTATATCTTCTGAAAAGTAAAAAATTTGAATTTGGAAGTCCAATTTGTCATTTTTTCCTTTTATGATAGGTGTGTTTTTGGTGTCCGAAGATATATTTGTTTGGCCCAAGTTAACAAGGATGTTTTCTTTGTCTTCTAGAATCTTAGTGTATTTCTGTATTCAGATCTGTGATCCCCTGTGCATTACTTTTTGTTCATGAAGAGAGATGAGGATTGAAGTTCATATTCTTCCTGTATGAATATTCAGTTTCTCCAGCATCATTTGTTAAAGACTTCCTTTGTCAAAAATCAATTGACCATACATGTGTACAACCAATCATAGACTCTCTATTCTGTTCTACTGATATGTCTGTCTGTCTTTAGGCAAATACCACATTCTCCTCATTAGCAAACACCCTTTCCAACAACACAGATGACTCTACACATGAACATCACCAAGTGGTCAATACCGAAATCATGCTGGTTATATTCTTTGCAGCTGAAGATGGAGAAGCTCTATACAGTTAGCAAAAACAAGATCTGGAGCTGACCGTGGCTCAGATCATCAGCAAAACTTGGGCTTAACTTGAGGAAAGTAGGGAAGACTACTAGGCCGTTCACATATGGTCCAAATCAAATCCCTTATGATTATACAGTGGAGGTGACGAATAGTAAAATTTGAGCTCAGCTTATATCCTCCAACTTTGTCCTTCAAAATGGTTTTGAATAATCTAGATCCTTTACATTTCTATAAGTTTTTGACTCATATATTTCTGCAAAGTCCTTTCTAGAATTTTGATTGGAATCACACCAGCATTACAGATGGGAAGAATGAGTATCTTAATAATATCGACGCTTCAGTCTGGGATCATGTTCCATCTCCATGCTTTGAGGCTTTCTATAATATTTCTCCGCAATTTCTGTAGTTTTCACTGTACAGTTTTTATACATATTTTATTATATTTATCCTTAAATATTTTGTTTTTTGATGCTATTGTAAATGGTGTTTTCTCCTTATTTTTCAGTTCTTTGTTGTGCACGCATCAAAATAGAGTTGATTTTCTTTTGTTGACCTGCTGTCCCACCACATTACTAAATTCGCTTATTTTAGTAGCTTTAAAAAAAAACAAAATTTTTAGACTTTTCTACATATATGATAATATCATCTGTAAGTACAGATAGTTTTACTTCTTCATTTCTAGTAGGTCTGCTTTGTTTCTGGTGCCTTATTTCACAGGCTAGGACTGCTAGTACAAGGCAGGGAAGACGTGGTAAGAGCAGATGTCCTTGCTGTATTCCTGACCATAGGGAAGAAGTGTCTTTTGTCATTAAGTGTGATGTTAGCTATAGTGTTAGATATAGTGTAGATATTTCTTTTCTGTAGATTCCCTTTATTTAGGGAAAGTTACCTTCAATTTCCAGTGTGCGGAGAATTTTATTGTGAATAGAGATTCAATTTATCAAAAAGTTATATGATTTCTATATACCTAATCAGACAGTTATATGATTTTTCTCCTTTATTTTGTGAAGATGGTATTTCATGTTTGATTTTTAAATATTAAAACAGTTTTGCCTTCCTGAGATATGTCATGACCAAGTGGTGTTTTTTACCCTGTGTGTATATAGTAGTGCATTTGATTCCTTGGTATTTGGTTAAGGGTTTTTATGTTTATGTTTACATGGAATATGGGTCTAGTTTTTTTTTTTTTTTTTTAATGTCTTTGTCTGGTTTTAGTACCAGGATGATGTTTTATAAACTCAATTGGCAAGTGTTCCCTCCTTTTCTTTATTTTTTGAAAGAGTTTGTGAGTTTCTTAAATCTTAGGTGGAGTTCATCAGTTGTATCAGTCAGGGTCCCTGAGGAGGCAGAAGCTACACTAGGAAAAACTTCACAGAGAGAGTTATTAACTAGTAACAGGATTAACGGAGAAGGCAATGGCATCCCACTCCAGTACTCTTGCCTGGAAAATCCCATGGACGGAGGAGCCTGGAAGGCTGCAGTCCATGGAGTCGCTGAGGGTCGGACACAACTGAGCGACTTCACTTTCACTTTTCACTTCATGCATTGGAGAAGGAAATGGCAACCCACTCCAGTGTTCTTGCCTGGAGAATCCCAGGGACGGGGGAGCCTGGTGGGCTGCTGTCTATGGGGTCACACAGAGTCGGACACGACTGAAGTGACTTAGCAGCAGCAGCAGCAGCAGCAACAGGATTAACTGCTAAGAAGTAAGGAGACCCCTGAAGAATACAGACATGGCCGCCATGGAGACAGCCACTCTCTCGGCTGGGCAGAATCCTCAAGGAAGGAGCACACCCAGAGGAGGGTTTCCACGCAAAGCTGAGATTCTGATCTCACTGGAGGTGGCGTGGCCCTGGTTCTGTGGATGGCCCAGAACTGCTGAGATGGTGCCGCTGCAGCTGGCAAGCAGCAACCTGGCTTTGGGGGTGGACTTGAGACTCACTGGGAAGCCGCCTCCTGGAAGGTTGCTGAACTTTAGAAAGTTCCCCTTTGTGGTGCCGGTGGAGCTTTTCTGGGAAAACTGCTGGCGTGTTGGTGAAAGTACCTGGTGGGTCAGGGCCTCTGGTTGTCCCACGCCCTCCCTGGCAGAGAGGCATCACAGGGTGTCCCCGAGGCTGCGGTGAGCTCGCCACGGGAGCAGGAAGAAGAAAGCGCACTGTCTTGGGGATGGAAGCTCCTTGCTTCTGAATGTCCCCATGGTACCCGCCTCACTGGCAAAAGAAAGCGTTTACAGGCCCCAGTTCCAGGGTTGCAGAGCAGGTCAGAGAAGAGGACTTGCTGAGAAACGGCAGAAACAGAGCTCTCCAGCTTCTAAATTTCTTATGTCAGTTTTGGCAGTTTGTGTTTTTCAAGGAATTTCTACATTTCGTGTAAATTGTCTAGTGGCATAAACTGGTTTATAGTATTTCTTAATTGTCTGTAAGACATTCCTGATACGGCCAGTCTGTGCCTGTTCTCTTTACTAGCATAGCTGGAGCTTTGTCAATTATCTTTCAAATAGCCAGCTTTTGGGTTCTTAGACCTTTTTTTCCTTTGCTTCTTTATTTTCTGTTTTATTTATTGCTGTTTGTACCTTTGTTATTTATTTTCTTTAACTTACTTTGCGTTTAATTTTCGCTTTTTCTAGCTTCTTATGATGTCGGCTTAGATTTTTGATTTTGGATTTTCTTTTTCGTAAATATAGGCATTTAATACTAAACTTTTCTCTAAACACTAATTTAGCTGCATCTCCCATATTTGGATACGTCATGTTTTTATTCTCATTCAGATCAAAATGATGTCTAATTTCCTTTGTATTTTCTTGTTTTCCTCTGGCTGTGCTGTGTGGCGTGGGGCCGCTGGATCGCCAGGGAAGTTCCAGAAGCGTGGTGTTTAATTTCCAATTATGTGAGGATGTTTTAGATTTCTTTTTTTGTTACTGATGTTTAACTTCATTTTATTGTGGGTCAGTGAATAGCTGTTTGATTTCAGTTATTTTAAATGTATCTAAACTGGTTTTATGACCCGATTTATCTTAGTCCATATACCCTTGAAAACAATACAGATTGTATAGTGAATGGCTATGATGTTTTAAAATATGAATTGTCGTGTTGGTTGATAGTCCGGTTTTAGAAGTCTAAGCCCTCACTGATTTTCTGTCCACCTTTCCATCAGTTATTGAGAGAGGAGTGTTAAGTCTCCAAATACAGTTGTGTGTTTTTTCCTTCCCCTTTCAGCTCGCACAGTTTGATGGTTTTGGAGCTTTCAGAGCTTTGCCAGGGCAGGTCCAGAGGAGCCTCTGTGCGGGTCGGAGCACTCCTTTTCCTCCGGCGCCGCGCTCTCTAGGAGTTGAATGGGTTCTCCACTCTGCAGCTCCACTGTTGTCCGGCTCTTGAACACCTCCCGCCTCTGTGAGAATTTCACTAGTTGCTCAGCTCACAGGTCCTTGGTCACTGTTCTTTCCCTGCTGATTCTTTGCCTGGCCCATGGAATTTCACACTATGAATACATAGATTGGTGTGGAGCCAGAGATGCACATGGGCCCCTCTGCAGAGTTCTGGGCCTCTCTTCCTGCATCACTGCTTTCTCTCTGACGCTCTGGCCTGCAGACTGCAGGTGTCGCAGCCTCCTTGAACTCTGATCCGCATCTCTGCTGCTCTCCATGACCCCGCCTGGGGAAATGCTTCCCTGTATTTCCCCTCCGTGTACTGGAATCTGCTAAGTGCCGCCACACAGAAATTGGGGAGCGCAGGGCTTGCCTCAGTGATTTCCCCTCTTTCAGGGCTCACAGTCCTGCTCTGAAACTGTTGCTTAACAGGTCCATTTCCAGTTAGTGTTCTTTCATGGCTGAAAAACGGAACTCTCCACTCATTCAGCTCGATATTTAGCCTTCGTGAGTCTTTTCCAAAATCTTTTAACACTAATGATATGAATCCCATATTTGTTGACTTTGATGTTGTTTCAGGTGGCAGCTTGATCTTCTCCAATAGCTTTTAACTTTTTAGGTAGAGAATGTCTGATGCTTCTTCATTCCATGTATAGGTGCACACATGCTAATAGGTGCCCAGCAAGGACTTGATTTCTGGTTAGGTTTGTTCTGATACACTGTGCTTGCTTATGGCTCCTGGTAACCATGAGTTTTATTTATGAAAGTAGACACCCAGCCTCTAGATAAAAACCCTCTGTAAATGGCTGAAGTTACTTCACACACTGTCTGAGCTGCTAGAACAAAATAGCACACACTGGGGCGGCTTTTTCACAACAGACATTTATTTCTTGAAGTCCTGGAGCCGGGGAAGTCCAAGATCCAGGTACTGCATCTCAGTGTCTGGTGAGGACTCCTTTTCTGGCTCATAGCAGCTCCTTCTCACTGAGTCCTTAGACAGCAGAAGGGGCCAGGGACCTCTGGAGCCCTTTTATGAAAATAATAATCCCCTATCCTCATGGGGTCTCTTCAAGGAGATCCAACCTGTCTATCCTAAAGGAAATCAGTCTTGAATGTTCATTGGAAGGACTGATGCTGAAGCTGAAACTAATACTTTGATCACCCGTTGCAAAGAACTGACTCTTTGGAAAAGACCCTGATACTGGGAAAGACTGAAGGCAGGAGGAGAAGGGGACGACAGAGGATGAGATGGTTGGATGGCATCACCAACTCAATGGACATGGGTTTGGGTGGACTCCGGGAGTTGGTGATGGACAGGGAGGCCTGGCATGCTGCAGTCCATGGGGTCACAAAGAGTCAGACATGACTGAGCGACTGAACTGAACCCTCATGACCCGATTGCCTCCCGAAGGCCCCACGTTCCAACACCACTGTATTGGGTGTTAGGATTTCATCATATGAATCCTGGAATGTGGAGGACAGAAGCATGCAGGTCATGGGGCACACCTAAATGTCACACCTGGAGGAGCACCGCAACAGTGCTGAACTTGGTCCTAAGGTCTGGGCTCAGTGCCAGAGCTCTTCCTTACTGATTGGTTGAATCGCTTAAGCCTTCTGGGCTGAAGCTGCTGTTTCTATAAAACAAAGACTCGAGGCTGGCCCCTGAGACTCCTTCCAGCTCTTGCTCTGTAATTCTGTGCCTTGTAAAATCTGCATGTCTTTATTGAATTCAAATTGTGCTTACCTGAAGAGGTAATTTTTTTTCCCAATCAATACTGTTTGCTATCCATTGTTTTCCACAGAGCAGATGATCAAACAATGCTTTGTACATTTTCACTCTGGCAAAAATGGCCTCATCAAGTGAAATAATTTTGCAAATGCTAGTCTATTTCATTCTAAAGTAATATAGATAAGCCTTGTGGCAGATTCCATTCTTCGAGTTATGTGACCTGCTTAAGAAACACCACTTTATCACTCTCATGGAACTATTAGTAATATTTCAAGCTATCATGGTGTCTAAACATTGTGATAAGTGAGACTAGAATCAAGCGATAATCAAGATGCAGAAACCACATGATTCAGAAACCACAACATTGCTCATAGATGGATTCGTCATAACATTTGATTTTTTCCTTTTGTCTTGTTGATATTTTTCTTTCACTTGCAGGAAGTATTTGTTTCTTTCAAGTATGTTTGAGGTATTATGCTTTGATCCAATCATTCTGAAAATAGCCCTGTGGTTCCTTCAAGCGCGTGGATAACCTGAAGCGGCTTTAGATGAGTTCTTCTCCTTCCTTCTTCTCACGTCCCCTCATCCCCATGGCCCTTCTTCCTCAGCCCCTCCTTTCTCACCTTCTTTCTCTCTGCCTCCCTCTTTCCTTCCCGCTCTGATAGAATTGAACTTGATGTCCCACATGATTGACAATTATTAACTCAACTAGAAAAAATGCAAACACTTTAGAGGAATGGTGGGGATCCCTGGGCAAGAAACGTGGTGATTTTGTTCCCACTTGATAGTTATAATTTTCATACTCACTGAGGGAGGGAAACATTATGAAACTCAGGGATTGGAAGATTGTACTGAAAAGACAGCTTATTACTTTCTGCATCTGTTTTGCAGATTGCACTGACTAGTGTTTTTGAATTGCGTGGTAGGTACTGAACACAAGGTAGGCAGTGTTTCTAAGCCCGTGTTAAAGGTGGATATGCAGGGTGGCACCACGTGCTTTGGGAACCAGTGTGGGCTCCAGTACTCTTGCCTGGAAAATCCCATGGGCGGAGGAGCCTGGTGGGCGGCAGTCCATGGGGTCGCTAAGAGTCGGACACGACTGAGCGACTTCACTTTCACTTCTCACTTTCACGCATTGGAGAAGGAAATGGCAACCCACTCCAGTGTTCTTGCCTGGGGAATCCCAGGGACGGGGGAGCCTGGTGGGCTGCCGTCTCTGGGGTCGCACAGAGTCGGACACGACTGAGCGACTCAGCAGCAGCAGTGGACTTTGGCAGCTCTGATATTGCTGCAGTGGATTTACTGCTCTGTTTGCTAACACTGACGGGCTGTCGGCCGATCAATTACCAGGTACAGGCAGAGGATACAATTCCCTTTAAGGTGAGTAAGTAATACTATCCTTACCTGTGTGTGGCTTTTCCATGTGGGGGACACAGTGGCATTCACCCAGGCGGGGCTGCACAGTTTCTGACCCTGAGTCTCATAAGAATTCTTAGCTTCTTGTGATACTGTCTAACGGGGGTAAGAACATGGCCAGACTGACTGCACATGGGATTCAGGGCATCTCTGCCCGCTTGTCTCTGCCCAGTGGCTCTGGACACTAGACATGTACATGGCTTCTCCTTATGTGTAGCTGGTAACACTCCAGGATATTTGAGAATTTCCTTCAAGACGGTGAGTTGAAGGTCAGTTTCCCCCAGCAAGTCCAGTGCACAGAGCCTCCCAAGACCTCTTCCTACATACCCTCTGGGACAGATTTACACCAACTCTGATTGTTGTTCAGTTGCTAAGTTGTGTCCAACTCTCTGCAACTCCACGGACTGCAGCACGCCAGGCTTACATGTCCTTCACTGTCTCCTGGAGTTTACCCAAACTCATGTGCATCGAGTCGGTGTTGCCATCCAACCATCTCATCCTCTGTCGTCCCCTTCTCCTCCTGCCTTCAATCTTTCCCAGCATCAGGGTCTTTTCCAGTGAGTTGGCTCTTCGCATCATGTGGCTAAAGTGTTGGAGCTTCACCTTCAGCATCAGCCCTTCCAGTGAATATTCAGAGTTGATTTCCTTTAGGATTGGCTGGTTAGATCTCCTTACACTCTGATTACTTTTGTAAATAGTTAAGGCTTGCAAATAAAACTAAAACTACCTAAAGATGCTAGAATGTTTAATTTTGTGTGTCAACTTGGCTAAGCCATGATACCCAGATATTTCTTTACAGATGTTTTTGTGAAGATATTTTTTAGACGAGATCTATATTTAAATGAGTAAATTTAAAGTAGATTACCCTCCACTGGGATTCCCAGGTGGCACAGAGGTAAAGAATCTGCCTGCCAAGGCAGAAGACGCAAGACGCATGGGTTTGATCCCTGCATTGGGAAGATCCCCTGGAGGAGGAAACAGCAACCCACTCCAGTATTCTCATCTGGGAAATCCCATGGACAGAGGAGCCTGGTGGGCTACAGTCCATGGGGGTTGCAAAGAGTCAGAGACGACTGAATGACTGAGTGTGGGCACACACACACACACACACACACACACACTCCATAATATGGGTGGGCCTCACGCAGGCAGTTGAAGGCCTTAATTTAAAAGCAGACTGACGTCCCTGGAAGAAGAGGGGACGTGCCAGGACTCTGGACATGAACTGCAGCTCTCCCCTGGGTCTGCATCCTGCTGGCCGACCCGGCAGACTTGGGGCTTGCCAAGCCTTTCCCGTCGTGTAAGCCAATTCCTGAAGATAGATTTCTCTCTGTCTCTCTCTCTCTAAATGTGTACTTCCTGGTGGTCCTGTTTCCCTGGAGAACTCTAGTAAGATGCCTTTATCAGAGAAGTGCATTTTGGCATTCTCAAATGGATGTAGATAAAATCTTCCATTTGAATTACTGCATTACATTTCCTAATAAAAATGTAACAACGCAAGGGGTTTGGGCCATTTTTTATAGAGGACAGAAGAGCACACGGGAAACGTTCAACAATCGTACACGTTTCTGAACGAATGCTGAATGAAAAGCCTGCGGTTGGTCTGTGATGGCATTCCCCGCCCCTAGCAGTGCCAAGGGTGTCCGAACCAGTCTAATCCTCTAAAGAGAGTACACACGGCTTGCTAGCTGATGGTGATGCTTAAGTAAAAAGCTTGTCTGAAAACATTGACTTTGGGGAAAAAAAATTACTCTTTTGCCTGTTTCAGTAGCATTTTTCTTCCCACATATTCTTTTTGTTGATTGCTCTTCATGAGGGGAAAAAGGGCCAGACCCTTCCCATTTAAGAAGATGTACTGGAAAGAGCAATTGACATGTCATTACTGGAATTCAGTAACATTCTAGCCAGAGTCACCAGAGAGGCTGGAAATGAAGATCTTTTAACCGGGCACATAGACACTCCACGTAAAGTGGGGCTCAGTTGCCCGGAAGAAGTGCAAAGTGCGGAGCAGGCAACTACCAGCCTCTGCCACTCCGTGCTTCTCTTATTAATTTTATTTAAAATCTCAGTCTGTGGAAAAGCATTTTGCCTAGTTATTTTCGGCACTGCTATATTAAATCTGGCAGGCCTGAATCATCATTGTTTTTAGGGAAAAACAAAAGGCACATGCACACACTTAAAATTACTGGAAAATGTTGGAGCTGGCAGGCATCTTAGACACAATCTGCCCCAATATCTTCATTTTTTCAGAGGAAGAAACCGAAGCACAGAGAGGGGCAGTGACTTAAATAAAGGTCATAAGGCATGGTGAAGACTTCTTGGGAACAGGAAGTTGGTTGTCTCAGCCTGTGTTTATACCCTCCTAATCCCTGGCATTTCAAGTTTAATCAAAGTCAGAAAGCTATCCAGCCCTTCAGCGCTGCATTTGCTTCTTTCCGTGAAACTTAACTGTACAAATACCTGCCACTTGGGAGTCAGCAAGCCCAAGCCAAAGGCTGCGAATTCTTGCTGCACCACTTGCAGTACTTATTTTTAGCAGCGAAAGGATCATTCTCATTCTTAGCATCGTGAAATAATAACAGCCGGCATCTGCTGAGAATTAGTTTGTAAGCTCCGTGGAAGCAGGGATCAAGTTTGATTTTCCACATCACCACATCCGTCGAGCCTAGCCCAGCCCGTGCCGCACGCTGCATAACATGACAGGTAAACAGCTGTTGGGTGAGCGGCCATAGTGTTACGAGGTGGCAGGCACTGCGTTAAGCACTTTGCATGCTTATCTCATTCCATCTTCATGACCATCCCATGAGGTAGGTAATATTTAAAACTAAAAATTGAAAAAGTGCCCAAGGATGCAAACACAGTCTCTCTGACTGCAGGGTTACCATCGATTATCGTTTGAAATGTATAAAACTACTCTTAGGTTAAGTGTGGGGGAGTTTTAAAAGTCTGCCTAGCTGACATGTTATCCAGCACTAAAGTTAAGTTACTTTAGCCTTAAAAAAAATGGAAGAATGAAATAGGAAAAGATTGACCTACCGGGTTAGCTAAAGATGGGTATTTTGGGAGGAATAGAATGAGGTTGACTTTGCCAACAAAGGTCCCTCTAGTCAAGGCTATGGTTTTTCCAGTACTCATGTATGGATGTGAGAGTTGGATCATAAAGAAAGCTGAGCACCAAAGAATTGATGCTTTTAAACTGTGGTGTTGGAGAAGACTCCTGAGAATCCCTTGGACTGCAAGGAGATCCAACCAGTCTATCCTAAAGGAGATCAGTTCTGGGTGTTCATTGGAAGGACCGATGCTGAAGCTGAAACTCCAATTCTTTGGCCACCTGATGCAAAGAGCTGACTCATTGGAAAATACCCTGAGGCTGGGAGAGATTGAAGGTGGGAGGAGAAGGGGACGACAGAGGATGACATGGTTGGATGGCATCACCGACTCTATGGACATGAGTTTGAGTAAACTCCGGGAGTTGGTGATGGACTGGGAGGCCTGGCGTGCTGCTGTTGGTAGGGTCGCAGACAGTTGGACACAACTGAGCTAATGAACTAACTGAGCAGAGAATAATTATGCAATAAATTTTCTACCTGTTTTGAGAGTCAAGGGGCTTTCCTCTGAACCATCAGATCAGATCAGTCACTCAGTCGTGTCCGACTCTTTACCACCCCATGAATCGCAGCACGCCAAGCCTCCCTGTCCATCACCAACTCCCGGAATTCACTCAGACTCACGTCCATCGAGTCAGTGATGCCATCCAGCCATCTCATCCTCTGTTGTCCCCTTCTCCTCCTACCCCCAATCCCTCCCAGAATCAGAGTCTTTTCCAATGAGTCAACTCTTCACATGAGGTGGCCAAAGTACTGGAGTTTCAGCTTTAGCATCATTCCTTCCAAAGAAATCCCAGGGCTGATCTCCTTCAGAATGGACTGGTTGGATCTCCTTGCAGTCCAAGGGACTCTCAAGAGTCTTCTCCAACACCACAGTTCAAAAGCATCAATTCTTCGGTGCTCAGCCTTCTTCACAGTCCAACTCTCACATCCATACATGACCACAGGAAAAACCATAGCCTCTGAACCATACATTCAGTTTGAACATGCCATCCTGTGGGGTTTCACTTCTAGGTCACAGATGAGAGACACTGAAGCCTTATCCCAGGCTCTGTGCTCGTGATGCTAAATCCTCCCTGGAAATGGTGCGTCTGTGCAGGTGCAGAGCGGAGCGGTGAGCTGCAAGAACCGGCTCTGTGCTTTCAACGCCTCGGGCACTGCTTTTCCACCTTGTTGGGACAGAAGTTTTATGTTTTTTGTGTATGGATTTTTTTTTTTTCACCTGAGGCATGACTACTACTGCTGGAAGCCTGTGTTAGGAGGTGAGGATGAGTTCCCGTTTCTCAGAGCCCTGTAGAAAGACCTAAGCCATTGTGTCTGGAACAGAATCCCCAAAGCTGATCCGCCGGACCTCCTCGGTCCAAGGCCCAAGTCTCTGAGTGGATGCGGCTTAGAGACAAGTGAGGCCACATTCCTTCAAAGGTTTTGTTTTTCCCTTCCCTGCATGTTTCCGGAGAGTGGTTGCTTGACTGTGGATGCACATGTCATACAACTGCCTGAGGAGACCTAACACCGGTGCCAGGCTCTGTCCCGAAGGCTCTGGTTTGGAGAGCGGTCCAGCCGTTGACATTGACTGTGGAAGCATCCCGGGTGCTTCTGACGTGTGGGCAGGGCTACGGGTCGCTCTCTGGCCTGACAAAGCTCCTGCCTCTGTGACCATTGCTTTCCTTTGCCTGTGTCCCGTTCCCACGCCCTGACTCATGTGGCCTGGGGGCTTCTGCTGTGTTTGGAGAGCATTTACAAGGAAGATCAGAGACTGCGTTTGACTGGGCTGTGCAATGGGTGGGGGAAGATGAGGAAGGCTTCTACGAAACACACAGGGTGAGGTGTGTGTAACAGTGGATTATTTCTCTTTTTAATTAAAAGTTAATGAATAAACCTAAGGAAAGAAAGAATTAAAACTAAACAAATGTGGACTGGAAAAATTTTTATGACTTTTCTGTAACCAATAAATCTGAGTGCAGATTGCCTTCTAACAAGTGGAAACATTAGAGTAAATGAATGCTTTTGTAAGAAATGGGCTCAATAAAACGGACTCAACAGGAATTGAAAAGAAAAAGAAATTGACCAATTATCATGGAAGAAATTGAGCCATTTGCCATAAAACATCACACACAAATAATGTCCACTTGGATGATTTGAAATTATTGAGGGTCAGATGGTTTATAAGGTTGTTTAAAAGTGTTCCAGAGTAGAGAAAAAGGAGTGAAACTTCTGAATTATCTTTATGAAGCAGGCACACCGTGGATAAACAATGATGAGTGAAGGTATCACTTGAAAACAATTAGGTAAGCAATTTAATTTTTCTTAAGAACATTGATATAAAAATCCCATATGCAGTATAAGCAAATAAAGCAGAACAATGCATAAAAGGTTAGCACCGTGGTGTAGAGAGGCTATTTTAACAAATCAAAAATGGATCAGTTTGGGAAATCTGCTGAAGGAATTTTCTGTTTTGATGGATAAAGGAGGGGGAAAAGTATCATGATTTCAAGAGATGTGGCAAAGGCACTTGGCAAAAGTCAATATATGGCCTGGATAAACAGTAAAACAGAGACAGACCGTCTCAGGGAAATTTCCATAGGTTTTCATTATGCTTGATGGTGAAACACTAGAACCAGTTTTTAAAGTTGGAAATAGACAGGATGCCCACACAACAGCCACTACGATTGAACGGATGTAACGCGTTTAGACCACCAAGTGGACAGTGGTTTCTGCGTGGCAGGCAGATTATTTCATCCTCCCAACACCCTGAAAGACAAATGCTGAACTCTTTACATTTTACTGATGAGCAAATAAAAGCACAGAGGAGAAACTGGCCCAAGGTCACCCTACCAGGGAGTGACAGAGCCAGGATTGGAATCTTTGCCTGGATGTCCTCTAGGAAGAAAATTCTTGATAATAGGAGACTCAGATAAATGGAGACTGGAAGACATTTTTGTAAGGATGGCATTCCCTCTAAACTTATTAATGAATTAAGAAATTCTCAGATTGTAATTCCAATAAAACTTCCTTAACTTGAAAAACCAATTCTGAAGTTCCTCTAGAGAAATGGGAGTTCCCTGGTGGCTCAGACAGTAAATCGTCCACCTGCAATGTGGGAGACCCGGGTTCAGTCCCTGGGTTGGGAAGATCCCCTGTAGAAGGAAATGCCAACCCATTCCAGTCTTCTTGCATGGGGAATCTCACGGACAGAGGAGCCTGGCAGGCTACAGACCAAAGAGTGGAGTCGCAAAGAGTAGGACACGACTGAGCAACTTCACTTTTCACTTTCCACTAGAGAAATGGATATTCAAGAATAGCCAGAAAAGATCTGTAAAGAAGTTTTCAGTTGGTCAAAACGTTCCCTTGCGTGCTCAGTCTTGTCCAGCTCTGTGAGACCCCATGGACTGTAGCCCACCAGGCTGCTCTATCCGTGAAGTTTTCCTGATAAGAATACTAGAGTGGGTTGCCATTTCCTGCTCTAGGGGCTGTTCCTGATCCAGGGATCAAACCTGCATCTCCTGCCTTGGCAGGCAGATTATTTACCCCCTGAGCCACCTGGGAATCCCTGTAATATTTAATGGAAGAACAAATATATTTTTTGTTTTGTTTTTCCAACCCAATATAATGTTGGAAAGGAGGGACAAATTGAGAATTAAGACTGACATGTACACATGGCTGTATTTAAAATAGATAACTGAGAAAGATCTACTGTATAATGGCAGAGAACTATGTTCAGTATTCAGTAATAACTTAAGTGGGGAAAGAATTTGAAAAATAATAGATACATGTATTAATATACGTATAACTGAATCACTTTGCTATCCAGCTGAAACCAAGACTGCACTGTTAATAAACTGTGCTCCAACATAAGATGTTGAAAAGATGTTGAGAAGAAGTATAGTGAGGAGGAACTTTAAGCTGTAGCCATGCAGTTGGCATGGTAACTGCCCAGGAATCAACCAATGGGGGGTTTAGAACAGGGGTCAGCAGTCTAGGGACAGCAGGCCAAACACAGCCATGCACATCCATTTACACGGTACCTGTGGCTGCTCTCATGGTACAAAAGCAGAGCTGAGGAGCTGCACCAGAGACCGTTTGACCGGTTCAGCAATATTCACTCTCTATTCTGTTACAGAAAAGTTTGCCCACCCTGGCAATAGAATAAAGTCTGCATCAAGCGTCTATAGATGGCATTTAGAAATCAATGGGAGGATTGCCCTGGTGATCCAGTTGTGAAGAGTCCACATGTCAATGCAGGAGATGCAGGTTCAATCCCTGGTCCGGGAAGATCCGACATGTCACGGAGCGACCAGGTCCATCCCCCACAACCACTGAACCTATGCTCCAGAGCCCATGCTCTGCAACAAGAGGAGCCACTGCAGTGAGAAGCCTGCTCACCACAGCTAGAGAAAGCCTGCATGCTCAAGGAAGACCCCATGCAGCAATTAATAAATAAAATAAAGTAAATCACTGGGAATGGGAATTCCCTGACTGTCCAGGACTGACCAAAATAATAATAATAATAACTGGGATTATTTAATTACAACAGTTGTCATACTTCCTGTGCCCCTCTTCCTCCAGGATACACATACAAATGCCCTTTTGTACTGAAAGAAAATAGACCATTTATCAACCTGCTGTGGAAAAACTTTTTCCAGGGATGCCATCAGTGAGGATTAAGAAAGAGTGTTAAAATATGACTACAAACAAACAAACAAAAATGTTTAAATGGCAAGGAAACAGCAGAAACAATCAGATCAGATCAGATCAGTCGCTCAGTTGTGTCTGACTCTTTGTGACCCCATGAATCGCAGCACGCCAGGCCTCCCTGTCCATCACCAACTCCCGGAGTTCACTCAGACTCACGTCCATCGAGTCAGTGATGCCATCCAGCCATCTCATCCTCTGTCATCCCCTTCTCCTCCTGCCCCCAATCCCTCCCAGCATCAGAGTCTGTTCCAATGAGTCAACTCTTCACATGAGGTAGCCAAAATACTGGAGTTTCAGCTTTAGCATCATTCCTTCCAAAGAAATCCCAGGGCTGATCTCCTTCAGAATGGACTGGTTGGATCTCCTTGCAGTCCAAGGAACTCTCAAGAGTCTTCTCCAACACCACAGTTCAAAAGCATCAATTCTTCGGCACTCAGCCTTCTTCACAGACCAACACTCACATCCATACATGACTACTGGAAAAACCATAGCCTTGACTAGATGAACCTTTGTTGGCAAAGTAACATCTCTGCCTTTGAATATGCTGTCTAGGTTGGTCATAACTTTCCTTCCAAGGAGTAAACGTCTTTTAATTTCATGGCTGCGGTCACCATCTGCAGTGATTTTGGAGCCCAGAAAAATAAAGTCTGGCACTGTTTCCACTGTTTCCCCATCTATTTCCCATGAAGTGATGGGACTGGATGCCATGATCTTCGTTTTCTGAATGTTGAGCTTGAAGCCAACCTTTTCACTCTCCACTTTCACCTTCATCAACAGGCTTTTTAGTTCCTCTTCACTTTCTGCCATAAGGGTGGTGTCATCTGCATATCTGAGGTTATTGATATTTCTCCCGGCAATCTTGATTCTAGCTTGTGTTTCTTCCAGTCCAGCGTTTCTCATGATGTACTCTGCATATAAGTTAAATAAACAGGGTGACAATATACAGCCTTGAAGTACTCCTTTTCCTATTTGGAACCAGTTTGTTGTTCCATGTCCAGTTCTAACTGTTGCTTCCTGCTGAGTTTTCCAAATTTGCTGGCATATTGAGTGCAGCACTTTCACAGCATCATCTTTCAGGATTTGGAATAGCTCAACTGGAATTCTATCACCTCCACTAGCTTTGTTCGTAGTGATGCTTTCTAAGGCCCACTTGACTTCACATTCCAGGATGTCTGGCTCTAGGTCAGTGATCACACCATCGTGATTATCTGGGTCATGAAGATCTTTTTTGTACAGTTCTTCTGTGTATTCTTGCCACCTCTTCTTAATATCTTCTGCTTCTGTTAGGTCCATACCATTTCTGTCCTTTATCGAGCCCATCTTTACATGAAATGTTCCTTTGGTATCTCTGATTTTCTTGAAGAGATCTCTAGTCTTTCCCATTCTGTTGTTTTCCTCTATTTCTTCGCATTGGTCACTGAAGAAGGCTTTCTTATCTCTTCTTGCTATTCTTTGGAACGCTGAATTCAGATGTTTATACCTTTCCTTTTCTCCATTGCTTTTCACTTCTCTTCTTTTCACAGCTATTTGTAAGGCCTCCCCAGACAGCCATTTTGCTTTTTTGCATTTCTTTTCCATGGGGATGGTCTTGATCCCTGTCTCCTGTACAATGTCACGAACCTCATTCCATAGCTCATCAGGCACTCTATCTACCAGATCTAGGCTTTTAAATCTATTTCTCACTTCCACTGTATAATCATAGTCTAGTGGTTTTCCCTACTTTCTTCAATTTAAGTCTGAATTTGGCAGTAAGGAGTTCATGGTCTGAGCCACAGTCAGCTCCTGGTCTTGTTTTTGCTGACTGTATACAGCTTCTCCATCTTTGGCTGCAAAGAATATAATCAATCTGATTTCGGTGTTGACCATCTGGTGCGGTCCATGTATAGAGTCTTCTCTTGTGTTGTTGGAAGAGGGTGTTTGTTATGACCAGTGCATTTTCTTGGCAAAACTCTATTAGTCTTTGCCCTGCTTCATTCCGTATTCCAAGGTCAAATTTGCCTGTTACTACAGGTGTTTCTTGACTTCCTACTTTTGCATTCCAGTCCCCTATAATGAAAAGGACATCTTTTTTGGGTGTTAGTTCTAAAAGGTCTTGTAGATCTTCATAGAACCGTTCAACTTCAGTTTCTTCAGCGTTACTGGTTGGGGCATAGACTTGGATTACTGTGATATTGAATGGTTTGCCTTGGAAACGAACAGAGATCATTCTGTCGTCTTTGAGACTGCATCCAAGTACTGCATTTCAGACTCTTTTGTTGACCATGATGGCCACTCCATTTCTTCTGAGGGATTCCTGCCTGCAATAGTAGATATAATGGTCATCTGAGTTAAATTCACCCATTCCCTTCCATTTGAGTTCTCTGATTCCTAGAATGTCGACATTCACTCTTGCCATCTCCTGTTTGACCACTTCCAATTTGCCTTGATTCATGGAGCTGACATTCCAGGTTCCTATGCAATATTGCTCTTTACAGCATTGGACCTTGCTTCTATCACCAGTCACATCCACAACTGGGTATTGTTTTTGCCTTGGCTCCATCCCTTCATTCTTTCTGGAGTTATTTCTCCACTGATCTCCAGTAGCATATTGGGCACCTACTGACCTGGGGAGTTTCTCTTTCAGTATCCTATCATTTTGCCTTTTCATACTGTTCAATACTTCAAGCTAAATGGCAAACTTGGAAAAACATTTTTAAGACATCTTTAGATGGTTTAACATTTAGTGGTTCCATTGCAGATTACAGAGTCCACTCTGGCTTGTTAAGCAGGATGGGATTTAACGCAAGGGATTAAGAGGTTCCTGAACTGTTGGCAGGGCAGGAGGAGATCTCAGAGCTCGTCTGCCAGGGCAAGTACTGCTCTTGTTCATCCAGGAAACTGCAGAGGAAGCTGCTGTCTCCTCCCATGACCATCAGGTCCCAGGCTCGCAGACGTGGGCCACAGATTGGGAAGTTTTAGCCAGCCCTGTGGACTCATGAGCCCCATGGAGCCCACTGACCCCACAGTAGCAAACGTGAATGTCGTGTGTGCCTGGTGTGCTTACCCAGCTTCTCAGGTTTCCTGCCAGCAGGCCCCAGTGGTCGGATGAGAGCACATTTGAGAGCTTCGCTGCAAGGGAGTCTGGCAAGCGTGGTTTTTGGCTCTTCTGGAAGTGTAGGAGGGTCGGGCAGGTGCTGAAGGAGCCAACCTCCCATAACTGTGCACCCTGGCGTGTACATTGTGGGCGCTGTGAGAAGCTAACCAGGAAAAGATGAGCTGATTAGTTTTAAAAACAGGCAAAGGAAAAGACATGTAACTCAAGTGAGGAGGACAAGGAGGTCAACAAAAATGAAAAGCCGTCAACTGTATTATAGTCAAGAACTGCAACTGAAGTCATCAGTGACAAAACTGCTTTGGCCCGGATGTGGGGGCCCGAGGCACCCTCATCACTGTGAAGCCAGAAAACCCTTGTCCAGGGCAAATCAAGCCATGGGTCCAGCAGTCCTGCCTTGAGGAGTCTCTGCCAAAGGAATAATCACTTCATGAAGGCAACGAGAGGCACATTCAAGCATCAAGTACTCAGTGCTCTCTGAGTACTGTTTTTTAGTTGCAAAATATTGCAGACAATCTAAATGCTCATCAAATGGGGACTGAGGAAACAAATGGCGGTACTTGCACCACAAAATAGCCTCTGAAATAGAGGGATCGTGCTGGGGGACGGTGCCATGAGGCCGTTAAGGGAACAGCCTTTGGGACTAGAGGGCCTGGATGTGGACCCCGATTCTACCACTTACTAGCTGTGGGGTCTTAGAACATCCTCAGTTTTGACATTTGGAAAATAGAGATCATAATAGCCAAGTAGACATAATAATAGATAAAACCTTCTTGGCTGGGGTTTTATGAGAATTAAATGAGTGAATATGATGTTTCCTTTTGAGCTCTTAGGGAATATTAGATGTTATTATGTTTGCTGCTCAAGATCAGTGACCGCTGTGTGACATTTCAAGTGATAAATTAAGGTTTCAAAAGATCAAGTACATCATGATCTGTTTTATGTAAAAAGCAGTATACTTGTGAGAACACACTCATTAATAACAGAGGCAATGACAGAACTTTCCAGAGTTTATGATACTAACAGAAGTCCTCTTTGAATGGGATTTCAGGTGATTTTACTTTATTTGCTCTGTCTTTTGCAAATATGTATACGTGTGTGTGTTTAGGGCTTGCCTGGTGGCTCAGTGGTAAAGAATCAGTCTGCAATGCAGGAGATATGGGTTGAATCCCTGGGTCGGGAAGATCCCCTGGAGGAGGGCGTGGCAACCCACTCCAGTATTCTTGCCTGGAGAATCCAGGCAAGAACAGGACAGAGGAGGCTGGCAGGCTACAGTCCATGGGGTCACAGCGAGTCGGACATGACTGAAGCGACCGGGCACACACTCACAAGTATGTGTTTATAACATACTGAAAGTTAGTTGTATAGTCGTGTCTGACTTCTTTTTGTGATTCCATGAGCTATAGCCTGCTATGCTCCTCTGTCCTTGGAATTCTCCAGACAAGTGTACTGGAGTGGGTTGCCATTTCCTTCTCCAGAGGAGCTTCCCGACCCCAGGATCGAACCTGGGTCTCCTGCATTGCAGGCAGATTCTTTACCAACTGAGCTACTAGGGAAGACCTTTATAATGTACTATAAGTTATTAAAAAAAAACCCCAAAGGCCAGGGTTTAAATTCGCCCCTTTTATTCTTTGGATTAGAGTAAGGCCCTGCCACCATGGGCAGACAGAGCCCCGAGGTCCCTGCAGGTCCCTGCTTCGTGGACCTTCACACCCAACTTGGTGCCCTCCTCTCTAACTCCATCACACCCACCTGCCTGGCCAATGATAATACATGTCATGAGGGACTCATCAAGTGTGAAAGCAGGGAAATTGTGAGGTTTCATTACCCAGGAAAGTAAGGCAAACGGAAACTTACCCATGAATATGTTGATCTTGTCTGCCTAGGTGCACTATAGAAAATTCACATTTTCAGCCATGAACACGCTGGACCACAGCGGGGAGTTGGGTTTCCTAGCCTGAGTCAGGCACCCGCTCAGGTCGCCATGGCAACCATGATGGAAAGTTAAAAAAAATGGTTTTGCTGGAAGAAAGCACTTTTCTTTATTATTAGTGGCATAAAAAATAAGAAGCTTATAGTTTTACTATTTTTGACGGCAGCCTTCTTTCCTCCGTCACTGACGTCTCAGAGCAAGAATCCAGTCCTCTGGACACAGGTTCAGACAAATAATGAATAATTCGGCATGTAAGCTCTTTATATAAGCAGTGCTCTTTGGCAAGTTTTTCCTATTTTGACCTGTGGACTGTGGAGATTATTGTTCAGTAAATGTGTTGAGAATGAGGCATCAAAATGAGTGATGCCCTCTTGAGAACAGAACCAGCACATCTTTGAGTTTTTTGGAAGGTGCTTCCAGTTGAGAGGAGATCACCCACTTCTGCAGCTCTGATCTGTGGTGACTTAGCTTCTGCCCAATCCTGCTTCTGATAACTGTCCCTACTCATCCAGGGGCTTCCCAGGTCGTGCTAGTGGTAAAGAATCCACCTGTCAATGCAGAAGGTGCAAGAGATGTGGGCTTGATCCCTGGCTCAGGAGGATCCCCTGGAGCAGGAAGTGGCAACCCACTCCAGTATTCTTGCCTGGGGAATCCCATGGACAGAGGACCCTGGTGGGCTACAGGCTATTGTGGGCTACAGTCCAGGGCGCCACAAAGAGTTAGAAATTATTAAAAACATATATGTAACTTTTGTTGTTTTGAGCCCCAAATCTGCCTTTCTAAGATGATTCTAATTTTAGGTCAGAATCAACTCCCAGAAAGTGAAATTCTTGTCTCACTTCAAAGCTTTTCAAACAGAGGAAGGTCCCTGACAGGGACTGCTTTAGAAAGCGATGTGTGATTACTGTCTATGGAGGGGATTTCCGGGGTCCTCCAGTCCTGGGCCTGTGAAGGTGAAGCATACACCCACGCACAGCCTTGTTTGAAACGACAAGGTGTTGTCTGCTTTTCTCCTCCCCGACATTCCCCTCTTGATCTAGCTGTGGTCAAGCATCAGGACAGACGCTACGCCTCTGAGAAGGCTTCCTGGTTCTCCTGGGAGCTGCCTGCCTCTGCTGCGGCTCCTTCCCCCATGGCGAGGGGGTCTGTGGTCAGACTGATCTCCTCCCCGAGGATCACAGGAGGGGGTGCTGTCTGTCTCTGAGTCCAAGCGCCCGTCTGACTCCGGGACTCCATGACTGTCGAATGTTTGGTGTGGCTGGTACAGGCTCCTGAGGACAGGGCGATAAGCTCCCATGACTGGTGCCACCTAACATGACATTCCTTTCCTGCCCTGCTGGTTTTTAGTGAGCATGTGGCTGTGCTGCTGACAGATGAGCTGTCATCTACTGAGATGTCCCAGAGGTTTCAGGGTGACATGCAGGGACCAGGAGGGGTGCTCCCCTGGGCCTTCCCCCTCTTTTCAGTGTGATGATTTGGATTTGGATGCTCTTACCCTGTTTGGTCTTGAGCTGTTCAAATAGTGTAACAAGCTGGTGTTGGGCGTGGAGCACAGTCACCTCCCTCCAGAATCACCTGCAAAGCCCCACAGCCATCACCCAGCGATGCGAAGGATCCTGTATTTCGAGTTGAGAGAGCTGCCAGCAGGTGGACCTGGCCTCTCTCTGCAAGGCTTTCTGAGAGACGCCGGCTGGAGAAGTGGGCTTATCCTGTTGCCCTAACTGTCTCCTGATGGACAGTTGGTGGGGAGGGAGGCACCCTCCTGGGGGTATGTGTGTGCTGGTGCTGAAGAGAGGCTATTCTTTTGCTTTCCACCCCAAACAAGAGATAAGCACCTCCCAAATTCACAGAGGGAGCCTGAACCGTCCCTCTTTCCACTTGTATGGGAGCTGGTGCTCATTTCATTTCCTCTACCCAGGCTCCAAGGCCGCTGGGCTGGGCAGAGGAAGCTGCCTGCATAACTTTCCTGCATCTGGCAGGACTTCAGAGCATCTTGGGTTCTAGTTGTTGTTCAGCTGTTCAGTTGTGTCCGTCCCACTCTTTGCGATCCCATGGACTGCAGCACACCAGGCCTCCCTGTCCATCACCAACTCTCGGAGCTTGCTCGAACTCATGTCCATTGAGTCGGTGATGCCATCCAACCCTCTCATCCTCTGTCATCCCCTTCTTCTCCTGCCCTCAATCTTTCCCAGCATCAGGGTCTTTTCCAATGAGTCAGCTCTTCGCATCAGGTGGCCAAAGTATTAGAGCTTCAGTTTCAGCATCAGTCTTTCCAATGAATATTCAGGGTTGATTTTCTTTCAGATGGACTTGTTGGCTCTTTTTGCTGTCTAAGGGACTCTCAAGAGTCCTTTCCAGCACCTCAGCATTTTTTACTGTCCCTGGTTCGAGGGCACACCCCCAAAGGGGTGGCCGCTGCCTTTTCTCTCTCCCTGAGAGAGACTGTCTACTGGAGACAGGACCCTACAGCCTCAGCTGGGGGTACTGAGGGAGCTGGGACAAGGACCAACCCAGCAGGACTTCCTGGGGGCAGAGACCCTGAGGACCACCCTCCCTCCTGAGAGTCTATTTCGAAGCCCCAGCTCACAGAGGGGACTGATGTCTAATCAGATTTAGAGAGACAGGGGCCTCCACCTGAGAGGGGCTGGTCTCCACCCCAGGCAACTCTCGGTTTTCCTGTTCCAACACCATGGCGATAGGAAGCGAAACAGACAGACAGAGCTGGGGCATTGCGCGGCTGAAGGTCTAGTCTGCCCTGCAGGGAGGACTTTGAATCAAGTATGGGTCTGAAGAGTTCAAATGAAGACTGGGTCTTCAGGAGCTGGAACTACACTGTTCTAATAATCGAAAGTGACCAAAAAGTGTTGGAACAGGTTGAGATATTGCTGTAATCCCCCTCTCGCCAACAGGAGGGTATTTGCAGAATGGATTCTTTGGGGCAAGGATTCTTCTTTAGGGAAGTTACTGGAGAAATGGAGTCCATTCCATGCTCATATCACCACCGAGTGGGACCAGCAGCGAATCGGCTTCTTTGAGTATGTTTATAGAACAGCTACGCATCCATGGAACTGTACCACCGTGGACAGGGAGGCTGCTGAGAGGCTGGACCTCTCCCCATTTTTAGCGAGTTGCTTGGAAGTCACCGGGGTCTGGAGAATGAGGCTGTGAAGAGAAGCTCTCTCCTTCCCCTATCTGTGGTGTCAGGATTGTGTAGAGCATGCCTTGGGGGCTCCTTTTCTGATCACAGGAAGGAGCTTCATTTGGGATGTAAGATCGTGTCGCCCAGCCACTCAGCTATGAGTAGGACATGCTCCTTGGACTAGAAAATTGTAGTGGGTGGGATGGACTTAGGAGTGTGAAGAAGTTAGGAAATCCACTCTCTTTTGTTTCTTAATTTCCCCTCCCTTCCTCAGCTTCTCTTGCCTCCCGCCCTCCCTCCCTTCCTTCCTCTCTTCCTTCTCTCCTTCCTTCCTTCCGCTCTCTCTTTCGTTGTGTGTCGCTCCCTGTGCTCCCGCTTTGAAAAATTTATAAGCGCATAAGCATCTGTTTGGGCTTCCCTGGAGGCTCAGATGACCAAGAATCCGCCTGCAATGCAGGAGACCCGGATTCAGTCCTTGGGTCAGGAGGATCCCCTGGAGAAGGAATGGCCACCCACTCCAGTGTTCTTGCCTGGAGAATCCCATGGACAGAGGAGCCCGGTGGGCTATAGTCCACAGGGTCGCAAAGAGTCAGACACGACTCAGCGACTAACACTACGACCACTAAACCTTGGTTTGACTGCTGTTTACCATCGGCCTTCTCCACTGGACCACAAGCTTCCAAAGCCAGCTGCGTCGGTTGGGCTCACTCTCCTCTGTTGCCAGCCCACTGATGGGCACGGGGCGGGCGCGCGGTGTACGCTGAGTGAATAAACAGGTGAATACTCAGAGGGGGCCATCAAAATAATATTCTTTAAATTGCTAATTTTATCATGAGCTAAATGTCCCGCTCTTAAGAAGCTGTGACCCGCATGAGCTCCCGTTTTCCCCTTGAAGTATCCTCACTGTAATTTTGCACAGTCTTAGCCGGAGTCCCCTCTCCAAGGGAGTTCTGGGAGCGGTCCGAGGGGCTTCCCTTAACGGGCCTCAGGAAAACCGTGCCCGCTTCTCTGTGCTGGTTCCTGGTGCCCACCGCCCCCCGTGAGGTGCTCGTTAGGGGGCCCTTGGAGGGGGCAGTCTGTGGGCGTGGCTCCCCGTCTTGGTGGTCCTCTCTAGCTCCCCCTTTGCGCCTCAGGAGCGTAAACTATCCTCTCTTTTTCTCTTCTCTCTTGCCCTGGGCCAACTTCTTTCTCTAACTTCTAGGAGAACATGAGAGACCCAGAAACCACAGAGTGTAACTTAAAACCTCCGTGTGTCGTTATCTATGACCTACCGGGCCGGGGGGTCCCTCTGAGGGCCGCTTCCCTGTCCACCTCCTGGCCGGCCGCCTCCTAAGAGGGGGTAGCCTGCAGGCCCCAGGCGTCTCCCTCCGTCAGGGTCCAGGACAAGCTTATCTTGGCATCTGAAGAGAAGAGGAATTTTGTTTTTGCCTAACCTTAATATAAAGCCCATCTGTCCGCTGAAAGACACAGCCTACTGGCATTATTAAATGAGTCCCCTTGGGACATCAGCGTTCAGGTTACTCTGCTCCATGTAGGTCTTCCCCAGGGGCAATAGGTGGGAAGCTGTTAAGATACAGTTTCCTAAATGGAAACACGGTCTCCCCTGAAAGTAAATTCAAGGCTCCTCCCTTAGGAGACAGAAACCGTTTACAACATCAAAAGACTGGGATCTATTTTCAGTGAGGCCCACCCCCGTTTCCTCGTCATTACAGTGGCTGTCTTTTGGAGGATAACCCTTGTTTGGATGTCACGTTTTGATACCTTTCTTAGAAACCCAGTCACCACTTTGCACTCACATTTGCTTATTATTAATTTAACAAGTATTCATTGAACATTTACAAGGTCCCTGTTTCCGTGGAGTTTACATTCTTAGATCAGGGATCAGCAAATTTTTGTGTGTGTAAATGGTCAGACCATAAATATTTTAGGCTTTGCAGGCCATGGGTCTCTGGGTACAACTTTCAGCACTACTGTTTTAGCACTTAAGCTTCCATAGATAAAATATAAATGAGTGGACATGACCGTCTCGGATAGAACTTTATTTACGGAACAGATGGTGGCCTGGGTACGGTAGTTTGTTGATGCCTGATCTAGACAATGAAACAGATATATCACATGGCAGGTGTGATGAAGTGCTAACAATAAAAAAGTACACGGTGAACAGCAGAGGATGGGTCATGCAGGACTTAATGTGGAGTGAGGTTAGAAATCCCTGGAAGATTTAAGCAGGGAAACGGTCTACTCTGACTCCCAGCTGCAGTGGAGCACCTGCCGGAAGGGTGGAAACCTGGGGACCAGTTGGAAGGTCCCCAGGCAGATGGAGGGTGGCTGGTACCAGGAGGGGATTTAGATGGATTCTAGATGGATTTAGAGGTTGACCAACAGGCTTGGCTGAGGGTCTAAATAGTTTGAGAATGACTCTACAGTTGTAGCCTGAGCAGTGGAAAGAATGGCTCTTTCATCTACTGAGATAAATAAGAGAGGAGGAGTAGGTTTGGGCCAGAAGACCAGGAGTTCTGTTTCGGACACGTTGAGTGTGAGATGCCAGTCAGACATTCAGATAACCCGGAGCAGGCGGCTGGATGGATGAGTCTCGGATGAAGGGGGGGCGACCTGGGGTCACAGATTCGCGCCTCCTCAGCACGTGGATAGAAGGAAATGGCAACCCACTCCAGTACTCTTGCTTTGAAAATTCCATGGATGTAGGTGCCTGGTGGGCTACAGTCCATGGGGTCGCAAAGACTCCGACAGGGCTGAGTGACTTCACTTTCTTTCTTTCTATAGTTCCTTTTGGAGAAGGAGATGGCAACCCACTCCAGTGTTCCTGCCTGGAGAATCCCGTGGACAGAGGGGCCTGGTGGGCTACAGTCTATGGGGTTGCAGAGAGTGGGACACGACTGCGCAACTAACACACACACACACACACACACACACACACACACACACACACAGCACGCGGACGGTCCTCCTCGAGGCGCAGATGCATTCGGCGAGGGAATGAGAGCAGTGTTAAGAGGTCCGAGGATGGAGCCTGGGAAGTTCTGGATCTGGAGTGGGGAAGAGGAGGGCGGGGAGCAGAGGAGCCGTCTGGGGAGGCTGAGGGAGGCCGTGGGAGAGGATCGAGGCGCGGGCTAAGGGCGGGGCGGGGTCCGAGGCTACTGCTGGGTGCGGGCTGGGGTGTGGGCGGAGAAGGGAGATGCTGGGAGGTGCGGCCCTCTCAGCGGGAGAGCCCTTTGCATTGCCTCTTGGTCCCGCCTTTTCTGTCCCCTTGAGGCTCCTGCTGCTTTGCTTTCAGCTAACCCCCAGGCCATCGCGCTCCCCTGATCCCTCGCCTTTTCTTTGCAATTTTGAGGGGAAATAGTGCCTCCCAGATTGCTCATAATCTGTGACTAAGTGGCTCCCTTTGTGCTGAATGGCGAAGCCAGCAGAGTCAGAGAATAACTTCTGGAACAAAGTGGAACCGTTTCGAACACAAACACAGGCCCATCATAGACCCCCTCCCCTCAACACCCTCCTTGTCCTGGCCAAGAGAGCTGCTTCTCCCCTTTGCAGGGAAAATGCAGCCCCCCGCTCCTCCCCCTCCCCCCGGCAGAGCTGGGGGAAGCATCCTGGCTTTCCCAGGGAGGCACCGGGGATGGTCTTTTCCCAGGCGGTGATCGTGTGCGAGAGGGAGGGTGGGCAGAGGTGAGAGGGAAGGCCCGAGGACCTGCAGAAGGAGGAGGTCTCAGGCTGGAGGCAGCGGCGTTTGTTTTGCGGGGCGTCTTCAGCTCTGTGACCTGGCCCTGGCTCCAGGCTTGAGGCCGTGGACGCCGGAAGCCGGTCCCCTCCTCCTCACTGCTTCCCCATCCCAGCAAAGACGACAGCTGGCTTCTGAGCTCACATCTGCTCAGGCCTCTGCTCTGTTTTCCCTGCTCTGTTCTGAGTGTTTGGCAGGAGGGACCGAGGTTTGAAAGCCACACTCCAGCTGCCCGCTCCGTGCCCAGTCCTGCTGGACTACCCTGAAATCCCTCTAGCTGGCATGGCCCCGCTGGTCCCCCTAGGCAGAGTTTGGGGCAGGCTTCTGTTTTGATGTGAAACCATGCCCTTGGCTCACCCCCTCTCAAACAGTCATCTTGGAATTTTTTGTTTGTTTGTTTAATACAATTTGTAGGCATTAACAGAGGGAATTACTTCTTTTTTTTTTTCAATTTTGATATAATTTTATTTTATTTTTTTAAATTTTAATTTATTTATTTTAATTGGAGGCTAATTGCTGTACAATATTGTATGGGTTTTGCCATACATCAACATGAATCCGCCACGGGTATACACGTGTTCCCAATCTTGAATCTCCCTCCCTCCTCCCTCCCCATACCATCCCTCTGGGTCATCCCAGTGCACCAGCCCCAAGTATCCTGTATCCTGCATCGAACCTGGACTGGTGATTCGTTTCTTACATGATATTTTATATGTTTCAATGCCGTTCTCCCAAATCATCCCACCCTCTCCCTCTCCCTCTCCCTCTCCCACAGAGTCCAAAAGATGTTCTATACATCTGTGTCTCTTTTGCTGTCTTGCATACAGGGTTATTGTTACCATCTTTCTAAATTCCATATATATGCGTTAGTATACTGTATTGGTGTTTTTCTTTCTGGCTTACTTCACTCTGTATAATTGGCTCTAGTTTCATCCACCTCATTAGAACTGATTCAAATGTATTCTTTTTAATGGCTGAGTAATACTCCATTGTGTATATGTACCCAGCTTTCTTATCCATTCATCTGCTGATGGACATCTAGGTTGCTTCTTTTAAACAGAGATGTGTTTAGATTTTTAGTCAGAGATGGAGAATTCACATGAGTTTGGGGGCAACGTTTCCGACAATAGAACAGGAAAGGGAAAAAAGCACAAATGTGCTCACAGAAGACAATCAAGTGTCTTTCTTTATTGGGTTGTTTGCTTTTTATTAAGTTGTAGGAATTTCGCCAGAAATATAAGTCCTTTGTCATATATATATACACATATACAGACATATGTACATATATTTATATATAATATTTTTTCACTTTCTCAATGATGACTTTTTTTTTTACATTGTTGACCTATGTTTAAGCCAATGTATAAATAAGAGGACAGTTTTACCTCCTTAAGACCCGCAGCAGAGGAAACAGCAGCTAGCAAATAGCAGGGTCCTCCTCCTCTCCTTTCCCAAACCTCACTGGTGCTGCTCTGGGAAGCCTCTGTCCTCGGATCCAAGCACAACAGTCAGTTTCCAAGAGGAACTTCCTCTGAGCCTCCTGGAGCAGGACCCCAGGTGGCTGTGGCTCCCGGCGCTGGTTCTGGGTGAGCAGGTGCCACAGAGCAGGGCCTGCATGGGGTGCGTCGTTCAGCCTCCCCCGAGCACGACTCTCACTCCCTGTTGCTTGTTGTTCAGTGGCTCGGTCATGTCCAACTCTCTGTGACCCCAGGGAATGCAGCACGCCAGGCCTCCCTGTCCTCCACCTCTTCCAGAGTTTGCTCAAACTCGTGTCCATGGAGTCAGCAATGCCATCCAACCATCTTATCCTCTGTCGTCCCCTTCTCCTCCTGCCCTCAATCTTTCCCAGCATCAGGGTCTTTTCCAGTGAGTCCCTTCTTCGCATCAGGTGGCCAAAGTATTAGAGCTTCAGCTTCAGCATCAGGCCTTCCAATGAATATTCAGGATTGATTTCCTTTAGGATAGACTAGTTGGCTCTCCTTGCAGCCCAAGGGACTCTCAAGAGTCTTCTCCAAAACAGAAGTTCAAAAGCATCAATTCTTTAGTGATCAGCCTTCTTTATGGTCCAACAGTTCATTAGATTTATTTCTAGGTATTTTATTCTTTTTGATGCAGTTATTAATGTGATGGTTTTCCTAACTTATCTTTCTTACTGGATTACTGAACATGTCTTCTAGGCTTCACCTCTTGTTGTTGGGGGATGACCTGCTGTCTCTGAATAGAGCTGAGAGCCATGGAATTGATGGGGATTCTAGATAATTCAAAACTCCAGTCAAGGAATATACAGGTTAGCCTAGTGTGTTTAACACAGCAAAGGCCAGAAAAGTCCTTTAAGTTAGTGGGATATCCATAAAGATAGAATGGTTATAAACGTACATAATGATTCATTGTGTTACTAGGCTTTATCAAATCCATAATACAGCCTTTGTTTATTGTCCTGGCTACCAAGGCGAAGTAGGTCAGGGAGAAAGAAGACATGAAAAAGTAGGCAGGGGGGAGAGAAGCAGAGACTGTGTTACGTTAATATCTGTTACCAGCAATCTTCCCAGAAAGGGAGCTACTTTATGAAAGGACTTTGACAAGTTATCTGGGAATAGAAGGGGAAGCACTGAGCGCTGTTAGGAGTTAAGACGATCCAAGGACTGCACGTAGATACCAAGACTTCAGGCAAAGGAGAAGCGGCGATGGGACTGGAGAGGGGGCCAGAGGCCAGAGAAGAGTGAAGCGCTTCTACGCTATTAGTCAGCGTTCTCCAGAGAAGCAAAGCCAACAGGATGCGGGTGTATACGTGTGTCCAGAAAGACATTTGTTATAAGGAACTGGCTCCTGTAATTGGGCTTCCCAGGTGGCGCAGTGGTAAAGAATCTGCCTGCCAATGCAGGACATGTGGGTTCAATCCCTGGGTCAGAAAGATCCCCTGGAAGAGGAAATGGCAACCCACTCCGGTGCTCTCGCCTGGAGAATCCCATGGGCTGGCAGACTACAGTCCACAGGGTTGCAAAGAGTTGGATACATCTGAGCGTGCTCGCTGCCAGCAGCCAGCCCATAATTATGGAGGCTGAGAAATCCTGTGGCCTGTTGTCTGCAAGATGGAGATTTAGTCAAGGTCGGAAGGCCTAAGAACCAGGAGCAGCAAAGGCAGAAGTCCAGTGTCCCAGCTCAAACAGGCTGAGTGAATTCAAACCACCTTCCTCCACGTTTTTGTTCTGTTCAGACCCTCAACAGAGTGGGTGATGCCCACCCACCACTGGGGAGGGCCGTCTGCCTCAGGCAGTCCATCAGTTCAAACGCTAAGCTCTGAGAAACCCCTCACAGACACACCCCCAGATAATGCTTATCGGGGTTTCTGGGCATCTTGTGACCTCGTCAGCTTGCCACAAACAGTGTGTTCCTGGTGTGCCTGCTGGTAAGGAGCTCAAAGGAGGAGGCAACAAGTGGCCAGTATCACGGGGCTGGATGTTAGGAGCAGAGCTCTCCCACCTCCCAGTTTGTTGGCATCTTCAGTGAAGTATATGGTGCACACAAATGTGTGCCTTTTTAAAAGCGTTTGCATTTACTGACTTGTTTTTGGCTGTGCTGGGTCTTGGTTTCTGGGAGGGCTCTTTCTTTAGTTGTGATGAGTGTAGCTGTGGTGTGTGGGCCGGTGGGATCTTCTGGACCAGGGATCAAACCTGCGTCCCCTGCCTTGGTGGGCAGATTCCTTACCACTGAGCCACCAGGGAAGCCCCGTGACTTTTCTTAAGTGATGAGCTTGTGTGACTGTACGTGTGCATGTATTCACATGTGGACTGTATGTGTGCATGTATTCACACGTGTGCATGGTTGTGCGTATGCATGTATGATATATGTAAGCATGTGTGTGAGTAGGGTGTGTGTGTGTGAGAGAGAGAGAAACCGAGAGAGACAGGGACAGATTGGTTTGTGCAGATGGAGGAAACTGACGTGCCCCCAGGGAGGGTTCGTGCAGAGCAGAACCAGGACTAGATGAGAAGATAACTCAGAAATGTAGCAAATGCAGCAGAAGCAGTACCCTACTTCATCAGCAGAAAGGCATGAATCCCCAGACATCTCGTGGACTGTTGAAATGAAGTGGGAGTTACAGCCAATCTTGTCTGGATGAGAAGGGGCATGGTGATGCCAGTGATGAGTTCTCCATGTGTTATGAAAGTTCCATTAGCTTTTGGTAGAATATAAAGTGCCCACCTGGAGACCTCGATTTGATTCCTGGTCTGGAAGATCCACTGGAGAAGAGATAGGCTACCCATTCCAGTGTTCTTGGGCTTCCCTCATAGCTCAGCTGGTAAAGAATCCGCCTGCAATGCAGGAGACCTGGGTTTCGATCCATGAGTTGGGCAGATCCCCTGGAGAAGGGAAAGGCTGCCCACTCCAGTGTTCTGGCCTGGAGAATTCCATGGAGTGCATAGTCCTTGGAGCCACAAAGACTCAGACACGACTGAGCGGCTTTCACTTTGACAAAGTGCTCACTCACTCAGTTGTGTCCGACTCTGTGGCCTCATGGACTGCAGCTTGCCAGGTTCCTTCATCCATGGAATTTTCCAAAAAAGAATAATGGAGTTTTCCAAGCAAGAATAATTTCCTCCTCCAGGATATCTTCCCGACCCAGGGATCTAATTTGTATCTCTTGTGTCCTTCACTGGCAGGTGGCTTCTTTACCATTAGGGCCACCTGGGAAGCCCAGAATGTAACAGCCAGGGATTAAAAGACTGATAATCTAACCATAATTTCCCTCCGCTGTCAACAAAGCACATCATCTGGATTGTTTCTCTCTGCTTATCATCTTTATGACAACTTTCTGTCTCTTCCCTTATCAAAGGCATGTGTGCGTGTTCAGTCATGTCTGACTCTTTGCAACCCCATGGACTGTAGCCCGCCAGTCTCCTCTGTTCAAGGGATTCTTCAGATAAGAATACTGGGGTGGGTTGCCATTTCCTTCTCCAGGCTTGTCAAATGTACTTTAACCTAACTTTAGCAGACAGAATTGTTGGAAATGAGCGTATGGTCTTCGGTAGTGGCTTTCAATGCAGGGCCTTTCAATAGGATTTTTATTCAAGGGCTAAAAGATATAATTCAATAAAAGTAACTTGTTTTACTTGGAACATCTAGGGCACCAGTTGTGTGAGATGAATTATAATTTCATGCAAGGTTCTAAGTGGCTAACTGACAAAATATGAGTAGAGTGTTTTCTTGAAGTCTTCAGTGGCTCTGCAGATGGCTCTTTTCTCGTGGGTCACACTTCCCCTTCCCAACTCCACTGTTCTAGACAGAATCATTAGCTTGTGTCAGCTGCTGAACTTGAGTCATCAAGTACTAATCACATAAGAAATGGATTAGCAAGGAATCATATAAACTGCATTTTCAGAGTGGAAATAAAGGCAGTGCACATTCAAAATTCACAGCGAAGCTGTCACAGCTATTTAGGATGCAGTGAAAGTCCATTTTGATCTGAATCACATAGTTTACCTGTAGTCAGTTTGAGACAGTTTAGAGACAAGTGAAAAGTGAAATCTGCTTTTAAGCATTTTCCACTAATATAAATTACCCAAATGAAGTATTGGGGCATGTTCGCACTGCTAACCAGGGCAGAAAACTTGACCAAACTTTCATGTTAATATCTGTAGGTGCTTGGCCGTGTTAGGAATGGATCATGTGATGTTAGTGAACCTACCCCGCCCTTCCCCTACGCCAGGTTGGAAGGCAAACAAGTCTGACCTTGTGCATACCACTTCCCTTCTTGGGGCTGCAAGTCCCATATGTGTGAAACTGGGTTAATTAATCCTGTGAGTGTTGTTATCAGGTCAAATGAGAAGATGCTTGCACCACTGAGTTAGGCCTGGCATGTACTGAGTGCTTTGGAAATATAAATATTTTTGTGTCCGACTCTTTGTGACCTCATGGAGTAGCCCGCCAGGCTCCACTGTCCGTGGAATTCTCCAGGCCAGAAGAGTGCGGTGGGTAGCCTTTTCTTTCTCCAGGGGATCTTCCCGACACAGGGATGGAACCCCGGTCTCCCGCAGTGCATGCAGATTCTTTACCATCCGAGCCACCAGGGAAGCCCCAGAAACTTGTAGTATGTATATTTAATTCAACACTATTATTTTTAATGTTCTATTTACTTTAACCATTTAGGATGGAAATTTTAAATAAATTCTGCTCTTCCTGCCTGTTAGGTTAAATTTTATTTGATACAAGAACACATAACAATGAAAAGAACATTTTAAAAATTTAAAATAATTTACTCATCATACTTACATACTAAGAACAAAGCAATTTCCTCTTTCTGGATTCCCTTGCCCATGCACATTTTGAGCTCATCATAAGCAGTCTTCAAAGCGTTATTCTATGGTTTGCATTTTTGTTAAATGCACTGCGAATATTTTTTATAGGGCTTCATAAGGATAACGTTTTAATGGCCAAGTAGCATTCAGTTGAGGTTGCGGACCCTGATTTAACGGTTCCTGTTTTGGCGCCTTTTTACTGCCTCTGGTTTTCATATACACGGCAGAGGTAAGGATCTTCAGTCTAATGCTCTCCCAGCTGAGCTGTTTTTGCCCCTAAGATGAACACCTTCTGCAGAAGGGGTCTAGGGGTTGTAGATCTGGAGAACTGAGGCTCTGGGTCCTTCCGCTTGGGGCCAGACGGAGGCTTTGGAGAAGGCGGGTGGGGCTCCTGAGCTCTCCTGGACACAAGGGCTGGGGTGGGAAGCCCCGCGGAGCGGACCCCAGCAGGGCCACGCGAGGCTGCGCGGACTATGGAGGCGGGCAGGGGGCCTGGGGGCTGCCTCGGGGTGGGCCTACTCATCCCGGCGGGGAAGGGGAGGGCCCCAGGAACGGGGTGGAAGTCCCCTCCAGTGGGGAGAAGAGGGCTTGGCCTCTTGGAGACAGCCCCTGTTTCCACTCCGTTCTCATGGTGAGCGCGTTTAACCCTGGAAAGTTCTACCTGGAAAGGATGATACAGAGACGGCGCCAGCGTCCCCGGTCAAGGAGCTGGGGGCTTCCCTGCTGGCCCGTTGGTTAAGAATCCACCTGCCCACGCAGGGGACACGGGTTCAGGCCCGGGTCCAGGAAGATTTCACATGCCGTGGGGCATCTAAGCCCGCCCACCCGACTACAGAATCCTGCGCCCTAAAGCCCGTGCTCCGCACCAAGAAACGTCACCCCAACGAGAAGCCTCGGCTTCCGCAACTAGAGAAAGTCTGTGGGCAGCACCCAAGACCCAGCGCGGCAAAAATAAACAAACAAAACAAAACAAAAGAGACTAGCATCTTGGGGTGGTGGGAGGGGTGGGAGCTGGGAGCTGGGGACCCTCAGGGGCACACACCTGGGTGCCTCCGGGAGTCCTGCTAACCGCTTTAGACCATATCAGGGTCAGTTCCATATTGCAGTTAAAACCAAAAGCTCGCCCTTCCTGCCCAGTGAATGGGGACACAGAGCGGGGACAAGGTGGCCGCCAGCAGTTCAGCAGCAGCTGATCGTGTCCTCGAGAGCGGGGCCCTGGAAGGTGGGGCGTCTCCGAACGGAGCACCCCGAGGTGTGCAGTGCTTCCTCTGAAGCCTGCAGGAGGCACGGAGGACGGTCTTTGCAGCGGTTTGCGCTGAGCCAGCCACTGAGCCGCCGCTGCCAAGCAGGCATGGAGTCAACCACACTGCCTTGATGGTCACCACGTTGCGTTGCCGTTGTGCACAGGAGGTATCACGAAAATGTAGATTAATTAACATAATAAAAGAACGGCATTTTTTGGCTTATCGTTTCAGCAAATGCATGTGCATGCGTGCTCATTTGTGTCTGACTTTTTGCAACCGCGTGGACTGTAGCCCTCCAGGCTCTTCTGTCCACGGGATTCTCCAGGCAAGAAGACTGGACTGGGTTGCTGGTTTCCTCCTCCAGGGGATCTTCCCCACCCAGGTATCGAACCTGGGTCTCTTACATCTCCTGCATTGGCAAGCACATTCCTTACCACTGAGCTACCTGGGAAGCCAAAAGATCTATACATTATATGTTATTTTATGTACCGCAGGTAATACATAAAATAATACATTGTGTATGTTATGTATTTACTCATATTATACGTTTATATATATATGTTTGTAACCCTGGCACAGTACTTGCTTTGCTCATAGAGCAGTTAAGCCTACAGATGTAGATGTGCTTTTGAGAGAGCAGTTACTTGCATCATTTAATGCCCTTGCTTTTGGGGCAGAGGGAGAAACAGGCTTGGAGAGATGGAATGGCTCCTTCATCCGGCACAGCTGAGGAAGGAGCCCGCCTCTTTCCCGTTCACGTCCTCCTCCTCCCTGGGGTGACCTCAGCACTGCAGTCATGCCGGTAAAGGGGCTCCAGTGAAATGTCTTTCCAAACAGTAGCATGCTTGTCACACAGCAGTGTTCATCAATGTCTCAGGACAACAGCAAAAGGGGAAAGAAAAGAGGAAGTACTGGTGGCAGTTTTGGTTTGAGATCTAGTTCCTCAAAGACACGCCTTGGAGCTAAACCAAGGGCAGGCGATTGCCCCTCTAATGGCACTTCTTTCCAATGGACATATTTCCTCTTGTGAGAAGCATCTCATTTTTAGACAAAAACATAAACAGAAATTCTATTCTGGCTCACCAAGTGTCACTGGCATATTTCAAAATATCTTTCCACCAAGACAGGAGGTAGAAATAGTGTAAAAATTTTCTGATATACGCGGAAAGAAATCTATCAAGGAATTCTACAAATTAGCCTCCTAAAGGAAAAGAGGTATGTGACATGACCCTTAGGTCTTCAAATCCTTGCGTGCCAATTTCTAGGAGATGGAAGTTCTCAGTTCTAAGGGTTGTCCACTAGATGGCAGCATGACTATGGTTAAAGTCTCATATTTGCTTTCTCTGGCACAGAAGAGTGGATTTATTTCTTTGATCAGAGGTTGGAACCCAAAGGTTTTATGGATACGAATATTCTGTTAAAATATTATAAATGAAACTACATATTTAATATATAATTCTTACTGTTATTGTGTGAAGTATCATATTGGCTTTCTTTCCATAATTCTTCCTTTCATTACTCAGATCCATGTGTGATTTAGAGTGTGTGTTAGTCACGCAGTCGTCCGACTGTTTGCTCAGAAACCATGGCTTCTCTGTCCGTGGAATTTTCCAGGTTAAGAATTCTGGAGTAGTTAGTCATTCCCTTCTCCAGGGGATCTTCCTGACCCAGGGGTTGAACCCAAGTCTCCTGCATTGCAGGTGGATCCTTTCCCATCTGCGCCACCAGGAAAGCCCAAGTCCTTTGCTAGCTACCACCAGTCTTAGTTGACTAATCCCAACACTTGCTGTGGTTCTTCAAAGGGCAGGGAGTATGTACTTATTAAGTGGCTCAGTCTACATTAGCCTCACAGCTGTGATCCTGGTAATTACTGGTTGATCATGATTTTCACTCAGTTCTGTGAGGTAGTCAATCACTTCGTTTCCTACCAGATTAAACATGAACTACAATCTGATTTTTGATATTTCAATGACGCAATATGTTAGATCATTATGTTTTCACTGAGTGCCAGGCCATGTGTGAGCTGTTGGCGATGCTCACTGAGGTTTTCATGATGGTTACATGCTAATGAAATATACCACAAGTCATAGGGAAGAACATCCTTCAGGACTAAGTAAATTCCTTTTGATAAGTCCTCTTAAGATTTAGATACTGTGTTGGTTACGAAAAGTTCTTTCGGAAAGAGCTGGGTGATCAGGAAAGGAGTTAGGACCTGAGGGGATCAGAGGTGAGTTTCCAAATCTGGGGATTGTTGGGAGGAGGCTGAAGCCAGGCACGTTCTTTAGGACCGCGCCGCGGCCGTCTGCTGTCGTCACCGTCTGTCATCTTTAGGAGACAGCCACACGGACAAGGCAAAATGTTAGAAGTCTGTGGACAGTCTGGTTGGCGCAGTCGTCTAGATAAATGGACGCGCACACAGACTGTGGGGAGCAGAAGTCACTGTGCCAGGCGAAATGACTCTTCCCTGTCTTACAGCGCCTGATGGTTGACCAAGTGCGCTCAGATATATTACATGTGAGGCTACCAACGCGAGGCCCGGGACGTGCAGCGGTCAGCCCCCGTTGCCGCAGCTAGGCAGTGGCGAGAGAATTCAGAGGCGGGGGGATAAGACCTGTCACGTGCCCATCGGAGGTCCCCCATCATCACTGTTTTACTGTGGCCACTGTTTACTAGGAGTCAGGTCATTGGTTTCCAGGCACTGCACCCTGACATCAGGCTCTTTGTGGTCTAAGACTTAATGGTGAGATCTCCAGGTGATTCGCTAAGTTCCAGCGTTGACTCTGTGTGCATGAGTGTGTGTGTGTGTCTGATCGTCACACTCCATTTCTGGGGTCTCTGTGCCTTGGCTCCACTTGTGCTTTGGTGGGCTGTGGGAGGAGACGGTGCGGCTCGTGCTTCAGGGGCCGGCAGGACTGTAAACCCGAGCAGCACTGTTGCTGGGCAGAGGGTAAATTAAGCAACAGGCTTTTCCAGAGAAGAAATGTGGAAAGACTACCCTGCATGTGATTAGCAGGCTGAAAAAGGCTTTTTTATTTTTTTTTGCTGCCGCCAAGTGGGACTTGAGAGTGAAGCTTATTTATAACTCGGGGTAACGGGAGGGCTCAGCGGTGCAGTGGCTATTAAAGAATGCTGAAATGTTAGCGGGAAAAGCTGTTTGCCATAACCTTATAAAACGGGCTTTCTATTTCCAACAACAACAGGAACGAGCAAACAGAAAGAGAAAACTGCGAAAAAGTAGAAACAGCAAGATGACGGGAGAGTGAGAGTGAGGACTGAGAAAAGGCGCCAGGGTTTCCATAAAGAAACAAATATATTTAGAAAGCAGCAGCTCCGTGTGACATTTGCTAAGTGATTTTGATGATTGACTTTTCAATTGAGTTTCTGTAGTAAGAAGTGAAGGAGGGTGGGGGGTGAGGAAAAAGCAATTTTCCCAATGGGGGTATAAAACCCTTCAGCCTAATGAAATGTTTTCTCTGGTTTAGAGATAACAACCCACTTCTTTTGGGTTTTATGCCTAATATTGATTCTTTGTGTATTTTTTATGGAAGCCTTGATGAAATTCAGTTAATTGTATTTTATTGGAATGGGAGAGTGTCCTGTTTAATATTCTCCAATCTCCTCACCCATGGTTCTTCCTACCTTCCCCCCTTCTCCCTATCAATAGTTTAGCTTTGATGGATGGTTTGTGGTGATTTAAAAAAAAAACAACAAACTCTCGCTCTACCTTTCTTGATCCGCTTCCAGTTTGCACAGTTGCAAAAGCACTGAAAAAGCCAAGTTCTTTTAAGCGGTAAGATGCTGAAATATGGTCATTAAATCCTGATGGGTTTTTTTATTTTGCCTCTCATAATTTTAAGGAAAACCACTTTCTGAGATGGTTGGGTAAATGCAGGAAATATCATACGGGGGAAAGTGAGGTCCCAGGGCAGCTTTTAAACCTGCAGGGTGTTGAGTTTATTTACAAACACCAGCAGAACTAGCGAGTTACCAGGGTAGCTTCACCAAGCGGCCGGGACTCTGGAACACGAGACAGCAGGTACAGGGGCGTCAGCCGTTCAGGGGCTGGCTTGTGGGGGGCTGCCCTGTCTTCCATCTTTTTACATCTCGGTGTTTTATCTAGAGAAGGCCTTGTCTTGAGAGAACTGCTTTGCCACTGGGCAATAAGATGACTTACTTCTTGGGATGTCTCATAAAAGGATCAAGCAAGAACACTTAGTTGTTGAGAGAAACTGTAATCTTTCTTGACTGAATGGGGTGGACATGGGAAGCAGAATTAGATTTAGAATTGCTCAAAGGATAAAAGGGTTCGGATTTATTTAAGGCCCCAAAATAATGAAAACGAAAGGTAATAGAGACACAGGATATTATGCTACAAAGAGTCCTGCCTTAGTATTTAGAAGCCTTGGATTTTTTTTGAGTCCTGGTTTTGTGACTTAGAAGTCAAATGTCCTTAGGGAAATCACTTCTCTGAGCTTTGAGTTTTCCTAGATGTATGAAAGGGTTTTCTGGGGGCTTATTTTGGGCTGGAGGAAGAACTCCACAGGAGTTCTGCAATTTAATCGTCTCAAGAACCACATGAGGCAGGAACAATTATGGTCATTTATATCGCACGGATGAAGACACAGAGGAAGCAATATCAAAGGTGGGTAACTTTCCCGAGTCAGTGACTGGGCGGCGTTTGCACAGTCTAAGGCTCGTGTCTGAAACACAGAAGCTGCTATGGTAAAGCCACGCTGGACACATGGTCCTTGACTTGCTTACGTAAGTATGGGATGATCAGGAAAGTCTTTACTGGGGAGACGTGTGTATAAACTAAAAGCTGCATGTGCGCATAAGGTGGTATTGTTTTCAGTTTGTTAAGAATAATCTCCTTAGTGCTGGCTGTGGGGGGTGCGTCTCACTCAGACTGCAGGCTCAAGTGCTGTGAGGTTGCTGTTCATCAGGAGTGCGCTCTTTGCCTAGGGCTTTGAAACCAAGTACCATAAGCCAGGCGGCTTACAACACTTCCGTTTTAATGTCTCACAGTTCAGGAGGCTGGAAGCTCAAAACCACGGTGCTGGCAGGGCCATTTTCCCTCTGGAGGTGGCAGGACCATTCCGTCTCTGCCAGCTTCTGGAAGCCTCGGGCATCCCTTGGCTTGTAAACGGCTGTCTTCTTCCTGTGTCTCTTCTTCTCACGCTCCCTCGGTGCACATCTGTGGTCTGATTTCCTGCTTTTATAAGGACGTCAGTCCCTGGGATGAGTGCCCACCCTAATGACCTCAACTTAACTGGATCGTCTGCAAAGACTTTATTTGTAATTAAGGTCACATTGACAGACACTGAGGGTTAGGATTTCAACTTTTTATTCCCAGGGTGGGGAGGGTGGGGGACACTCAGCTAACAACAGTGAGAAAGCTCAGGGCTGTGGAGGCCAGCACACCAGGGCTCAAGTCCAGCCTCCATCATTTACTAATGTGTGCTGACTGTATTAGCTTCCCATTGCTGCTTAAACCAACACAATTTTTCTGTCTTAGAGTTCTGGAGGTCAGAGCTCCAAAAAGGGTCCACTGGGCTAATATCAAGGTGTCAGTAGGGCTGTGTTCCTGCTGGAGAGCCCACTTCCTGCCTTTTCCAGCCTCCAGGGGCTGCCTGGACGCCGTGGCTTGTGGCCCCTTCCTCCATCTTCAAAGCCGGCAATCTAATACCTTCAAATCTCTCTTTGAATTTGACTTTACCTTCTGTCTCCCTCTTCCATGCTTTAAGCATCCTTGTGATTCCATTGTGACTTCACGGATCCTTGTGATTACCACTTGGATCGTCTAGTATCATCTCCCCTTGTCAACACCCCAAGCTGAAGCTCATCAGGGGTCTTTTCGCCATGTCAGGTAGCTTACCCCTGGGTTCCGTACAGGGATGTGGGCATCTCCTGCGGGCGGGGGTGGGGGTGGTTTCTGCCTGCTCTGATCACTATCCTAAGCCCTCTCTGTAACTTGGGAACCCGAGTTTGCTCCAGAGTGTTGTTGAGAAGGTTTCTTGTGAAGCACTCAGGTCAGTGCCCAGCAAAGAGCAGCAGTGACTCATTCGCCACTAGCGGCTGACGCTGTTAACCTTTGCACCTATGCAATGGTTTAATTTCTTTTTAAATCCTTTCAAGGGGAGGGGAAACCTGTGCAAACATTTCTGATGCTTGTAAGAGTCCAAAGCAAAGCACAGGCCTTCCGTTTTCTGAGCAATTGGTGAGGCTCTGTGTACCTAATGGTGCATGTGTGTGTGGGGGGGGCATGTGACCATCATTTCTGTTGCTTACACGTCAGTTCGTTAGGGTCACTGTTCTATCAAGTGGCAATTACCAGAGCTCATGCTTGGGAAAGCAGCCAGTTTAACTTGGCGATGTTAATGTAGCTAAATATCCCATTTTTTGGAACCTTAATGTTTAAGACATTTTAATGGCCACTGTAACACTTACTGTATCACCTCCCAATCCCCAGCCTCAGTTTAAATTGCTTTGGAGTGTTGAATGTGCTTTATATTAGCAGCCCAAAGCCATACCAAATAGAATGGAATAATAAAAAGTATTGTTTTTCATAACTACAATAACAATATAAATAACTGAAGAATACTTGATCGTTTTACAGAAGGCTTTCTCATAGACTATCAAGTAAATGATGGATGTCACGGTTACACAAGCCTTCTAGTGTCTGACGAGGAGTCCGTTTGGGGCCCCGGCCTCAGAATCAGACTCCACAGCTTTGGAGTCCAACCGTCGTGCTTTATGGACTCTGTGATCCCAGTCAGGTCACCTGGTCCTCCCCGAGCCTCCGTTTCCTCATCTGTCAAGTGAGACGAGCATCACAGCTTCCTCATGGGTGGTGGTGAGGATTCAACGAGAGAGTACTCAGAATGCACTTGGCTCAGTGCCCAGCACTTTTTGAGGGAAGTGCTCAGTTGCTCACTCGTGTCCGATTCTAGGTGAACTCATGGATTATAGCCCGCCAGGCTCCTCTGTCCATGAAATTTTCCAGGCAAGAATAATGGAATGGGTGGCTCCTCCTGGGGATCTTCCTGACCCAGGGATCACACCCACGTCTCTTGCGTCTCCTGCAGTGGCGGCGGATTGTTTACCCCTGTACCATCTGGGAAGCCCATCCAGCACTTCCTAGTGACTTATCAGTGTTGGTGGCCTTTATTACTATTATTGTTAATAGAGGCTACCGTCCAAGGTGAGGTGCGAAACCACGGGCAAGACTGTGAACAAAACGTGGGTTCTGACTGCCTCCTGACCACTCACCTCCAGCCCCAAAGAAGTTGGAAAGATGGGCAGGAGGGTGGGAGATGAGGAAGAGAATCGAAGATGGAGTTGTTGGTGGGATGAGTTGGTCCCGAGAGGGGGCAGTGCAGGGTCTACCCAGGGAATGTACTGTGTCTCTGGCAGTTTGGTGGGAACCACAAACTGGTACCCGACTCATTTCTAGAATTCCCGAGAGCAAGAGAGACTCTCTGGCTGTGGAGAGGATGGTGTGATGGAGAGGCTGCTGCTGTCTCAGGGGTGGCTGTGCTCCACGTGTTTCTCTGGGCAGAGGAGGTGTGTCCTGGGAGCAGCCAGGGTCGGGCTTGGGGGCAGCGGGGCTGAATTAGATCCTGACCAGGGTGGCTGGCAGCAAGGGCGAGGTGGAACCCACCAGAGGGGAGTTGGAGGGCTTTCCTGGATTTCCAGGGGCTAAAGTAGGATGCGTAAGTGTCAGCTGGGAGAGAGGCATCCATCCAAGTGAACAGAACTGCAAGATACTAACCCCCAGCAGTGGGCGAGGGAGGGCATGTGTTAGAGGTTCGGGGGTTGGGGAGTCTTGGAGGGAAGCTGGGGACCACACGGGTCATCCTGGGATGATCTTCCTTTCTCCCTCCCCCATGCTCTGATCCACAAGGGTCAAGAACCAGGATTAACAGGTTTGAGGAGAAGGGCTGGATGTGCAGGATGGGAAAGAGAAGACAGACACCACCTCCTCCCAGGCGGGCAACCCACCTGCTTGCCCGCTGTGTACACGGAAAGGCTGTAAGAGAACAAAGCAGTGGGAAGTTTTATTTATTCATTCAGACCTGAAGATGTGAATTACCCAACCGAGACTTGTTAGATTAAAGTGTCTGGAAGAATCATGAGACTTGCCTTCAGTCTGACACAGGGGTAAGGAAAAGCCAGTTCTGGGAGAGGAACCCATAGCGCTGTCGAGAGCTGAAGCTGCCCCGTGACCCACCCCGTGAGTGACGCTCCTTGAACGCGGTACTTCCCTCGTTGTCTCTCACAACAGCCCGGGAGGCAGGTGTTGCTGCAGGAAGTAACATGACTCCACAGACAAGGTCATCAAACCTCAGGAGCCTGAGGGGTTTGTGCAAAAATCCCAGAATGAAAACAAGCAGAGGTGGGACTTGAACCTTGCAATCACAATTCTTTTTTTTTGTTTGTTTGTTTTTAGTTTTCTTTTTTTTTTTTTTATTTTATTTTATTTTTAAACTTTACAATATTGAATTAGTTTTGCCAAACATCGAAATGAATCCGCCACAGGTATACCCGCGTTCCCCATCCTGAACCCTCCTCCCTCCTCCCTCCCCTACCCTCCCTCTGGATCGTCCCAGTGCACCAGCCCCAAGCATCCAGTACCGTGCATTGAACCTGGACTGGCAACTCGTTTCATACATGATATTATACATGTTTCAATGCTATTCTCCCAAATGTCCCCACCCTCTCCCTCTCCCACAGAGTCCATAAGACTGATCTATACATCGGTGTCTCTTTTGCTGTCTCGTACACAGGGTTATTGTTATCATCTTTCTAAATTCCATATATATGCGTTAGTATACTGTATTGGTGTTTTTCTTTCTGGCTTACTTCACTCTGTATAATAGGCTCCAGTTTCATCCACCTCATTAGAACTGGTTCAAATGTATTCTTTTTAATGGCTGGGTAATACTCCATTGTGTATATGTACCACAGCTTTCTTATCCATTCATCTGCTGATGGACATCTAGGTTGCTTCCATGTCCTGGCTATTATAAACAGTGCCGCAATGAACATTGGGGTACACCTGTCTCTTTCCCTTCTGGTTTCCTCAGTGTGTATGCCCAGCAGTGGGATTGCTGGATCATAAGGCAGTTCTATTTCCAGTTTTTTAAGGAATCTCCACACTGTTCTCCATAGTGGCTGTCCTAGTTTGCATTCCCACCAAGAGTGTAAGAGAGTTCCCTTTTCTCCACACCCTCTCCAGCATTTATTGCTTGTAGACTTATGGGCAATCACAATTCTTGACCCACAGACCACAGGGCTCCCACATCCTGGTGGAAATGGTATTGGAACCCAAGTCGGAGCCCAAAGTGCATGGTCGGGAAGTCAGGATGGAGCCTTGTCTGGTTTGCAATGCGGGAGCATCACCCTAGGTTAATATATGGTTTAAACAGGTTGTTTTGCTGTAGAATCCAGATCAAGTCCACACTCTTTATTTTAGTACAAACACGTTTAGGGGATTTTGGCTGATAGGAGGTGGTGAGGTCTTTCTGCTGTGCCATCTTTCTTAGAGAAGAATGCTCCTTCAGCCATTTGTGGTAAACCCCAATGAACTTTCTGGCCAATCAGATAGCTCTTAAACACCTCCATTTCTTGGTGAATGAATCACCCTAAATGGAATTATCTACAGGAAATCCAAGACGGTGAAAGTGGAAACTGCCACAAGATATCATGGGTCAGACTCCCTCCAGGGGGGCCTGGAGGCCCCAGCGAGGCTCAGCTGGAAGGAAGAAGGTGCCTTTTTCATGAGAACAGCTCGGTGTAACCAAGGGTGGCCCCGTCCCTGTGCTCAGGGCCCTTTCCCTGGGGTACTTACGGCGTCTCCTGGGACAAGAAGCTCTGTCTCTGGAAGCTGTGCTTGCTTGTGCTTTGGCCATGGAGAGGGACGTCTGCCTTGGATGAGACCAGAACATTTCTGGCCTGGGGGCAAACCAAAGGGACCCCCACCCCAGCCGCTGGAACAGGCTGCTGATCGTGCTTGGGGTTGGCGGCAGGGTGTGGGCCAGCCTGGGGCCCGCCCCGCGTGTTTCCGTGTGCAGTGCCAGCTTGGGGGGCCATAGCTGCCCTTCACTCGAGTCATCACTCCCTTGGCCAAGGGCTGGAAGCAGCGAAAGAAGTGCTGAATGTTGTGTTGCGCTGTCTTGAGTAGTAACTGAAGGAAAAGAAACACAAACTCCCAGTCCGTGACCAGTCTCTCTGTGTGTGTCCTGAGGGGTCTGTGTTGCTGAGATGACAGGATGCAAGTCAAGGGAGCAGTCAGCTGGGGAGTCACCTCTGAGTCTGACAGATCCTAACACAGAAAACCTGCTCTCATCAAGGGAGGATGAAGAAGAGGAATGTGTCTAGCTCAGAGACAAATAAAAACAGGAGACGAGCTTCATCAGCCAGAGGGGAACGTAGGCTTATTCTCTGGGGTCCCAGAGGTGAGATAGAGGGAAGGGGCTGAGGTCTCCTGCAAACAGACTTGGGTTCGAGAGACGAATGCTTTCCCAGCGCCGGGGGTTTCATACCTAGAAGCTACCATGTTCTTTGCAGAGCAGCGCAGAGCGATGCGCTGAGCAGTTCTCGCTGAGCCTCCGGTTCCCACCCCTTCTCCTCACCAGAGTTAGCTGTTACACGGCCCCCAGATTGAGTCATAAGGGGTCGAAGATGGGCTTAGGTGCTCTTCCAGATGATGCTTTTTGAGGGGAAGGCAGATACAGTCTGATAGTTTTCTCCGCTCTCAGTGGGTTTGCAGAGAAGAACGTGGATTTTGGAAGTAGACTGCCGTTGGTTCCAGTCTGGCTTGTCACTCACATGCTGGGCAACTTTAGGCAAGTTACTTAAGCTCTGCAAGCCTTAGTTTCACCATTTGTAAAATGAGGAAAATAAAAGTCTCCAGTATAATAGTGTAGTTGTTACAACTAAATTTTTATCATGGCCTGGTGCCTTCTATACACACGAAAGTGGCAACCTTAAAAAACACCCTGTATTTTTTAAAATTTGGTTTTAGAAAATTTTATTGACGTACAGTTGATTGAATGTTATGTTAATTTCTGCTATGTAGCAAAACGATTCAATTATACATGTGTGTATTCTTTTCCCTATTCCTTTCCAATATGGTTCACCACAGGATATTGAGTATTGTGCCCTGTGCCGTACAGGGGGCCCTGCTGTCTGCCCATCCTCTGTACGGTAGCTCGTCTCTGCTCATCCCGCACATCCAGTCCTGCCCCCATCTTCCTCCTCTTTAGCAGCCACGAGTCTGTTCTCTGTGTCTGGGAGTCTGTTTCTCTGTTATAGAGAAGTTCATTTGTGTTGCATTTTATATGTCACATATAAATTACTTCACATGGTATTTTTCTTTCTCTTTCTGAATTACTACACTTATATGATAATCTCTAGGTTCATCCGTGTTGCTGCAAATGCCATTATTTTCCTTTTTTATGGCTGAGTAGTATTCCATTGCATATGTATATATGTCTGTGTGTGTATATATGTATGTGTGTATATGTATGTGTGTTTGTGTATGTGTGTGTGTGTGTGTGTGTGTGTGTGTATTTCGCATCTTCTTTTTCCATCCATTTGTTGATGGACATTTAGGTTGTTTTCATGTCTCGGCTATTGTAAATAGTGCTGTTATGAACATAGGGGTTCATATATGTCTTCAAATTACCAATTAGAGTTTGTCTGCATTTATGTTCAGTAATGGGATTGTAGACTAATATGGTAGTTCTATTTTTAGTTTTTGAGGACCCTCCATACTGTTTTCTATAATGGCCACACCAATTTCAGGTCAGTTCAGTTGCTCTGTCGTGTCTGACTCTTTGTGACCCCATGGACAGCAGCATGCCAGGCCTCCCTGTCCATCACCAACTCCCAGAACTTGCTCAAAGTCATGTCCATCGAGTCAGTGATGCCATCCAACCATCTTATCTTCTGTCATTTCCTTCACCTCCTGCCCTCAATCTCTCCCAGCATCAGGGTCTTTTCCAGTGAGTCACTTCTTTGCATCAGGTGGCCAAAGTATTGGAATTTCAGCTTCAGGATCAGTCCTTCCAATGAACACCTGGGACTGATCTCCTTTAGGATGGACTGGTTGGATCTCCTTGCAGTCCAAGGGACTCTCAAGAGTCTTCTCCAACACCACAGTTCAAAAGCATCAATTCTTTGGTGCTCAGCTTTCTTTATGGTCCAATTCTCACATCCACACATGACTACTGGAAAAACCATAGCTTTGACTAGATGGACCTTTGTTGGCAAAGTAATGTCTCTGCTTTTTCATATGCTGTCTAGGTTTGTCATAGCTTTTCTTCCAAGGAGCAAGTGTCTTTTAACCTCATGGCTGCAGTCACCATCTGCAGTGATTTTGGAGCCCAGGAAAATAAAATCTGTCACTGTTTCCACGGTTTCCCCATCTATTTGCTATTTGCCATGAAGTGACTGGACCAGATGCCATGATCTTAGTTTTCTGAATGTCGAATTTTAAGCCAACTTTTTCAGTCTTTCACTTTCATCAAGAGGCTCTTTAGTTCTTCACTTTCTGCCATAAGGATGGTGTCATCTGCATATCTGAGGTTATTGATATTCCTCCCAGCAATCTTGATTCCATCTTGTGCTTCTTCCAGCCCAGCGTTTCTCATGATGTACTCTGCATAGAAGTTAAATAAGCAGGGCGACAGTATACAGCCTTGATGTACTCCTTTCCCAATATTGAACCAGACTGTTGTTCCATGTCTGGTTGTAACTGTTGCTTCTTGACCTGCATATAGGTTTCTCGAGGCATGTAAGGTGGTCTGGTATTCCCATCTCTTAAAGAATTTTCCACAATTTGTTGTGATCCACACAGTGAAAGGCTTTAATGTAGTCAATGAAGCAGAAGCGGATGTTTTTCTGGAATTCTCTAGCTTTTTTTTTTTGGCAATTTGACCTCTGGTTCCTCTGCCTTTTGTAAATCCAGATTGAACATTTCGAAGTTCTCAGTTCATGTACTGTTGAAGCCTGGCTTGGAGAATTTTGAGCATTACTTTGCTAGTGTGTAAGATGAGTGCAGTTGTGTGGTAATTTGAACATTCTTTGACACTGCCTTTCTTTTGGATTGGAATGAAAACTGACCTTTTCCAGTCCTGTGGCCACTGCTGAGTTTTCCAAATTCGCTGGCATATTGAGTGCAGCACTTTAGCAGCATCATCTTTTAGGATTTGAAATCGCTAAATTGGAATTCCATCACTGGAGACTCCTGGACACTCCAGTATGCAACCATTTATAATCCCACCAATGGTGTAAAAAGGTTCCACTTTCTCACGTCATCTTCAGCATTTATTATTCATAGACTTTTTAGTGACAGCCATTCTGACTGTTTGAGGTGGTACCTCATTGGAGTTTTGATTTGTTGTTATTTATTCGCTAAATTGTTTCTGACTCTTTGCAACTCCATGAACTGCAGCATCCCAGGCTTCCCTGTCCTTCACTATCCCTTGGATTTAGCTCAGACTTGTGTCCATTGAGTCAGTGATGCCATCCAACCATCCCATCCTCTGCATTTCTCTAATAATTAGCCATGATGAGCATGTAAGACACCCCTTATTTGTTTTCTGTTTGCAATGCTTCAGTTCAGTTCAGTTCAGTTGGTCAGTCGTGTCCGACTCTTTGCGACCCCATGAATCGCAGCACCCCAGGCCTCCCTGTCCATCACCAACTCCCGAAGTTCACTCAGACTCACGTCCATTGAGTCAGTGATGCCATCCTGCCATCTCATCCTCTGTCGTCCCCTTCTCCTCCTGCCCCCAATCCCTCCCAGCATCAGTCTTTTCCAATGAGTCAACTCTTCACATCAGGTGGCCAAAGTACTAGAGTTTCAGCTTTAGCATCATTCCTTCCAAAGAAATCCCAGGGCTGATCTCCTTCAGAATGGACTGGTTGGATCTCCTTGGTCCAAGGGACTCTCAAGAGTCTTCTCCAACACCACAGTTCAAAAGCATCAATTCTTCAGCGCTCACCTTTCTTTATAGTCCATCTCTCACATCCATACATGACTACTGGAAAAACCATAGCTTTGACTAGACGGACTTTGTTGGCAAAGTAATGTCTCTGCTTTTTAATATGCTGTCTGTGTTGGTCATAGCTTTTCTTCAAATGAGCAAGTGTCTTGGCTGCAGTAACAACCTGCAGTGATTTTGGAGCCCAAGAAAATAAAGTCAGCCACTGTTTCCTTTATTTCCCCATCTATTTTCCATGAAGTGATGGGACCAGATGCCATGATCTTAGTTTTCTGAATGTTGAATTTTAAGCCACCTTTTCACTCTCCTCTTTCACTTTCATCAAGAGTCTCTTTAGTTCTTCTTCACTTTCTGCCATAAGGGTGATGTCATCTGCATATCTGAGGTTATTGATATTTCTCCTGGCAATCTTGATTCCAATTTGTGTTACATCCAGCCCAGCGTTTCGCATGAGGTACTCTGCATATGAGTTAAATAAGCAGGGTGACAATATATAGCCTTGATGTATTTCTTTCCCTATTTGGAATCAGTCAGTTGTTCCATGTCCAGTTCTAACTGTTGCTTCTTGATCTGCATACAGATTTCTCAGGAAGCAGGTCAGGTGGTCTGGTATTCCTATCTCTAAGAATTTTCCACAGTTTGTTGTGATCCACACAGTCAAAGGCTTTGGCATAGTCAATAAAGCAGAAGTAGATGTTTTTCTCGAACTCTCTTGCTTTTTCTATGATCCAGTGGATGTTGGCAATTTGATCTCTGGTTTCTCTGCCTTTTCTCAATCCAGCCTGAACATCTGGGAGTTCTCAGTTCATGTACTATTGAAGCCTGACTTGGAGAATTTTGAGCATTACTTTGTTAGTGTGTGAGATGAGTGCAATTGTGGTAGTTTGAACATTCTTTGGCATTGCCTTTCCCTGGGATTGGAATGAAAACTGACCTTTTCCAGTCTTGTGGCCATTGTTGAGTTTTCCAAATTTGCTGGCATATTGAGTACAGCACTTTCATAGCATAATTTTTTAGAATTTGAAATAGCTCAACTATTCAACCATCACCTCCATTAGCTTTGTTTGTAGTGATACTTCCTAAGGCCCACTTGACTTCACATTCCAGGATGTCTGGCTCTAGGTGAGTGATCACATCCTCGTGGTTATCTGGGTCATGAAGATTTTTTTTTCTGTATAGTTCTTTTGTGTATTCTTGCCACTTCTTCTTAATATCTTCTGCTTCTGTTAGGTCCATACCATTTCTGTCCTTTATTGAGCCCATCTTTGCATGAAATGTTCCCTTGGTATCTCTAATTTTCTTGAAGAGATCTCTAGTCTTTCCCATTCTATTGTTTTCCTCTGTTTCTTTGCATTGATCACTGAGGAAGGCTTTCTTATCTCTCCTTGCTATTCTTTGGAACTCTGCATTCAGATGGGTATAACTTTCTTTTTCTCCTTTGCCTTTAGCTTCTGTTCTTTTCTCAGCTATTTGTAAGGCCTCCTCAGACAGCCATTTTGCCTTTTTGCATTTCTTTTTCTTGGATATGTTCTTGATCACTGCCTCCTGTACAATGTCACAAACCTCTGCCTATAGTTCTTCAGGCATTCTGTCTATCACATGTAGTCCCTTAAATCTATTTCTCACTGCCACTGAATAATCGTAAGGGATTTGATTTAGGTCATACCTGAATGGTCTAGGGGTTTTCCCTACCTTTTTTCAATTTACATCTGAATTTGGCAATAAAGAGTTTGTGATCTGAACCACAGTCAGCTCCCAGTCTTGTTTTTGCTGACTGTATAGAGATTCTCCAATTTTGGCTGCAAAGAATATAATCAATCTGATTTCGCTGTTGGCCATCTGGTGATGTCCATATGTAGACTCTTCTCTTGTGTTGTTGGAAGAGGGTGTTTGCTATGACCAGTGCGTTCTCTTGGCAAAACTCTCTTAGCCTTTGCTCTGCTTCATTCTGTACTCCAAGGCCAAATTGGCCTGTTACTCCAAGTATCTCTTGACTTCCTACTTTTGCATTCCAGTCCCCTATAATGAAAAAGATATCTTCTTTGGGTGTTAGTTCTAGAAGGTCTTGTAGGTCTTCATAGAACCATTCAACTTCAGCTTCTTCAGCATTACTTGTCAGGGAATAGACTTGGTTACTATAATATTGAATGGTTTGCCTTCAGATGAACAGAGATCATTCTGTCATTTTTAAGATTGCATCCAAGTACCGCATTTCGGACTCTTTTGTTGACCATGATGGCTACTCCGTTTCTTCTAACGGATTCCTGCCCACAGTAGTAGATATAATGTTCGTCTGAGTTAAATTCACCCATTCCAGTCCATTTTAGTTCTCTGATTCCTAAAATGTCCATGTTTACTCTTGCCATCTCCTGTTCGACCACTTCTAATTTGCCTTGATTCATGGACCTAACATTCCAGGTTCCTATTTTGCAATATTGCTCTTTACAGCATTGGACTTTACTTTTATCACCAGTCACATCCACAACTGGGTATTGTTTTTTCTTTGGCTCTGTCTCTTCATTCTTTCTGGAGTTATTTCTCCACTGATCTCCAGTAGCATACTGGGCACCTACCAACCTGGGGAGTTTGTGTAGTTCTCAAGGCAAGAATACTGAAGTGATTTGCCATTCCCTTCTCCAGTGGACCACATTTTGTCAGAACTCTCCGCTATGACCCGTCCCTCTTGGGTGGCCCTACATGGCATGACTTATAGTTTCATTGAGTTAGACAAGGCTGTGGTCCATGTGATCAGATTGGTTAGTTTTCTGGGATTGTGGTTTTCAGTCTGTTTGCCCTCTGATGGAGAAGGATAAGAGGCTTATGGAAGCTTCGTGATGGGAGAGCCTGACTGAGGGGACACTGGGCCTTGTTCTGATGGGTGGGGCCATGCTCAGTAAATCTTTAATCCAACTTTCTGTTGATGGGCGGGGCTGTGTTCCCTCCCTGTTGTTTGACCTGAGACCAAACTATGGTGGAGGTGATGAAGATAATGGCATGCCTGGCCCCACTCAGTGCCCCCAGCCCTGCAGCAGCCACCACCCACCCACACCTCTGCTGGAGACTGCTGACACTCCCGGGGAGGTCTGGGTCAGTCTCTGGTGGGGTCGCTGCTCCTTTCTCCTGGTCCTGGTGCACACAGGTTGTCTGTGCCTCCAAGAGCCTGTTTCCCAGTCCTGTGTCAGCTCTGGTGGCTCTCTGGTGGGGCTAATGGTGACCTCCTCCTAGAGGGCTTATGCCATACCCAAGTCTGCTGCACCCAGAGCCCTGTCCCTGCGGCAGTCCACTGCTGACCCGGACCTCCGCAGGAGATGCTCAAACACGGTTCTGTCTCAGCCTCTGTGGGGTCTCTGGGTCCTGGTGCGCACAAGGTTTGTTTGAATCTTCCGAGGGTCTCTGGTGAGTATGCGGTTTGATTCTAAATGTGATTTTTCCCCTCCTCCCATCTTGCTGGGGCTTCTCTTTTGCCCTTGGACGTGGGGTATCTCTTTTTGGTGGGAGCCAACATTCTCCTGTTGCTGGCTATTCAGCAGCGAGTTGTAATAATTCTCTCCAAAAGGCCCACCTCCGAATATTAATACTCTCAAACTGAGAGTTTAGGGTTTCAACATAAACATTTGGGAGACCTCTAACATTCAGTCCACACTATTAACAAACAGAAAATTTAAGAGATAGTTTCAGAGTGTGGTCAATGTCAGGAAGAGAATGGTTCATAAGAATGGGTTTGTGCCTGGGATTGGGTGGGACAGAGACCTACTCCAGCTGGGTGAGCAGGGGTGGGCTCTCCGGACTGGGATCTGAGTCAGAGCAGGGATCTGGGAGGAGGATTCAGGCTGTGGGAGTGGGAGCGTGAAGACCCTGAGGTGGGGAATAGCCTGGGGCATTGGGGAAGCAACAGATAAAGAGCCCATTGTGACCCCAGGAAATGCACAGAGAAGGGAGAGGGGATAGAGGGGAGGGGAAGGAGAGGGTGTTTGGGGCAGGGGCTGGAAGGGAGTGAGTGGGTTTCACCCTGAGTGCCACGAGAGTCCGCTGTAGGTTTTAGCCAAGTGGGGATTGGCCAGTGTGTCCCGACTGTGTTTCACACCTGGTGTTATTGTGCTTTTCATGTGCTGTGAGGTATGATTTGCATTATTACTATGGATAGGTGCATGTATTAAGTACTGTATGCTAAGCATCTGCTAACAACTCTGCACACATGTGGTAGGAAGTAGACTAAAAATTACAACAAAGGACTCAGGACACTGTAGATGTGTAATTACATTATAGATGTGTAATTCCAAAGTGAGATGCCAGACAAGATGCATATTTTCAAGGCAGCAGGGGCTGTGTGGTATGAACACCTGCCTGTAGGATGTAAAAAGCAGGAAGAGTGGATTTGTGAAGAGGATTTCTTTGGAGACAGCTGATGCCAAAGTCTGTCCCCTCCTCCCTGATAACGGGGGGCTTCAGTGGGGTTACTTGGAGAGTGGATTGTCAGTGCTGACAGTTTGGGGACAACCTGCCTGCAATACAGAAGACCCTGGTTCGATTCCTGGGTTGGGAAGATCCGCTGGATAAGGGAAAGGCTACCCACTCCAGTATTCTTGGGCTTCCCTTGTAGCTCAGCTGGTAAAGAATCCACCTGCAATGTGGGAGACTTGGGTTCCATCCCCGGGTTGAGAAGATCCCCTGGAGAAGGGAAAGACCACCCACTCCAGTATTCTGGCCTGGAGAATTCCATGGACCATGGGGTTGCAAATTGGGTGGGTCTCATATGAGAGGAGGTAGACGAAGGGCAGGGAGAGGGGATGGAGGAAGAAATAAGGAAGCAGGTCAAAGGGACGTGAAAGGTTGGCCAGAGGCGCAGATGGTGGGAATACTGAGCCAAGATCATTTGGAATGAGACAGCCCAAGAGGCCCCCCTAGAGGTCTGAGTTCCCTGCAGAATAGACCCTTTGAGGGAGGAGAAGATTTGAAGCCAAGTCACGTGTGACAATTGCCTTGAGTTGGACTTTCCCGTCTGAATTAAGACTGTGTTTGAAAGTGACTGGAGGTTTTTTTTTTTTTAATCATCTAAGTTTCATTGGTTGTGGGCAGGGTTCAGACAGACTTCCACCAACTGCAAAGAAAAAGCCTGCCTGACCAAATACATTCGAAAGAGAAATGTCGAGTTTGGATTATAACCCTTGAGCTACTCTTGTTCCAACAATACTGGTTCTAAATGGTATTTCCTTTAACCTTCTCTGAGGTGGGTGATCTTATCTGCACTGAAAGATGAAGTTAAGGCTTAGAGTTTCTGCTAAACAGCGTGAGGTCACAAAACTGGCTGGGAGGCTCACGGGTTTGAAGCCCGAGCTTCAGTGACCACACTGCCATGCTGCTGAGGAAGCAAAGAGCCCACCAGTTGGACAGAAAACTGCTGGGAATAGCTCACGGGTGGTGGGTTTTGGATTGTTTAAGAAGGGTGTCAGCCAATGTACCAAGCCTGATCTACCACCTCGCAGCTGAGGATAGCCTGAAAGGTTCCCTGGAATGAAGTGGGACTTTGTCGCCGTGGGTGGCATTTTCTCTTGCACACTCCATGAGAGCAGAGCTGGGTCTTTAGGGAGATGGGGAAGAAGGGGTGCTGCCTTCTGCCCCCATCCTGGGCCCTCTTCCCCTGCTGTGTATGCTCCTCACTGGTAGCTTAGGGAGGATCCAGAACTGTAAGTGCAGGGCTAGGGCCGTGACTGTTCACCCGGTCTTCATCTCGTGTCCAGTTTGCTGAGCTTTGGGGGGCTCGGGCAGCTCTAAAGTCACAGAGCCCTCATGCTGGAGACACGAGGAATTATGTTTTTCAAAGGGGCTCTCAAGGACCCCTCTCTGCTGCTGTTACCTTTCTCAGGGAGCAGCCTGGAACCAGCTGGTGTGTGCCACCATTCCTGGTACAAAGCCATTGTTGAACACCCATTGTTAGGATCATGGCTAACAGATAAATAAAATACTGCTGTATATTCAAGCATGGCCTTTACAGCATTATATTAAAACAATAAATCAAGTATCACAGGCTCAGCGTTTGAGCCAGCTTTTATTGCATTATTCCATCCTCTCCATTATCCAGCTTTAAAAATCCCTCCTTCTGCATTTATGATTTTGAAACATTACATCAGTTACGTTCCCCTGGCACTTTAATCTAATCCAACACTTTAAAGGGGTAGGTAAGTGTTTCGGACACTGGGCCAGGTTCTGATCATTTTATGAAACTGTTGTTTTATCGAAGAACATTACCTTTATTACCAGATTCTACGGCGTACTTGTGGGGGACTATCTGGTTACAATTACAAATAGCATTTCTTAGGAGCTGCAGTAGAAAGCTGAGCCGTTTGAAGATGAGCTGTGGCGTCCACGATGGGCTGGAGCATGTTGCTGTGAGATGTCAAAGGGAAGCATGTCAGTGGCTTGGCCTGGTGCTTCTCCCGGGGGTGTTAGGTTAGCCATTGGTGCAGGCCGTTCCGGTGGAAAACCTTGACCCTGGGCCCTAAAGTGATATTAGTTATTCTTAGGGCAGTTGTCACCTCTAGGAAGGGAGGGCCTTTATGTAGTGGCTAATGCAGTTCGTTAAACTCACCCCAAGTGAAGTGGATGCCGTTAAACTTTGAGTGACAGGGCTCTTTCTTACAAGGTGGAGGTCAGACTCCTGGAGGAGGGATCACCATCTACAGGGCTGCCTCTCCATCTCTCGGGAAGAAATGGGTGTCTGTCCCCATCGGCCTTTAAGCAGCTGCCAGTATCTGTCTGTGTCATTCCTCAATACTCGTTTATTTCGCTTATACTTGGGGGAGAGTCCGTAGATAAGCCATTTTTCAACAATAATCCAAATGATGTCACTAAGATACTGTTTAACATTCAAGGGGCCCATCTTTCATATCCCATGAGCCTCTGGGAAGCCAGTAAATGTCAAAGAAATGTCAAATTATGTGTGCATTAGCTGGGGCCGCCGTGCATTTCTGAGGAAGCCTTGTGATGTTTGGCCATCTCATTCTGTGAAGGCAACGAGCAGAATAGGAGCCACGAATACATCAAATTTCAGCATCTTGTTCTTTAGTTGCTGAGTCATGTCTGATTCTTTTGCAACCCCATGGACTGTCACCTGCCAGGCTCCTCTGTCCATGGGATTTTCCAGGCAAAGGATACTGGAGTGGGTATCCTCCAGGGGATCTTCCTGACCCAGGGAACGAACCCGCGTCTCCTGTGTCTCCTGCACTGGCAGGGGGGGATCTTACTGCTGAGCCACCAGGAAAGCCCATTTCATCATCTGCTCCTGCAATCGGTTGTCTAGCATTGGGAGCATGCAGGGCTCTTCCCTCTGGGGAGTTGCCTTTGCTGGATGATTCTTTTAGCTCTGCTGTTGAAGGTAAGTGGGCAGACATGTCCTGACCATCAGTGAGGAAGGTCCAAGTTAGGATCGCCTTTGATGTTCTGAGCCCTTATGGCAGACGCTTTTAAATGTTCCATGGAATTAGGCTTCCCAGGCGACTTGAGCAGTCACCTGCTGGGTCAGAGGAAGGTGGTGCCATGAAGAAAAGTGGGCTGAGCGTGGCGTTGGCGCAAGTGTCAGCAAGGTCTTCTCCGAGACCACGGTGGCATAGCCGTCTGAGGACACGGGCATCTTCCTCTCTGCTCACTGTACAGAAAGACGTCTCAGGTGCTGGGTCTTTCTGAATCAGATGGTCTTCAGGGACAGAGCTGAGTTGAGCTGAACCCCAGGAGCCAGTTTAATGTCTTTCTTCTCTTTGTTAAGACCAAAAGTGAATTTGTCAAACTTCTTGTAAAAATGCTTGCATCAATATAAAGAATAAATTACTTATTTTCTTTTTGGTGTATCTCTTCCCACAGTCATTCCCTCAAACTACTTGAATTCTATAGCCAAATTTTTCCTTTTCGATGACTGAGGATTCAATGTTTATGGAGTACCTACTTCCTGCCAGGCACTGGACTCCAGCGTTTATGTTTATATTAGCTCTAGTTAAGTCTGCAAGACATGAGGGATTGTCATTTTAGAAGGGATAAAACAGGCTCTGATTTACCAACTTCACCTAACCTCTCAGTGCCCAAGCAAGTGTTTGGATCAAGGTTTTCCTGGCCCCCAGTCTAATTTCTGGGAGGTACCCAGGAAACCCCTACTTCTGAACAGGTGTGTGTGGGGGGGTTTGAAAAAATATATTCAAAGCTGTTCAGCTCTGAACTGTGTCCAGAAGCAGACTCATTGCAGAGGGCCTCAAACCACACCCGTGCTTACTCGGCAATTTTTCATAGGAAATGGAATCTCAGTCCTTTGCCAACATGCTATGGGGAAGATGTGAGGTTTATCATCATCAGTCAGTGCAGTTTAAGGCAACAAGGATGAAGAATGGGATAAACTGGAATCAAGAAACGTGTGGCCAACTCTAGTGACTATGTTATTTATTTGAAGCTTTAAAATAATAGAGTCTTGAATAGACAGTGATTGGCTGTCAAGGAAAAGCATGAAGTGTCGTGATGCAAAGGCATAAGACTGGACACGTCCTGTACATACAGTGTGCTAAGAGATTTCAAAGAGTTTTTCATTTGACTCAGTTCAGTTCAGTTCAGTCGCTCAGTCGTGTCCGACTCTTTGCAACCCCATGAATCGCAGCTCGCCAGGCCTCCCTGTCCATCACCAACTCCCGGAGTTCACTCAGACTCACGTCCATCGAGTCAGTGATGCCATCCAGCCATCTCATCCTCTGTCGTCCCCTTCTCCTCCTGCCCCCAATCCCTCCCAGCATCAGTCTTTTCCAATGAGTCAGCTGTTCACATGAGGTGGCCAAAGTACTGGAGTTTCAGCTTCAGCATCATTCCTTCCAAAGAAATCCCAGGGCTGATCTTCTTCAGAATGGACTGGTTGGATCTCCTTGCAGTCCAAGGGACTCTCAAGAGTCTTCTCCAACACCACAGTTCAAAAGCATCAATTCTTCAGCACTCAGCCTTCTTCACAGTCCAACTCTCACATCCATACATGACCACAGGAAAAACCACAGCCTTGACTAGATGGACCTTTGTTGGCAAAGTAATGTCTCTGCTTTTGAATATGCTATCTAGGTTGGTCATAACTTTCCTTCCAAGGAGTAAGCGTCTTTTAATTTCATTGCTGCAGTCACCATCTGCAGTGATTTTGGAGCCCCCCAAAATAAAGTCTGACACTGTTTCCACTGTTTCCCCATCTATTTCCCATGAAGTGATGGGATCGGATGCCATAATCTTCGTTTTCTGAATGTTGAGCTTTAAGCCAACTTTTTCACCCTCCACTTTGACTACTTCTTTGCTATTAGAATGAGGACCACAGACTCCATGTGAACAAAGTCACATTTGTGAAAGAGCTTTGGAATTTTAGAAAGAAAACTTCTTTGGAGAAGACTCCATCAATCTAGTTTTATTGTTAGAATAACCCTTCACTCCTGATTTGATAAACTGCCTTAATTTACTCTGTCTCCCTTGAACCTATCATGAAACCATTTTCCACTTGAATCAATCTGCAAATGATTCCTCAGCCTTGTCGGAGACTCAGGTTCTGATCCGGCAGGCACTTATTCAGGTCCGGCATGAAACTTTTGCTCCTGTGTCCTTTTGAGAGATTCCTCCCCGCAAGAATTTCAGGACTTCCCTGGTGGTTAAGAATCTGCCTACCGATGGACATGGGTTCAATCCCTGGTATGGGAAGTAAGACCTCACATGCTGAGGGGCAACTAAGCCCAAGCACCTCAGCTACTGAGCCCAGCACCCTAAAGCCTGGGCTCTGCAATAAGAGACGCCACCACAGTGAGAAGACCGAGCGCTGCAACTAGAGAAAGCCAGCTCGAAGCAGTGAAGACCCAGAGCGACCAAACGTAAATAAATAAATAGAAACTCCACTGACCACACCAGCAGGAGCATCCCTCTCAGTGGAAGACAAGGGGCATTTTCTGGCTGTTTCTCTGCATTTGCACTAAGGGAAAGGATTATGTCTTTAAAAAACGTTCAGATACCCAGTGAAATTGTTAGACAAACCCTACTTGTTCTCTGCTTAAAAGAAACACGAACAATTTGGACTTCACTGATGTAGAACTTATTTCAAGTTAGACATAAGCTTGAAAAATTGCATTTATTAATAACCAAAACTAAGCTGCAGGGCATGTGGTTCACCTCTGCTAAGAATACTTTATTTGAAAGTCCATTCAGCACCTATTTCCATATCAGTAATTGATGTGCTATTTACTGATCATTTAAATCTGATTATTAAAGCAGATCCTGGAAGAAAATTGACTTGCTAATTTGTAGCAATCTTGTTTAGGCTAAAATATATAGTCATACTTAATAAGCCTGCATATCTTTGAATATCCAATATTCAGGATTATTTTCGCTGATGATCTTATGCAGAATCAATCTAATTAATGAGATTGCTCTATGCTTCATTGTTGACAACTTTCTTTTCATATGTTTAAATTTTATTTTCAAGAATTTTCATTCTTAGAAATATAAACAGATGACACAGGAGTTTTGAAAATATTAATAAATGGCAACAATAGAAGAGTTTTGTAAGGAAGGGGAGTTGGAGATGCTTTGACACTCATTTCTGAACATTGGCTGCCATCATCGGTGTGATGGTTGGTTCTGACTTTACTGGGCCACAGTGCCAGGCAGTTGGTCAAACATTGTGGAGTTCCTGAGATTAACATTAGTTGGAAGACTGTGGGTAAAGCAGATTACCATCCATGATGGCAGGGGTAGGGATAGGGAGGCTCATCAAATCAGCGGGAGACACAAACAGGGTAAAGGCTGGTCTCCCCTGGGCAAGAAGGAGTTCTGCAGCAAAAGGCCTCTGGACTGGACTGTAACTCTTCCCTGCGTTTCCAGCCTGCTGGCCTACTCTGCAGACTTCGGACTTGTACCTCCACACTTGTCTGAGCCAATTTCTTAAATTCAATCCCCACCCCCCTCTCTTTCTTTCTCTCTCAACTTATCCATACATCTTCTTGGTCCTGTTTTTCTGGAGGACCCTGACGAGTACAACAGGCTTCTCGGAATACTAACATTCTGAGGAAGTACCTAGTCCCGCTCTCGGCACATTTAAGAAAATGACTGTTCAAAGCTTTCTGAATGTGGGGCGTTGCTGGCTTTTAGGTCTGATGCCAAATGGCATTGAATATAGTTTCCTTGTCTCTATTATCAGTGTGATGTTTGTATAGTATTTAGCACGACCGTAATGGTTGGCAAACACACGCAAGAATTTTGTAGAACACCTGGACAAAAGAGGGCAAAGTAGTCCAATGGCAGAAAACCAGAGAGAAAATAAACTTTTATTTTTTTGGCAGGATTCCACTCCAGAAATGGTTTCAAGCAGTTTCTAAATGTCAGGGTTAAACTAGCACATGTGAATAGTGGAAGAGAATAGGTTGCTGAATTTAAATAGAAGAAAATGTTAATTTTAAGTGTGTTTAAGGGAACTTTGAAGTATTTAAACAAGCGCAATTGGCCTCCTCTATACAGTTCAGTGACCACAGCCACAAAATTAAAAGACGCTTGCTCCTTGGAAGAAAAGCTATGACCAACCTAGACAGTGTATTAAAAAGCATAGACAATACTTTGCTGACAAAAGTCTGTATAGTCAAAGCTATACTTTTTTCAGTAGTCATGTATGGATGTGAGATTTGAACCATAAAGAAGGCTGGGTGCTGAAGAATTGATGCTTTCAAACTGTGGTGCTGGAGAAGACTCTTGAGAGTCCCTTGGACTGCAAGGAGATCCAACCAGTCCATCCTAAAGGAGATCAGTCCTAAGTATTCATTGCAAGGACTGATCCTGAAGCTGAAACTCCAATACTTTGGCCACCTGACATGAAGAATTGACTGATTGGAAAAGACACTGATGCTGGGAAAGATTGAAGGCGGCAGGAGAAGGGGACAACAGAGGATGAGATGGCTGGATGGCATCACTGACTTGATGGATGTGAGTCTGAGTGGACTCCGGGAGTTGGTGATGGACAGGGAGGCCTGGCGTGCTGCGATTCATGGGGTCTCAGAGAGTCGGACACGACTTACTGACTGAACAACAACAATATAGTTCATGAGAGAAATGCTGGTTTTGTGCAATGAACTGGTAAAATGCATGATATTCATTTTATGAAATAATGTTTTTTCTTCATAAAAGTGCTGCATAGGAATGTATAGACAACTTGGAAAATATGGAAAGATAGAAATTAGGCATCTTTTAGAAGATGACCATTGTTAACATTTTGGAGTGTTTCTTTCCATCTTTTTATCCATGCTATTTTTATTTTAGAGTTTGGGTTTTTCATGGTTGTATTATATTTTATTTTATTAAAAAAAAACTTAAATATATTTATTTTAATTGGAGGCTAATTACTTTACAATATTGTATTGGTTTTGCCATACATCAACATGAATCCACCACGGGTGTACACGTGTTCCCCGTCCTGAACCCCCCTCTTACCTCCCTCCCTGTACCATTCCTCCAGGTCATCCCAGTGCACCAGCCCCAAGCATCCTGTATCCTGCATTGAACCTGGACTGGATGATTTGGGAGAATGGCATTGAAACATGTATAATATCCTATAAGAAACGGATCGCCAGTCCAGGTTCAATGCAGGTTGTATTACATTTTAATGTACACATTACTTTAGGAAGTGTGTGCCCAAAGAGTGGGCTCACCTTTCTGAAAATCAGAACCAATGACTATAAAAAATTTAAAAAGAAGACATGCTGTTGCTGTCAGAACATTTTTTCTCTGTCCTGTTGGTAGTCCGTGTCTCTATGAGTCTCTCTGGACTATAACCCACAGTGGTGTTTCCAAGGTGAGCAATCCAGACCGGTGCTCAAGCGCAGTTCTTGTTCAAACGCCAGCACTCACTTATGGATAAACTCAGCCAAGTTTCCTCCTCTGTAAAGTGGGGCTTATAAAACTGTCTGTTGTATGTTGCAAGGATAACATAAAAACATGGAAAAACTCCTAGAACTGTGCTTACAACATAGCGCCAGACTCTGTCTTTCCTGGACACTGCAGTTTTCATCAGCCAAGGGTCTGTGGCAGAGCCTGTGTTGACCAAGTCTTTCAGCGCCGTTTTCCCATAGTAGCTGCTCAGTTCATGTCTCTGTGTCATGGTTTGGTACTTCTTTGCAGTATTTCAAATCCTCCACCATCAGATGGTGGTTGGCAATCTTTGGCAATAAAGTATTTTTAAATGAAGGTATGTACATTTTTTTTTAGATAGTAAGTGTGTAAGTTATTACACACTTAATAGACTATAGTATAGTGTAAACATAATTTTTATATGCATTGGGAAACAAAAAATTCATGAGACTCACTTTTTAAAAAAAAGTTTATTTGCGTATTTATTTGAGTGCCGGGGCCTTAGCTGTGGCCTCAGGATCTTCCATCTTCGTTGTGACACGTGGGTTCTTTATTTGTGGCGTGTGGAGTCGTTTAGCTGCAGCAGGAGCACTCTCAATTGCAGCATAAGGGATCTAGGTCCCTGACCAGGGAGTGATCCCTGGGCCCCCGGCATTGGGAGAGTGGAATCTTAGCCACTGGACCACCAGGGAAGACCCCCATGTGACTCACTTTATTTTGATATTCCCTTTTTTGCAGTTGTCTGGAACTGAATGCACAATATCTCTGAGGTCTGCCGGTAGTAATCTCTCAATTGGTGAACACTATTGGGCTTCCCTTATAGCTTGGTTTGTAAAGAATCCGCCTGCAATGCAGGAGACCCCAGTTCAATTCCTGGGTCAGGAAGATCTGCTGGAGAAGGGATGGGCTACCCACTCAGTATTCTTCGGCTTCCCTTGTGGCTTGGCTGGTAAAGAATCTGCCTGCAATTCGGGAGACCTGGGTTCCATCCCTGGGTTGGGAAGACCCCCTGGGGAAGGGAATGGCTACGACTCCAGTATTCTGGCCTGGAGAATTCCATGGGCTGTGTATAGTCCATGGGGTTGCAGAGAGTCAGTACACAACTGAGCAACCTTCACTTTCACTTTCATTATTAGATAACAAGAAATTGCTTCAAATCACACCATTAACATAATTTTTAAACACAATAATAAGCCCCTAGTTAGTGAGTGCAATTTGTTAGCACTTCACACGTATACCTCATCAGCCTATCTGTTCATCATGACAGTTTGTGATATAGACACCAGTATGCCCATTTTGCAGATGAGAAAATGGGATTTACATAGCTGGGCTAGTTACATAGCTATCCCAAGGTCTCCCAGCTGGTAAGTGGGAAGACAGAGAGTTGAAAGTGAAAGTTGCTCAGTTGTGTCCGACTCTTTGCGACCCCATGTTCTATACAGTCCATGGAATTCTCCAGGCCAGAATACTGGAGTGGGTAGCTGTTCCCTTCTCCAGGGGATCTTCCCAACCCAGGGATCGAACTGGGAGTCTCTTGCATTGCACATGGATTCGTTACCAGCTGACCTACCAGGGAAGTGGGAAGATAAGCCACTAATTTTTCAGGTCCTCCCTTTAACCTCTAGAACTTGGGTACCTCTGGTCTTATCTGTACAGACGTGGGAGCAGCTGCAATTGGAGAAGGAACCGGAAAGGAGAAGGAAAGGCGGGTTTGCAGGAAGTTAGCTGTGATCTACAAGGGCTCTGGAAACTCACACAGAGAGTGGGAGCCACTGTGAAATATCCTTTAGTGCCTGAACTCATTCTTTCAGCCCTGCTCCTCTGAGACCAGACCATGCGAGTTACAAGTGTTTGATCATTGTGCTCAGAATCTTTCTGGTTGAAAGTAAAAAACACCACCAGAAAAGGAGAATGTCTGTTCTTTATGAGGAATTGCAGAAAAGGAAGGCACACTTTTCTTTCTTCAATTTTCCCTGGGAAGTAAGTCATTGCATCTGAGAAAGGTAGCGCAGAGCGCGAGTCAGTTCTCATGCATGCTTATGCCATCAGCAAACAGCTTTTGAAAGAAACACCCAGGGTAATTTATCAAGGAAACAGCTTTTGACTCTATTCTTCTCCCTGGGGTTTCTAAAACTTCAGCAGGTGGCATTTCGGTGTTTAGCATGACGAGCTTGTGGAACCGCGACAGCCTGCAAGGAGAGGGGCAAGTTGATTTGGCTCCTTTCAAATACCAAGGATAAGGGGGGAAAGAAACTAATATGGATTGAGCATCTTGAATAGGCTGAGCTCTAGACTAGGGGCTGTAACGTACATCTAATTTTTGTTTAATTTCACGTGCATCAGATTTAACCGTCACAGCATTCCTTTAGTCATTTGGCTAACATTTACTAAGTGCCTGCGCATAAGCGGATACTAGGTCAGAGGCTGAGTCTGCAAGGTGGTACTTGGGGCCACAGATGTAGCCCCATTTCTGCAAGATGCAGGGCTCCTCTGATGGGCACCATTGGCTTAGGGACTCCCTGATGGCCTGAAGGAACCTTCCTTAGGCTGTGTGGCAGGCAGAGTCTTCACCCATACAGTCTCCTGCCCCCTCTTCCTGGGCAGATCAGACCTGCATTGTGGTCCAATGGCCAGCCTCTACATGTTCCCTTCCCTTTTTCCCTCACTGGCATTTTCCCCAATAAATCTTTTTCTCATCATATCCCATTTTGGCATCTGCATCTTGGAGAACCCAAACTAATGAGACAGAAGTAATCACAGGGCCCTTGTTTATGCATGTGGCTAAGCAGGCAGTTCCCCAAATCTTGCTTTAATAGCCAGTGGCTCAAATCGCATGAGCCTCCCACCAGTATGAAGCAGCAGAGTGAAACGAACTCGTTCGCTGGCTGAGCGGCAGTCACGTAGGAGGGGACGCCACACTGATCCAGTGTCCTCTCAGGTATCTGCCTGATGGCGGCTGACTCAAGGATTTCAGCCTGCTCTGCAGCTACGTTGGTTTTCACCAAAGAAAGCATCTCAATATCTTGGACTATCAACTCCTCACTGGGGCACTTCTTTTTTTTTTTTTTTTTAATTTTATTTTATTTTTAAACTTTACAATATTGTATTAGTTTTGCCAAATATCGAAATGAATCCGCCACAGGTATACCTGTGTTCCCCGTCCTGAACCCTCCTCCCTCCTCCTTCCCCATACCCTCCCTCTGGGTCGTCCCAGTGCACCAGCCCCAAGCATCCTGTATCCTGCATTGAACCTGGACTGGCAACTCGTTTCATACATGATATTATACATGTTTCAATGCCATTCTCCCAAATCTCCCCACCCTCTCCCTCTCCCACAGAGTCCATAAGATTGATCTATACATCAGTGTCTCTTTTGCTGTCTCATACACAGGGTTATTGTTATCATCTTTCTAAATTCCATATATATGTGTTTCTTTTCCTGAAGACGCAACAAATTGCACACCTTCTCCAGGGACTCAGCTTTGATCTGTTTCCTTCTGAAGCAGTTTGCCATCCCTCCCTGCCCTGACCATGTAGCTTTAAGTGCAGAGTTCATAAACTAGTTTATAAAGTGATCAGCCCTATCCCTTGGCCAAAGTGATTTCTCCAGCTTGAGAACATAGAGCTATTACCACCTGGGCCACTAGCTTGGGCTTTATTTTACTACCTACTATTCTATCTTATGGGACATCCCAGGTGGCTCAGTGGTAAAGAATCCCCCTGCAAATCAGGAGACATGGGTTCTATCCCCAAGTCAGGGAAGATCCCCTGGAAGAGGAAAGGGCTACCTGCTCCAGTATTCTTGCTTGGAGAATCCCGTGAACAAGGGAGCCTGGTGGGCTACAGTCCATGGGGTCACAAGAGAGTCAGACTCAATTTGGAGACTAAATAACAGCAGCAACAACAGCATTCTGTGTTATGACGCCTATTGTACTAGTTTTTGTAGGTTTCTTAATGTTTAAAATGTTGTGGATTGTGGCTCAGATGGTGAAGAATCTGCCTGCAGTGCAGGAGACCTGAGTTCGATCCCTGGGTCGGGAAGATCCTCTGGAGAAGGAAATGGCAACCCACTCCAGTATTCTTGCCTGGAGAACCCCATGGACAGAGGAGCCTGGTAGGCTGAAGTCCATAGGATCACAAAGAGTCGGACACGACTGAGCGACTTCACTTTCTTTCTTTAATGTTTAAAAGAAGTCACAAAAGAAAAGCTTAAGGGATCTAAGAGGGAAGAGAGAGAGAGACAGTAGTTCTGATTCCAGCTCAGGTATTCATTAACCAGGCACCCTGAGTGAGTTTTGTAATGTTTATGTGTTTCGTTTTCTCATCTGGAAAAGGGAATTATAATGCTGCATGGCTTGGCGGGAAGTATCTCATATAAAAGATCCACTTATGAAGGAGCGTGAAATACTGGTGGAGAAGGAAATGGCAACCAACTCCTGCCTGAGTATTACTGCCTGAGAAATCCCATGGACAGAGGAGCCTGGAGAGCTGCATTTCACAGGGTTGCAGAAGTCGGACATGTCTTAGCTACTGAACAGCAACAGCAACCAGAGTAACGGGGTCACAGAGCAGGGCTTACCCACTAGCAACCAGGAGACCCAAAGGCGCCGGAGGCTGGCAAGGCCTGAAGGGCAGCCAAGGGGGCTTGAGCAGCAGGAGTTAAATAAATGTGGGCTGGTATTGAAACCCTGCATGAGCACTGTGAGCCGTCAGCGTAGAATTCTATTGCAGACTCTGAAGGGCAGGCCGCTGGGATCCATGGTGCCAAAGGGAGGCCTTGCCCCCGGCAAGCGCTTTGTACATACTCTATGGATGAGTCGGGAGCAAGGAAGCTGGAAGCGTAGGAGACCACCAGTACAAGAACACGTCTGTCATTCTTTCCCTGGAGTCTTCTCCCCAAAACAAGCCCCGAAGGAGGGAGAGTGTCTTCAGAGGAAACTAGTTGGATGTTCAATTGCTTCCTCATGTATCAGCATCTATTAAGCCTAGTCTGAGTGCTTGGCTCACAGTTCAAGGAGCTGTCAGATCAGTCATGGAGAGAGCTCACTGCAGGGCACTTTGAAATGCTACCCGGGGAGGGGCTGGCCCAGAAGTCTCCAGGGAGGAAGTGCCACCGGAGTTTAGTCTGTGAGGTGGCAGTGTCCCCTCACAGGTTCAAAGTTATAAAAGAGCCTGGTTGTAGGGGCTTCCTTGGTGGTCTAGTGGCTAAGACTTCACTTTCCAGTCTCAGGGTTGCAAGTTCAATCCCTGGGCAGGAAACTAAGACTCCACATACCTCATAGCCAAAACATAGAGAAAAAAAAAAGCAAACCAAAACATAGGAAAAAAAAAAATAGAAGCCATGTTGTATCAAATGCTATAAAGACTTAAAAAAAATGGTCCACAGTAAAAAAAAAGTCTTAAAAAAATAAGAGCCTGGTTGTTAAGGGCAACAGAGTATTCTTCACGAGCTATGCACCAGAAAAGTACAGAAAATAAAGTGTCTCCCAAGTGAAGGAGAGAGAAACGTTGCAAGGACTGTACTGGGGCATGATATTATTCTGTTCACCAACAAGATCTGAGACAAAATGCCAGAAGAGAGATATGTCCTGTGGAGGAAGAATTTGCAGAACCCTGTGTCTGCAGTAATAAACCCTTGGCAGGTTGGGATCGGTATCTCTGATGGGACTTTAGCAGACACTGTCTATCTCCAGAGAATCTCTTCTGCAACAGCCTTGGAGATGGACGGGAATATGCATAAAGGAAAAGCAAGATCTCAGCCCTTGCATAGTCAAAGCTATGGTCTTTCCAGTGGTCATGTATGGATGTGAGAGTTGGACCATAAAGAAGACTGAGTGCCAAAGAATTGATGCTTTTGAACTGTGGTGTTGGAGAAGACTCTTGAGAGTCCCTTGGACTGCAAGGAGATCCAACCTGTCCCTCCTAAAGGAAATCAGTCCTGGGAATTCATTGGAGGAACTGATGCTGAAGCTGAAACCCCAATACTTTGGCCACCTGATGCAAAGAGCTGACTCACTGGAAAAGACCCTGATTCTGAGAAAGATTGAGGGCAGGAGGAGAAGGAGACGACAGAGGATGAGATGGTTGGATGGCATCACCGACTCAATGGACATGAGTTTGAGCAAACTCTGGGAGTTGGTGAAGGACAGGGAAGCCTGGCGTGCTGCAGTCCATGGGGTCACAGAGTCGGACACGACTGAGGAACTAAACTGAACTGAACAACAACAGCCCTCGGAAGCGCTGACAGATGGTTGGGCTCCGTGGGGTTTGTGTCTTCACTCAGCTTATGCTCCACAGGTCCTAGAAGGCAGGTGTGTAAAAACCCCTTGAAGGAGCCGTTCAGTTTCTCCGCACGGTCTGCTTCTCGCCCTTTTCCAGCCCACCAGTAGATTGTTTCTCATAAAGGCATCCACCCCTTCATGTGCCACTCCTGGGCTGCTCAAAGTCTGATTTCCTCTTTATTTTGGCCCTGGGGCACGCGGGATCTTAGTTCCCCATGAGGGATGCAACCCACACCCCCCTGCAGTGGAAACACGGAATCTTCGCCACGGAGCCACCAAGGGGAGTCCCCGGGTTCTTGGTTTCTTGCCCTGCCCGCTGCCGTGTTGAGGGTTTTCACTCTGGGTCACGGCCCGCCGCCCCTGCCCCATCAGTGACAGCTCACCCTCCCGCCTCCTTCTGCGCATCCTCTTTGGCTGAACGATCCCTCTTCCTGCATATCCCCTCACCTCTGTTTCCCCAGGTCGTTTTTATTTACTCTCTAATCATTTTCTCCATGGGTTAATAAACTTTGCTTTATTTATTTCCACCCCCCCCCCCACCATTCACCTGGTAATGAGGCTTCAATACGCTTTCTGTCTTTCGTCTAAAAATGTTATTATGCTTTTAGCAACAGGGCGTTTCATCCACCAAGGTTCCAGCTGGTTCCCGGGGTGGGGGCTCCCTGTCTCCATCTCCCTGTCCGCTCACTCGCAGTAAGTGACATGCTTCAGACTCTCAAGTCCGGCGGACTCCAGCCTGACACCATCTTCCCGCCAGACAGGCCCCTGCTGCCTCCCTTCTTGTCTTTGTCCCACAAGCAATTACTTGAAGCCATTGCTGTCTGCGGAGTTCGAGTGGCTGTGGACTTTATTTCCCAGCCCGTCTTCAGGGTGGTGCCTTGGGTGAAATTGTCAAGGCGGCTGACCGAGGAATAAAATGTGTTTCTTTGTTGCTGCTGCACTTTGCCTGGAGCTGAATCACGCAGGCGCAGAGGCCCCCACGGACCATACTGTGGGCTCATCACTCTGACCTAAGACTTGGTACATCTATTCATCCCTGAGAGTTTGCTTTTTTTCAAAATAAAAAGTATTTTTTTCCTAATATTCAAAGCAATGCAGGCATAAAAATTATAAAATGTAGATAGTGAAACAGTAAGAAAATATAAAACTAAATTAATATAAACAATACATTTAAGTAAAAAGATAATTAAAAATAAAATAAAATGCCCCTCATCCCACAATCCAGAAATATCTGTGTTGGTATTTTATCATATCTACAGTTATAACTCAGGCTTCCCGGTGTCTCAGTGGTAAAGAATCTGCCTGCCAATGCAGGAGATACAGGAGGTGTGGGTTTCATCCAGGGTTGGGAAGAGCCCCTGGAGGAGGAAATGACAACCTACTCTAGTATTCTTGCCTGGAGAAGCCCATGGACAGAGGAGCCTGGCGGGCTACAGTCCATGGGGTCTCAAAGAGTCAGACACGACTGAGGGACTGAGCACACACAGTTATAAGCACATACACACAAAGACACAGAATAGTGTGTGTGTGTGTGTGTTAGACTCACTTTAAAAGAGTGAAATTAGGATCATATCATACAGAAAATTATGTAGAATGCTTAATATAATGTGTCATAAACATCTTTTCCCGTCAATGCTTATTAATCTGTTTCCGTTTTGATAGTTAAATAGTATTAATATATCATTTCAATGTAACGTAATTTTCTTAACTGATTTCCTGTTCTGGGTTTCTTATGTTGCTTCAAATTTTTCATTATGCATACAAAAATAGACATTGCTGAATCTTTAGGCATGGTCTTTTTCCTTAGCATAAGTTCTTCCAAATATAATTACTGAGTTGAAGAGGGCATATTTTGCAGTTTTGATATCAAAAAATTTGATAATTTTTTGCCTCTCTACACCTTCCCCATTAGCGGGAGTGTGCTCAGTTTTGCTCACCTTGAGATTTCTGAGTGGATAGGAATTTTTGTGTCCTGGACAGGCTCCCTGAAGGTGTCTGGGACCCGGAAGTCTGGGTCCAGCTTTCTGTGACCGCAGATAGACAATGCAGGGTCCGGAAGCGCCCAGACAGTGCCTGGACTCCCACCAGCAGAGCACTGAACGTTCGTCCAAGCCTGCCCAGACCTGCCCTGCCCACGATGCTTTTCCCCGTCACCTCACTTCTTTCCTGGCTGTCTTTCTTCCTACTGCAGTGGGCCCCCTCTGTGTGAGCAAGTTCCGTGCTGAGAATGCGTTAAGTCCACGGCGTTCCTGAGTCCAACACAGTTAGCCTAGATACCCAACGAACACGATTGTATGTAGCACTGTATTGTAATAGTTCGTAATGCTTTTCATACAAATAATACACAACAAACACAAAAAATGAAGAAAACACTTCTAATCGTACACCACAGTCCTTTGAAAAGCACACTGGTACCGTACAGCCAGCCGTTTCTCAGCAGCACCAGCTACATCACCAGTGCTTTCATGCGTGATTCTGGACAGCCTGGGCTTGGACTAAAGATCCTGGACCACTGCGTTCATACACTGCTGTGAAGCACACAAAAGCACAACCCCTTACAGAGGACACATACGTGTGGCAATATGCACTAGATGCGTGAGCTCGCTTATGTGATTGCACATGCGAACGCACGTTTGCATCTTCGAAAGTTTGCAGCTTGAATGTTGGCACATGGGGCCTTACTGAAACATACCCCTTGTGGGATCCCCTGTACTGGATTCTGTATGCTTTTCTTTCAGACTCTGTGTAGACACGTGTAGGTGCTCTTTGCCTCCCTGACTTAACTTCTCCGGGGAGAAGAATGTTTGAGTTCCTTCCCTAAGTTACACGTCGCCTGGCACCTGACACTGCATGCAGTACGTGACACATGCCTGCCGACTCAGCCGGCTTTTGGACAGGATCCAGTACTCTTGCCTGGAAAATCCCATGGATGGAGGAGCCTGGTAGGCTGCAGTCCATGGGGTCACTAAGAGTCGGACACGACTGAGCGACTTCACTTTCACTTTTCACTTTCATGCACTGGAGAAGGAAATGGCAACCCACTCCAGTGTTCTTGCCTGGAGAATCCCAGGGATGGGGGAACCTGGTGGGCTGTCATCTCTGGGGTCGTACAGAGTTGGACATGACTGAAGTGACTTAGCAGCAGCAGCAGCAGCAGCAGCAGCACAGCCCTATCCTGTAGCTATTGCTTTGTCGTTCAGTTGCTAATTCTTGTCCAGCTCGTTGCAGCCCCATGGACTGCAGGGCGTCAGCCTCCTCCGTCTCCCACTATCTCCCAGAGTTTCTCAGATTCATGTCCATCGAGTCCGTGAAGCTCTCTAACCATCCTCTGCACCTTTCTCCTCCCGCCTTCAATCTTTCCCAGCATCAGGGTCTTTTCCAATGAGTCAGTTCTTTGCATCAGGTGGCCAAAGGATTAGAGCTTCAGCTTCAGCATCAGTCCTTCCAACTCTTCTGCTTAGTTGGCATTTCTAGCAAGTGGAATAAGTTGTAGAAAAATAGCAGCGTGGATGAGAAGGGTGTTCTCTTGACAATTTCTTGAAAAACAAACCATACACTGTGCTTGGGAGCCCTTTTCTAAAGCCTTCAGAGAAATGCCTCATGTCCTTTATTATCCCCTCGAGGAGTCAGAGAGCTTGCTATTTTCAAGCTCTGTTATATGGAAAATCGAAGCTTAAGTCAAGTGGGCCTCTTGTTGTCCCTCAGTCCAGTCTCTGGGTTTTATTTCCTGAGCTGGAATTTGCAGGAGGAAGGGCGCGTTCTCAGACTGAGTGGAGTCAACAGGCTGTTTACCCGGGTACCTGATGCCCACCGAGCCTCCGTTTCTCCTCCCAGTTTCGAGAACTCGCCCACAGCTTTTGGGCAAACCGTGGCAGAAGCAGTTTCCCTCACCTTTACCGCTAATCGTCGGATCTCCTGGCCTTCTGCTCAAACGGCCTCCCCAGCCTCCTCTCACGGTGAACCACCTTCTGGTTTCCTGGAGTCTTGACATGACGGGGTTGCACCGAGAGGGCTGAGTTGGGCATGATAGTAACAGGCTTTGCTATTAATGCGTATGTGGAGTCTAGAAAAGTGGTAGAGAGGATCTTATGTGCAGAGCAGAAATAGGCACAGGCACAGAGAACAGGTGTGTGCACGCCAAGGGGATGGCACGGTCGGATTGGGAGACAGGGGCCAACACATACATATTACTGATGCCGCGCGTGAAACAGACGCCTGATGGGAACAGACCGCGTGGCCCGGGCTCGGCTTAATGCCCGCTGGCGACCGGAACGGGAAGGAAGTCCACAGGGAGGGGACATGTGAGTGTACGGCGGACTCACTTTGCTGAACAGCAGAAACGAACACAGCATTGTAAAGCAATTACTCTCCAATAAAATTTTTATAAATAAGATTAACACTGGAAAAAGGCATTGCTAAATCAGAAGGATGGTTATAATTTGGGAGTAATTTGATATAACCATAGTGCCATGAGTCATGAGTCATTTTATATCCATTTATACATGGGTATTCATTGGAAGGTCTGTGGCTAAAGCTTAAGCTCCAATACTTAGGCCACCTGATGTGAAGAATCAGTTCACTGGAAAAGACCCTGATGCTGGGAAAGATTGAAAGTGAAGGAGAAGGGTGCTACAGAGGATGAGATGGTTGGATCGGCTCACCAGCTCTGTGGACATGAATGTGAGCAAGCTCCAGGAATCAGACGAGGACAGAGGAGCCTGGTGAGCTTCAGTCCATGAGGTGGCAAAGAGTCAGACACGACTTAGTGACTGAGCAGCAACACTATATGGAGGAGGGCGCTTGGGGCCTGGGGGCCACCGTGGCAATTGCCTGTGAGGCCTGGGCCTGTGCGGAAAGGTGGGAACAGAGTAGGTAGGGGAGGAACAGGGCACTCTCTCAGGCCAGGCTTTGGGATCAACAGATTGACAAAGGCTTGTGATTTATGAGTTGGGAATAGCCACACTCAAGCTCTCAGATTGATGGATATTTTTCTCATTACATTTCAAACATAGAAAATGCTCCTTTCTGAATGAGAAATCTGGGGCCATTTTAGTCATTAGTCATTTGAAACTTTCTCTCCTGGTGTTACTGAGAAAAAAGTGACGTGAAGTAAAGCACGTTCTTTGCTCTGAATTGCTTATATAGAACAGAATGAAAGGCTTAAGTTCAGTAACTCTATTAGCCTGGTGCTTTTCTTCTTTTTCTATTTTCTATTTCTGTTTTAGTGGCTTTGTTGTATTCAAATCTTTTACTATGTGGGAACGGTGAGTAATTGAACACGTACTGTGCTGGGAACATATGCGTCTATATTAACTCTCCAATGGGTCCCTGTGGCACCTGTCATAAAACCTAACTCCCTTGTACAATTCAAGGGAGGCACTCAACTCACATTTGATTATTGAACCGAGTGGGCTGAAACAATGACACCTCCACTCCACACGCATGAAAGCATGTATTTGGGAAATTCTGGGAAAGGCTCTTGGTTTATCTTCAGCTATGCTGGTGTCAGACGGATAAACCTGCCAGGAGGCTTGGTTGCAACCTCTTTGGGGTTTCTGGACCCTGTTTCAATGTGTGCTTGTATGTGTGTGTGTGTGTGTGTGTGTGTGTGTGTAGTTCCCATACGTGCTGCAAGTGGTGTTCTGATCAGCTGTGTGTGAGGGTGTGTGTGTTCTGTTTCTGTCCACCTGTGATACCATGGGATTGTGTTCGGGCATGACAGGACAGATCCACAGAAAGTCTCAAGTGAGTCTCCCTCATCCTGGTACACAGCTTGTCTGAGACAAACTGCTTTCTGAGAAAGGGATTTGGATTCATTAAAATCTCAGAGAATATCCACAGATGAAAATACCTTTGAAATACACACAGATACACACGCAACATACCTCTCGCTTCTTAAATACACAACACAAAGCAAGCAGCTTAAGTATCAAACTTATGTTAGCCATTTTTGACAGAAATGCCTAAATTACAAAATGAGGTGAGACTTATTCTGCCTCCTTAAACAGATCACTTGAAATTAGTCTTAAACTTCGTGAGGGGAGGAATTGTGACTGTTTTGTTCATGTTACATCCTTAGGACCTACTCTGGATCTAGAGCAGAGTAGATGTTACATAAACATTTGTTGAATGAGTCAATGAATGCATCAAAAGTACAATTAAATATGACATAATGAACTTTAATTTTTTCTCCCTTTTTTTTTTATCAGAGTGTATTTGCTTTGGGATTTCCCTGGAGGCTCAGTGGTAAAGAATCTGCCTGCCTATGCAGGAGAAGCAGGTTTGACCCCTGGGTCTGGGCGGTCTCCTAAAGAAGGGAATGGCAACCCCCTCCAGTCTTCCTGCCTGGAGAGTCCCATGGACAGAGGAGCCTGGTGGGCTACAGTCCACGGGGTCGCACAGAGTCAGACACGACTGAGCGACTGAACATCAACAAGAGCACAGTTGCTTCACAATGGCGTGTGAGTTTCTGCTGTACAACAAAGCGACTCAGCTGTGTGTGCGCACACACCCACTCCCAACTCCCTCCCTGCCGTCCCGTCCCTCCAGGTCATCACAGAGCACCGGGCTGAGCTCCCTGAGCCGGACATAATGACTTGTAAAGAAGTTAGCGTGTTTTGGGGTGATTAATTTCAAGTCAGTGCAGACCTTCACGTGTTTGTGGTCCAATCTGCACCTTAATTTTATTAAAAAACCAAAACCAAAAAAACCAGCAGCTCATCACTTTGCTCTGGGCCTGTTGGAAGCACTTAGCCACAAGCCCACAGCTGCCACTCAGCAGGACCAGGTCAGGCTTCACCTCAGCCCCATCGGATTTGTGTGAGCTAGTGCACCTTGGACTATTTTCCTAAGTAAAAGGAAACCATTTGCTTGCTGACAAGGCACTAATGTAAATATACCTTCAGGTATGGATTTTCCATAAACCTGGTAACCAGCTCAGCCCATTTGGCTTTTAATTCTGAAATTTATTAGCTCTTCCTAGCCATTTGCAGATACAAGCTCATTCTTAATTGTTCATTCTTATTCTTACCCTAAACATAGTAAATCTTAATGGCTATGCTTCCAACATTAAGAGGCAATGTGGTAGCTATAGGAAAAAAAAGTATTCAAAACACATTAAATTAGGAGCAGGATAATAACATTTCCAAGCTGTTCATAGAAACTTATATTGGCTTTCAAAGAGTAATTGTGCTGATAGGTTTTTTTAGAGGGATCCTCCAGATGGGTGAATTCTTTCCACCTCAAGTTTTTGTCATAATATGCTTTCTCTTCATCTCTGAGTCACTCAGAACTGTGAAAATTCTATTTTCCACTTTAATTACAGGACTGGTTGAGAATGTGTTCTGTTGTTTGGCAGTATTACTAACGCACACTATTTGTTTATGGCTCTTTGAGAAAGCCATTTTAATAAGGTCAGATTTGCAATTTAAATGAACTTTAGTATTTCTTGCAAAGGCTGGGGCTGCTTATTTATGTGAGGGGTGAATGTGGTAGAAATTTATGGTTTAAAAATACGTTCTCCTATTTTCTTTTCCAAACGATGCATCTCAGGTGATAAACGCTTTCAGCTGTATTTATAATTTTTTTCCAGAAAAGGGCTGAAAATCCAAATCAGTGAAATAAATCATGACTCTAAATGGGCTTGTTATACTGTATTTTTCTGCTTTTCCCACTAAAACATCTACCCCAAACCCTTATTGTATTTATGAAAAAATACTAGTCACAATCGGATGGGGTGAACACTTTTATAAGCATTCTGTCACTTTTATAACACAAATAAGCAAAAACAAACAAAAGAATTAAAACTGTTCCCTGAACTTTAAGGTGTCATCTTTTATTGAATTGATGGAAAGACTGAGGTATACAAGGAAGGGAGCCCTTACATTTGCCTATTTAAAGAATCCGTAACTGATCATCAGATAAGTCACTTTATATTATATCCTTACAATTCAATTACCCCCAGGATGGTGAACTTTAGCAAAATTCATTTAATCCATTGAGGAATTGTTTCTCGTTTGGAATGACAACAGAGGAACACCACGGTCCTTTCCCTGGCTTGAATTCTGCTGCGCACTTCATGTTTCCAAGATACACTGTTGAAAACACAATGAAAGATTTGAAGATCTGAATGAAGCTTAAGTAATAGATGCTTGCAGGCACCCACACTGAAAATACCTGAATACATTGAAATAGGAGGATTCCCATTTCATTTTTGAAACCAAGGTAAGAATGAGAATGAGAGTTGTATGATACAAGTTTTCTGAAAGATACAAATTCATCTGCAGAAACAAAATTCTACCAGGACCTAAATCTCAGTGAAACGAGCCTCCCTCCCACTCTCCCTCCATTCCTTCTTTCCGACAAATCACTATATTGTCTCACCTATTTGAAAGGCTTGGTGTCCTTTGGAGTCAGGTAACTTCGGCTACAGCCTTGTCTCTCTCCTTCTCTGCAGAGCTGAGCTTCATGGGAGAGTGGCCTCAATTATCGGTACATTTCCTTACCTTCCACACACTCCTGAACCCACACCCTTCCCACGACCACTCCTGACGTTCTGCCAAGTTCAACAAGATCCCCACAATGGGAAATTCAATGGACGCACTCTCCTTAGGTTGCCTGACTTCCCTTGACAATCGTCCCTGCTTCACACCTGTTCTTTCCTCTTGTGAAATCTTGCTTTTACTCATGAATCTATGGAGATTCCTTTGCAGTCTCTTGTAAGAATGCTGGGACTGTGAGTGTTGGCGTTTGTCTGTGCCCTTCCTCCATGTGCTTTCTCAGGTAATCTCATCAGAAAAAAAGTAAAGAAAAAGAAAAAAGAAGAAGTAAAACTACCAGGAAATCTCATCTGAACTCACGAGTTTACTTACCACTTACATAACATATGAGAGTTAGTATCTGCAGTGTTCTGAGCTGGGGTTCAACAGTGGTTCTCACTGGTTTTGTGGTTGCTAAACTCAGTAAAGAATCTGCCTGCAGTACAGGAGACCCAGGTTCAATCTATGGGTTGGGAAGATGCCCTGGAGAAGGGAATGGCAACCCACCCCAGTACTCTTGCCTGGAGAATTTCATGGACAGAGGAGCTTGGTGGGCTACAGTCCATGGGGTTGCAAAGAGTCAGACATGACTGAATGACTAACACTTTTACTTGACTTTCACTTTTCACCTCCATGAAAGACCACCAAATCCATTTAACCAATCAGAAGTCTGAGCTGCAGATCCTTTCCCTCCCCAACCACATATCCAATCATTAAGTCATCAATTTCTGACTCCTTAAAATGCCTCTATGCACCCCTCTCTCTCCACACCTTCTTTGCCTGTCTTGGTCCTAGCTATTTATTCTCATTACATCACTCCTATTTCCAATCAGTGGAGAAGGAAATGGCAACCACTCCAGTATTCTTGCCTGGAGAACCCCACTGACAGAGGAGCCTGGCGGGCTACAGTCCATGAGGTTGCAAAGAGTTGGACATGGCTTAGCGACTAAACTACCACCACTTCCAATCAGACTTCCATTCTCAGAGTCATCCCCATGCTACAGATGAAGAATACTTTCTAAAATATGATATTTGGTTATATTACTTTCCAGTTTCATACCTCCCATGACTGTCCAAACTTTTGGCACAAATTCTTAATCCCTCAACTATCTCTTTGCCATTACTTTCTGTTTAAATACTATTGCCAAAGAGCATACAAAGAGTTTGGTTGTATGATGTTGAGTTTTTGGAATTTGTCAAGATGAGGAAAGATTGAAGGCAGGAGGAGAAGGGGATGACAGAGGATGAGATGGTTGGATGGCATTGCTGACTCAATGGACATGAGTTTGAGCAAGCTCCAGGAGTTAATGATGGGCAGGGAGGCCTGGCGTGCTGCAATCCATGGGGTCACAAAGAGTCGGACATGACTGAGCGACTAAACTGAACTGAACTTTTGTGGCCTTGTACACAGTGATTTTTAAAAATTATTAGATCAATGTATTCTTTAAAAGAATCATTTTCTCTAATTGTTTTTATTTGTGAAGATTAGAAATCAATTTGATCTTTCAACCTGGGAACTTAAATTTTTCTTTAATTCTTGGAAATTCAAATGTTGCTATTTTCCTATATTTTCTTCTTCTGTAAATTCTATTGGACATATGTTACTAATGTCTCATTCTTTTCACTATCATTTGAATGTCTTATTGATATTATTCATCTCTATATGCCTGTGCACATTCTGGATGTTTCTGTAGTTATGTTTTCTGTTCTATTAATCTGTTATTTAATTTGTCCATTGCATCTCTTATTTCAGTTCCTGTGTTTTTCATTTTTTCAGTCTTATTTAGTTCTTTTTAAAATTCATTTTAAAAATCCTAGTATCCTATCTTACCATCAGTGTTTCTCTGCTTTCTCTGGTTCCCTTTAACTATTTTTAAAAAGAATACCAAATTTTAGTATTTAGATATTGTAGGTGTTTCTAGTTCTTGGAATGCTAATTCTACTGTTGGTCACAACTGCTGATTCTCCTTAGGATAGTATGTGTCTCCCTGTGATTTAAAAATTTTGATTGTGAATTTATTTCAGGAGGACTGTGGGAGTCTTAAGTGTTTGAGTTGTGGGCATATCTTCTGTAGAACAGGTTTGGAGGTTTTTGTATGTAACTCAGGAGATCCACTGTTCTGTGGCCAGTTTTGATGTTAATTTTCCAGCTGATATTCTTGCATCATGTATCTAAAGGGGATTTGGATTCCATACCTGGTATCACACCAGGCTTTACTGGAGCCCTGGCTGCAACAGGGGTGAATGTGAACAAACAGCAGGTTCCCTTGCTGCCGGGGACCAGCCCCGGCTGATCCAGGGTACTCGAAGGAGAGACGGCGTCGGCGAGGGTCAGGATACGATAGCTTCTATTAGATATTAATTAGAGATATAAAGAGTAATAGAATAAGGATAGCTCAGTAGGAAAATTCAGTGGAGAAAAGAGGCTGAGTAGCTTGGTTTACGCGGGGGACCAATAAAACTTCAAGACAAGAAGCTTGCACCACTTACGTAGGCCGCAGGCGTCCTTCCGTTCTCCCGAAGGAGAGGAGACACTGAGGCCTCCCCGGTCGGATCTTAGAAGCCCAGGCAAAATTAGTAAGCTTGGTGGGTTCTGCGCTCCAGATGGAGACTCAGCCAGAGGGAGAGAGAGACATGGGGAGACCAGTATTTCGAGAAACTGATCCCAATTCTTTATTTTCCATGGTCTACTTTTAAACACTGAGATGTTATGCAAAAGTCACGCGGGGTCAGCAGTCCTGACTTTTATCAAAGTCAGGTGCTTCATACAAATGTATACAGAGGTCTTAGGGGTGTTACATCATCTTCTGGCCAGGGGGGCCTGCTGACAATTTACGACCCTCTCCTTGTGACAGCGGACAGTCAATCAGGACACTTATTTCTCCAGGGCTGATTATTCTCAAAACAGACGCCACCCAAATAGTTACATTCCTACAGGGTGAGGGTGTAGTGGGTTTTAGTTAAGGAAAGAATTTACTTAGCCTAAGGTCTAACGTGATTAATATCAAAGGTTAATACTTATTCCTTCTATATATTCATTAATGTGTGTAAGGGCAGGGGATATGGAGACTTAGCAACAAACATTGGCTCAACAAATGAAAAACCCTTCACCAACACAATTTCTAATCAGCCCATTATACTTATACTAATAGTTTTCTAACTTTTCTAAGGAATCTGTTTTTAGAAGGTTTAAAGCATCTCGTGCCTCTCACGGTTGGGAGGCTGTGAGCAATCACATGTGGCTGGACGAGCCTGTCAGGCAGGCTAGAGAACCTTCAGAGGAGTTTGTAGGTTAAAACACTCTTGTCACACCCAAGAGTTTTTATTGATTGGAGCTCTAGGTTAACTCCTTCTCTGAAAGAGGTGGTGGGGGACAGCCCCCTGTAAAGTCAGAAATGTAGGTGAGAGCACAAAGTAGTAAAGTAGGCAGGCTCTGGTTATGGGGGTAGATGCTCGAGGAGTTCCAGAGGGACTCCTGAGGCTCAATCCCGCCTTTGCGTATGTCGAGCCTCCTTCCTCATGACCTTTGTCACGGGCGGAGTACCTCACTCTGGCCCCCAATACCTTGCTTGCTTGCTCCCCGTGGGGTGGTAAGCTTGCTCCTCGTATGGGGTGAGGGTGGGCGTGTGTCCACAGGTCAGGCAGGAGGGATGACTCAGGTGGCTTGCCCACCCCTTTGGTGGTGTTGAGTGCAGGGTGTATACTTGGTAACCCGCTTTTGTTCCCAACAACCTGTTTTCGCTCCTGGCTCTTCAGAAGTGGCAGCTAAGTTTTTTGGTCTCTGTGTCTTTTGTCCAGAATTTGCCCAACTGCGAATAAGCGCAGCAGTTTTTAGCCCCACACAGTTCCCTTGTATCCTGCTGTTTGAGGAGTGTGTGACCAGGTTCAGGCCTTCCGGCCAAGGGTCTCAGGTGCCAGCCTGTCTCAAAAGTGTCTTGGGACATAGAAACCTTTGCTACGTAGCTGACGCGTGAATACATGGAGGAAAATGAGGTGGTTTAATCTCTTGGTGGGGTTTGGGGTCGAAGCAGCTCATGTGTGAGGTGCGCCAGCTGGTCTGAGAGAGGGTCCAATAACTCCCGCTCCGTGAAGTGGCCACACATGTCCTGCAAGGACAGCCACCGTGAGGGCACAGACTTGTGCCTGGGAAAGAGGCAGCCTTGAGGTTGTGCTTTAAAGTGAAAGCCACATGCTTTAGGTACCAGAATGAGGGAGGCTCATGTCTGTGTATCTGCCCTGGTAGAAGGTCAGCTGCCATGAACCTAATCGCACTCTATCAGTGATAGACAGAGGTAGAGGAACCACACACACACATGTGCACACTCACACATACAGTCGTGGGGCCGTATATTTAATTTTTGAAAGACACACTTGACTCATCTCACCGTCTCCCGGTGCTGGCTGAGGCCCCGTGGCTCTAAATCATGTATGAGAGGGAGGCCAGCCTTACTCAGAAAATCACTTAGCGCAGCTTTTACCAAGTGCCTGCAGAGCCTGGTCTCAGCAGTAAACACCGTACAAATTGGAAACTTTGTCTCTTGTATCTACCAGGGTGAGTCAGCAGCAAAATGGTCATGTAACACTCGGGAGATACAGCCTGGATCATTTAACTGAAAATTATTGAAGCCCTACCTGAGCCTGCTTGAATTTTGATGTAATTCATTGTAAACTCACAGGAGTATTTGACCAATGGTCCCCTTTTCCTTTCTTTTGTAAGCTTTCCCGACTCGTATTTTCTTCTTTTTTATTTTGAGAGAAAAGGGACATTTGGATAGAAATTGTTAATGTTCATTCTTAGCTCTTGTTGTCTGTCAATTACCTTTGTCAATGAACGTGAAGGTGGGAGTCACATTTAGGAACAAATGAGAAAGAAGTACAATGAAGATGATGTTCTTGGTGCCAAAACTCACTCGGATTCAGCTTTATGATACATTCTGATTTGTAAAGATTTATACTCCTAATTGTTTACTTTTGAATTTATGTCTCCAAAGCCCTCAGCATCTGGGGAGTACTGGTTGGCAGTGGGGTATATTTCAAAGTCTACTAAGAGTTAGTTGCTCAGTCATGTCTGACTCTGTGTCCATGGACTGTAGCCCACCAGGCTCCTCTGTCCATGGACTTCTCCAGGCAAAAGTACTGGAGTGGGTTGCCATTTCCTTCTCCAGGGGATCTTCCCAACCCAGGGATCAAACCCTGGTCTTCTGCATTGCAGGCAGATCCTTTACCATCTGAGCTACCAAGGGTGTATTTCATGCTGCAGATTATTTGCACCCAGGGCTAAGTGAATGAATACATTCCAGAATGGAGACACAGGTGGACCTCAAGGAGCCCCTGGAGCCGTGATGTTTTTCTCCATGAGCAATAACACGTGCTCATCGCCTTAGCTGGTGACACCTAACACCAGCCTAACGGGGTGATAGCTCAGTCCTAGTGGAGACACCTAGCTACTTCATAAAACTGCCAGATGAGGAAAAAAGGAATTGCTTTTTAAACCACTTGATATATTTGCAGAGATCACAGGAGTTCAGGCCAGCAACAAATGTGTTTGCCTATCTTTTCAAAAGAGGAATGATCCCTGAGATTACCTCTAGGAAGTTTAAATGTATGGAGAAAAATGGTCCAGAACATCCAAGAAGTAATGGAATCATGAGTGAATAAGCAGCTTGGTGTCGCCACAAATAAATCATCCAGGACTCATCTGAAAGCTGTTTAAAATTCACAGTGGAGGGGAAAAAAGTTACCACAATTCATCTTGATTTTGGTAATGTATTTGATACCACGTCACAAAATTTTACTTATGAAATTAATTGACACTGGCTTGGATGTGAATGCTGTCATCGGGATTGATAATTTTCAGGAGGTCTGTAAACAAGGCGTGGTGATGAATAGTGTGACATCCAGCCAGAGGTAGTTGATTAGTAGGGGTGCCAAAGAGACTGGTGTTAAGCCTGATCATATGCAACAAGGTTATTAGTGGTTTCCAGGAGCAAGTAAAGAGAATGGTAATGAAATTTGCAAATTATCCAAACTGAGGTGGCACTGGAATAAATCCAGTAAGAATGATGGATAGAATTTATTCCGAGAGATATAGACAGGTTCAATATATGGGTAATAAACAGCAAAATGAGATTCATTTTCAAAAAATGCAAACTAGGATAGATTGGGGTGGGGGGAAATAAAAGAAAAAAATGATTCCTAGAAGGCCACTATGAACTTAATTTGCAAGATGCTTCAGAGTTCTTTGTAGTTGGGCACCAACCTCCGTCCCTCCCTCTCTGGAGTCATAGAGTCTTCCTCTCCTATTTGCTGTCTGCCCTCAACAGCACTCCCAGACCCATCCCCAGGAATCTCCTTGAGTGGTCTATGGTCTTTTACGCCTCCATGATTTTGCAAACACTGTCCCCTTTGACCAAATGCCTTTTCCTTTTATGTGTATTTGTAAAAGTGGATGCATTCGTCAACATTCCACTCACTGTTCATCTTTTTTGTCATAGGGTTTTCTCCTCCCCAGAGAGCCACTTTCTCCTCTGAATGACCGTCCTGTTACCTACCAGGGTTCTTGGCCTTCCCCAATCAATAGAGATTGACTAGAGGAGAGACAAGAAATTCAGCCACGGCTTTACTGGGGCTCCTGTTGCAGTGGTGGGCGGGGGTGGGGGGCAGTGAGAGCAAACAGCGTATTTTCTTGCTCTCTCCCTGAGGGGTGTAAGCTTGTTCCTTGTATAAATAAGGGTAGGGGTGTGTGCAGTCGGAGGGGTGGGTTGGGTGTCTTGCCCATTTCTTAAGTGGTGTTGTGTGCAGTGGGCATCACATTGGGGAATATAGTTTCATCATATGAATTTGCAGGGGACACAGCCATTCGGTCCATAGCAGGTTTTTTGCAATGATTCAATAACATACTCTTTATAAAAATGGGCTTGGCCAGTTTCCTGTCAATTACTGTCTTTCTTAATAGTAGCATTGGCTTAAATCTTTTTAGTGTAGTGTTAGTTTCTCAGTGGTGTCTGACTCTTCACGATCCTGTGGACTGTAGCCCACCAGGCTTCTCTGTTCATGGGGTTCTCCAGGCAAGAATACTGGTTGCCATTCTCTTCTCCAGGGAATCTTCCAAACCCAGGGATCAAACCTGGGTATCCTGCATTGCAGGCAGATTTTTTTTTTTTTTTTAACTGCTTGAGCTACAGGGAAGCTAAAAAATCCATAAACTCTTTGAGGGCATAAAATTATGACCGAATTCATTCATCTCCTCCTAGTGCCTTGCAGAGTGTCTGGTGACTGGTGGGACTTTTAGACAACCAGTGGGCAACACATTACTGTGAGCTCTTTTGAAGCTCTCAGAGTCATTTCTTTTACTATTTGTACTTTGGGTTCAGTCGGGAAATGGAGGATCTGGTTAATTTAAGTGATTTCCTGGTTCCCTTCACAGGTGTTTCAAAGGAAAGCGTGGGACATTTTCATCTCCGAGTTGTGTGCTATTGCAAACATCCAGCGGAGACTTTCTGGTGTCTTTCTGGTGAGATCATGTCTGAAAGAGTATGGTGAAGCGTGGGCCAAATGTAGCCAGATGGGTGGAGTGGGGAACAAAAACCATGCGAATGGCCAAAGGGAGGGCCGGTCTGGTTTATTTAAGAGAGGCTCTGGGGGTGGGGTGGGAAGGGAAAGGCATTGAGGGGGAAGACAGACCGGCAATTATCTAATACGTGGGAACCCCAAGGAGGGAACAGGATCTTGGCACATCTTATGGCTTGGAATTAACACTTCGGACAACAAAGAAGAGAGAAACATGACTCCAGGGTTCTGACCGATGCCAGTAGAATCCCTCTGGCTCTGGAATAGTCATTTTGGTTGAAGTGCAATGTTTTTATACACACAAACTTGCTGAAAATAGATGAAGCCCCAGGAAGGATGTAGCCAATCGGTTTTTGAGATAATAGTCTGTGTTGCCTGCCATGCAGACATGCTAGAAACCACCCCAGCCTGCCCATATTTGTTCCCTGGCCCCAGTCTCTGCCCCTACACATTTGCTGGAAATCTAGTATCAGTCAATATATTGCTGTTGTTCAGTCGCTCAGTCGTGTCCGACTCTTTGTGACCCCGTGGACTGCAGCACTCACACATTCCCTGTCCTTCACTATCTCCTGAAGTTTGCTCAAACTCACGAGTTGATGATGCCATCCAACCGTCTCATCCTCTGTCACCCCCTTTCTCCTCTTGCTCTCAATCTTTCCCAGCATCAGGGTCTTATCCAATGAGCCGGCTGTTCATAATAGGTGGTCAAAGTATTGGCGCTCCAGCATCAGTCCTTCTGATGAATATTCAGAGTTGATTTCCTTTAGGATTGACTGGTTTAATCTCTTTGCTGTCCACGGAATTCTCAAGAGTCTCCTCCAGCACCACAATTCACTTTGTGTGATAAACAGCAATCTGCAGGTCAATTGCAGTTTGCTTGATGTAGGCTGAATTTGGCTGAGCCAGGCTGGACTCCAGCCAAGTGCAAGTCTACTCATGTGGAATCTTGGGGCATGCTCTTTTCAGGGGCGATCACAGGGTTACAGGAAATCAAGCCAAGTCGCACATGCATTTGAGCTCTGCTACCATTATATCTGCTAATACTCCACAGACGAAAGCAAATCACATGGTTAAGTGTAACATCAGAGATGCAGAGTAGTGTCCTCAGCCTCCGCTATTGAAGGATGCCTGTTAAGTTACACGACAAAGACCACAGGTGTGTAATTCTATAACAGGAGGAAAGGAAGAATCGGGAAATACTCCAGCATTTGTTATTACCATTCCACTGCTTATCTATTGCTCAGTTGGCTCAGATACAGTTTTCTTTACCCAATTTGTATCCTTAGCCAACTACTTCCACCGCTTCCACTCTAACCTCTAGATGTGACTGCTTTTCTGAGTCTTTCTACAGTGGCTCCAGCTACTGTACCCCTGGTCTGTGCTCACGGCCTGTCTGTGCCACCAGGGGAGACACCTGGAATTCGAGGGGCCCTCTGCTACTGCTCATACCACCTCTATCAGGGAGCATTCGGGGCTTCAGATGGTAGGGCTGTCACTAACTCTGAACCTCTACTCTGGTTGCCACTGAAGGAGGAGGGGGCATACTTAAATCAGCCTTCTCTGGACTGTTTTTTCATCACAACATGGTATTGCTTAAGATACCTATCCTTCCCTGGAGTCGGCTCAGTCAGCACTGGACATAGATTGGAGGGGAAGAATCAGTATTTCAGATGAATGGAATGTTATTCAAAAATAGAAATTTTAGGAGGTTTTCTAAGGTTTTAACTTTATAGTAAGTTCAAATATTCAGCTTCTACTAGTTGGGAGGCCAAAGCCCAAGGACTGGCACTCAGTGTGTTGGAAGGAACATCTCTCTGCTTTGGCCTAGGGCCCAGGTAGGTCATGGGGCTTACCTGACAGCCCCTCTAAACTCCTTATGCTCCACCTCCCCCCACTTCACCCACTGCAGTCCTGTTCCACATTCTCTCTGTCCCTTGAGCCACTGAGCTTTCATTCCTCAGGGCCTTTGCACATGCTCTCACTTGTGCCTTGACTATCCTTCTGTAACTTGGCTTGGTTAGTTCCTTTCCAATCTGTTTTCCTCCACATATGGGTCCCCTTCTTAGAGAAGCATTTCTTGATTGCTTATGTTGGCTATTTCTGATTGCCCCTTAGATGTACTTTCTCCCTTTCTCTACCCAGCCCTGTGTTCTGAGATGCACTGACAGGCTTCCAAGCCCCCTGGTTTACTACTGGGATCAGACGATCAGAGGCTGGAGAGAGGTTGGGGATTTACCCCTTGAGCTCCTTCTGGGATGAGTCACATGGTTGGGCTGTGTCCATCAGCTGAGACCTTCTGCCAAAGAGATGCTTCCTGTGACCGTGGACAGCTTCCTCTGTGCCCTTTAGGGTTGATGAAGATAAGCTGACAGCTTTCCTTTTCCTTCCCCACCCAGGAGCTTCTCCGTTCTGTGATAGCTTCTCTCCTTTCCCCTCAGACTTTTTTACTCTGTAGTCTTTTCCTAAACTTTCCTCAATTACTCTCCTTGAGTTTCTTCTTGAGTTTCTCATCTGCCAGGACTCTGACTGAAATAGTGCTCTATCTAAATAGATCTCCCTCCCCCATTAGTTTCCTTTACTTAATGTTATTTTATCTTCATATATTACAGTTATATGTAATTTTGAAGTTTGCTTACTGTTTCATGCACATATCCTCTCCTGATGGTGAGTTCCATGAATATAGGGATAATTCTTATTTAATAAGACGTAGTCACTCCCTGGCACTTTGCATTTGGCTTGAAAACTTATTTGTTCAGTGAGTGAACAAACAAATGAATGGATAACACCTTTCCAGTGAGGTTGCCAGAGGAGAAGCAACCTCCTCTGTTGAGCGATTGCTGTTTGCCAGATACTATGTTAAGTGCTATCTGTGCATTGCTTCATCTGCACAACCCATAGGTAGATGTGGTGAATGTCACTGTCACATACAAGAGGATACTAGAAGTCTGGGAGGTTATGTGACTTTTCAAAGGATACAGAACGAGTAGGCCGTGGCCCCAGGATTCAAAGCTGGCTCTGTCTGACTCCAGGCGCTGTGATTTTTATCATGCGCTACAGTGGTTGGGCCCTGGAAGGTAATACAGGTCCCAGGAACCACTCACAAGCTTCATTTTGGCTGATAGAATCGTCCATCATGTTTTCCTCTCATCCATGAAGAACCCAGCCTGGCGCAAGGCCGTAGCAGGGGCGTTCTCTTTGCTGCGTAGTGGGTTCTTTGTGTGTACCAAGGGAATTTAATGATTTGCTCTTATGTATGTATAAGATGTGAAGAGAGGTTAATTCCATACCAAACGGAACACCTGTCAAAAAATTAGTGCCTTAGTTTTATAAATCCCCAGCCTGCCTTTGATTATTGCTGTAACTCACGCAGACAGAAAATAATCTCTAAATTATACAGAGCTTCATGATTAAAATATTTTGCCCCTTTTTAATAGCTGGAGAAGAAAGAAGATGTAGCTTTGGAGGCTCGGTGTCAAATTAAGCAATAACAGAGCTATAGAAGAACATAATAAATATGCATAAAGAGACTAAAAAAAGCATTCCTAATAGGTCCATACTGCAGGAATTTGCTATGTGTGAAATTGAAAGACTTCCCAGGGAAAATTCTTGGCCCATTTGCTTTTAAATTCACTTTTTATGCTCTTTTGTTAAAAAAAAAATGTTTTAAGCTCCATTATTCCCTTGCAGAGGAATTGGATCAAAGGAACATTCTCTGAGCTCTGGAGTTTCCCAAATGCCAGCTTAGAGAAAAACTTTGCCGAGGGCAGGTAGCTTCTGAGCCTGCTGCCAGCCAACAATTAGGGTAGGAAATATCCTTGTCATGTTTTTGTTCTCCAAAGACCACAGCAATAACCCCGGGAATAATCAATCAATGAAAAGGGCCCAGAAATATTTACTAAGACCATCTGGGCAAGAGTTAGCTGGTGAGAGAATTGAAAGACAGTCAACATGCCTGAGGGAGCTTATCTGGGCCACTGGACATCTGCTTTAGCGGGTGGTACTGCAGACGGGTTTGAAGAGTGAGATGTAGGATGGTCCAAGACTGGGAGTTGAGTTCCCATGGGAGCGCCTTTTGGGTGGAGGAGGGGCTTACGTGGCCTTGTAAGCTGACGTCACTTCCGGAAGTCTGGACTTGGGTCTGCAATGAAGAAAGCTTCTTGCTGAAGTGAAGGCAGCACAGAGACTCTGAGGAGAGTGTTCTCAGAACAGATCTAAATTCCAGTGCCACGCTTGCTGCTTACAAGTTATGTGTCCTTCGCTTTTCCTTCAACTCTCAGTTTTCCTTTTTCCAAAAGATTAAGAGGAGGAAATGGCTGGAAGAAACAGTGGAGAATGAGAAGTCTTTCATTTTTCAGAATATTCTATCTGTTCTACAAAAGCCTGCAGATTTGCATATGGTTCAACTTCCTTGCCCAAGATTTATAGCCATAGTGAGATTATGCCCTTGGAGAGGCATATCTTCCAGACCTTTCCTGTGTATTATGCAGGTATTTGTTAACTTTGTACCATTTATACATTTAGGAGGTGTTGTGGATTTATTTAATGCTTTCTCCATCGTGATTCAAATATAAAAGTTTTGGGAACGTGCCTTAGACTATGTAAATATCTACAAAATTGTTGTATGGGTTTTGTTGGTATCTGAGAATTTGGGGTACGTGATAGACAACAACAAAGTTGACTGTCAGATAAATATGTCTTCATTTTGTTTGAGATCTTTTATGAGCAGGTAGATTTTTTAGCTGTTGGGAGTCAGATCACATTTATATAGCAACAAAGAAAACAAATGAGCTAATACAGCCCCTATATTTTTCATCTTACATAACTGAGCTGAACTCTTATAGCTAATGTGTTACTGAAGTTTGCCCATTTTCTTTTTATCTAGAGGCAAAGGAATGAGAAAATAATGATGAATTGAGCAACTGCTGCATGCTCTGTGCTGGGGGGTTTACAATGATTTCTCACTTCATTCTTGGAGTGCCAGTCAAGGCAGGTATCACTTGTATCATTATAAAATGGTGTAATAACAATGCCTAAGTCTCCAAGATACCATTAGGATATAATAAGATAGTGTGTACATAGTATTTAGCTGAATGTCTTCCTCATAGCTATAATCATTATCATTATCATTTTTATTTACCCCACCAGTGTTATCCAGTCAGTAGGAGCTGTGATTGAAGGCCTCTTATAAAAAGGCCAGAACTGATTCATATTTGGAAATAAAACAAGGAAGTTAGTTTTCCTATTGATTATCCCCCATGTGTAAGAAATAAGCTTATGTTCAAAGGTTCCTTAAAAATTCAACTGGATCTGGATTCATCCAAATGTAGTTGGCCCATAGTGTTGTGTTAGGCACCTAGTCGCCTCTTTGCAACCCCATGGACTGTAGCCACCAAGCTTCTCTGTCCATGGAATGCTCGAGGCAAGGCTACTGGGTGGGTAGCTGTTCCTTTCTTCAGGAGATCTTCCCAACCCAGGGACTGAACCTGGGCCTCTTGCACTGCAGGTGGGTTCTTTACCATCTGAGTCACCAGGGAAGCCCCAGCTGGCATATATCTAGTGTCCAAATCTTTCTTCTAATATTATTCTTCAATAAAAGGATTCAGGGCTTTTTTGGAGGAATGGCTGATTCTAGGTCTGGGGAGGAAACACACAGGGTGAGCCTGGACCTTTTTGTAGTACTTGAAAATAAGGAATTGCTCATAAAACAAACAAACAAACAACAAATGCCATAATAAGGGGTGTATGTTAAAGAGACATAAAGAGTTCTTGACGGCCAGAACTGGAGCAATGTGAATAAGGTAATAAAATAGTATTGCTTTCTAACTCAAAGTATACAATAAATACCCATGAGTCCATACTGACATAACTAAATTATTAAATAATCGAATAACTGGGAGGAAGAGACAACTCATACAGAAGAATTAAAAAGAATTTATGTAGGTTCTGTTTTCAAGATCATGGGTGTGACTCTCCATTCTTAAGAGGGGGCTGTGCAGAGTGACTGTCTTCCAAAGAGCATGGCAAGAAAGTAGGGGGAGAGAGTCATTTTATAGTGAGAAACTGCCTTTAAAAATTAACTTTTATTGGTGTATAGTTGAATTACAATGTTGTCTTAGTTTCTGCAGTACAACAAGGTGAATCAGTTATATGTATACATATGTCCACTCCTTTTTAGATTCTTTTTTCATATAGGACATTACAGAGCATTGAGTTGAGTTCCCTGTGCTATTCTGTAGATTCTTTTGAGTTATTTCATACATTTCATTTCCTCTGGCTTCCCTTGTAACTCAGTCAGTAAAGAATCTGCCTCTATGCAGGAGACCTGGCTTCGATCCCTGGGTCAGGAAGATCCTCTGGAGAAGGAAATGGAAACCCACTCCAGCAGTCTTGCCTGGAGAATCCCATGGACAGAGGAGCCTGGCAGGCTACAGTCCATGGGGTCACGAGAATTGGACACGGCTTAGCAACTAAATCACCACCGCCATTTTATATATAATAGGGTGTACATGTCAGTCCCAACCCTTCAGTTTATCCCTCCCCTCCCCCTTTCCCCCTCGGTAACCATAAGTTTGTGTCTACATCTGTGACTCTCTCTCTGTTTTGTAAATAAGTTCATTTGTACCATTGTTTAGATTCCACGTATGAGCAACATCGTATGATTTTTGTCTTTCTCTGTCTGACTTACTTTAGGGAAGAAACTTGACAAAGGCTATCTCAGCCAAGTAATCAATGTCCAGGGGTGAGTCAGGCCAGTAGCAAGGACGCAAGAAAACGGTTACTTTGCCTCTTTGGTCTTCTTCCTAAAAACCCATAACTCCCATGTAATCGTGAAAAAAAAAAAGCATCAGACAAACTCCAGTTGAAATACGTTTTATGAAATACTGATTAGCACTCCTCAGCCTCAACTGTCAAGGTTGTCAGAAACAAGGAGACTCGGAGAAGCCAGCACAGTCACGAGGAGCCGAACTGTGATCGAATGTATTGTGGTATCCCAGACTGTATCCTGGCACAGAAAAAAATATAGCAGGAAGACACTAAGGAAATCTGAACTAGGAATAGGTTTACTTAATAATAATTTATGTTGTTTCATTACTTATAACTAATTGTGTGATGCCAATAATCGGGGAAGTTGGGTGTGGGAACTCTGTATCATGGTTGCAGTTTTCTGTAAATCTAAAACTGTTTAAAGACATTAGTTAGTTTTACATAGACTTGCTGCAATTCATGTGCCCACATGTGGTCCTGGACTAAATAATCAGAAGACATTGTGGGTGTTTTGGAAACATACTTTGAGGCTGGAGAAGCTATAGATATATGGGGCCAAGGAAGCAGGCAGCAATTTCTCTTATTTTTACGTTATGGTTGCTAAATGGTGCATCTTATATACTTAATGCTGGTACCATGTCAACGAAGAGCTAATTATTTCTGCCGCATGGTTGATGGGAGCTATGCTGAGAAGGACAAGGGACTCGGGAGTCCTGCTGGAATCTCCTGTCCTCATAGCTACCAAGATCACGGCTGGGAAAGTGATTTGTAAACTGCAGCACCCTCAATACAAGTCATTGCCCTTCTGCCGTCAGGATGGAAGTTTTAAGAATTCCAACCAAAGGAGAGCTGGGGGGTGGTTACGGTGGATCTTGGCTCCCTGAATGAAGCCCCGGAACTTTGCTTTATGAACAAGTGGGGCTCATGGGTGAACTTTTAGAGCAGGAAGGGGTCACGGTCAGACAGAGCTTCAGACCTACAAGTCAGGGAATGAGAAGGTCATGAGAGGGTAGCAGGAGGCCCAAGGAGATGGAGCCATTTGTGATGAGAGAGAGACAGCATGCATGTATGAGAACTCACTGAAGAGAAGTTGTGGAGGAATGCATGGGGTGACAGGTAGGAGGAGAGGGGACTCTATGAGGAGAGGAAATGAAAGCAGACGCCACTTTAGAACAGCAGCAGTTCAGAGGGAAGGAGTGCTGTGGGAGAAGATGCGCTCAGTCACGGGTGTGGTGGGGTGTGCAGCGTAGGCGATCTCTTCCAGGGAAGCGCCCTTGGTGGAGGGTCTGGGGAGCCGCACTGGACTCGGGGTTAGGGGAGATGGCTCGGAACGGTGCAGAGAGAAGCATCTCAGGCAGTGTGGACGGGGAGCGCTCTGGAGGAGGCAGAGAGGCCAGTGGCGAGGCAGAGCCTCGGGAGGACGCGCACCCTGCGAAGGCGGGGAGGAGGAGCTCGGGAACCCCCGCCAGAGGCTGCACGGGGCTAAAGTCTGTCTCGGCAGTCTGGCCAAGACCAACCCAGCCCGTGAACGGCTGGAAAGGGCAGCCATCTAAGCAGATTCCCCAAATTATCCTTTTGTTTGAGGCGCCATTACAAGGTCACATCAATAGGACCACCCAAATTTTATCATCCAAATCAAGGCACATTTTGGGAGTGAAATGAAGTCCTCGTAATAATTACAAAGGGAAATGATGAGTCAGCCAGGCCTCTTCCGGGCAAACCTAAGGCAGGGTCAACCTACGCACCAAGATGTTCATAAACCAGGAGAAAGTTTTGCCCAAACCACCCTATTTCTTTTGAGATCCTTTGGGTGAGCTTAGGGACTCCTCAGGGCTTCCCTTGTGGCTCAGCTGGTAAGGAATCTGCCTGCAATGCAGGAAACCTGGGTTCTATCCCTGGATTGTGAAGATCCCCTGGAGAAGGGAAAGGCCACCCACTCCAGTATTCTGGTCTGGAGAATTCCACGGACTGTATAGTCCATGGAGTTCAAACAGTCGGACACGACTGAGCGTCTTTCACTCACTCACTGTGGACTCCTCAACCACTCTTTCTCTGTCTCTCAAAGAGTTCTGTATATAGTGATCCCTGCCTGTATTTGGCTGACAGTTATTTTAAATGATCTTGCCTTTCCCCAGGTATTTCTGTATGGGATAGAGTTATGGTGCTGAATATGAGAACAAAATGGACATTTCTAACAACCGATCATTGTCTTATTTCCTCAAGAGGTTTCAAAGGCATGTTGAGGATGAAATGGTAAGTAGTTTGATGTGTGGGGAGGAAAGAAGTTCAGGATGCTTCGCGCATGGAAGATAATGAATCCAGGAGTGGATGCCTGGTCTTTCTTTTCCCATGTTGCTAAACTTTCTGGCATTTTCAGTTTGTAAACCACTGGTGTAATAGTTTTCTGATAATTCACAAAGTTCTTAGCCAAGGCTTTTTTTAATCCAGCCTCTCATATTATACCCAGTTAGCCACATTTCATGAGCTGCGATTGATAATTTGCTGTTACCCAAATACATACTGAAGGAAGCTGATTGTCAAAAATAAGTGGACAAGAGTGCTGACCAACCACAGGGACAAGTGGAATGGAGAATTGCTTTGCTGATTCTCAGTGAGGCAGACACCACGCTGCTGATGAGGATTTTAATATGAAATCTCCACTTATTCCTCACAAGAGACAACTAGATTCAAGGGAAAAGAGGGAAAGGTGTCTTAAAGAGTGACGTTCCCCTTGCATGAGGGCTCTCTGCTCACAGGTTTGTGACCTCTGATGCATCCTGATGGGATCAGAATCAAAAATTTAAGTTTTTGGTGGACTGGACAATTTCTCTTGGAACTTTATGTAATTTGGTGGCTTAATTTACAGGTTGTGGTGGTATCAGGTGACTTTACACTCTAAGCAACTATCTAATGTACGGTTGAGCTTTGACCAATATGAGTTTCAATAGCATGGATCACTTCAGTTGAGCCTTGAACAATATGAGTTTGAATACCATGGATCCACTTGTACATGGATTTTTTTTTTTCAGTAAATACTACAGTACTACCTAATCTGTGGTTGGTTGCATCTGTGGATACACACCCATAGATATGGAGGGCTAGCTACAGTTATACATGGATTTTCGATTGCTTAGAGGGTGGGTGCCTCAACCCCTGTGTTGACAAGCATCAACTGTACTTATAAACAACTTGAATGGAACTTGGTTGCAATAATTTGGGACATTCGGTGGCTAGATTAAGTTACATATTTCATTTTATAAGATGGCATGATGGTTTTATATGTCAATTTAACTAGAGCATGGGTGTTCAGATACTTGGTCAAACATTATTTTAGGTGTGTCTTTAAGGGTGTTTCTGAATGAGATTAACATTTAAATGGGTAGACTGAGTAAAGCCCATTGTTCTCCCAAAGGGATGATCTCATCCATTGACGGGAAAACCTGAAGACCAGAGTGTGATCTTGTCCAAGCAAGAGAAATCCTGCCTAGCTTCCTTTAGGCTGGGACCCTATTTCCCTGCCTTTCACTTGAACTGAAACATCAGCTTCTCTTGGGTCTTGAGCCTCTGGGCATCCACAACATTGGCTCTCCTGGATCTCCAGCTTCTGACTGCAGATCAGAAGACAAGACTTGTCAGCTTCCAGAATTACATGAGCCATCTCCATAATCCCATTGATCTATCATCTGTCCATCCCATCCTTCCAGCCTTCCAGCCATCTATCTATTATATATCTATCCATCTAAGTATCTGTCTATCCGTCCACCCTTCCACCTTTCTATCTTTCCTGTTGGTTTGGTTTCTCTGGAGAACACTGGCTAATAGAGATGGTATTAGTTTTCCAGGACTGCTATAACAAACTACTCCAGATGGACTGGCTTAAGCAACAGAAATTTCTTTTCTCACAATTCTGGAGGCTCAAGGACTGAGATGAAGATGCTGACAGAGGTGGCTTCCACCGAGGCCTCTCTCCTTGGCTTGCAGATGTTTACCTTCTCCCTGCCTTCACACCATCTTCCTTCTGTACACTTCTGCCCTGGTTTCCTCTTCTCATAATGCCACCAGTCATACTGGATGACAGGCCCACACCATGACCTCATTGTAACTTAATTACCTCTTTAAAGACTCTACCTCCAAATATACACACATTAATAGGAAGTAACAGGGGGTTAAGTCATAAACATATGAATTTGGGGAGGGGAAACAATTCAGCCCCAAACAATGACCCTCTGTAAACGAGTCAGGAGCTTCCAAGTCAGAACTTGATGCTTTAAAAGCAAATGCTGGAAATGACCTATACAGAAAAAAAAAAAAAAAAAAAAAAGGAAAAGAAAAAACGATTTTTAGTCAGGGGGATTATGAGGCCAAACACCCTTTTCTTTAAAAGTGTCTTCTATTTCCCTTAATGGAAACAGTTGAAAGGATAACCATGGTTGAATGACTCTAGAGATACAGAAAGTGAGGAGAGGATATAAAGAATTGTGTTTGGATTCCTAAATAGTAAGCAGAGAGACTGCAGCGATGGCCCAAGGGCATCTCAGTCAAAAAGTAAAGGCTTTTAACCGTGGAGCTTCTCTGTGAACGTCTTGCCATAAGAAACTTCTTAAATGGGGCACATACATTAACCTCTTGTACTAGTTAGGACTCCTTGATCAAAGGTGACAGAAAGCAAACTCATTCTATTGACAGAAAAGGGTCATTTAATGACAGAATCTGAGTATTTTGTGAAGATCAAAACAACCAGAGGACAGGAGGCAGCTAGGCTCAGGAATGACTAGAAGCAGGTGCTCAGGTGTCATCAGGGCTTTTTCCTTTGTCTCCACTGTTTAGCTTTTTGCTGTCTTTGGCTTCATTCTCTTCTCTTTTCCTGTCCTTTCTCTCTCTCTTTCTTCACCAGGTCAGACCACAGCCACAGCAGTCCATCACGGAGCTTTAGCTACCCAGAAAATCATAGACTCTCTTAGAGCTCCAAGGGCTCCCCAGGTGGCTCAGATGGTATAGAATCTGCCCACAGTACAGGAGACATGGGTTGGATCCCAGGATCAGGCAGATCCCCTGGAGAAGGAAATGGCAACCCACTCCAGTATTCTTGCCTGGGAATTCCTATGGACAGAGGAACCTAGTGGGCTACAGTCCATGGGGTCACAAAGAGTCCAAAGTGACTAAGTGACTCACACTTTCACACTTTAGAGAGCCAATGAATACATTTCTGGGAAGACTCTGGTTGACTCTGATTGGCCCAGACTGGGTCAAGTATCTGCATCTGGACCAATCAACTGTGGCCAGTAGGCAGGACTTTGTTGTATAAAATAACTGCTTTCACAGCAAGAGTGGGAGGGAAGAAGTTGCCAGATAAAGAAGGCAAGCAAGCAGTCTTATTGCTATCCTCTGCACCTTGTGCTAGTAGTTTTTATACCTTTTATAAAAATGAAGTTGATTATCCAAGGCTTCAGTTAGGGACTATTAGACTTTTGAGTAAAGAACTGGAACAATGAAAAATTTGGTTTCTACAAATTAAGGAGCATCCTAGGATAGTTATGATCAAGACAATAGATAATCAAGACACCTAGAAAGTTTAAAACTTTGTTACAAAAAATATAAATCAAATAAGTAGCAGTATTCTCCAAGGAGCTTTCCGAAAGCAAAACTGCACTAAATGTTTTTAGAGATAAACATCTGTTAGGGTGACATATAAGCAGGATGACCATGAGTTTTGTTACCTAATCCAGAAAGGTTTGAAAGGCAAAAGGAGGCACTAAATAGTTAGGCAGGGAGGTCCTGAGAACATGTGTAGTCACTCTTGTTTACATAGCCCATCTCTTCTTGAAAGTTGTCCACTTTTTCCATTAGAGCCTTTCATATACAGTAATGATAGTTCTTTTAAATACTCTGTAAGATAATTCCAACATTTCTGTCACATTTGAATCTTGCTCGAATGCTTTGTCTCTTCAAGTTGTTTTTCTTTTCCTTTTAGCATACCATGTAATTATTTGCTGAAAGCCCAACACTTGGGTAATAGAAACTGAGGTGAACAGGCCTAGAGTGATATTTTGTGCTAATTGGGTGAGGAGTTGAGTTGTGTTTTTTGCTGTAGCTGCAGGTGTCTGAGGCTTCAGATTCCTATAGCTCCTTGTGTTTGTCTCTCCTGTTGCTTTTGGGCTTCTATAAGCACACCTCCTCAGTGAATGTCTGCATCTTGCTGTGATCAGCTCTTTATGTTGGAGCTCTTTGGGTTTGATGTTTCAGTTCAGTTGCACAGTCGTGTCCGACTCTTTGTGACCCCATGGACTGCAGCAGGGCATACTTCCCTGTCCATCACCAACTCCTGGAGCTTGCTCAAACTCATGCCCATCGAGTTGGTGATGCCATCCAACCATCTCATCCTCTGTCATCCCCTTCTTCTCCTGCCTTCAATCTTACTCAGCATCAAGGTCTTTTCCAGTGAGTCAGTTCTTTGCATCAGGTGGCCTAAGTATTGGAGTTTCAGCTTCAGCATCAGTCCTTCCAATGCATATTCAGGACCGATTTCCTTTATGATGGACTGGTTGGATCACCTTGCAGTCCAAGGGACTCTCAAGAGTTTTCTCCAACAAACACCACAGTTCAAAAGCATCAGTTCTTTGGCGCTCAGTTTTCTTTATGGTCCAACTCTTACATTCACACATGACTACTGGAAAAAACAATAGTTCTGACTACACAGACCTTTGTTGGCAAAGTAATGTCTCTCTTTTTTAATATGCTGTCTATGTTAGTCATAGCTTTTCTTCCAAGAAGCAAGTGTCTTTTAATTTCATGACTGCACTCACCATCTGCAGTGATTTTGGAGCCTAAAATAATAAAGTCTGTCACTGTTTCCATTGTTTCCCCAGCTATTTTCCATGAAGTGATGGGACCAGATGCCATGATCTTAGTTTTCTGAATGCTGAGTTTTAAGCCAGCTTTTTCACTCTCCACTTTCACTTTCATCAAGAGGCTTTTTAGTTCCTCTTCACTTTCTGCCATAAGGGTGGTGTCATCTGCATATCTGAGGTTACTGATAATTCTCCTGGCAATCTTGATTCCAGCTTGTGCTTCATCCAGCTCAGCATTTCTCATGATGTACTCTGCATATAAGTTAAATAAGCAAGGTGACGATATACAACCTTGACGAACTCCTTTCTCAATTTTGAACCAGTCTGTTGTTCCATGTCCGGTTCTAACTGTTGCTTCTTGACCTGCATACAGATTTCTCAGGAGGCAGGTCAGGTGGTCTGGTATTCCCATATCTTGAAGAATTTCCCACAGTTTGTTGTGATCCACACAGTCAAAGGCTTTGGCATAGTCAATAAAGCAGAAGTAGATGTTTTTCTGAACTCTCTTGTTTTTTCGATAATCCAGAGGGTGTTGGCAATTTGATCTCTGGTTCCTCTGCCTTTTCTAAATCCAGCTTGAACATCTGGAAGTTCATGGTTCACATACTGTTGAAACCTGGCTGGGAGCATTTTGGGCATTACTTTGCTAGTGTGTGAGATGAGTGCAATTGTGCGGTAGTTTGAACATTCTTTGGCATTGCCTTTCTTTGGGATTGGAATGAAAACTGGCCTTTTCCAGTCCTGTGGCCACTGCTGAGTTTTCCAGATTTGCTGGCATATTGAGTGTAGCACTTTCACAGCATCATCTTTCAGGACTGGAATAGCTCAACTGGAATTCCATCACCTCCACTAGCTTTGTTCATAGTGATGCTTTCTAAGGCCCACTTGACTTCACATTCCAGGATGTGTGATTCTAGGTGAGTGATCACACCATCATGATTATCTGGGTCATGAAGATCTTTTTTGTATAGTTCTTCTGTGTATTCTTGCCATCTCTTCTTAATATCTTCTGCTTCTGTTAGGTCCATACCATTTCTGTCCTTTGTTGAGTCCATCTTTGCATGAAATATTCCCTTGGTATCTCTAATTTTCTTGAAGAGATCTCTAGTCTTTCCCATTCTATTGCTCTCCTCTGTTTCTTTGCATTCATCACTGAGGAAGGCTTTCTTATCTCTCCTTGCTATTTGGAACTCTGCATTCAAATGGGTATATCTTTCCTTTTCTCCTTTGCCTTTAGCTTCTCTTCTTTTCTCAGTTGTTTGTAAGGCCTCCTCAGACAACCATTTTGCCTTTTTGAATTTCTTTTTCTTGGGGAAGGTCTTGATCACTGCCTCCTGTACAATGTCATGAACCTCTCTCTGTCTATAGTTCTTCTGGACAGTGAGTTCTGTCTTCTGGACTATAGAGTTCCACACTCTATCTATTGGATCTAATCCATTGAATTGATTTGCCACTTCCAGTGTATAATCTTAAGGGATTTGATTTAAGTCATACCTGAATGGTCTAGTGGTTTTCCCTACTTATAATTATCACATAATCTTATGATTAAATCTCAGTTGGTTATAGTAGACTTGTGTCTCAGGGATGTGACTTTCACAAATTTCCTTAGCTTTCCTCCACTGCTTGGGTGAGACAAGATGGCTGGATTAGGAGAATATCCTTCCCTCAAGTGGGATAAGACTCTGATGAAGCCTTTTCTCCTGGCTTTTGTTACAGAGTACCTTGATAGTGGTAACTTTCCCCCTCTTCCTGTAAGAACAACTAGCTGATCTTTCTTGACTCTTCACCATGAGAACCTCTAAGCTCTAAGAGGTAAAACCCAAGAAATTTTGGGGACACCCCTGACTGTGGCCCCAAGACATTTCTCATTTTCATCTAGTACATCCAGCCTCCACCAATTCCTCAAAACTATATTATTGAAGTGTTTCTCTCAGTGTGTGGCTGCAGCGGCTTCTGGGTAAGCAGATCTCTGTTCTGACTTTCTGGATTCACCCATCTCCCCAGGTTTTAGGGTATGATTTTCCTTGAGACCTCAGTTCTCTGGTGGGTCCACAAGTCATCAAATTTCAGTTTTCCAAGCTTTTTACATTGTAAAGAGAGGTGACAGCTTTCAAGCTCTTTATATACTGGAGCTAAAACTGAAAATCCTTGAATCTAGAAGTCTTTTTCTTCTCATGATAAACTATGTATCTAGTAAGAGTAAAGCAGAGACATTTTTGACATGCAAGCATTCAAATATTTTACCACCTAGAGATATTATCTGCAGAAAAATATGGTCTAGTAAAAGTAAAAAGAAATGAAAACATCTGTTCCTCAGAAGATGAAGTAGGCATGCTTTTCTCTATTTCCCTTACTAAGTACAACTAAAAATCTTGATATATGTATATAAGAAAACTCTGAAAGCTGGAGAGAAGCAAGTGGACCTGCAAAAAAACCTTGAGACCTTTTCCCCCCTCCTATTTACCAGGACTTGAAGGAGACAACAATCCACCCAGCAACAGAAACAAGACAGACAAAAAAAAAAAAAAAAAAACACAAAACCCTAACCAAAGACTGCTCTCTTTAGCAAAAGGACACCAAAAGGGGAAGCCTAGCAAAGCAGAAGGTTTTAGACAGTAACTGCTCTTCCTGAGCTAACACAGAGATATTCCTAGGTCCCACCTCCAGCCACGCCAGCAACAATCAGCAGGAGGTGAGGTGTCTAGACGTCCTCCTTTGTCGTGCTAAAATGAGGCACCCCAGTAGCCCATCAGGACAGGGTCAGAGTAGGCCAGATGGAGAGCCAGGACTTCTACTGTCATCATACGGTGAGGAGGGCACTCCTGTTCCTTGTGTTAAGAGCACTGTGTGGTGACCAGTGGCAAGGCACTGCTACGGCCTGGCTGGGACAGGACCAGTGGAGGGAGGCTCGCGGGCGCTGGGGTCCCTTGCCCTGTCCAGCAGGGATGAGGGGCACCTCCCTCAGGTGTCACAGAAGACTGAGTGGAAAATCTAGACTTTCACCTCCAGTTGGCAAGAATAAGACGACGCTTCCCCTTTCTATGCCAATGGAGTCAGAAGAAGCCAGCTAATGTGGAACATTTAGACAAGATCCAGAGTCTCATGACATAATCAAACAAAAATTCCGAGGGACAGAGGGGAACATTTCATTGTGAAAGGGTCAGCCCACAAAGGCGTAAAAATCTGAAATGTATATGCACCAAAAAACTGAATTTCAAAATATGTAAAGTAAAAACTGATAGACCTAAAAGGAGAGATAGATAATTCATAAGTGCAGTTGGAAACATCATTTCTAAAAGCTTGATAAAAACAGCTAAATGGAAAATCAGCAAGGATAGAGAGCTTGACACCAGCAACCAACAGAACCTGACTGAAATTAACAAAACACTTATTTCATCAAACAGCAGAATACACATCCTTTTCAAGTGCCTATGAATCATATTCCAAGGGAGGTCATAGTCTGAGCCATAAAACAGCCCTCAACAAATTTAGCAGAATTAAAATCATTTGGAGTGTCTTCTCTGACCATAATGTAATCAAATGAGAATTCAATAGTGAACTGATACCAAACTCTCTAAACACTTGGAAACTAAGTGACATACTCATAAATAATCTATGAGTCACTAAATGACACTTATAAATAATCTGTGGGTCAAAGGGGAAGTCACAAAAGAAGTAAAAATTAGCCACATGGGAAACGACATGCATATAAATCTACAATTATCTTAAAATCAAATGTTTAATAATAATATAAAACAAATCCATGGAAATGGAAGACGTGGATGCAAGAAAAAGTGGATACAACCCAGAAAAACAAAAAGGAATCCTTGGATGACAGTAATGCAATCTTGAAGTCAGTTCACTTTAAAACAGGGCGTGAGGGCCTTTCTTTTGTATTCCAGGAGGTGATACGATGGGGCTTCCCAGGTGAAGCAGTGGGAAAGAATCCACCTGCCAGTGCAGGAGATGCAGGAGATGCAGGAGACACGAGTTTGATCCTTGGGTCAGGAAGATCCCCTGGAGTAGGAAACAGCAACCCACTCCCGTGTTCTTGCCTGGAAAATTCCATGGGTGGAGGAGCCTGAGCTACAGTCAGGAGGTCACCTAGATTTGGAGTGAGCAACTGAGCGTACGTAACACGGGTGATCCTACAGCACAAGATGTGGGATGTATACAACGGGATACTACTCAGCCGTAAGAGAGGATGAAGTCTTGCTATTTGCCACGCATGGATAGACCTTGGAGGTACTATGCTAAGTGAAACAAGTCAGAGAGAAAGACAGATACTGCATGATGTCAGTCATCTGTGGAACAAATGAAGCAAAGCAAACCTAATGAGCAAAGCAAACCGAGCATACAGGTGCAGAGAGCAGAGTAGTGATTACCAGAGGGGAGGGGCGGGGAAGGTGCAGAGAGCAGCGGGTAGGGGGAAGCAGCTCCATGGTGAGAAACAGAAACTAAGCGTTTGGCAGCGAGCATGCTGTAGTGTACACAAATGCTGAAATATGATACTGTACACCTGAAAACTATATCGTGTTTTAATCCATTAAAAAACTGAGGCAACGAAACGGAAACCACTTAAGGATTCAGAAGGATGCCAATATAAATACTATTTTTAAAGGCAAAATAAGAAATACTTGCTACAACTTTACCAAAACCCATGAATGTTCCATGTAAGAGAAAAGAATGTAGAGGAACGTTAACAGGTGATGTGATTCAATCAGTAGTTCTGAAGATTAAACAAACAAGCAAACAAAACAAAAAAGCAAGAAAAGAATAGGGAACAGTAAAATTCCTGGAGATTATCTGTGAGAAGAAATGGTTATCTTTTCACCCAGAGACTGGGTAATCTTACAGTACCGTGAAAATCTATCATTAAATTATTTGTATATCTAAGAATTTGAACTGTGGTGTTGGAGAAGACTCTTGAGGGTCCGTTGGACTGTGAGGAGATCCAATCAGTCCATTCTAAAAGAGATCAGTCCTGGGTGTTCTTTCGAAGGAATGATGCTAAAGCTGAAACTCCAGTACTTTGGCCACCTCATGTGAAGAGTTGACTCATTGGAAAAGACCCTGTTGCTGGGAGGGATTGGGGGCAGGAAGAGAAGGGGACGACAAAAGATGAGATGGTTGGATGGCGTCACTGATTCGATGGATGTGAGTTTGGGTAAACTCTGAGAGTTGGTGATGGACAGGGAGGCCTGGTGTGTTGCAGTCCATGGGGTTGCAAAGAGTCAGACATGACTGAGCGACTGAACTGAAGTGTTTTATATATCCAATTGGAATATGCTGGTCCTCCTTCTACAGTCCTCTGAGGTTCTGATATTAAGGAGAACAGGTTTACTGATGTAGGAATATAGCACTTTCTCTGCTGGTTCAATTATGTATTTTATGATCTATAGTGAATAATGTATATATCATATATTGTTAACACTGATTATTGGTTTTCAATGTAGAATCAACTTATAAATAAGGCATGAAAGCCTTAGCTATATTTTGACATTGATGTAAGTGTTATAAACCTTGACACTGACCATATAAAATTAATGGCGTGTTGGACTAAACAGCAGATGGGGAGGCAAAAGTTGGAGGGCTATGAGAGAATATTAAGGCAAATGTAGGGGCACTGATTTCCTCATCCTCACATTTGTCTGAAGTCAATGGGTCAAGATGTTGTGTAAAGTCACTGGTTCAAAGACTAAAAATGCATCATTTAGGCTTGTGAACATAACCTACGAAATTAAAAAAAACAAAATGACTGGCAGAAATATTGAAGCTAGAGTATGGGAGACAGAATTAATGAGCTCAGTTCCTCATTTTTCATTTCAGTTAATGTGCAAGAGGACCTAGGAAGCGAGAGGTCTGGACATAGCTGATACGTGCAAATCGGCTCTGCTGATTGGAAAGGACATTCGTTTCTTCTCTTACAAGGGCAAATATTAATGAGGAAGAGGCGGATATTTAGAAAATTAGAATGGCTAAGCCAGAATCGGAATTTGGAGTGCTGTCATCCTTTTACACTTCAGCTTGAATCAGCCAAACCTGAGACAGTTCCAAGAATCAGGTCCTCCTAGCATTTTGGAGTTTTGAGCTAGTATTGCCCAATACCAGGTAGGACTAGGTCTAGAAAAGAACCGTCATAATATAGTAATTGTTCACTTAACACTGCTAGAGTTGGAAGGTCAGCTGCTGAAACGTATCATGTAAGACTGTGGCTTCAATGGAGAGGCCATTAAAGCCTTTTGTATACTTTTATGTATAGTGATTCTGGCTGATAATATAATAGACATAAATATATATATATGTTAACATTTAGGATGTAAAACACTAGTATTTAGAATTTCGTTGATGCTGTGTCCAACTCTCAACCCTATGGACTGCATGTCGCCCACCAGGCGCCTCTCCCCGTGGGATTCTCCAGGCAAGGATACTGGAGTGGGTTGCCATTTCCTTCTCCAAGGGATCTTCCTGACCCAGGGATTGAACCCACCACGTCTCCTGCATTGCAGGCAAATCCTTTACCCCTGAGCCAATAGGAGTGGTTAATAAGTTAATCCTACATATCAACTCTAGACGATTTTTAGCAGCTTACTGGACACCGTATTGAGAAGATTCTGAAGCCACACTTGGGACTGATTAATTGTGCCTGTCAGTGCTCGAAAGGGACAGTATTAATGTCACGTTATTTCCCATCCGTGGTTTGGGAGAACCACACGAAACACTTGAATAAGCTGTTTTCTGACGTGAGCTTCTGTATCAGTTTCCTCATTTGTAAAGTGAGAGACTCGATGAGTGGTTTCCAAACTATCCTATGCTGAGGGTACACTGAGGAAGCCCAGGGATCACTTACTGAGCCCCCAGTCCTTTCTTTAGCCAGAGCAGATCCATTTTTTGTCTTTTATGTGCTGACTTCCTTATATGCTTTTGGTTGAACAAGGGTTCTTCAGCTGGACAAGTTTGAAAACCAGAGGATGTCTAAGATTCCACCAATTCTATTTTGCTTTCCTTCTGCATTCTCCTCACCCCCAACAGTACTGGGTAAGCCAGAAAAAACTCAATGGGGTAACATTTAAGTTGGGCCTTGGAGGATAAGTAGGAATTCTCCATGAGGTGTGTGTGGTTACCAGGGTATTAGCATTTCTAAATGATGTAGAGATCAAAGTTCAAGGAACCAAGACTAGAGTTCAGAGAGAGCTGTGACTGGCCCTCAATGGACGGCGAAAGTGTGGTGAATTTGTAAATGTACAGAGGCATTCTTAGGCTACCCAGGTGGCGCTACTGGTAAAGAACCCGTTGCCAATGCAGGATACCTGAGACACGTGGGTTTGATCCCTGGGTCAGGAAGATCCCCTGGAGAAGGTCATGGCAACCCACTCCAGTATTCTTGCCTGGAGAATCCCATGGACAGAGGAGCCTGGTGGGCTACAGTCCATGGAGTTGTAAAGAGTTGGACACGACTAAAGCAACTTAGCACACCCACAAGAGGCATTCTTGGAGAATAACTTGGGCTGTCCTAAGATCAGATATATAAACCAAAGCACAAGTTTATTAAATTACAGAGGAGACTGCTGCTGCTGCTGCTAAGTCGCTTCAGTTGTGTCCAACTCTGTGCGACCCCATAGACGGCAGCCCATCAGGCTCCACTGTCCCTGGGATTTTCCAGGCAAGAACACAGGAGTAGGTTGCCATTTCCTTCTCCAGTGCATGAAAGTGAGAAGTGAAAGTGAAGTCGCTCAGTCGTGTCCAACTCTTAGCGACCCCATGGACTGCAGTCCACCAGGCTCCTCCGTCCATGGGATTTTCCAGTAATTGTTAATTCTTGGATTATGCCAAACTCCTTCCTCAAATCCATGAAACTAACGTGGCAATCAGAGCACTATTTGGTGAGCATGCACCTCTCTCATCTGCTAAGCACTGTCTCTCTGCCCTGGCTAAACCCTGAAACATTATTGCTCTTGACTTTCCTATCTAGATGCTGGGAAAGACTGAAGGCAAAAGGAGAAGAGGGCGGCAGAGGATGACATGGTTAGACAGCATCACCGACTTAATGGACGTGAATTTGAGCAAACCCCAGGGGACAGTTAAGGACAGGAGAGCCTGGTGTACTACAGTCCATGGGGTTGCAAAGAATTGGATATGACAGAGATTGAACAACAACAACTCTCTAGATACACAGAGACCATCTAGTCAGCCTTATTTTTCTTTCTGGAACTGCCCAGATGAAAGCATTCTTTAGAAACCATCAGGCCTAAGGAAACTCCCATGTCTCCTCCATCTTTAGTCACTATCAGGGCTGAGGAAACACCTGTGTCTCCCCCATCTTTAGAGTGCCCCCACGCACCTCCACCTCACCTTTGGTACCACTGCAGGAGAGACTGAATCTGACATTGTCTGCAGGGTATCGCTGTCCTGATCATTCTTGGAATTCCTGGGCATGCTTCTTTTTCTAGAGTTGCAAAAACACTAAATTGAGTGGCTAAAGTCAGAGATGCAAACTCTTTGCCTTATAGATTTTGATGGGGTCCTTTTCTCAGAGAGGCATGTTTGCTATATGTTATGAGGTGTAATTATACAATTCAGGAGTTCAGCGTGAAAGCAGTGATTATACTTTAAAAGGGAATAAGAGGGACTTTGAGCGATGGCACCCCACTCCAGTACTGTTGCCTGGAAAATCCCATGGATGGAGGAGCCTGGTAGGCTGCAGTCCATGGGGTCGCTAAGAGTCCGATATGACTGAGCGACTTCACTTAGACTTTTCACTTTCACGCATTGGAGAAGGAAATGGCAACCCACTCCATTGTTCTTGCCTGGAGAATCCCAGGGATGGGGGAGCCTGGGGGGCTGCCGTCTATGGGGTCGCACAGGGTTGGACACGACTGAAGCGACTTAGCAGCAACTGAGAGCTACTTCCACTAGGAATCATGAAAGTGAAAGTCGTTCTGTCGTGTCCAACTCTTTGTGACCCCATAGACTATACAGTCCATGGAATTCTTCAGGCCAGAATACTGGAATTGGTATCTGTTCCCTTCCCAGGGGAATCTTCCCAACCCAGGGATCGAGCCCCAGTCTCCCTATCATACTTGACCCCAATTACTTTGGAATGTCAATGCATATGTTTGCTGAATATTAATTTAATTGGGAACTCATGGTATTTCAGGCACTGTGCTGGTGCTCTGGATAAACGGATGTTCCTTCTCTGCTTCTCTGCCTCCTGATCCAACACTTGCCAGGCTGCTTCTGGCTCCAGGGTTGAATTTGAGACAGAGCAGTTAGAATGACAAGGATAGTCTCACTGACTGCAGTGTGCACAGTAATAGCTTCCCAAAGGAGTAGTGTTTGTCACTCAGTCGTGTCCGACTCTTTGTGGCCCCATGGACTGTAGTCTGCCAGGCTCCTCTGTCCATTGGATTCTCCTGGAAAGAACACTGGAGTGGGTTACCATTTCCTTCTCCAGAGGATCTTCCCAACCCAGGGATCGATCCCAGGTCTCCTGCATTGCAGGCAGACACTTTACTGTCTGAGCTACAGGGAAGATCCCAAAGAAGGCCAAATACTAATCACTGGAGCCTGTGAATGTGTGAGGTTCCATAGTAAAGGAGAATTAACTGTAGTTACCAAAGAGGAGAGGGGTATAAATTAGAGGTAGGAGATGAACAGATACCAATTGCTCTTTCTCTCTCTATGTATTTCTCTCTCTTTAGTCGCTAACTTGTGTCCAACTCTTGTGACCCCATGGACTATAGCCTGCCAGGCTCCTCTGTCCATGGGATTCTCCAGGCAAGGATACTGGAGTGGATTGCCATTTCCTTCTCTAGGGGATCTTCCTGACCCAGAAATCGAACCTGGGTCTCCTGCATTGCATGCAAATCTATCTATCTATAATAAATGAGCAATGAGGATATAATGTATAGCATAGGGAATTATATCTTATAATAACCTGTATTAAAATCCTGGAAGATTATGCTGTAAAAGTGCTGCACTCAACAAGGCAGCAAATTTGGAAAACTCAGCAGTGTTCACAGGAGTGGAAAATGTAAGTTTTCATTCCAATCTCGAAGAAGAGTAATGCCATAGAATGTTCAAACTATCACACAATTGTATTCATTTCATATACTAGCAAGGGAATGCTCAAAATCCTTCAAGTTAGGCTTCAACAGTACACAAACTGAGAACTTCCAACAGTATATGAAATCAGTACAAGCTGGATTTAGAAAAGGCAGAGGAACCAGAGATCGAATTACCAGCATCGTTGGATCACACAAAAAGCAAGGGAATTCCAGAGAAACATCTACTTCTGCTTCATTGACTACATTAAAGCCTATGACTGTGTGGATTACAACAAACTGGAAAATTCTTAAAGAGATGGGAATACAAGACCATCTTTCCTGCCTCCTGAGAAACCTGTATGCAGGTCAAGAAGCAACACTTAGTATCCGACATGAAATGATGGACTGGTTCCAAATCGGGAAAGGAGTACGTTAAGGCTGTATATTGTCGCTCTGCTTGTTTAACTTATATGCAGAGTACATCATGCCACATGCTGGGCTGGATGAAGCACAAGCTGGAATCAAGATTGCTGGGAGAACTGTCAATAACCTATGCAGATGACACCACAGTTATGGCAGAAAGTGAAGAAAGTTGGCTTAAAGCCAACATTCAGAAAACTAAGATATTGGCATCCGGTCCCATCACTTCATGGCAAATAGATGGGGGAAAATGGAAACAGTAACAGACTTTATTTTCTTGGGCTCTAAAATCACTGTGGATGGTAACTTCAGTCATAAAATTAAAAGACCCTTGTTCCTTGGAAGAAAAGCTTTAACAAACCTAGACAGTATATTAAAAAGCAGAGATATCAATTTGCTGACAAAGATCTGTATAGTCAATGCTATGGTTTTTCCAGTAGTCATGTATGGATGTGAGAGTTTGACCATAAACAAAGCTGAGCACCAAATAATTGATGCTTTTGAATTATGGTGCTGGAGAAGACTCTGGAGAGTCCTTCGGACCGCAAGGAGATCAAACCAGTCAATACTAAAGGAAATCAACCCTGAATATTCATTGGAAAGACTGATGCTGAAGCTTCAATACTTTGGCTACCTGATGTGAAGAGACCCTTATGCTGGGATAGATTGAGGGCAGGAGGAGAAGGGGACCACAGAGGATGAGATGGTTGAATGGCATCACTGACTCAAAAGACATGAGTTTGAGCAAACTCTGGAAGATAGTGAAGGACAGAGAAGCTTGGCAGGCTGCTGTCCATAGGGTCACAAAGAGTCGGACATGACTTAGAGACTGGAAAAACAACAATGAAATGTGGGGCTTTCCATGTGGCACAGTAGTAAAGAATCCACCTGTCAATGCAGGAGATGCAAAAGACTCGGGTTCGATCCCTGGATGGGGAAGGTCCTCTGGAGTAAGAAATGGCAACCCACTGCAATATTCTTGGCTGGGAAATCCCATGGACTGAGGAGCCTGGAGGGCTACAGTCCATAGGTTCACAAAGAGTCAGACACGACTGAGTACAAGCACAACAACAATGGAATATAATCTAGAAAAATACTGGATCGCTGTGTGATACATCTGAAATGAAAGCAATATTATGAATCAACTATGCTTCAATAAAAATAAGAGAATTAAGGTGATAGATGGAATTAAGACTGCCAGTCAACTAACCTTGAGATGGGAGGTTATCCTGGCTTGTTCAGCTGGCTCAGTGTCATCACAAAAGTCCTTTAAGTGGAGAAGACGGCAGGAGAGAGTGTCAAAGGGATGTGACTTGGGCAAAAGTCATCTGGGCGTTGCTGGCTTTGAGGATGGAAGGGAACCAGGAGCCAAGGAATTCTGGCTAGAAGTTGGAAAAAGCAAGAAGTTCTAGAGTCTTCCTTAAAGTTTCTAGAAATGAATACAGCCCAGCTGATACCTTGATTTTAGCCCACTGAGACCCTTGAAGACTTCTGACTCCCAGAATGATAAATAATAAATGAAATAAAAAGGAATTATTTTAAGCCACTAAATTTGTGATGATTTTTTTTGTAACAGCAACAGGAAACTAATATGTTAATTCACTAATTCTGTCTTTTAAAAAATATTTATTTGGCTGCTTCAGGTCTTCGTCATGTCGTGTGGGATCTTTCCGGTTTAGTCGCTCCGCAGGGCTCAGTAATTGCAGTGCTCAGGCTCAGTTGCCCATCGTCATGTGGGACCTTAGTTCCCCAACTAGGGATCAAACCAATATTCTGCATTGCAAGGCCGATTCTTAACCACCCGACTCCCAGGGAAGGCCCTCACCAATTCTGTCTTGAGCTGGCCTTTGCCTTTCTTGGGTTTGGCAGCTGATTTTCCTTCTCATGGAGCTGCTCTCCTGTTTCTTCCCTCAGAGAATTCCTCTGCCCTCCAACACCATTTCCTCCCAGCCTCTTAAAACAAGCCTTGATCAGCAATTCTTTGCCTAGTTTTCGCTTTATGTGGTGACTGTGGGTGAAAGCACCTCTGTTCCAGTTGGTCACTTATGGCTCCTTCCCCAGTACGCGGCATTCCCAGCATATTTTTCTGAGGTCTTCGTGACCAGGGTCTTAATCCCTTCTAGCAGGCGGCCGCGGTCTGGCCAACAGGAAACACTGGTGCCTTTTGCCCCAGCGAACTCTCCTGGTGCAGGCCAGTCCGGGCCCTCTCCTCTGCACCGCTCGAAAAGAGCACTCTGTGTTCTTTTCATTTCTCAGCTGTGAATCAGACACCAGGCTCCTGTGTGCTTAGCTGTAGGGGACACAAAGCAAGCTTTCCATGCAGTCCTGCTGCTGCTGCTGCTAAGTCACTTCAGTCGTGTCCGGCTCTGTGTGACCCCATAGACGGCAGCCCACCAGCCTCCCCCGTCCTTGGGATTCTCCAGGCAAGAACACTGGAGTGGGTTGCCATTTCCTTCTCCAGTGCATGAAGGTGAAAAGTGAAAGTGAAGTCACGCAGTGGTGTCCGACTCTTCTCGACCCCATGGACTGCAGCCTACCAGGCCTTCCATCCATGGGATTTTCCAGGCAAGAGTACTGGAGTGGGGTGCCATTGCCTTCTCCGTTCCACACAGTCCTAGTGAAGTCCCTTTCCCTAGTCGGAGGGGAGGAAACACTCTTACCCTTGGGAGAGTAGACTCCAAGCACAGCTCTCTGAAAAGAGACCCTCTTCTGAACTTCCCTGGTGGCTCAGTGGTGAAGAATCTGCCTGCCAATGCTGGAGACACAGGTTCGATCCAGTCTGGGAAGATCCCACATGTCCTGGGGCAACTAAGCCTGTGCATCACAACTGCTGGAATTTTTTGTTCATATCTGTCTTCTCCACTATACTTTGAACTTCTCTGAGGCAATGGAATTCCAGTTGAGCTATTTCAAATCCTGAAAGATGATGCTGTGAAAGTGCTGCACTCAATATGCCAGCAAATTTGGAAAACTCAGCAGTGGCCACAGGACTGGAAAAGGTCAGTTTTCATTCCAATCCCAAAGAAAGGCAATGCCAAAGAATGTTCAAACTACCACACAATTGCACTCATCTCACATACTAGCAAAGTAATGCCCAAAATGCTCCCAGCCAGGTTTCAACAGTATGTGAACCATGAAATTCCAGATGTTCAAGCTGGATTTAGAAAAGGCAGAGGAACCAGAGATCAAATTGCCAACATCCGCTGGATCATTGAAAAAGCAAGAGAGTTCCAGAAAAACATCTACTTCTGCTTTATTAACTATGCCAAAGCCTTTGACTGTGTGGATCACAATAAACTGTGGAAAATTCTGAAAGAGATGGGAATACCAGACCACCTGATCTGCCTCTTGAGAAATCTGTATGCAGGTCAAGAAGCAACAGTTAGAACTGGACACGGAACAACAGACTGGTTCCAAATCAGGAAAGGAACATGTCAAGGCTGTATATTCTCACTCTGCTTATTTAACTTATATACAGAGTACATCAAGAGCAACGCTGTGCTGGATGAAGCACAAGGTGGAATCAAGATTGCCAGGAGAAATATAAATAACCTCAGATATGCAGATGACACCACCCTTATGGCAGAAAGCCATAAGGCTTCAAAAGCCATAAGCCATCAAGAGCCTTTTGATGAAAGTGAAAGAGGAGAGTGAAAAAGTTGGTTTTAGCCAACTCAGCATTCAGAAAACTAAGATCATGGCATCTGGTTCCATCACTTCATGGCAAATAGGTGGGGAAACAGTGGAAATAGTGGCAGACTTTATTTTGGAAGGCTCCAAAATCACTGCAGATGGTGATTGCAGCCATGAAATTAAAAGACCCTGCTCCTTGGAAGAAAAGTTATGACCAACCTACACAGCACATTAAAAAGCAGAGACATTACTCTGCCAAAAAGGGTCAGTCTAGTCAAAGCTATGGTTTTTCCAGTGGTCATGTATGGATGTGAGAGTTGGACTATAAAGAAAGCTGAGCCCTGATGAATTGATGCTTTTGAACTGTGGTGCTGGAGAAGACTCTTGAGAGTCCCTTGAACTTCAAGGAGATCAAACCAGTCCATCCTAAAGGAAATCAGTCCTGAATATTCATTGGAAGGACTGACGTTGCAGCTGAAACTCCAATACTTTGGCCACCTAATGTGAAGAACTGACTCAATGGAAAAGACCCTGATGCTGGGAGACATTGAAGGCAAGAGGAGAAGGGATGACAGGATGAGATGGTTGGATGGCATCACTGACTCAGTGGACATGGGTTTGAGTTAACTCGGCATTGGTGATGGACAGGGAGGCCTGGCGTGCTGCGGTTCACGGGGTCGCAGAGAGTCGTACACGACTGAGCGACTGAACTGAACTGAACTGAGGAGAAGGTTGTGCTTCTTGCTGCATAATAGATGCTCTGTTATTTTGACTAACATTTATTAAGCTCCTATTATGTGCTCTATAAATTATTACTGCCATTGGATATACAGGTTGACCTCAGAGGTGTTGCAGGCTTTGTTCCAGACCACTGCATTAGAGTGAACATTACAATAAAGCCAAAGACATGAACTTTTTGGTTTTCCAATGCATATAAAAATTATGTTTAGGTAGATATATTCCTAAGTATTTTATTCTTTTCATTGCAGTGGTGAATGGGATTGTTTCCTTAATTTCTCTTTCTATTTTCTCATTATTAGTGTGTAAGAATATAAGAACCAATACAATATGCTAAAGTAATTAGCCTCCAATTGAAATAAATAAATTTAAATTAAAAAAAAAAGTTATGTTTGCTCCATACGGTTGTCCATTAAGTGCTCAATTAAATTATGTCTATAAACAATGCACCTATATTAACTTAAAAATACTTTATTGCTGACAAATGCTATCATCTGAGCCTTCAAGTTGTAATCTTTTTACTACAGTGACATCAAAGGTCCGTGATCACATATCACCATAACAAATATAATCATAATGAAAAAGTTGAAGTATTGCAAGAATTGCCAAAATGTGACACAGAGACAGGAAGTGAGCAAATGCTGTTGGGAAAATTGTGCTGATAGGTTTGCTCCCTGCAAGGCTGCCACAGACTTTTACTTCATGAAAAAACACAGTATCTGCAAAGCTCGATAAAGCAAAGCCTGATGTATGCTTGTAGCATAAGACATGTGGCAGATGCACGTTTTTGTAACCTGAAGCATCTACATTTTGGGGGGGCTCTCTTAAAGAAAAAAAGTAACAGATTCTGGGTATCAAATGCCTGTCGCCTCCTTGAGAGAGGTCCCTGTCACCCGGGGGTCCCTGCAATGTAAGTGTCATTATTTTGGTGATGGGATGCTTTTGCACAGAAGTACTCCATGGGACAAAAGTGACTCCTGGCTGGTTGGCCCGGGTTCAGCTGTTGCATGCTCAGTTACTCAGTGATGCCCAACTCTCTGTGACCCCAAGGACTGTAGCTCACCAGGTTCCTCTGTCCATGGGATTCTCCAGGCAAGAATACTGGAGTGGGTTGCCATTCCCTTCTCCAGGGGATCTTCCTGACCTAGGGATCGAACCCACGTCTCGTGTGTCTCCTGAATTGGCAGGCAGATGCTTTACCACTGTGCCACCTAGGAAGCCCAACAGCTGTGAGAAGAGGATTTGGGAAGTGGACAGCTGCTGAGAAAGGGTCCCTTCTGTCCCTGGAGCCGAGCTGGCTGGGGGTCTGGGGGCAACACAGTTTGTGCCCAGCTGAGTCTTGACCTGGCCCCTGGGATCACAGCCCCCACTCTTGGTGAACGGGTGGCCACGAAGGAAAATACCAAAGCCTCTCTCTGTCTCTCTCTTTTCTATTATAAGAGTTAATGAATTGATTTTTCGCTCTGCTGGGTCCTTCTCTAGCTGTGGTGAGTGGGGACTATTCATGGTTGGGGAGCTTGGGCTCTAGTGCGTGCCGGTTTCAGCAGCTGAGGCTCCCGGGCTCTAGAGCACAGGCTCAGTAGTTGTGGGGCTCGGGCTGGGTTGCTCCGTGGCCTGTGGGATCTTCTTTAACCTGTGTCCCCTGTACTGGCAGGCATATTTTTAACCCCTGGACCACCAGGGAAGCTGCCTCTCACTTGGAAGAGCAGCAAAGCCTGTTGGTTGAGGTCAGGGATTAGGAGCATGTGGTATCCAGGGCCCTGGAAGTCACGTGACTGCTTCTGGGCTGCACTGTGTGGGTCTTTCCAACAAGCCAGGAGGACGATTCCCATTACACGAAAGTTCCCATTTTCGTAGCCTGCTCAGCATCCTTCAGCCAGCCTCTTCCCTGTTCTCTGCCCTGGGGAATTCGTCCCTGTTCAGAGGCCTCAGAGGATGCACTTTAGTCCACTTCCTCCTATTCCTCCTGCACACCCCAGAATCAGCCTGAAAGCTTTCACACACCTGGCAGAGGAGTTCAGAAAGACGTGTCAGATTAGTTACCAAAGGAACGGGTTTGGGACCCAATGGAGTATGTTCCCTTTCCAGCTCCCAGCTTCCCTGTGCCCTAGGGAAGTTACTTAGCCTTCTAAGTATCTTAGAAGGCTCTTTCTCCATCTCTAGGAGGGGAGATGTAATCACCATCTATTCTTGACAGCTAAGGTTTATTTTTAATTTTCTAAAACCTATATTTAAATTCCTAAACATTTTCCCTTTCTGGAACAGACTGTGGCATTTTCTTCCATGGATTCTTAGGAGTCACAAATGAATAGAAGTTGCATGACTTTCTTAGAGGACTCATTGTTTCTCTTCATTTCCTGGTTTAGGCAGAAAACTTACAGAAAGAAGACAGAAGACATAGAGGGAAAGAGAGAAGGACATGCAAACATTTAGAACTCTGGTTTGTACATCATAAGAGAAGAACTGGAGACCTCATGGATGCTAAGATGCGTCTAAGCAGTTTTACTGTTCTCTCTGTGATGCGCAGGGGAGTAAGTAGATGTGTTCCTGGTGAGATCTGAGGTAGAAACGATCCATGAGCTGCTCTGATCTGCAGTGACAGGGTCAACTTAAACAATCTTCCTATTTGGTTGTAATCTTAAAATGAAGCAACATCAAAGAGCTGAGACTGATGGATCTTTTGCTCTCCAGTCTTTCTTGTCTATGATTATATAACTTTATGGTTTCATATGACAGATATTTTAATTACTTTTTAATTAATTATGATTACAGATCATTTGGAGAAGACTCTTGAGAGTCCCTTGGACAGCAAGGAAATCAAACCAGTCAATCCTAAAGGGAATCAACCTTGAATATTCATTGGAAGGACTGACGCTGAAGCTGAGGCTCCAATACTTTGGCTACCTGATGCAAAGAGCCGACTCATTGGAAAAGACCCTGATGCTGGGAAAGATTGAGGGCAGGCAGAGAAGGGGACGACAGAGGATGAGATGGTTGGATGGCATCACCGACTCCATGGACATGCCTGCATGCATGCTCAGTTGCCTCAGTCAAGTCTGACTCTGCGACCCCATGGACTATAGCCTGCCAGGCTCCTCTCTCCGTGGGATTTTCCAGGCAAGAATACTGGAGTGGGTTACTATTTTCTCCTCCAGGGATCTTCTAGACCCAGGGATTAAACCTGCGTCTCCTGTGTCTCCTGCGTTGCAGGCAGATTCTTTACCCATTGAGCCACCTGGCCAGCCCTGATGGACCTGAGTTTGAGCAAACTCCGGGAGATAGTGAAGAACAGGGCAGCCTGGGGCGCTGCAGTCCAAGGGGACACAAAGAGTCGGACATAGCGACTGAACCACAACAACAGATCATTTTGTTCCTTGGATATGGTCGTGGGTTGACTGGCAGCTCCTAAAGGGTATGTCTCCATTCGCATCCTGAGAATCTGTGACTGTGACCTTATTTGGGAAGGGGGTCTGTGCAGATCATCCTGAATTATCACAAGTATCTCTACAAGAGACATGTGAAAAAGATGCACAGAAAGGATACGTACAGAGGATGCAAGGGGAAGGCAGAGACTGCGGAGATGCAGCCAGAAGCCAGGGACTCACTGGAGCCGAAAGGAGGTGGAGAAGGGGTCTCCCACAGGGCCTTCAGAGGGAGCGTGCCCTGCCTGCACTTTGACTTCTGGCCTCCAGAAGCGTCAGAGAACACATTCCTGTTGTTTCAAGCTACCGAGTTAGTAGCTTGGTGATTATAGTAACCCTAGGAAATGAATACAGATAGATCTCAACTCCAGCTTACGCTTATTCCCAGCTCCCTTTTCAGGCACTGTTTTTGCCAGTTTACACAGGTGAATGTGTATGTGTGTTAGCAAATACAAATAATACAAAAACCGTCTAATCACCTATTGGCATCCATCTCTAACCATAAGGGTTATTTTCTCGGCACTGCTGAACCCAGGAAGAGCTCATCACCAAGAATGTTCTGTAGAGAGCAGGTGTTCCCAGGAACTGTGGGCTGTGTTCCCAAGAATTGGAGTTTGTGTTCCCCAAACCTCTATCATGAATATTCTGGTGCTTAGGAGACAGGTTGATCCATGGTAGTCATTGCTATATGATACCTATTTGATAGACTGAGTATTTTTTTTTTTCTGTATAACATATCTGATAATTACATAAGTAGGAGTCTATGCTTTATCTAGGGCAAATTCAGGAGGTTTGGGTTTAGCTGGACCCACGAATAGGGCTCTAAGGATGTGAGATCAGAAAACATAAGCTGCTTTTTTGGGAGAATGTGTCTATCAAAGTCAAGGCCTAAGACAGCAAACTCCTTTCTTTGCTTGTCAAAAGCCGCGGAGAAAGAACGCCGATAAATCATCGTAATAACAGTGGACTGTCCGCTCGGTGAAGGAATCCAGATGAATTTCCCTTTTCAAGCCGTCAGTTTTAAGCAAACGAGAGGCCTAAAGCAAAGAGTGAAATACCTGCTGTAAACCAAGAGAATGACTAGATACAGGAGATATTAGCTGACAGGATTTCCTTTTTCCTACTTTCTTTTCAAGGATGACTGGACACTGTAAAACCTCATTAAATCACAGGTTTTACATTTGCAATTTCTCTTTAGTCCTGACAAGGGCTCTGCTTCAATTTCCTTATTTACCTTTGCCTCTCCTGCGCCCAGCGCGTGGTATCAGTAATGACAGCAATCACAAACATTTGTTGTATGCTTACCTTAGGTCTGGCCCTATGCGAAGTGCATGGCGCATTGTTTATTTTTGCAGCGGCCCTAAGTGGCAGGTGCTGCCATTATTTCTGTTCGCACACGAGGATGCCAGGGCGCTGAGAGGAGTGGCCCACCGCCCCTGCCTCACAGCTGAGTGGAGGCAGCCTTTGGATCCAGGCAGTCCTGTTCCAGAGCTCTTGACCTTTGAAGCTCCAGAAAGATCAGCAAACGCTCAGTGAAAAATAACAATAAACTCAGTGTTACTGAAGCACTTACAATGTGGTGCTGTTTTAAGTCCAACGTATTAACTCGTTTAATATCCATAAGAACTTATTCACAGATACTTTTTTCCCGCTTTACTGACATATAATTAACTCTTAACACTGTCTGTTTAAGATGTACAAGGTGATGATTTGATTCACATATACACTGCCAAATGATTACCACAATAAGGTCAGTTATCCATCACTTCACATGATTACCATTTGTGTGTGTGTGTGTGCTGAGAATTTAAGACCTATTCTCTTAGCAACTTTCAAGGACATTGTATAGCATTGTTAACTACAGTCGCCTTACTGCACATCAGATCCCCAGAAAATATTCATCTTATAACTGGAAGTTTGTACCCTTGACTAAGATCTTTCCATTTACCCCATCCTCCAAGCCCTGGAAATTACCAATCTACTCTTTGTTTCTGGGAGTTTGGCTTTAAAAAAAAAATCAAATATAACTGAGATCATAAAGTATTTATCTTTTTCTCTCTGACTTATTTCACTAGCACAAAACCCTAAAGTTTCATTGATGTTATTGCAAGTGGTTGGATTTCCTACTTTTTAACAGTTGGATAATATTCCACGTGTATATCTGTATCTCCATTCCTCCGTTGGTGGGCACTGTGATTGTGAGAGTTGGATCATAAAGAAAGCTAGGCTCCGAGAATTGATGCTCTTGAATTGTGGTGTTGGAGAAGACTCTTGAGAGTCACTTGGACAGCAAGGAGATCCAACCAGTCCATCCTAAAGGAAATCAGTCCTGAATATTCATTGGAAGGACTGATGTTGAAGCTGAAGCTCCAGTACTTTGGCCACCTGATGCGAAGAACCGACTCATTAGAAAAAACCCTGATGCTGGGAAAGATTGAAGGCCAGAGAAGGGGACGACAGAGTGTGAGACAGTTGGATGGCATCATCAACTTGATGAGCATGAGTTTGAATAAACTCCGGGAGTTGGTGATGGACAGGGAGGTGTGGCGTGCTGCAGTCCATGGGGTCGCAAAGAGTTGGACATGACTGAGTGACTGAACTGAACTGTTTCCATATCTTGGCTATTATGAATAATGAATATGGGAGCTCAGATCCCTCTTCAAGATAGTGATTTTACTTTCTTCAGACATCTACCCAGAAGTGGGATCTCTAGATCATATTGTAGTTCTATTTCTAATTTTTAAAGGAAGAGCCATCCTGTTTTCCACTGTGGTTGCACCAATTTACATTCCCACCAACAATACACAAACTTCCCTTTTCTTTGCATTCTCAGCAACATTTGTTATGTCTTGTATTTTTGTCAATAAGTCGTCAATCTAACAGGGGTGGAATGTTATCTCATTGTGGTTTTGATTTGTGATCGGCACTTAATCATCACTGGCGATTAGTGATGTTGAACATATAAGTACGTTTAAAATATCCAATGCACATATAAAGAAACTGAGGCCATGAACAGTTTAGGAAATTGCCCAAAGTTCACGGCTATTAAGTGGCTGTGACGGGCTTCCAAGCCAGGATATCTGCGCTAGTAACCACTCAGCAACATCAACTTCTATATGAATAAATCATGAGATTCGTCTTCATCAGAGCTATGAAGGGAAAGAGAGTTCCTGAAAACAATCACTGCAGCTTAGAAGCAATCATTTGCTACAGTCAACAGATAAGCAACTAATTTCAGATCATTCTTGCCTTCATTAAAGCAGCTTTCCCAGAATCTTAGAGTGGCTGCCAAGCAGTGCTTTGCTACTCAAAGTGTGGTCCTCACCCCAGTAGCTGAAGTACCACCCCTGGGGGAAGTTTTTAGAATGCAGAGTCTCAGGCCCATCCAAGACTCCTTGACCCAGAATCTGCATTTAATAAGATCTTCAGGCAATTCAGTGCAAATTGAAATCTGAGAAGAGCTGGAGGAACAGGGTGCTCAACTGTGGCTGTGTATCAGAATGTGTGGGGGTGGGGAGAGTGTGATTTAACGGGCCTGGGGGTGTGGCCTGAGCAGTGGGATTTTAAAAGCCCTTCAGGGAACCTCCCTGGTGGTCCAGTGCTTAAGATTCCTGAGTGCTTCCCGCTTCCAAGGCTGTGGGACAGGTGTGATCTCTAGTCAGGGAACTAAGATTCCGCATGCTCTGCCACTCAGCCAAAAAGAAAACAGAAAAGTAAATAAAGCCCCCAGATGCTGCTGCCGTACACTCAAGGTTAAGAACGACTGAACTAGTTAAGTGGTTCCTAACACAGGATGTACGGCAGCATCATCTGGGAAGGTTTTTACAATATCTCAAAGCCTGATTCATCTCTGAGGTGGCAGTTTTTAAAATCCCCCAGTGATTTAAATGAGCAGCCAAGATCTGGAACAATAGGAGACCAAGCTTGAGTTGAAAGTGAGAGTGTCAGTCTCTTTGCAACCCCAAGGACTGTAGCCCACCAGGCTCCTCTTTCCATGGGACTTCCCAGGCAAGAATACTGGAGTGGGCTGCCATTCTCTTTTCCAGAGGATATTCCTGACCCAGGGATCGAATCACACGTCCTGCATTGAAGACAGATTCTTTAGCATCTGAGCCACGAGCTTTGTGATTATTTATTCAACAAGTGGGATTCCCTCATGTCTCAGATGGTCTGCCTGCAATGTGAGAGGTGTGAGTTCAATCCCTGGGTCCTGAAGATCCCTTGGAGAAGGAAACGGCAACCCACTCCAGTATTCATGCCTGGAAAATCCCATGGATGGAGAAGCCTGGTGGCTACATACAGTCAATATGATTGCAAAGGGTCAGACCCTACTGAGCGACCACACTTTCACTTTCATTCAACAAATATTTGCAGCAGTCTTCGATAACCCTGGGAGTGGGCTGGGGAGGTGGGTACCAGGGCTCTGTAACACAACCAGCTGCAGTCCTTGACTCAGGGAGTGAGTGGGACAAGCGATTTATGCTCTCTGAGCTCAGTGCTCTCATCTCTGAGACGTGGTACAGAATTCGGGAGACTGTCTGCCTTGCTGCCTTCTCATCTTTGGAATGAGTTCCCAGCCAACCTCAGAACCAGCCCCCGCCCCCTGGCCAAGCCCCACAGCAGCTGATTGGCTGAAGGAGACCACCTGGCCAAGGAGTGGCCCCTCCCATAGAAAATACTGGCTCCTGGAACTGCAATGATGACTGAGAAGATAACCAACATTTGTGAGCGCTTGCTTGCTCCCAAGGGAGCTGACCATCCTGAAACGACCTTTCCCGTTTGCCTTGCAGGACGGGGTCACCCCAGGGAACAGCTGGCTTGGAGAGGCCCAGACGTCAGCGTTTGGCTTTCAGTGGGCAGACTATGCGCTGTGGTTTACTCTCTCACTCTGGGGGTTTTCATGGACTGAAGCAACAGCTATTTATGACGGAAAGCTGATCAGTCTTCACTCCAGAATAATAAGCAGGTAAGGAGATCCAACCAGTCCATCCTAAAGGAAATCAGTCCTGAGTGTTCATTGGAAGGACTGATGCTGAAACTGAAACTCCAATAGTTTGGCCACCTGATGCGAAGAGCTGACTCATTGGGTGAAAAAGACCCTGATACTGGGAAAGATTGAAGGTGGGAGGAGAAGGGGATGACAGAGGATGAGATGGGTGGCATCACCGACTCGATGGACATGAGTTTGAGTGAACTCTGGGAGTTGAAGATACACAGGGAGGCCTGGCGTGCTGCAATCCATGGGGTCACAAAAACTCGGACACGCCTGAGCGACTGGACTGAACTGAACCGAAACATTATTTGTCTACTTAGGGTCTCACGTGGTATTAGGCCTATGTTAGTCTATCCATGACTTGGCCTGGAACATAAGATTTTTCTACCACCCAAGGGAACTGGGACCCAGCAGGCACCTGTCTGTGCTTGCATGGTGACGGCAAGTCTGCCTGACTTCAGAGCCTGTGTCATTTTCCAGCCACATGGTGTCTTCCACACTTTTTGATGGCCTTCTCTAATTTGTCTTTGGAGAAGGGAAAGGCCACCCCCTCCGTATTCTGGCCTGGAGAATTCCATGGACTATATAGTTCATGGGGTCACAAAGAGTCAGACACGACTGAGCGACTTTCACTTCACTTCTCTAATTTATGCTTTTTTACAGATATTGCTGCTTCACTCAGGATTTCTTAAGGATTTTCTGATTCTTTTGTAAGGTAAGTTTTCAGAATGTACACTGTTGTTGTAACTTAGAGACTTCTTGGGGATTTATTTACCTATTACTCTGCAAATTCTTCTAGAAAAAAAAATCTTGAAGTTAACCCAAATCAGGATCAGTTCTGGGTTCTGTAAAAATTTTTCTTAGGCTTCTTATTTTCTCCTTCATAATGACATCGTAGGTAGGCATAGAAGCTCATCTTTGTGAGTTGAGGGTTACAGCGGTCGAGCATTTGAAAGAGTGCCATAACTCCGGCAACGTTTATCAAGGCATTCTAGATCTCCTTTCATGCCAGTGTATTTCACTGCAGGTGTACCTGTCTCATAGTTGGATCAGCTTATGGGACAGAGTTACCAGATAGTCAGTGAGAAGGGAATACTAGGCAGGTAAATTTCAATTAGACAGAGGCGTCCTGTGCTGTCCAAGGTGGTAGCCGTCTCCACATGTGACAACTGGACACTTGAAATGTGGCTCCTTTGAACGGGGATGTGCTGTCGGTATAAATCACATACTGGATTCTTGTAAGAAAACACAAAGAGTGAACTATTTCATTAAATGTTTTTATATTGAGTACATATTGAAATGATGAAGTTTTGGATGTATTAAGCTAAAGAAAATGTTATTACAAGTAATTTTATCTGTTTCCCTTTGGCTCTACATGGCTGCTATAAAATTTAAAATTACATACATGCTTCACATTTGTGGCTTGTGCTGTGTTTCGCTGGATTACGCTGAACTCAAGTAGGAAGGGTAGCAAGCTCTCGAAGAGCTGGTGCTCATGAAAGGAACAAGGGCAGACCCCAAGGAGGGAGACGGAGAGCAGACACGACAGCAAAGGAGCATTTGGCATTTGTCCAGTTTCACGTTTTTGCTATGTGTACAACTTACTTTGTCCACATGCACAAGGGAACCTCTCCCACCCGAACTACCCTTATTGCAAACACAGCCCGACGTTGAAAAACACGCCTGTGCTCTTTTCCTCTGGTTCTGCGGTAATTAGAACTCGGCCACCCCTGAATCTAGCTGATACGCCAGCTGAGGGGCACCAGAAACTGCCCGGTTTTCAGGCGGCTGCCGTGGCACCCTGGAGTGATAGTAATGAGTGTGGAGGGCAGTCTCCCAGGAGGCACTGGGAAAGGCTCGGATGAAATGGGATTGCTCTTGGGATGTGATAGATGGGCTCTGGGTGGACGAGGCCAGACTGGGAAGCTGGGGGCCACCCAATCCTGCCACTTCTGGATCGGCCCTGAGGAACAGGCTCGGCTCTGGACGTGGCCCAGCCTGTGATTCTTTAAAAAAGTTTAAACGATGGTTGTCTCAGTGTCCAACCAATTGGGTAACTGGGTGTCAATTGGGTAAAGCAAGGACCATCTTCCCAGCATCATGTAAGACGGCTTGTTACTCATTTCAATTATACATTGCTGTATCACTGGTTAGCCCAAAGCAGAGTGGGGTAAAACAAGAGCCATTTTATTTCTCAGAATTCTGTGGCCCAGGAATTCCATTAGGTCATAGCAGGGACACCTTATCTCCGCTCCACGATCAGCTAAGACAGTTCACATTCACTGGCTGGGATAGCTTGACGACAGCCATATAATTAGGGTAAGAGCTCTTATTTTCGGCTGGTTTCATGGCTTTCTCTTGCCATGTGACGAGTAAGGGCTTCCATATAGCACGGCGGTCTCAAAGTACAAGCGTATCTTGGAGGTACTGTGAGTTTGTTTCCATAGCAGACAATAGAGCGAACATTATACTAAAGCAAGGCTCATGAATTTTTTAGTTTTCCAGTGCATATAAAAGTTATGTCCACACTATACTGTAACCTGTTAAGTATGCGGTAGCATTCTGTCTAAATACATAAGGCACATATCTTAATTTTAAAAATTAATTTAATTAAAAATTAATTTATTGCTGAAAAATGCTAACCATCATCTGAGCCTTCAGTGAGTCATAATCTTTTTGTCATAATAACATTAATGATCATGAATCATAGATCACAATAACAAATATAATAACAAAAAAGTTTGAAATATTGCAAGAACTACCAAAATGTGACATGGAGACATGAAGTGGCTTCAAATGCTGTTGGAAAAATGGTGCCAATGACTCTGGGTTGCCACAGGCCTGTAAGGTGTTAAAAACGCAACATCTGCAGAGCACAATAAAGCAAAGTGCAGTACAATGAAAATGAGGTGTACCTGTTCTTGAACTTCTTACCTGCTGGCTGTCTTATCTCAAGCAAAAGTGGAAGTTGTCAGGATTCTTAAGGCTTATGTCCCTTTGAAAGAGAAAAAATAATCTCTTATGTTGGGAGCCAGCTGGGAGCTCTTGGTTAAACCTTGGTGTTGTTAGGAGCTGTCCTATACTCGTTGTTTGATCATGGTCTTTCCTATTAAGTATAAACATTTTCACTGAAGAGGAACATTCGACAAGGTCATTCTGTGACCCAGAAAGAGCAAGAACAAAACAAAACAAAACAACTCCCCTCAAAATAAAACCCCCAAGCAACACTATATAATCATGTGTAAACACTGACTAAGCTAAGACCATTGTGGCCAGTACCAGTGACTGCTCAGTGACTGCTACTTCTTTTCTAATTGTAATATATGCCTCATTCCATTCTTTCTGGCTTCTAGATAAGAATTATTAAGGTCCCCAATCATGGAATTATCCCAATTCCCGACAGCACCCATTCCACAGAAAAAACCCCAGTTCCTGAGCTCTCCAAAACCACCCACTGTAAGCCCGGTCTCTACAACAAATCCTTTCTTACATCCCCTTCCCGTTTCCCTGGTGGCTCAGATGGTAAAGAACCTGCCTGCAATGCGGGAGACCTCGGTTCGATCCCTGGGTCGGGAAGATCCCCTGGAGAAGGGCTTGGCTACCCACTCCAGTATTCTTGTTTGGAGATCCCCATGGACAGAGGAGCCTGGCTGGCTGCAGTCCACGGGGTCGCAAAGGATCGGACGTGACTAGGCACAAGCGGAGATGTTCCTTGCCTCCCCATGGTGCGCATTCTGCCTCACTGCAGCTGGTCAACAAATCCAATCTCATTTGCCCCAGAGGCACTCCTCATGGTCTTTGTTTCAGGGTCCTTGGCACCCCTGTCTGGCTCAGTGTCACTTCCACAGCATTCTATCGGTCCAGTCACAAGTGCACCCAAATTCAAGGAGAAGGGAGACAGGCTTCCTTGCCTGAGGGATGGGGCAGCATGTGCATGCAAGGGACCGGTGTGGCCATCTCTGGAAACTGTCTACCACGGCACTCCAGGTTGTTCACCCACAGTTCACAGGGAATAGGTGAGAATCACTTTAAAAATGTGAAACACGGGCACTGTTCACCTCAATGGGCTGTATTCTCTGATAGTATAAAAATTTAATTGATTTAGTCTCTCTTTATACCCTCAAAATATGACTGCTTTTCAGCAGTTGCTTCCTTTTCTGAAACTGGGGAGGTCTTCTCTTATCTTTTTCCTCATCAAGCTTGCGGCCTGCAGGACCTCTGCTTCCTGTCTGAATAGCTGCTTCCTGCTTCAGGTCAGGAGCTTTCCTGGTGGCTCAGTTGGTAGAGAAGCCACCCGTAGTGCAGGAGACCCGGGTTCGATCCTTGGGTTGGGAAGATGCCCCAGAGAAGGACATGGCAATCCACTCCAGTATTCTTGCCTGAAGAACCCCCATGGACAGAGGACCCTTGGGCTACAGTCTACAGAGGTCACGAGACATGACTGAGCGACTGAAGCACTACCACCCTGCTCGGGGCCAGTCACCTTGCTGGTCACCTTCTGGAACACTGGGGTGAGCACCTTTGCTGGCTGAGTTGCTGTTACCAGCGTTGTGCCTTGAAGGGAAAGTCATGGCACCAAGGCCATTTTCCTTCCATGACTCCCTTCACGCTTTCCGGATGCCATCCGCTGCAAGGCTGCTGGGTGCAGGAGACTCTAACAGTGGGATGGCGTATCACAGACGAAAAACATCTGCTTCTGCTTTATTAACTACGCCAAAGCCTGTGACTGTGTGGATCACAACAAACTGTGGGAAATTCTGAAAAAGATGGGAATACCAGACCACCTGACCTGCCTCCTGAGAAACCTGTTTGCAGGTCAGGAAGCAACAGTTAGAACTGGACATGGAACAACAGACTGGTTCCAAGTAGGGAAAGGCTGTATATTGCCATCATGCTTATTTAACTTATATGCAGAATACATATGAGAAACGCTGGGCTGGAAGAAACACAGGCTGGAATCAAGATTGCCAGGAGAAATATCAATAACCTCAGATATGCAGATGACACCACCCTTAGGGCAGAAAGTGAAGAGGAACTAAAGAGTCTTTTGATGAAAGTGAAAGAGGAAAGTGAAAAAGTTGGCTTAAAGCTCAACATTCAGAAAACGAAGATCATGGCATCTGGTCCCATCACTTCATGGGAAATAGATGGGGAAACAGTGGAAACAGTGTCAGACTTTATTTTTCTGGGCTCCAAAATCACTGTGGATGGTGATTGCAGCCATGAAATTAAAAGACACTTATTCCTTGGAAGGAAAGTTATGACCAACCTAGACAGCATATTCAAAAGCAGAGACAATACTTTGCCAACAAAGGTCCATCTAGTCAAGGCTATGGTTTTTCCAGTGCTCATGTATCGATGTGAGAGCTGGACTGTGAAGAAAGCTGAGCACCAAAGAATTGATGCTTTTGAACTATGGTGTTGGAGAAGACTCTTGAGAGTCCCTTGGACTGCAAGGAGATCCAACCAGTCCATTCTAAAGGAGATCAGCCCTGGGATTTCATTGGAAGAAATGATGCTAAAGCTGAAACTCCGGTACTTTGGCCACCTCATGTGAAGAGTTGACTCATTGGAAAAGACCCTGATTCTGGGAGGGATTGGGGGCAGGAGGAGAAGGGGGTGACAGAGGATGAGATGGCTGGATGGCATCACTGACTCAATGGATGTGAGTCTGAGTGAACTCCGGGAGTTGGTGATGGACAGGGAGGCTTGGCGTGCTGCGATTCATGGGGTCGCAAAGAGTTGGACACGACTGAGCGATTGAACTGAACTGAACTGAAAGCTGACAAAGGGGAGTCTGGTAGCCCAGTCCTTTCCAGCCACCCCAAGGCGAAGGTCCTTCCTCTGCAGCCCTCGCGTCCTCTCCTGACGGGAAAATGGCTGTTTTCTGGTCCTCTCTCTGGCGCCCTCTCTGGTTTTGATAAAAACAGCAGTTTTAAATAATGCATCGCCTTAGGGCTAACCAAGGTAATCTGTTTAAGACGGTGGGTTTCCCTTGTGGCTTAAGTAGTAAAGAATCCGCCCACAGTGCAGGAGACCTGGGTTCCATCCCTGGGTTGGGAAGATTCCCTGGAGGAGGGAACAGCTACGCACTCCAGTATTCTGGCCTGGAGACTGTACAGTCCGTGGGGTCACAAAGAGTCGGACACGACTGAGCGACTTTCACTTTCACTCTCTTGTTTCACTGTATTTGTTTTTCCGCAAAGAGCATGCATTGCTTTTTAATATGACAAAAACAATCAAAAGTATATTTTTAATTGCAAATAAAACAAAGGGCTTTTAACAGAATAACCTAATGATTCCAAGGTTTGGACTTTTCCCCTGCGTCTTCCATTTCTCATTACTTTCTGTTTAACCTTGCCAGCAAGTGTTTAGAATGTAGTGTGGGACGAGATGGTGTGGTTTCCAATGTAAGCGCCTATTGACTTTTTTCAATACTTTTAAGATTTGTGATCAGAGACCAGGCCCTAATAAAAAAAAATGAGGTGTTGCCTGACTTGGTAGTATAATCAATTTAGTTTAGTGAGCAACTTGAGACAGGAAAAGATACAAATCCCTTGGCAGTCAGGAAATATGTACAGTGTATTCTGGAGCCTCAGAAAATGGCACTGGAGGAGTTATCTGTGGTCTCGAGATAAAGATGAGGTCATCTTACAATAAGATCCTGCAGGGACTTCACCCTGGACATAGCTCTATAAAACCTCAACTCAAAATGAATTCTACTGGAAGTAAGACGTGTCCAACTTCTAGTGCAGAATGCATTTTCCTAGCCCCTGATGGTTGAACTCTGACGGGGTAAAATGAGAGTACAGCACAGATTCACTTATGTTCTCCAAACACAGTAAGAGGACATCATGACTGCCTCCTCTGAAGCACCTTGCTTTTTAACTTACTTTTTTTCTTATTAGCTTTTTCTTTTCCTGTTTTTTTTTTTTTTAAGTTTGATCACTCTCTCTCTCTCTCTCTCTTTTTTTAAAATTGGAATATAATTGTTTTACCCCAGGGTTCATCAGAACACTATTTACAATAGCCAGGATAGGAAACTTAAGTGTCCAGTGACAGACGAATGGATAAAGAAGATGTGGTGTGTACATCCAATGGAGTATTACTCAGCCACTAAAAGGAATGAAATAGGGTCATTTGTAGAGACAAGGACGGACCTAGAGTCTGTCATATAGAGTGAAGTAAGTTAGAAAGAGAAAAACAAATACAGTATATTAACACATTATATGTCAAATCTCATCAGCTTTTCACTTGTAGGTAAAGGGGTTGAATGAAGCCCGTGCAGGCCAATGAGCTTTCGTAGTTGAGGACCGTTCGTACACACCTACTATATGCCTCCTCTCATGCTCTTCACTTTCCCATGGCCAGAAAATGCTGCTGCTGCTGCTCAGTCGCTTCAGTCGTGTCCGACTCTGTGCGACCCCAGAGACGGCAGCCCACCAGGCTCCCCCGTTCCTGGGATTCTCCAGGCAAGAACACTGGAGTGGGTTGCCATTTCCTGCTCCAATGCATGAAAGTGAAAAGTGAAAGTGAAGTCGCTCAGTCGTGCCTGACTCTTAGTGACCCCATGGACTGCAGCCTACCAGGCTCCTCCATCCATGGGATTTTCCAGGCGAGAGCACTGGAGTGGGGTGCCACTGCCTTCTCCGCAGAAAATGCGCGTGATAGCGATAATAGCAGCCCCACTGTGGGCCACTGTTCTTTGTGTCCATTGTGTTTTCACTCCTTAAAACAACCCCACAAGTTTCAGGCTAATCTTATCACCTCCTCTTTTAAGATAAAGCAACTGACATGCAGTTAGGTTAACTGACCCAAGGCCATAGGCCGCTATGAATCCATTCTAGGATGTTAAATGGAATATAATAGTTTCCCCACCTCTCAGTTCTGAGCTATTTCCATGAACTTCATTATGCTACTACCTTGATTTTGATTGTTAGACATACTTTTTGCTGTGGGCAAGTGATTCTTGCTGTTTTCATTTTGATTTTACACTTCAGAGCCAATCTTTCACTGGTGCAAATTCGATAAAAAGATTACAGCCATTTCAATGGAATCCTATAATGTTCTCAAATTTGTCTTCATCCTACAGTGATCTATTAAATATCTGAACTAATGCTAACATGTGCAGTGATTCCCTCTTACAGCCTTAGTGCTTTACTGCTTATTGGATTTTCTCTTCTTGGTCCTTTGGGGCCAGGTTGTAAAAGAGCATCCACAGCCATCCCCTAATGAGAGCCAAAGCCCTGATGGCGCGCAGAGCCACGTGAGCATTCAGTGCTGGCCTGCCACGTTTCCCCTGCTGGAGTTCTCGTTCGTGAGTGATGCAATTTGAAACAAATTCCCTCATAGTGAAAGACCTAGAGAATCTCAGTGGAGAGCAGCAAACATGATTAAATGTTTTAAAAAATAAGACCCTTGAGGAGGAGGTAAGAGAACTGAACATGTTCAACCTTGTGTCAAAAAGACTCAGGGGAGAAATAACTCTGTAAATATGCGTGCTGATGTAGTGGACACGCTGAAAGGCAATTTTCCTTACGGTAAAGGAGGGCAAAGGAAATAGGAAGGGGGCTGAATTATAGTCAGGGAAATTAGTTTAAAATATGATATTACTACATACAGAGGCAACACTGAAAATTCTTTTTCTTTCCCAGGTGGTTACCTGGGAAACATATTTACTCTATATATGCACACTTTTCTATTAGATTGATGGTGGCAAACAGAGTGATAGGGGCCTGGACTGAGAGGAAGAAGATTCTAGTATGAATGGACAAGTAGGGTCTTGTTTTGGAGTAAGCCTGGAAGATTGGATCAGTTTCAACTGGTTTATATTTTCTATTTTATGTTCATAGCTCCATTTTCATCTATTTAAAAATTTGTTGTTTCTGGGATAATAATAATAGTAAACATTTATTGAACACTTCTTAGTGCCAGGCCGTTGTGCTATAGTGCTTTACGTGCATTTGTTCATTTAATTTTCACAATGTTCCTGTAAGGTAAGAGTTATTATTACTGCCTCCCTCCTCACTCCCCCCACCACACCTCCAAAGCTGGGCATCGGTTTCCTCACTTGAAAAAAGGGTTTGATATTTACAGTAAATCTGAGGGTGTTGTAAGTACCGAGGGACCAGAAGTCAAATGTGCTTTATGTCCTAAGATGCATGGAACAGGTTCCTAAAAGGTGAAGGGGCTCAAAATGCCCATAGAATCCCTCTTGAGAAACTTTTTGCCCTAAATAAATGCTCAAGTTCCTGAGAAGCACCCCAGCATAACTTTTGTGTGACATGAAGTTGGATCATTCAGGCTCTCCTAACTTGAGTTAGTTGCTATAAATACTGATGTGCCCTACCCACTTGTAACAAGATCTCATCATCAGATCACATCAGATCAGATCAGTCGCTCAGTCGTGTCTGACTCCTTTCGACCCCATGAATCGCAGCATGCCAGACCTCCCTGTCCATCACCAACTCCCGGAGTTCACTCAGACTCACATCCATTGAGTCAGTGATGCCATCCAGCCATCTCATCCTCTGTCACCCCTTCTCCTCCTGCCCCCAATCCCTCCCAGAATCAGGGTCTTTTCCAATGAGTCAACTCTTCACATGAGGTGGCCAAAGTACCGGAGTTTCAGCTTTAGCATCATTCCTTCCGAAGAAATCCCAGGGCTGATCTCCTTCAGAATGGACTGGTTGGATCTCCTTGCAGTCCAAGAGACTCTCAAGAGTCTTCTCCAACACCACAATTCAAAAGCATCAATTCTTCAGCACTCAGCCTTCTTCACAGTCCAACTCTCACATCCATACATGACCACAGGAAAAACCATAGCCTTGACTAGACGAACCTCTGTTGGCAAAGTGCTTTTGAATATGCTATCTAGGTTGGTCATAACTTTCCTTCCAAGGAATAAGTGTCTTTTAATTTCATGGCTGAAGTCACCATCTGCAGTGATTTTGGAGCCCAGAAAAATAAAGTCTGACACTGTTTCCATTGTTTCCCCATCTATTTCCCATGAAGTGGTGGGACTGGATGCCATGATCTTCATTTTCTGAATGTTGAGCTTTAAGCCAACTTTTTCACTCTCCACTTTCACTTTCATCAAGAGGCTTTTTAGTTCCTCTTCACTTTCTGCCATAAGGGTGGTGTCATCTGCATATCTGAGGTTACTGATATTTCTCCTGGCAATCTTGATTCCAGTTTGTGTTTCTTCCATTCCAGCATTTCTCATGATGTACTCTGCATATAAGTTAAATAAACAGGATGACAGTATACAGCCTTGACGAACTCCTTTTCCTATCTGGAACCAGTCTGTTATTCCATGTCCAGTTCTAACTGTTGCTTCCTGACCTGCATACAAATTTCTCAAGAGGCAGATCAGGTGGTCTGCTCTTCCCATCTCGTTCAGAATTTTCCACAGTTTATTGTGATCCACACGGTCAAAGGCTTTGGCATAGTCAATAAAGCAGAAGTAGATGTTTTTCTGGAATCTCTTGCTTTTTCCATGATCCAGCGGATGTTGGCAATTTGATCTCTGGGTCCTCTATCTTTTCTAAAACCAGCTTGAACATCAGGAAGTTCACGGTTCACATATTGCTCAAGCCTGGCTTGGAGAATTCTGAGCATTACTTTACTAGCATGTGAGATGAGTGCAATTGTGCAGAAGCTTGAGCATTCTTTGGCATTGTCTTTCTTTGGGATTGGAATGAAAACTGGCCTTTTCCAGTCCTGTGGCCACTGCTGAGTTTTCCAAATTTGCTGGCATATTGAGTGCAGCACTTTCACAGCATCATCTTTCAGGATTTGGAATAGCTCAACTGGAATTCCATCACCTCCACTAGCTTTGTTCATAGTGATGCTTTCTAAGGCCCACTTGACTTCACATTCCAGGATGTCTGGCTCTAGGTCAGTGATCACACCATCGTGATTATCTGCATTGTGAAGATCTTTTTTGTACAGTTCTTCTGTGTATTCTTGCCATCTCGTCTTAATATCTTCTGCTTCTGTTAGGTCCATACCATTTCTGTCCTTTATCGAGCCCATCTTTGCATGAAATGTTCCTTTGGTTCTCTGATTTTCTTGAAGAGATCCCTAGTCTTTCCCATTCTGTTGTTTTGCTCTATTTCTTTGCATTGATCACTGAAGAAGGCTTTCTTATCTCTTCTTGCTATTCTTTGGAACTCTGCATTCAGATGCTTATATCTTTCCTTTTCTCCTGTGCTTTGTGCTTCTCTTCTTTTCACAGCTATTTGTAAGGCCTCCCCAGACAGCCATTTTTCTTTTTTGCATTTCTTTTCCATGGGGATGGTCTTGATCCCTGTCTCCTGTACAATGTCATGAACCTCATTCCATAGTTCATCAGGCACTCTATCAATCAGATCTAGGCCCTTAAATCTATTTCTCACTTCCACTGTATAATCACAAGGGATTTGATTTCGGTCATACCTGAAAGGTCTAGTGGTTTTCCCTACTTTCTTCAATTTCAGTCTGAATTTGGCAATAAGGAGTTCATGGTCTGAGCCACAGTCAGCTCCTGGTCTTGTTTTTGCTGACTGTATAGAGCTTCTCCATCTTAGGCTGCAAAGAATATAATCAATCTGATTTCGGTGTTGACCATCTGGTGATGTCCATGTATAGAGTCTTCTCTTGTGTTGTTGGAAGAGGGTGTTTATTATGACCAGTGCATTTTCTTGGCAAAACTCTATTAGTCTTTGCCCTGCTTCATTCCGTATTCCAAGGCCAAATTTGCCTGTCAGTCCAGGTGTTTCTTGACTTCCTACTTTTGCATTCCAGTCCCGTATAATGAAAAGGACATTTTTTTGGGTGTTAGTTCTAAAAGATCTTGTAGGTCTTCATAGAACCGTTCAACTTCAGTTTCTTCAGCGTTACTGGTTGGGGCATAGACTTGGATTACTGTGATATTGAATGGTTTGCCTTGGAAATGAACAGAGATCATTCTGTCGTTTTTGAGACTGCATCCAAGTACTGCATTTCGGACTCTTGTTGACCATGATGGCCACTCCATTTCTTCTGAGGGATTCCTGCCCACAGTAGTAGATATAATGGTCATCTGAGTTAAATTCACCCAATCCAGTCCATTTCAGTTCGCTGATTCCTAGAATGTTGACATTCACTCTTGCCATCTCCTGTTTGACCACTTCCAATTTGCCTTGATTCATGGACCTGACATTCCAGGTTCCTATGCAATATTGGTCTTTACAGCATCGCACCTTGCTTCTATCACCAGTCACATCCACAGCTGGGTATTGTTTTTGCTTTGGCTCCATCCCTTCATTCTTTCTGGAGTTATTTCTCCAGTGATCTCCAGTAGCATATTGGGCACCTCCTGACTTGGGGAGTTTCTCTTTCAGCATCCTATCATTTTGCCTTTTCATACTGTTCATACTGTTCATGGGGTTCTCAAGGCAAGAGTACTGAACTGGCTTTCCATTCCCTTCTCCAGTGGATCATAGCAGTCACTAAAATGTAAATGCAATCAGTTCAGCTCAGTCACTCAGTCGTGTCCATCTCTTCACGACCCCATGGACCACAGCATGTCAGGCCTCCTTATCCATCACCAACTTCTGGAGTTCACAAAAACTCATGTCCATTGAGTTGGTGATGCCGTCCAACCATCTCATCCTCTGTCGTCCCCTTCTCCTTCTGCCTTCATTCCTTCCCAGCATCAGGGTCTTTTCAAATGAGTCAGTTCTTCGCATCAGATGGCCAAAGTATTGGAGTTTCAGCTTCAACATCAGCCAGTCCTTCCAATGAACATTCAGGACTGATTTCCTTTAGGATGGACTGGTTGGATCTCCTTGCAGTCCAAGGGACTCTCAACAGTCTTCTCCAACACCACAGTTCAAATACAATGAAAAGTGAAAATGAAGTCACTCAGTTGTGTCTGACTCTTTGCAATCCCATGGACTGTAGCCTACCAGGCTTCTCTGTCCATGGGATTTTCCAGGCAAGAGTACTGGAGTGGATTGCCATTTCCTTCTCCAGGACAAATACAACAGAAGGTGGTTATTGAAGCTGAAGTGGTCTGGGCTTTATCTATAGAGTCCAGTAGTTCTCAGATATGACAGATCTTAAGAATCTCCGGGAAAACATTGAAAGATCCAGGCTTCTGGGCACCAGTTCCAGAAATTCTGATGCAGTTGCTCTGAGGGGAATAGATAGCCTAGGGATCTTGTCATTGTTACTATTCTACAAGTGATTCTGAGGATCGGGCCCAGGAATCATCGACCCAGTCCCATCTCCCCCTGTATAAATGTGAGTGGTTAAGGTTTCAGAGCCAAGCCCAGCACCCAGATCTCCTTTTTCTCCCTTTCCCACCCCAAGGCTCTGTTCATTGCTCGATGCCGCTTCCATGTGTTGGGTCTTCCTTCTTAAGGAAAAAACAGAGGAAGTAAATAAAGGGTGTCCTGAATTTCTGAGATGAGTTAATACTCATGTGCCATTTCCCCCCACCATGGGCCTCCCCTATGCATCTAGATGCAAGGTCATTATCTTTTATGATGATTAGCCCATGTCCAAGATTGATCATGAGCAAGGCTGGAGTCCATAGCTACCCAGATGATTAGGAAAGCTTCTTAAATAAAATGATAGCTGTAGATGGGGTTGTGATTGCCAAGGACTGACACTGAGGGTTTAATTTTCTTGAAGGGCTGTAGACAGTATCAGGAAGGAGGGAGAGAGTCAAAGTCACCCTTTCATGGAAACCAGCTGATGTCTCCATGAGAGAGCCCCAGAGGAAGTTCTTTAATTTTCCTTAGCATCCACTGAGCTCCTGAGTTGCTGGAGAGAACACGAACTGAACAGCTGACTGAGTCTGTTTGTACAAAGTGTGTGTGTGTGTGTGTGACAACTTTAAAAACATCAAGCTGGGGGCAAAGTCCACCTTGGTTTAGAAATAAGGAAACAGAAGCACAGCAACACAGCAGGAGGGAAAAAAGGTCCGGGCAGAGCTGTGATGCTGCTCTCTGCTGGCTGAGCCCAAGCTCAGATCCTCAGCTCTTCCTATCCACCCGGGAAAGTCATGTCACTCCTGGGCAGAACAAAGCGGAAGCCTACTCCACGGTCAGCATCCAGGTGCTCCTCTGGAGGTCTTCTTTCCCAGCCTCGGGCTCACAACCAGATCCTGTTCATTTTAAGGCTTCAGTTCTTACCTGAGTTTCTTTGCTTTTGGAACCTGCCCCACCTGACCACCTGCCTCACACCCCAGCCGCAGATCCGCAGGGGTTCTTTGCTCCCCTCAGTCTGCAGATGGGGCTGGGTCCCTCAGGGCTTTATCTGCGGCTTTCAGCCTGACCTCAGCCTCAGCATCAGGGTTCCAGAGTGGCTCCTAGTCAACCGTATCCTCTCTTAGCCTCTGATTTAGAGCCATTCTTCAGCTAGATCCTTTCTGGAGTACCTTGTTTGTATGGAACAAAGGGCATGAGCCCTGGGAGATTTGGTGGGAAGTTTGCATAGGTTGGCTTTGCACCCTCCCCTGGGCGAGTCAGAGCTGCTGTTTCAAATCTCCGAGCACAGACTTCCCTGGCTTTACCTTGTGTGATCGACGGTGCAGGTGGTCCTGGCCTCTGGAAAGGGAGGTCATCACAGCCACCTCAGGCTTGAGGAAACTCGGTCACAGAAGAGAGTGGACTGGCTTGGCTGTTCAAGAGTCATGGGCTGAAGGGATGTAGAAGGTTAAAAAAGAGAAAGGCTCACCCTGGGGACTGAGCATTATACCCAGGGAAGAGAGGGTTGACATGAAGCCCGGTTGGGTTTGGAGGATCTCAGTGGGGAGAGAAAGCCCAGAATCCAGAGTCGGCATCCAGGGTGGAGGTCCGGGGGGCGTGAGGCCCCAGGACACAGAGAGCTGCACCGATAGCCGGTAGGTGGTCCTGGGACAGCCTCACTGCCCCGGGTCTCCACCCTCCGCAGAGCACACATCAACAGAGGCATCCCCCTGCCCCGGAAAGTAGGCTCTCAGAGACAGAGGGTGCCGGGCTCTCTCAAAGGCTGTCTGACCCCAGAGCGTTGGAAGGGCCGTGGATCCGCCACCTCCGAGAGGATCAGGGCAAAGGGCAGGGCAGGCCCAGAGTGACCTCGCCTCAGGAACAGGGGCCCGCGCTGCGCTGGGCGGTGTAGGGGGACAAGTGAAGACTGAAGGCAGGATGCCCACCAGGGACAGGGACACGTCCCGATGCCAGGGTGGGCAGGTCCAAGGTGAGGTCCAGGCTGCCATTTCTAGAACCAACCAACACCCTCAGCCGGCTCAAACCACCTAGACACAGTTCTGGGGGAGGAGGGGAAGAACGGACCGGGCCATGAAATAAATCAGATTTCTCATCACAGAAATGATGCTTGCTTAGTCACTCAGTCGTTTCCGACTCTTTGCAACTCCATGGACTGTAGCCCACCCGGCTGCTCTGTCCATGGGATTCTCCAGGAAACAATACTGGGGTGGGTTGCCATTCCCTTCTCCAGGGGATCTTCCCAACTCAGGGATGGAACCCAGGTCTCTCACACTGCAGGCAGATTCTTTACTGTCTGAGTCACCAGGGGAATCCCAGAGAAATGAAGATGATTCACAAAAGTTACAGTTTTGCTTTTTAAATTTTTTGCCAACACAAGAGTCTGAATGGAGACACTGTGCCCTTTCACAGTTCCTCGCCCTTCTGCTCCATAGGACTTACCCCCTAGAGTGCCTCCCTGGCTTCCTGGGCCAGGGAAACACAGAGACAGGTTCTCCTGGATCCTTATCCAGCCCCTTCCTTTCCTCCCACTCCTCTTTCGAGTGCTCCCACGGAAGATCGCTGCCTCTGACATCCCAACAGCCTCTGTTCTAGAGCTGCTATGACTTAATCTCTGCAAGATTAGCTTTGTTATTATCACCCTGGCTTATCTGGTGTGCTCACAGCATGTGCCAGCTTGCTGAAAGGGACGTCTATTAGGAGATGCTTGTTCTAACAGTAGGAGGAGAGAGCGATAAGGCAACTGCTTTACCACTGTCTGAACAGCCTAGCAGTTTTGAGTTTGACTGATAGGTTTGTAAACAAGAAAATCCCGTGGCTGGATTCCCAGGCTTCCAAGGCAATGACACATATCACGCTGTGCTGTCCTTTTCACTAACTTAGTTAAACTCATTGATATGAATGAATGAATGAATGAATGAATGGTTCAAGGCTTGCGGAAGACTCACTAGGTGCCAGGTTCTACATTAGATGCAAGAGATACAGACGTGAGTTATACCACGTGTGCATTCTAGGCACTTGCGTTCTGATTGGAAAACAAACCTAAAGAGGTAGAAACACTTATTTAAAATGACTGAGTAGTTTTTTTGTGCCAAGCTCTATGGCAAACACTCTGGGAGAAAGCGTGTCTTGTTGAGCCCTCAGGAATACTCAGTGTTCCATTAAGGGTGATGGGGGCTTTGATAGGGGAATTCTTAGGGTTCACTCAATTCACTTCAATGCTTATTCTAGGATATTAGTGCTCTGTGTGTGTGATATAAAATATATATTATGGAATATCTACATATCAATGGATCAATAGACAGCCATTTTCCTGAAACAGCTTTTCGGAGTATTTCTATTTTTGGATTCTGAGTTGTGTCTATTTCTCTCTGAATTAACCATGCTGTTGCTGTTCAGTCAGTAAGTCACGTCCCCAAGGACTGCAGCACACCAGGCTTCCCTGTCCTTCACTGTCTCCTAGAGTTTGCTCACACCAACGTCCATTCAGTTAGTGATACCATCCACCTCCCTCATCCTCTGTCATTCCCTTCTCTTTTTGCCTCCAATCTTTCCCAGCATCAGCGTCTTTTCCAATGAGTAGGCTCTTTGCATCAGGTGGCCAAAGTACTGGAGCTTCACTTCAGCAGCAGTCCTTCCAGTGAATATTCAGGATGGATTTCCTTTAGGATTGACTGGTTTGATCTTGCAGTCCAAGGGACTTTCAAGAGTCTCCTCCAGCACCACAATTAGAAAGTATCAATTCTTGGGTGTTCAGCTCTCTTTATGGCCCAAGTCTACCATAGCTTTGACTATATGGATCTTTGTCGGCAAAGTTATGGTTCTGCTTTTTAATATGCTGTCTAGGTTTATGATAGTTTTTCTTCCAAGGAGAAAACATCTTTTAATTTCTTGGCTGCAGATTTAACCATAAAAGTGTGCAATACAGGAACCTAATAGTTTTCTTCCCCTGGTAGCTTTTAATATCTCCTCTAAAAATGTATTAATAATTTCAGTTCATTTTTTAACACTTAACATGTTCATGTTCTGAATGTGGTACCTTTCTTATCTTATTTAATAATAAGATAAACCTTCTAAAAAAACAGGTGAGGTAGGAATTATTATTTCAAGAAAATGTTTCTTGGAGAGGTAAATTTGCCCAAGGTAACATAGACTCTTTGCAACCCCACGGACTCCAGCCCGCCAGGCTCCTTTGTCCATGGAATTCTCCAGGCAAGAATACTGGAGTGGTTAGCTGTTCCGTTCTCCAGGGGATCTTCCTGACCCAGGGATGGAACCTAAATCTCCTGCACTGCAGGCAGATTCTTTACTGTCTGAGCTGTCAGGGAAGCCCTTCTTATCTTATTTAATAATAAGGTAACCTGGTGAGGTAAGAATTGTTAGTTCAAGAAAATGACTCTTGGAGAGGTAATTTGCCCAAGGTCATATAGTTGGGGAGAGGGCCAGACTGCAACCTTGGTCTGTGTCATTCCACGTACTCAGTTATATTGAAATGTATGGAGTCCTTACTCTGTGTCTGGAACATACCAGAGGATCCCATGCCCATGACCTCTTTATCCTTTGCGGGGGGGGGGGGGGGGGGGGTACCATCTTACAGATGGAGAAACTGCGGCTCAGGGAGGGTTACTTTCCCAAGGCTGGACAGTAACTAGATGAATTTGAACTCTGGTCTTCCTGATTTCAATAGCACCTATGCCAAATCTAATAGCATACATGTAACTAATTATACTTTAGTGGAAGGGAAGAAATGAATATTCATTGAATGTCTCTTTCATACCGGTGCATGTGTTACTTTTTCCTAAAATGACTCTCTTGGGTAGCAATTATCTCTACAGGGCTTGGCAGGTGGTGCTAGTGGTAAGGAACCCGCCTGCCAACGCAGGATTTGTAAGAGATGCCAGTACAATCCCTGGGTCTGGAAGAGCCCCTGAAAAGGCAACTCACTCCAACAGTCTTGCCTGGAGAATTCCAGGGACAGAGGGGTCTGGTGAGCTACAGTCCACAGGGCTGCAGAGTCGGACACGACTGAGTGACTTAACACACATGCACTGACAGAGAAGACTCTCTGGACAGGTTGGATTTTGCCCAACGTCATAGAGCAAGTAGTGTGAACTTGATATTTTAACTGGTCTATTTTTTTCCCATTATATAATTTCACTTCCCAAAGCAATACAAATTCGTGTATAAGAATTACCTTGTGTGTTAATTAGTTTTAATTCCTGGAGGATTAGAAAAGATAAAACACTTATGGATTGTTGTTGTTCAGTTGCTCAGTCGTGTCTGACTCTTTGTGACCCCAATTATGGATGGTGGTAGGGATCAATTCATTTAACCCAATGACTGATTGACTCTTTGCACAGTGTTTCTAAGCTTCTGGTTCTTGTTGCATTTACTTATAATAAGGAAGTAATTTTTATGGTGTAAGACATGGAGACAGGTTGTCTCCCGTGTATAGGACACATCCTAGTGCTGATGACTTGAAAATGCCATATGTAGGCTTTTCATGTGAATAAATGGAGAGTGAAAATGACTTTATGAGAATTCCCTGGCAGTCCCGTGGTTAGAACTCTGAGCTTTCCCTGCCAGTTGGGGAACTAGGGCCCCACAAGCCTAGTGGCATGGCCAATTAGGAAAAAAAAAAAAAGATTTTACAAAAGGAGAAGCATTATAACTTAGCAAGGAATAGAAAATAAGACAGTATCCTATATGATAAGAAAATCATGGATGAAAATGAAAGATAATTCAGACAAGGTGATGAGAAACATAGAAAGTGTAAAAATGTCTGGGGGTGTGTGTGTGTGTGTGAGTATTGTGAACATCTATAGGGCACTGGTCAGTAACTTCCCATAATACATCAACAGGATCACCCCCTCAAGATGCAGAATCTGCTCTTACAGTGTTCAAGGCTAGAATGCTTAGTTAGGATGGTAGGAATCATGAATCAACCAGAGATTCTAGGAGCCCAGAAATGTTTAGGAAACTTACAAGTTTTTCTAAACCTTCCAACATCTTATTTAAAAAAATTATGCCTTGTGATCCAGAGAAACAAAAACCTAACTAAATTCAACTGTTTTATTTATTGTCTATTTCTGTTTTTAAAGGAAAGCCTGTATTTAGAGATTTTAATCAAATGTTCTTTTTTTATATGTTGCTTCCTTTTATTGGATTCTAGAACAAGCCAATGCTGTGTGTGTGTGTGTGTGTGTGTATATGTTTTTGTGGGAGCCTCTGCGATATTGCCACAATAAATATTACAGAGCAAAACCCCACCAGACCATTTCTTTGAGCATGAGTAGTTTGAGAGTGTAGTTAGAATTGCTGACTATGAAGTTATGCCTTGCGTATGTTACTGTGAAGTGAACACTGCAACAATACACTGTCTTAATGGGTCTAGAATTGACAATGAGTGAGAGGGGCAGGCTGAGCGAGGGGGCTGGGTAAAGGAAGTGGCTGAGGAAGTGGAAGGTGTGGTCAGTTTGTCCGGGAGGCCATTCTGGGTCTTTATACCGTGACTTACCCAGGGGTCACGGCCCCTGCCCCCATGCTGTAGAGGGCTCTGCTCTGGTCTTTTGCCAGCCATGTCTTTCCCCACTGGGCTCAGAGCTCCAGAGGCAAGGAGCTATGCTATACTCATTCCTTCTTAAAACCTGCTCAGGCAACCTGGTTGGAGAATTCCCTCTTCCAGGTTCCAAACCCCCCTTCCAGGGTCTCTTCCGGGAGTCCACCCTCCTGGGCAGGTGAGGTCACTCTGCAGGTAGAAATCTTTAGGTCCCTGACGTGGTCAAGAAGAAGCTGTGAGGAGAGGTGCGGCCAAAGCCTTGATTCTGGGTGGGCCATCTGCAAATACACATGTGAAGCCTGTGCACCAGGGAGCTGGGGGTAGAAAAAAAGTGGGGTGTGCTCTGAGCTGAGGGCCAGACCAGCTCCCCCATGCTGTCACCCTGCTCTAGCACGAAGCTTCCCAAGAGTCTGTGACAGGCAAAGCTGAACGCACCTTCTAGGTCATAATGAAGGCACGCTTGCGAAGGTGGAAGGACAAAATATATTTCACATAACAGTTGCTAGCTTAGTTCCTTATACCTAAAAGTCAAGAGATATGGTGCATGGGCCTTCATCTGTGCTGCAGCAGGCCCTGTAAATATTAGGGCTGAGACTAGAAGGAACTGGTTGTAGTTGGGAGGGTATGGGAGGCTTTGAGAATTTGATCTGCTGTTAAATTGGAGATGTTTGTTGTTGCTGTTGAGTCACTCAGTCATGTCCAACTCTCTGTGACCCCATAAATTGTCACAGGCCAGGCTTCCCTGTCCTTCACTATCACCAGGGGGGTTGCTCAAACTCATGTCCCTTGAGTCAATGATGCCATCCAACCATTTCGTCCTCTGTCACTCCCTTCTCTTGCCTTCACTCTTTCCCAGAATCAGGGTCTTTTCCAGTGAGTTGGCTCTACCCATCAGGTGGCCAAACTATTGGAGCTTCATCTTTAGCATCAGTTCTTCCAGCAAATATTCAGGCTTTAGTTCCTTTACGATTGACTAATTTGACCTCCTTGTAGTCCAAGAGACTCTCAAGAGTCTTCTCCAGCACATTTAGAAACCATAAATTCTTCAGTGCTTAGCCTTCCTTATGGTCCAACTCTTACATCTGTACATGACTACTGGAAAACTATAGCTTCGACTGTATGGACCTTTGTCAGCAAAGTGATGTCTCTGCTTTTTAATATACTGTCTAAGTTTGTCATAGCTTTCCTTCCAAGCAGCAAGCATCTTTTAATTTCACCATTGCAGTCAATGTCCACAGTAATTTTGGAGCCCAAGAAAATAAAGTCAGCCATTGTTTCCATATTTTTCCCATCTCTTTGCTATAAAGTGGTGAAAAGATAGCCTTCAGAATGGGAGAAAATAATAGCAAATGAAGCAACTGACAAACAACTAATCTCAAAAATATACAAGCAACTCCTGCAGCTCAATTCCAGAAAAATAAATGACCCAATCAAAAAATGGTCCAAAGAACTAAATAGATATTTCTCCAAAGAAGACATACAGATGGCTAACAAACACTTGAAAAGATGCTCAACATCAATCATTATCAGAGAAATGCAAATCAAAACCACAATGAGGTACCATCTCACGCCAGTCAGAATGGCTGCAATCCAAAAATCTACAAGCAATAACTGCTGGAGGGGGTGTGGAGAAAAGGGAACGCTCTTACACTGTTGGTGGGAATGCAAACTAGTACAGCCCCTATGGAGAACAGTGTGGAGATTCCTTTAAAAACTGGAAATAGAACTGCCTTATGATCCAGCAATCCCACTGCTGGGCATACACACCAAGGAAACCAGAATTGAAAGAGACACATGTACCCCAATGTTCATCGCAGCACTGTTTATAATAGCCAGGACATGGAAGCAACCTAGATGTCCATCAGCAGATGAATGGATAAGAAAGCTGTGGTACATATACACAACGGAGTATTACTCAGCCATTAAAAAGAATACATTTGAGTCAGTTCTAATGAGGTGGATGAAACTGGAGCCGATTATACAGAGTGAAGTAAGCCAGAAAGAAAAACACCAATATAGTATACTAACGCGTATATATGGAATTTAGAAAGATGGTAACGATAATGCTGTATGCGAGATAGCAAAAGAGACACAGATGTATAGAACAGTCTTTTGGACTCTGTGGGAGAGGGTGAGGGGTATGATTTGGGAGAATGGCATTGAAACATGTCTAATATCATATAAGAAATGAATCGCCAGTCCAGGTTCAATGCAGGATACAGGATGCTTGGGGCTGGTGCACTGGGATGACCCAGAGGGATGGTATGGGGAGGGAGGTGGGAGGGGGGTTCAGGATGGGGAACATGTGTACACCCATGGTGGATTCATGTTGATGTATGGCAAAACCAATACAATATTGTAAAGTAATTAGCCTCTAATTAAAATAAATAAATTTAAATTAAAAAAAAAAGTGATGGGACTGGATGCCATGATCTTAAATATCTGAATGTTGAGTTTTAAGCCATCTTTTTCACTCTCCTATTTCCTTCATCAAGGCTCTTTAGTTCCTCTTCTGCTATTAGAGTGGTGTCATCTGCATTTCTAAGGTGATTGGATATCCCCAAAGATGACTTACCTGTCCTCTGAGATGGGTGGAATTACAGCAGAGCAGTGCATGTCAGGCAGAGGTGAAACAGATTCGAACTCTCTTCGCGACCTCTCCTCTCCCCACTCCCCCACCTCTGAGATGGACAGAGATGTATTCTTAGAGAGATATCTGTGTCTCTTGGGGATATATTCTTATTGGATAGAAGCTAGATGTAATGGGAAGGGTATTCCTAGCCAGACTGATGGAGAAAGTTTCAGCACGGCTGATTATTAACTTTGATTTTCCTACTTAAAATGGGGATAATAATATTTGCTCCTGGTTATTTTGGTGATAAGATGAATTAATGTGAAGTGATGTAATGTGATATAGCCTTAAAGTTAAATAGCTGTTCAACCAAGACCACCTCCTCCTGCTTTGATAAACAAACAAGCACATTTCCTTGTTTTTCATTTCCTTGGATGCTTTCCAAAAGTCTTATTTAGTATTGAATATAATTCTTATTATTGACATAAGATGAACACTGTCAGAAAACATTTTGAAAAGAGACTTGAAACATTGTGCTTTAGTGCTACAGAACTGCTTTGGGGCAAGGACGCCCCTTCATTCTCACCCACTGAGTGACCAAGGCCTCTACCCAGAGGCTTAACCATTCTGAGAGGCAGGTCTCTGGAGCTGTCTTTGACAGATCAACACTGGCTTCATCTCAGTTATTGGATTTTGATTTATTTCCAGAATTACCTGGACTGAGTTCAATGCCAGAGCAGCACTTGGAATGATGGACAGTCCCACGGACTTCATTTTCCTTAAATGCTGCATGTCCTAATGTTCCAATTTTTCTGAGCAGACAATAGTATGGTGGTGAATTTTATTTCTCCACTTGGTTAAACAAGAGTACTGAGCTATTCAATTAAGCACTAACCTGGGTGTTGGTCTGAATGTATTTTGTAGATGTACCTAGTCCATCGGTGGATTTTAAGGAAAGGAGATTATTCTTCATAATCTGGGGGTCCGTCATACAGTCAGTTGAAAGATTAAGAGCAGAACTGAGGTTTTTGTTCTGAGATGGAAAAAAATTATGCCACTGAATGACAGCCTCAGCTCCTGTCCTGGTTTTCAATCTGTTGGCCCACCATATAGATTTCAGATTTGCCAATCCTTGATTTTTTTCCCCATCTCTCTCTCCTTTCATCCCTCCCTCTCTCCTTTCTTTCCTTCTTCCCTCCTTTCCTCCCTTCCTTCCTTCCTTCCTTTAATCTGTCATTTTCAGACTGGTTCTCCTTCTCTGGTAGAACTCTGACAGATGCAGATTTTGGTAGCAAGAGTGGTTCTAGAGGCCTTGAATCTTGAATATGAGCTTCTGAGTTGAGTCTAGGTTTTCTGGAACTGGTTGTCTAATCTGATTAGATTGACCAGATTTAAAGGCACTAATATAACCCTGCTTCCAGTGATAAAGAGGCCCTGGTCTATGGCATGATGTAGCAATGGAGATGCCCAAAGTACTGCCACGGGTGCTCCTGATCAAGTGTGTATAAAAGACGAGGTTATGGGTGACCGTCTATTTTGGAGACTCACTAGTAGAGACTATCAGACGCAGTCTGATTTCAGCTGGCAAGGCCAGCAATGCACCTTCACTGGCCCATCTCAGGAGTACATCGACTCTCCATCCCTACGTCATACTTTAGTCTGTAGGGACCTTGACCAACATCGCCTTCCGTCACACTATTCCGCCACACTGAGGCTCCTATGCTGATTGGTCAGTGTTCGCTCTTAGGATTTTGGGACAGAGCCTTGCCATCCTCTGTAGATAACTACTCTCCTTTTGACAAAGAGCATGTGGCTTGCTACAGAGCCTAAAAAAAGACAGAATTCTTAACCATAAGTTGCCAAGTATCCATTTGGTCTTACCTGTGCATCATGAATTTACTCTTTTCTGCCCCTCCGAAACCAAGATGGAATGCATTCCATTTCTACAAGATCAGACCCTGAAGGCATAATAAGTTACATGAAGAAGTGACCCAAATGCCCCTGTTCCCTATTCCTGCTATAGCTCCTTCTTTCTTCAAATCTGTACCTATGGCCCCATAGGGAATTCCCTAGAGCCAACTGACCAAAGAAGAGAGAAAAAAAAAAAAATCTAATTTATAGGTGATTCTGCCTGATAATCAGGCACCAGCTACAAGTGGACATTTGCAGCCCTCCTGCCATTCTAGGCGCGTCCTTGTGGGACAGTGGTGAGCGGAAATGCTCTTGTGGTTACTCATTTTGCTTGGAAAGAGAAATGGCCAGAGAAATGAGTCTGCGCAGATTTCATATGTTGCCGCCAGTGGTTTGGGTTGGTCAGGAACTTGGAAGGCAAATCACTGGAAAATTAGTGACACTATCTGGGGAAGACATATGTGGGTGAATGTCTCTGAATGGATGGAGAGCATAAAGCTACTTTGTGAATGCTCACTGAAGGTTGACATCTACAGAGGAGAATGTTAATAATTGATCGAACAGGATGAGCTGTTCTGTGGATACAGTCAGCCTCTTTTCTTAGCCATCCATTTCACTGCCCAGTGGACCCATGAACAAAGGGTGTATGGTGGCAGGGACTCAGCCACAGGACTTCCACTCATCAAGGTCAACCTGACTATGGTCACGACTGAGTGCCCAGTCTGCCAGGAGCAGAACTGAGTCCCCAGTACGACCATTCCCCAGGGTGATAAGCCTGGTGGCAGGCTGATTACATTGCACCACTTCCATCAGGGACGGGACAGTGCTGTGTTCTTATTAGATGCGAACTACTGTATAGAGAATGGATAAGCAACACGGTCCTTATATATAACATGGGGAACCATATTCACTATGCTGTGATAAATATAATGGAAAATAGCGTTTTTTAAGAATCTGGAAAAAAAAAAAAAGAAGAGATATTTACTCTGGATACAGATTGTCTTCCCTGCATACAATGCTTCTGTGGACATACAGAATTCCTTATCTCTCATAGTGATATTCCGGACAGAATTGCTCCTGATCAAGAAAATCACTTCCTAGTATACAGAGTGCAGCAATGGGCCTATGCTTGTGGAGTTCATTCATGGCTTTGCCATGTTCCCCATCAAGTCAAGCAGGTGTCTTGATCCAACAGTAAAATAGCCTTTTGAAGACTGAATTATTAATATAATGCCATCGAGGTGGTAATACCTTGTGGGTGTTTGGAACACTTGGAACAGTGCTATCCAGCAGGCCGTATATGCACTGAATCAACATCTAACAGATGATGCAGTTTCCCCAGTGACCAGTATTCACATGTCCAGGGAACAGGGGGAGAAATAGAAATGACATTATTTACTAATACTGTTATCCCTAATGATCCACTAGCAAAACTTTTGCTTCCTGTCCCTGTGCCCTTATTCTCTGTGGTTCTAGAGGTCTTATTTCAGAGGAGAGGAATGCTTCCAACTAAGAGACATGATGGTGACTTCAATGAACTGGAAGTGAACATCGCTACCATGTCCTTTTTGGTTCCTCATGCCTCTGAGTCAAAAAGGAGAGAGTCCTATGCAGGCTGGGGTTATCGATCTAGACTCCTGTGGGGAAATGGGGCAGCTACTACACGGTGGAGGTAAGGAAATTATGTGCAGAGTGCAGGAGATCTCTTAGGGTGTGTTTTACAACTACCATGACCTGTGATTAAAGTCAATGGAAACTGCAATGACTAATTCAAGCCAGACGGCTAATGGCCCAGACCCTTTAGGAAGGAGGCTAAAAGTCAAGGTCAACTCAGGTGTTTGCAAAAGCAAAGAGAATATGGAGTGGGTTATGGAAGAAAGTAGTTACAAATTCCAGCTATGACCATGTGACCAATTGAAGGAACAAGGACTGTAATTTTAATGAATTTAATATATTAATGAATTTAATATAATTTAATATAATTTTAATGAATATTTCCATTTGTGTATATATATGAGTGTGTTTGCATATATAGTATTTTTGTTGTCTTTACGCTCATTCCTCTTCTGTCTAACATAGATGCCCTCATAATAGTTATGTTTATATCACAGTATTTAAGTACTTAGGATATCAGAGAGAATTAAAATACCCACATTGCATCCTCTTCTAAGGAAAAGGTTAGTGCATTTTTGGTTGCGTATAAGATAGTTGTATCATATTAGACAGAAGTGTTACTCGTTTCTGGTCTTTACTTGGAGGTTCAGTTCAGTTCAGTCGCTCAGTCATGTCTATTCTTTGTGACCCCTTGGGCTGCAGCACACCAGGCCTCCCTGTCCATCACCAACTTCCAGAGCTTGCTCAAACTCATGTCCATCAAGTCGGTGATGCCATCCAACCATCTCATCCTCTGCCACCCCCTTCTCCTCCTGCCTTCAATCTTACCCAGCATCAGGATCTTTTCCAGTAAGTCAGCTCTTCACATCAGGTGGCCAGAGTATTGGAGTTTCAGCTTCAGGATCAGTCCTTCCAGTGAATATTCAGGGCTGATATCCTCTACGATGGACTGGTTGGATCTCCTTGCTGTCCAAAAGCGTTGTTTACAGAGATGAGTAAGGTGTTAAGTTGATAAGCGGTGGACTGTGATTTTTTTAAGACTTTTTTTTAAGTAGACCATTTTTAAAGTCTTTATTGAATTTGTTACAATATTGTTTCTGTTTTTATGTTTCGGGGTTTTTTGGCTGCCAGGCATGTGGGATCTTAATTCCCTGACCAGGGATTGAACCCACACCCCCTGCATTGGAAGGCAAAGTCTAAACCATTGGAGAAAGCTTGAGAGTGATGTTTTATGTGTCACTTGGCTAGGTTATAATACCAGTTATTCAATAAAGCATTGATTTAGGTGTTACTGTGAAGGTATCTGGATGTGGTTAATATCTACAATGAGTTGATTTTCCAAACAGGAGACTGTCTTAATAACCTGGGTGAGCCTCATCAATCAGTTGAAAGACCTTCAGAGCAAAACTGATGAAGAAACTCTACCTCTGGATGGCAGCATCAGATTTTGTCTGAGAGTTTCCAGCCTGTTGGCTTGCTCTAGAAATTTAAAACTTGCCAGGGTCTACACTGTGAAAGCCAATTCTTTAAAGTTATATATATTATATATATAATATATATATGTATATATCTCACTCACTTTATTTCTCTGGTATAACCCTTACTAATAGAAATAGCAGAGTATATATGCAATGTCAAGCATATCACCAAATATAAAACTATTATTCTATTATATTAGGCAAAATGCTATGCAGAGGAATCATAGTACTGAAAACTCAAGAACATACATCATCTGCCTAGGAAAAATGCTTTGAAAAGATTTGCTGGTCATGTATCACTCAAAGCAATATTAATTGTAAGAGCAACCACTTATGAAACATCCATTTATATAAGCTAGCCTTGAAACTGAGGGCTTTACATTTTACTTATAATTTTTAAAATGTTGCAAAGTAAATATCATAATCGCTAATCTATAGAGTATAAAATTGAGTCTCAGAGAACTTGGAAAATTTCCCCAAGAACACAGTTGTGAAAGGCAGTACAAGGACTTGAGCTCAGCACAGCTTGACACCATGGTTTTTGCTCTTCGTAAAACAGAGCACAGTTTTTCAGCCCAGAATTCCCAGAAGGCAGCCCCAGCTACGTGGGGTTGAGCAGCAGCCCTCGTGGGTACAAGTAGCGTGAATGACCGTCAGCATTGTCTTCTTACGCAGCTCAGAGTTCGGGTGGCCGTAGCGGGGTGTGTGGCAGCCTCTGCACAACTGCCGTGTGGTACTCTTGGTGTAATAGCCCAGTCTCTGATGGGCGCGGTGGAAAGACGCCAATGCTGGTGGAGCTGTGAATCCATGCTTGAGATAAGTCTAGGTGGCGTGTCTTTTCACACTCAGGGCCACAGTTGAGACCCCCAGGTGACACAAGGACCGTCATGTGATGTGGGACAGATGAAGGCATACTTTCAGCGAAACCCTTGGTTTTCTGAACCTAAGGCTCTTGGCTAGAATATTTCAGAATATTTCACTCTGAAATTTCTAATCCTTGGGATACTTTGTACAGACAAATAATCAAGGCTGGGAACATTGAAATTTAGAGGTCAAGTCGAATTCAGTTAACGACGCAGCTCTGGGGCAGCAAAGAGAACACTTGACTGGGAGTCAGGAGACCAAGACGGGATAACTGACCTGTACCTTACTAAGGACCGTCAAGTTGTCCAGGCCACTTAATATTCCTAATGCTCATTGCCCCATCTACGAAGGGAGTAGAAAATCCCATGTGATGGCTGTGGGATTTTAATTAAATGAGACATACAGTATAAACATAATTAAAGGAGGACTCATCTTTTGAAAACTGTCAGTAGTTGAGACAAAATAGATACTCAATGTTCCACACCACTGAGCAACCACTCCCCTTCTGAGAGCTCAGTGAAGCTCGTTCACAGTCACAAAGGTCTTAGTGGGAGAGCAATTCTCTCCCACCCAAGAAACCAAGAGGATGATCCTCTTCCCACTCCAAGCAGGCCCATGACCTAGACTCAACCTGGTTGGCCACGCTCTCCCCGGGACTGGAGTTGTTGTTCAGTCGCTCAGTCGTGTCCGACTCTTTGCAACCCCGTGGACTGCAGCATACCAGGCTTCCCTGTTCTCCACCATCTCCCAGAGCTTGCTCAAACTCACGTCCATTGAGTCAGTGATGCCATCCAACCATCTCATCCTCGGTCGTGCCCATCTCCTCCTGCCCTCAATCTTTCCTGGAATTGGAGAGAGTGCTGTGAAATCAGAAGAAACAGAGACCATTCCACGGCAGCTGAGGCTTCCTGATCAAGCTGTTTTAGTTACTGTACGATTGGTGTGCATTTTCTTTCCAGCCTTGGTCCCTTTGGAGATTATTGTTTCTCTACTTAATCCCAAATCCAGTTCTTTAGATTCTCACAGATTGTGTTAGCAGCAACACTCTCTCCATCGATATTCTTCCAAATAAATCCTCCTTTGCTTAAGATAGTTGGAGTTGGCTTTTATTGCTTGCCACTGGGACCCTGGCTGACACATGGCAAGAACTGACATGCAAGAACCAGTAGGCTGGGACTCACAGTACTGTTTGCATATTTCATTAGGTTTGGTGGGTTTGTAATCACGGATGTGGGAATAAAATTCCAATTTACTTCTCTAATAAGCTTTTCAGTGATTGACCTGCTCCTAATTTGCTGTGCATTATTATAGCTAATGCTGGCTACTACCGGAAGACCTTGCTTTGACCTCATAAGAAAACATCACTCAAAATCAACTGGAGGAAAGCAAAACATGTGACCCAAAGGCAGAGAAGAAATTCACTACGTGTGTGTTTCAGGACTCACTGTGTCCTTATTACCATCTCCTTCCTAATACACTAGCGTGTCTTGTACCTTTGACCACTGTTTAACATGATCAGACAAATATTATTTTAAAAGGCACATTCTGAGTTACAAATGACCCTCCTTCTTGGTTGTGTTTTGTGGTTTCTGCAGCTGGAGGTTATAACAGGCCATTTGATTAATGAGCTGTTTTATTGGGATGCAAATAATGCCTAATGTCATAAGACCCATATGTTGTACATTACGGAGGCATAAAACTTACCTTGGCACAAAATGGAAAATTTAAAGCATCTCTCCTGAAAAAATACATCATGCTCAACAAACAGCACACGGATACTCCTGGTATTTATGACACCGATGAACGCCGTGCCAGGTTCGTTTAGTCCGAGCGCTCGCTCTGATCATGTGTGTGTTGTGTGTGTGTGTTATCTTTTTTCATCAGAAGTACCTTTGTGCTTCTCTTCTTTCTCAGTCTGTTCAAAATAGCCCGAAAGAGCCAAACAGCTGGTTCTGATAACACACAGTAGCTATATCCTGCATAGTTTAGAACTAAAATGCTTAGATACTGGAAAGGAAAGGTAATTATAATAAAAGCAGCAACTGGAGATTAGAGATGTGATTGCTCATGCATTACCAGAGAGGAGGGGCTTGAGAAGGACATGTAAATGCCCAGTCTGCTGGATACAAGTCTCAGAGCAACATAATCCTCCAGGGATGTAAAAGCTAACAATGCATTGGCTGTAAAGCATGATGGAGACCGAAGTTTGGGATGGAATGAAATGCAAGATTTCACATCCAATGAAACATTCTTAACACCAGACAAAGCCGATCAACCACCTTCCCTGAACCTTCACATGGGTGACCACTTTCTACCCTCCAGCTTCTGCTCAAGCATCATTTTACAAAGAACTTTTCTCTAGTTACTTCCTGGCCCTCACGGTCACTCTCATTCGTATTACCCCATCTTATCATCATTATGAAAATTTTTACTCTCCGAAGCATCCTGTTGATCTGTTGTGCTTACTTAATATTACACATCTTACCACAGAAAACAGGCTGCACGTCAGACTTGTTTGCAGCAGGAAACTCGGCCAGTGCCTGTAATGCAACAAGGGCTCAGAAGAACTGTCTCTTGACATTCGTGACTAATTCCTGTTCTCCAAGAAGAGAAAAAGAGGATGTCTGTTTGAATTGGTCATATAAGATTTAGGTTGAAATAACTCCCTGGAAGAGATGCTGGATTAGAAAAAGGAGGCATAGATTTTTGTTTCTATATGGGAAAGTTTTCTCTGTCCCTGACAAAACGGAAGCCTCCATGGGGAGTTTAGGGGAGAATGGATACGTGTATATGTATGGCTGATACGACATTGTTAATCTGCCGTGCCTGCCTGCCTGCTAAATCGCTGACTCATTGCAACCCTGTGGACTGTGGCCCTACATGCTCCTCTGTCCATGGGATTTCAATATAAAATAAAAAGTGAATACACCTACCCACACACGTATCTATAGAATGCTGAATTTGGAAAGTTAGGATAACGATAGTTCCTCTTCCTTTTAAGGGATCCTGTGATGCTTAACTGAGATGATCCTTATAAACTTGACATGGCAGTACCAGGCACAGAGTTAAGCTTTTGGTAGCTGTTAGCTAGCATTAGTCTTTCATTATTTATTGCTAGATTACTTACAACAGTACTGATGCTGACAATGGTGGTATAAGTCAGAGTTCTCAAGAGAAACAGCTTACATATAAAAAGAGATTTGTCATGAGGAATTGGCTTGTGTGATTCGGAGGCTGAGAAATCCCACAACCTACCATCAGCAAGCTGAGGAACCAGGAAGACTTACAGCATAAATTACTGCTTGAACAGAAAGTCCCGACAACAAGGAATGTCAGTGATAGAAGTCCCAGTCCAAGGGCAGGAGCAGGCTGATGTCCAGCCCTGCCTGGGGGAGAGAGAGTTCTCCCTTCCTCCACCCTTCTGTGCTTCTCAGACCCTGGGTGGATTGGATTATGCTTCCCCTCCCCACATTGGGAAGAAAAACCTACTTTTAGGCTTCCCAGGTGGTAAAGAATCCACTTGCTAAGGTAGGAGATGCAAGAGATGTGGGCTCAATGCTTGGGTCAGGAAGATCCCCTGGAGTAGGAAATGGCAACCCACTCCACTACTCTTGCCTGGAAAATTCGATGGACAGAGGAGCTTGGTGAGCTACAGTCCATAGGGTCACAAAAAGTCAGACCAGACTGAGCAGCTGAGCGCACACACACACAGTCTACCAACTCAAATGCTAATCTCATCCAAAACACTCTCACAGACATATCAGAAATAATATTTAACTAAATTTCTGGGAATCTCATGACACAATCAAGTTGACATACAAAGTTACCCATCACAATTATGCTGAACTATCACCACAGGGAAGATTTAATCAATACAAAGGAGAGTCCACTGACCAGAAAGGGATTTAACTTGGCTACGTTAAGCTACAACTTCTCGGAACATTTCAAAATTACAATGTCAAAAACCTGTGTGTCTGTTAAGCACTTATTCACGTCCAACTCTTTGCAACTTCTTGGACTGTAGCCCGCAAGGCCCCTCTGTCCATGGGATTCTCCAGGCAAGAATCCTGGAGTGGGTGGGTCTCCTGCATTGCAGGCAGATTCTTTACCATCTGAGCTATAAACCTAGCTCAAGACATAATTGCACAGATTATTAAGATAGTCTGTTTGATATGAAAGGAGGGTTGTGCCCATTCTGTGTGAATTATGACTTCATCAAGAACTAGGAGGCTATAACAGACCCAGCAGGTGTAATGCCATAGGAAGCAAGCTCAGAAAGCTCTTTCAGATCACGTGTTTGCCTCTGGGTCATCGGGTTGTCATTAGGAACATTATTTCCGAGCGTTACATTAGTGCTTGCTTAGATATTTCTGCGTCAGGGGAATCATGCCTATGCTAGCTCATTTGACAGCATTTTATTCTGCACCTTTCATAAGCCTGCTCTTTAAGAAAACGTATATTTCAGATTCCTTATACTTACAAAGCACAAGATATGCAGGCTTGATTCTTAAGCTTTCTATGGGTACAGTGATGAGAAATGTGATCCTTTGTAAGTCCCACTCTTTAAGCAAAGCTGAGAATTTGTTGCTGTTTCTTTTCTCGTTGAGAGTATTTTACTTTCTACCCGGGTGTGTCTTGCCTTTCAGAAGGTTGGAGCGGGGGGCTGTCCCAGGTGAGGGATCCTGAAATATTGCCTCACTGCTTCACTACATGCCAGGGCACAGGATTGACTTTTGCACAGTAAAATTCTGATGGCTTCCTCAAAGGGGCCAATTTCTTCAGATGAACAGGTGCTCTTTAACGTCAGAAGAATTGTGTGGTTCAAAAAAGGTCTGTATTTACAGACATCAAAAAGTATGTCTTAAAGCATAGACTCCTGAAATTCAAAACAAAAGGAGTGTAGTAATGAAAACTCAGAGTTTATATTAAATATCCCCTTTCAGTGTAACACACGTTAGGTAATAAACCCCCAGGGATATGGAAACAGTTGATGTTCATGTTATTTATGTGATATATTTACTTTGAACCATTTCTACATGGGGCTTCCCAGCTGATATTTGGGCTTCCCTCGTGGCTTAGTTGGTAAAGAATCCACTTCTCAATGCAGGAGATATGCATTTGATCCCTGGGTTGGGAAGATCCCCTGGAGAAGGAAATGGCAACCCACTCCAGTATTCTTGCCTGGAGAATCGCCATAGACATAGGAGCTTCGCGGGCTGCAGTTCATGGGGTCGAAAAGAGTCGGAAACGACTAAGCGACTAAGCACACACGTTTCTACATGGGAAACAAAAATCCAGGGTTTTATGTTCTTTTAAACATTATTTCAGTTTGTTAGTGAATCAAGCAATGACTTAGCTAATATTTTATCCTCTTGCCCAAAGAAACAAGTAGGCGCTGGTCAGCATTTATATTTTATTAGATCTTTTGTTGGATCTGCTGAAGCTGAAGCCCCCAAATTTTGGTCACCCGATGCGAAGGTGACAATATACAGCCTTGACGTACTCCTTTTCCTATTTGGAACCAGTCTGTTGTTCCATGCCCAGTTCTAACTGTTGCTTCCTGACCTGCATATAGGTGTCTCAAGAGGCAGATCAGGTGGTCTGGTATTCCCATCTCGTTCAGAATTTTCCACAGTTTATTGTGATCCACACAGTCAAAGGCTTTGGCATAGTCAATAAAGCAGAAATAAATGCTTTTCTGGAACTCTCTTGCTTTTTTGATGATCCAGCAGATGTTGGCAATTTGGTCTCTGGTTCCTCTATCTTTTCTAAAACCACTTTGAACATCTGGAAGTTCACAGTTCACATATTGCTGAAGCCTGGCTTGGAGAATTTTGAGCATTACTTTACTAGCATGTGAGATGAGTGCAATTGTGCAGTAGCTTGAGCATTCTTTGGCATTGCCTTTCTTTGGGATTGGAACGAAAACTGGCCTTTTCCAATCCTGTGGCCACTGCTGAGTTTTCCAAATTTGCTGGCATATTGAGTGCAGCACTGTCACAGCATCATCTTTCAGGATTTGAAATAGCTCAACTGGAATTCCATCACCTCCACTAGCTTTGTTCATAGTGATGCTTTCTAAGGCCCACTTGACTTCACATTCCAGGATGTCTGGCTCTAGGTCAGTGATCACACCATCGTGATTATCTGGGTCGTGAAGACCTTTTTTGTACAGTTCTTCTGTGTATTCTTGCCACCTCTTCTTAATATCTTCTGCTTCTGTTAGGTCCATGCCATTTCTGTCCTTTATCGAGCCCATCTTTGCATGAAATGTTCCCTTGGTATCTCTAATTTTCTTGAAGAGATCACTAGTCTTTCCCATTCTGTTGTTTTGCTCTATTTCTTTGCATTGATCGCTGAAGAAGGCTTTCTTATCTCTTCTTGCTATTCATTGGAACTCTGCATTCAGATGCTTATATCTTTCCTTTTCTCCTGTGCTTTTTGCTTCTCTTCTTTTCACAGCTATTTGTAAGCCCTCCCCAGATGGCCATTTTTCTTTTTTGCATTTCTTTTCCATGGGGATGGTCTTGATCCCTGTCTCCTGTACAATGTCACGGACCTCATTCCATAGTTCATCAGGCAGTCTATCTATCAGATCTAGGCCCTTAAATCTATTTCTCACTTCCACTGTATAATCATAAGGGATTTGATTTAGGTCATACCTGAAAGGTCTAGTGGTTTTCCCTACTTTCTTAAATTTAAGTCTGAATTTGGAAATAAGGAGTTCATGGTCTGAGCCACAGTCAGCTCCTGGTCTTGTTTTTGCTGACTGTATAGAGCTTCTCCATCTTTGGCTGCAAAGAATACTTATTTAACTTATATTCAGAGTACATCATGAGAAATTCTGGGCTGGAAGAAGCACAAGCTGGAATCAAGATTGCCAGGAGAAATATCAATAACCTCAGACATGCAGATGACACCACCCTTATGGCAGAAAGTGAAGAGGAACTAAAAAACCTCTTGATGAATGTGAAAGAGGTGAGTGAAAAAGTTGGCTTAAAACTCAACATTCAGAAAACGAAGATCATGGCATCTGGTCCCATCACTTCATGGGAAATAGATGGGGAAACAGTGGAAACAATGTCAGACTTCATTTTTTTGGGCTCCAAAATCACTGCAGATGGTGACTGCAGCCATGAAATTAAAAGACGCTTACTCCTTGGAAGAAAAGTTATGTCCAACCTAGATAGCATATTGAAAAGCAGAGACATTACTTTGCCAACAAAGGTCCATCTAGTCAAGGCTATGGTTTTTCCAGTGGTCATGTATGGATGTGAGAGTTGGACTGTGAAGAAAGCTGAGCACTGAAGAATTGATGCTTTTGAACTGTGGTGTTGGAGAAGACCCTTGAGAGTGCCTTGGACTGCAAGGAGATCCAATCAGTCCATTCTGAAGGAGATCAGTCCTGGGTGTTCTTTGGAAGGAATGATGCTAAAGCTGAAACTCCAGTACTTTGGCCACCTCATGTGAAGAGTTGACTCATTGGAAAAGACTCTGATGCTGGGAGGGATAGGGGGCAAGAGGAGAAGGGGACGACAGAGGATGAGATGTCTGGATGGCATCACTGACTCAATGGACATGAGTCTGAGTGAACTCCAGGAGTTGGTGATGGACAGGGAGGCCTGGCGTGTTGCAATTCATGGGGTGGCAAAGAGTCGGACACGACTGAGTGACTGAACTGAACTGAACTGATGGAAAGGTCTGACTCACTGAAAAAGACCCAGATGCTGTGAAAGATTGAGAACAGGATGAGAAGGGGGTGACAGAGGATGAGATGGTTGGATGGCATCACCAACTCAATGGGCATGATTTTCAAAAATGATGTCCTTTTCATTATAGGGGACTGGAATGCAAAAGTAGGAAGTCAAGAAACACCTGGAGTAACAGGCAAATTTGGCCTTGGAATATGGAATGAAGCAGGGCAAAGACTAATAGAGATTTGCCAAGAAAATGCACTGGTCATAATAAACACCCTCTTCCAACAACACAAGAGAAGACTCTATACATGGACATCACCAGATGGTCAACACCGAAATCAGATTGATTATATTCTTTGCAGCCAAAGATGGAGAAGCTCTATTCAGTCAGCAAAAACAAGACCAGGAGCTGACTGTGGCTCAGATCATGAACTCCTTATTTCCAAATTCAGACTTAATTTAAGAAAGTAGGGAAAACCACTAGACCATTCAGGTATGACCTAAATCAAATCCCTTATGATTATACAGTGGAAGTGAGAAATAGATTTAAGGGCCTAGATCTGATAGATAGACTGCCTGATGAACTATGGAATGAGGTTTGTGACATTGTATAAGAGACAGGGATCAAGACCATCCCCATGGAAAAGAAATGCAAAAAAGAAAAATGGCTGTCTGGGGAGGCCTTACAAATAGCTGTGAAAAGAAGAGAAGCAAAAAGCACAGGAGAAAAGGAAAGATATAAGCATCTGAATGCAGAGTTCTAATGAATAGCAAGAAGAGATAAGAAAGCCTTCTTCAGTGATCAGTGCAAAGAAATAGAGGAAAACAACAGAATGGGAAAGACTAGTGATCTCTTCAAGAAAATTAGAGATACCAAGGGAACATTTCATGCAAAGATGGGCTCGATAAAGGACAGAAATGGCATGGACCTAACAGAAGCAGAAGATATTAAAAACAGATGGCAAGAATACACAGAAGAACTGTACAAAAAAGATCTTCACGACCCAGATAATCACAATGGTGTGATCACTGACCTAGAGCCAGACATCCTGGAACGTGAAGTCAAGTGGGCCTTAGAAAGCATCACTATGAACAAAGCGAGTGGAGGTGATGGAATTCCAGTTGAGCTATTCCAAATCCTGAAAGATGATGCTGTGAAAGTGCTGCACTCAATATGCCAGCAAATTTGGAAAACTCAGCAGGGGCCACAGGGCTGGAAAAGGCCAGTTTTCATTCCAATCCCAAAGAAAGGCAATGCCAAAGAATGCTCAAGTTACTGCACAATTGCACTCATCTCACATGCTAGTAAAGTAATGCTTAAAATTCTCCAAGCCAGGCTTCAGCAATATGTGAACCATGAACTTCCAGATGTTCAAGCTGGTTTTAGAAAAGATAGAGGAACCAGAGACCAAATTGCCAACATCTGCTGGATCATCGAAAAAGCAAGAGAGTTCCAGAAAAGCATTTATTTCTGCTTTATTGACTATGCCAAAGCCTTTGACTGTGTGGATCACAATAAACTGTGGAAAATTCTGAAAGAGATGGGAATACCAGACCACCTGATCTGCCTCTTGAGAAATTTGTATGCAGGTCAGGAAGCAACAGTTAGAACTAGAAACGGAACAACAGACTGGTTACAAATAGGAAACGGAGTTTGTCAAGGCTGTATATTGTCACCCTGTTTATTTAACTTATATGCAGAGTACATCATGAGAAACGCTGGGCTGGAAGAAACACAAGCTGGAATCAAGATTGCCAGGAGAAATATCAGTAACCTCAGATATGCAGATGACACCACCCTTACGGCAGAAAGTGAAGAGGAACTCAAAGCTTCTTGATGAAGGTCAAAGGATAGAGTGAAAAAGTTGGCTTAAAGCTTAACATTCAGAAAACAAAGATCATGGCATCTGGTCCCACCACTTCATGGGAAATAGATGGGGAAACAGTGGAAACAGTGTCAGATTTATTTTTCTGGGCTCCAAAATCACTACAGATGGTGACTGCAGCCATGAAATTAAAAGATGCTTACTCCTTGGAAGGAAAGTTATGACCAACCTAGACAGCATATTCCAAAGCAGAGACATTACTCTGCCAACAAAGGTTCATCTAGTCAAGGCTATGGTTTTTCCTGTGGTCATGTATGGATGTGAGAGTTGGACTGTGAAGAAGGCTGAGCGCTGAAGAATTGATGTTTTTGAACTGTGGTGTTGGAGAAGACTCTTCAGAGTGCCTTCGACTGCAAGGAGATCCAACCAGTCCATTTTGAAGGAGATCAGCCCTGGGATTTCTTTGGAAGAAATGATGCTAAAGCTGAAACTCCAGTACTTTGGCCACCTCATGTGAAGAGCTGACTCATTGGAAAAGACTCTGATGCTGGGAGGGATTGGGGGCAGGAGGAGAAGGGGATGGCAGAGGATGAGATGGCTGGATGGCATCACTGACTCGATGATCGTGAGTGTGAGTGAACTCCGGGAGTTGGTGATGGACAGGGAGGCCTGGGGTGCTGCGATTCATGGGGTCGCAAAGAGTCAGACACGACTGAGCGACTGATCTGATCAGATGGGATATACTGAAGGACAGAGAAGGCTGGCGTGCTACAGTTCATGGGGTCACAGTGGGTTGGGCATGACTTAGCAACTGAACAACAGCAACAGATCATTGGTAGTCTAGTGTGAGTGATGGTGGAGGGGGGGATCTGAACGAAGGTGAGATACCTGAGCTGTGCACAGAATTCCCAGTTGTCATAGAGCTAGTTGCTTTTTCTAGAGGCAAACATTGAAGGCGTTTTTTTTTTGGCCTGTAGGTCCCAGCAGAAGAAAGAAGGGTAGAGGAACAGGGGAAGCTTCAGAAACAAGGAGAGAGATGAACACTGCCTCAAGTAAGAAAACAGGAAAATCATCCTAGTTTCCTAACTGAAGGGCTTCCTAACTGAAGCTGAAGGGCTTCCCCAGTGGCTCAGCAGTAAATAATCTGTCTGCAAACCAGGAGATGTAGGTTCAATCCCAGGGTTGGGAAGGTCCCCTGGAGAAAGGAAATGGCAACCCACTCCAATATTCTTGCCTGGAAAACCCCAATCCAAGGGGGAGCAAAAGAGCTGGACATGCCTGGGCAGCATAACAACAGCAACGATGGAAGCCAAGTGCCCGCAACCAGGTCACCTGTGGTTCTGGTGGAGGAGCTTGTGAGTGATGAACCGAGGTCCTCACCCCGACTAGTGTCTGAGCGTTTCAACGTTCCTGCGGGGTCTCTCAGTTCCCGCGTAACCAACAGTCCCTTCTCTCTCCAATTTGTTCCCCTTAGTACAGTTCTTTGTTTCTTAAAATTGATGTTATCAAAATAACGCAAGCTATAGCTTGAGTCAAATATTAAGAGGTTTATAATGAAAAACAGCCACAGGCAGAAATGTAGCTTGGAAATATGGACAGAATCAAGATCAAGAAACACCTTGGTCTGGCTCTCTCTTTGTTTCAACCTTGTGATCCTGGACCAGTGTCTCCCACTGGGTGGTCCCTACCAGAAACAGGAGCCTGGCCAACGCAGTCCAAAGGGCAGGAAACAGATGCAGAGAGAATAAGGGAAACTGGTGCAAAAAAAAAAAAAAAGCAAAAAATTGACCAGTTCAAGAGCTTATGCCTATTTACAAGGGCTACTTGGAGACTTATATGAGATAAATAGAATAAGCGCCCAGGCAAAGCAATTGGCGTATAATGGGTCCTCAGAATATGTTTTTTTTTTTTTCCCCTTCACTCTTCTCTTTCCCCTTTCTCACTAATCAAAATCTGCTCTCCAGAAACTGATTCATTTGTTGCATAACCTGTTTTAAAATGCATTTTCACAAGGATGAGACTAATTCAAAGCATTTTGAATACTTCAGATGTTAGGAACTCAGTGAGTGGCATTTGAGCAGAGGGGTAGGAGAGGTTTGTCTCCATCTGCAGAGTTCCTGGCAAAGGAAACTGCTTGTTTCGTTTATCCTGCCTTGAGAGTGACGGTCTTTCCCCAACTATTCAAGTGCCCCGTCAGCTCACCCATAGGACTCAGGGTGGCTGTTCCCACAGGAAGGTGCTGAAATCTGAAAGTGTAGGTCATAAATCTCTGGATACTGGGAAGCCTAGTTACCCCAGAATCCCGTCCCACCACATGCCAACAATTCCACAGTGCGATGGGCCCCTTTTGCATTTACTGGCCTATTTGCAACCACCACATGCCACTCAGTCAGTGTCGAAGAAATGACTCCCTCCCCTCTGAACCTTGTTCCCTGCCAGTGCTGTGGGTTTTGATGAGATGCTCCCTTCTTTTTACTGTTAACTATTGATGCATTCAAATTGTGGTGCTGAAAAAGACCCTTGAAAGTCACTCAGACTGCAAGGAGACCAACCCAGTCCATCCGAAAGAATATAGACCCTGAATAGTCATTGGAAGGACTGATGCTGAAGCTCCAATCCTTTGGCCTCCTTATATGAAGAGCTGACTCATTGGAAAAGACCCTGATGCTGGGAAAGATTGAAGGCAAAAGGAAAAGGGGGCGGCAGAGGATGAGATGGTTAGATAGTGTCACTGACTCAATGGACATGGGTTTGAGCAAACTTCAGGAGATACCAGAGGACAGGGAAGCCTGGCGTGCTGCAGTCGATGGGGTCGCAGAGTCAGACACAACTTAGCAACTGAGCAATAACAACAATTTCCTTTTCCCCTCCCCACACTATTAACCTTTCAAAGCGTTAAAGTGATCCCTGGGTTATCACTGGAGCAACTGCATGGTCCAAGAAGTCACGGCATCTTTCTGGCAGAGGGAAAGGGTTTCCCATGTTACAGCACCTGCCTCAGTTCCTGGATGCTGGGCTCAGGGATTTTGATCCCTCTCTGGAAGACTTCCCTGCCCCCTGGAAGGCAGTTCACCTGAGAGTTGGTCTGGGCTTCCCAATGGGACCCAGCGCAGCCCCTAACCACACTGGCCCTGTGGACTCCCGTTTTCTCACCAGACGCCCCTCCACCCACCCGCAATCCACTCCTCTCAGGTTCCTCGTTAAAGCAAAAATCGTCAGGTTCTTTTAATGTGGCTTTTTGTGTTTCATTTCCTTTGTTGGTTAAAAAATGTTGCCAGTGAAACATTTTATAAGATTTCTATACAGTGCATACATTTTGAACATTTTGTTCCTATTAACATAAAATATTATTCTCATTTCCTCTCATGTTGGGAAGAAAGAAAAAAAAGCATTCTAAAAATTAAAAATAATTTCTTTGTTATGAAGGAGGTATGAATGATTTATGAGCATAATAAAGGCAAGTCTCTTTGGTCAACATTATGAATTTGAAAATAAGACTGCTTTTCAGATTTTTGAAATGACTTAGATGACAGTAGGCACTAAAGTAACAAAGGAGACCCAGTTATAATGGGAAATCCATTCCCCTTGACTTTTTCTCCCCAGGAGAAGTAGCATTTCTTTCTACCTCTGGAAACAAAATAGAGGCATCCTAGGGCATGGTTGGCCCACTGAAGCTGAAGCTCCAATACCCTGTCCACCCTTGGACAGCAAGGAGATCAAATTAGTCAACCCTAAAGGAAATCAGTCCTGAATATTCATTGGAAGGACTGATGCTGAAGCCCCAATACTTTGGCCACCTGATGCAAAGAGCTGACTCACTGGAGAGGACCCTGGTGCTGGCAAAGATTGAAGGCAGGAGGAGAAGGGGAGGACGGAGGATGAGATGGTTGGATGGCATCACTGACTCGATGGACATGAGTTTGAGCGAGCTCTGGGAGATAGCAAAGGACAGGAGAGCCTGGCGTGCAGCAGTTCATGCACAAAGAGTCAGACTCGACTTAGCGACTGAACAACAAGGGCATGGTCGAGGGAAGTCCATGTCAAGTAACTTGTTTCAGAATACGTCTGTGAGTCACCTGCATTTGTACAGAAATGCGTTTTAAAATGTCCTCTGGGGTGGAGGAGCAGTCCTGGAATCAGGTTCCAGCCCTGGTTGCGGAGTTAAGATCCCACATGCCTTGTGGCCAAAAAACCAAAACATAAACCAGAAATAATAGTGTAACAAATTCAATAAAGACTTAAAAAATAAGACAAAAAAAAGTCTCAAAATATTTCCCTCTGTCATTTTGATATGTCCTTACTGATTGTTTCTGAGCTGCTGTATCTTGCTAGAGTCACCCATGCTGACTGACTCGTCCCGCCGTGAACTTCCTCCCAGTGACCCAGAGTCCTGGTTTCTCCCGCACACCGACTGTCTAGCAACTCTCTGATTCTGCGTTTCTGTTGTATGTGTTCTTGGGTATTTCCACTTTCTCCAAGCTCTGGGTATGAAATTCCACTCTTGTAGAGTGAGGGGCTCTGAACTTGGTTTTCAGTTCTGGGTCTCGTGGTTCCCAGCCCAGCACTCTAGCTCTGTAAACACTCGATTATGTATGAAGCTGGAGGCATCACCGGGGGACGCTGGCAGACAGGCAAGGGGCCCTCTTAAGGGACATTTCCTAGGTGAATTCAACCGAGTTTGAGGTCAGATACCTGGTGGTGTATGCTCAGAAACCAGATTCTCTTAGTGTATCAAGAAGGTGCTGGGGAATGGCCTCATGCCCACCAGCTGGTGAGGCTAGGGCAGACCCTGGCAGTCCAGTTTCTGTTTGCAAGAGAAATACCACTTTGCCTTGTGGCTGGGTCACTGCTTGGAGAAGGGACTTGGATGGAGAGACTATGACCTCGCTAAGATATTAGCTCCCAGAGATTCAAGTTTTCAATGATTTATTGAGTACCAAGTTCAGGGCAGGCTCTCTTTGGGTACTGGGGACACAGCGGTGTGAACCATGCAGAAGTGGATCCCTGCACTGCAGGAGAGCATCTGTCCTAGTCCCTATCCCTGAGGTCTGGGTCTCTCCCGCCTGGGAATAGCCAGTGTGTGGAGTTCTGTTGTCTCTGCTCAGAGCTTCGCACACTCACCCCAAGAACAAAAGCACACCACAGCGGTCCTTTGCAGGAGTAACTTAAAGAAAGGGCATTGTGTGTGAAATGTTTTTCATGCCTTCGATTTTAACCCAGATAATTCTAGGAGTGAGAATAAGGACGATATTTATTACCTTGCTATGGTTTCCTCTCTTCTCCAATTCTGCTAACTAAAGAAAAGCTCTTGCCAACCTACTTAGTGAAAATAAAATGGAAAGAAAACGTGGAGAGGGTCAGGCCACAGGTGTGGAGAAAAGCGAGAGGAGCCAAGTCAGTCTTCACAATCAAGGGCTGGGTAGGTGTGTGGTGTGGAGAGAGGAGGGTTTGCTTTCGAGGTCCAAGGCCATTGTGAACAGCAAGAGAAGTGAAGACAGAAAGGGAGATTTTAAAAACGGTTGTTCTGGATTATGAATTGAATTTCTTTTCTTTTTTTTTTGAATGGAGTTACTTTTGGTTACTCGTCTGCAAAGATTAAGCCAAAAGAGACCCTACGATTTATTAAAGTTCATGAATTTTGGGTTCTGCTTTTAACCCCAATATTTTTGAGTTCTTCATTCTGCTGGTCTCACTTTCCCCCCTTTGACATATAGTTAAAATAACATGAGCCCCTTTCCATAGCCCTGCAGGAAGTCCAATACTCACTCCACTATTTATCAGGTTCTAAAGGTGCTTTGGTGACCAGGCAGCTGCCTGTTTCCTAGCCCAGTTCTTTGCTTCTTAAGTTCAATTTTTTAAATAAAGTAATGTATGCTCTAGTTTGAAATTCAAGTCGTAAATGATGTATAGTGAAAACCAGAGGTCCCCAACTAAGCATTTCCAACTCTACACTTCAACTCCCCATAGACAATTGCTTTCAGCTCTTAGCTCTAGCTTTTTCGTGCTTACCTCCATATTTCTAAATGAAATGCATGCTTTGCCATGTATTAATTGTAGATATTATGTATTGACATTGTCTTGTGATAGATGAGGATGTAGTTCTCTCACTTCCCTTCCATCTGCACTCCACCTTCCTTCTCTACCTATACTCTCATTAAAATGATAGAAAAAATTTTGGTCAAATCAGTGATCAAGACTGACATTATTATTGCCATAAGAAAAGTGTTAATAGCCAAAAGCTATGTAATAAAGATATTTTCTTTCTTGTAACTCTTCCCCTAGAGTTAATATTTTCTTCATGTTTTGCTTACTTTTTGTGTGCTTGTACTTTTTTTTTTTTAAAATGATCTACTGTACTTCTTTTATAGCTATCCATATTATTTTCCAAATGGTCCAAAAACAATCCATAAACCACTTATTTCCACTGGGTTAGGGCTTCCCTGGTGGCTAAAATGGTAAAGAGTCTGCCTGCAATAAAGGAGACCTGGGTTTGATCCCCGGGTCAGGAAGATCCCCTGGAGAAGGAAATGAAAACCCACTCCAGCATTCTTGCCTGGAGAATCTCATGGACAAGGAGCCTGGTGGGTATGGTCCGTGGGGTCACAAGGAGTTGGACAGGACTGAGCAGTTACAGGACTTTTCTCTCTGCAGTGCTCCCCTCTTCTGCTTCCATTTGGACAGCTGCTTCATGGGCCTGCTCTGCAGTGTTCAGTGTGGACTCCGTTTGTGTTCTTGTGCTCGACCCACTCTTTTCCTGGAAACTTTTTTTTTTTTTTGGTTTACTCTCTCACTTTGCTGAACACATGCTCCGGGATTCCTAGGAATCCGGCTGTTCCCAGTGATAATGACACGTCTGGATTTTTGTTTTTCTGAAAGTGTTTTTGCTCTGCCTCTACACTTGGTAGATAATTTGGCTGGAGTGGCTCAGATGGTGAAAGAATCTGTCTGCAACGTGGGAGACCTGGGTTTGATCCTGGGTTGAGAAGACACCCCTGGGGGAGGGCATGGCCACCCACGCCAGTATTCTTGCCCGGAGAATCCCAGGACAGGGAACATGGCGGGTTATAGTCCATGGGGTCTCAAGAGTCAGACAGGACTGCAGCGACTAAACTCAGCACGTAATGCTGGGTTGCAAATCATTGTGCCTCACACTTGACAAACCATTTTTTTCTGTTGCTTTCTGATCTCCAGGTTTGTTGTCAAGTAGTCTGATATTATTCCATTCCATACCCTTTGTCAATGAAGCTTCCTGCCCCCATCCCCAGGTAATTTATAGGATTTTTTTTCCTTTTACTCTCTGGTTCTGAAATTTCATAATGAAGAGTCCCTGTGTTTGCCCTTTATCATTCATTGTGCTGGGTGCAATGAGATGTTCTTTCAATCAGAAGATTCTCTTATTTTTTGGTTCTGGGAAATGTTCTTGGGTATGAATTTCAAAATAACCTCCCCTCTCCATTGTTGTCTGTTTTGTTAGTCTGTGTTTGGGCTTCTTGGGTCAGTACTCTAGATGTCACACCTTTTTTCCTCCTAGCTTCAGCCTTTTGCTTTATCTGCACTACTTTATGCAGTATATCTTAATTTTTATCTACCAATCAATGTTTGCTTAGACCACCAGTTTTCCGTTTTTCCTAATTGTCTCTCTTCTTCCCTTGTCTGCACAGCATCCCACCTTGCGTTTACGATATCTTCCCTTACCCCTCTAATGTTGCTCCTTCTAGCTCGTTCACTCGAGCTGAGAGCTCCCTTCTGCACCTCTGCCCTCTCCTCCTCTCCTTCTCCCTTCTCCTCCTGCTCCTGTTCCCTCCCTTCTTCCTCTTCCTTCTCCTTCTCTCAGTTACTGCTTTTTGGGCTTTCCCTAGCTATTGAAGATTTTACTATGCTTTGGGGGGCTTTTCTCACGCTTTATGCTTTTTTTCTAAAAGTCTGGTTGTTCATTCACATTTAATAGTGATGACTAAAGACTGACCAGAAGCGCTGAGAGTGTAGATTGAACATCTTCATGAATAATTTTCAAGGCACTGGGACTGATGTCTACCTATAGATCTGACATCAGTATCTGAAAGTAAAGTTTGTTCAGTCATGTCCGACTCTTTGTGACTCCATGGACTGCAGCCTGCCAGACTCCTATGAGATTCTCCAGGCGAGAATCCTGGAGTGGGTGGCCATCCTCTTCTCCAGGTGATCTTTCCAACCCAGGATCGCATCCAGGTCTCCCGCATCGCAGGGAGATTCTTTACCATCTGAGCCAGCAGGGAAGCCTGACATCTGGCACTGTTTATTTGGGGATCTTAGATTTCTCAAAAGACTTCTCAAGTCACCCACCTGTTATTTATAGGAGCAGAAATGTCACTTAAACTCTTGCTTTTGATTCGTAACCCCTCTTTTCTCTGCATTTTGAAGAATGTGCTGCATCTTCTCCACTTGGCTTCTCCTGAGAATAGGCCACGGGTCCCTCGTGTGTGTGTCCACGTGCTTGTAGGTAGTTGGTTGGCTTCCTGAGGAGAAGAAGGAGGCAGATGTCAACCACTCCGCAGAAAGACCTTTGACTGTCCCCTGTGTATTGTGGGTTGAGCTGGGTACCACTCTCTCCACAAATTCATTTGCTAAAGAACCTCAGATTATCAGGAGATAATCTTTAAGGAGGCAATTGAGTTAAAATGAAATCATCACAGTGGGCCCTAATCCAATATGACTCATGTCCTCATGAGAAGAAGAGGAAATGTGGACTCAGACGATTAGAGTGGGAAAGCTATGTGAAGACAGGGAGAAGAGGGCCAATTACAAGCCAGAGAGAGCCCGCAGAAGAGACAAACTGTTGACACCTTGTTCTGGGACTTCCAGCTTCCACAACTGTGAGGAGAGAAGCTTCTGTTGTTTAAGCCACCCAGTCGGTGGTACTTGGTTATCTCCGCCTGAGCAAATGAGTATACTGTGTTTTCAGCCTTTTTACTCACTCTGAACTTTCATGAGGCCCGTTGACCCCACATTCTGTACCTTTCAGAGGTTCTGTGGGGTGAATTGCCTCGCATCCACTCGCGGGCATCTGGGGCTGATGTCACCCACTCTGCGTCACTTACTGCTGTTCCCTTGACTTGCTTTCTATCTTCTTAAAGTTTCTTGAGCTTAAAAAATATTTCTTTGTTTTCCTACTCCTGTTTCTATTCTTTGGAGTTTTATACTTAAAATTTTGTTTTACTGCCATTTTAGTGGAATTCAAAGGAAGGAACAGTTATACATGAATCTTTTAAAAAGTATTTTATTATTCTTATTGTTATTTTAATTATTAAAAAAAAAAAAAAAAACTTTGGCCATGCCACACAGCATGTGGGATCTTAGTTCCCTGATCAGGGATTGAACTCATGTCCGCTGCATTGGAAGTGCATGGTCTTAGCCACTGGACCACCAGGGAAGTGCTTGTATTTAAGCCCTATTTCTAAATATCAGGTCTTTTCAACCTAGCAATAGAAATACTCAACAGAAGCTATGAAATTGCTGTTCTTTTAACATATTTCTTAGTACTGGTACTGATTTGTTGCTTCTCAGCACCAAATTCATGCTGTTTGCCCTGGTTTGTGATGTTGGAGCTGCGTCTTGTAAACATTTTTTTGTTTACCAGGGGGCTAGATACCAGGCTTTGTCAACAGGGAAGTTTGGAGGGACATTGTAGGCTGAAGGACTCCTCCTTCAGGTTCTGAAAATGAAAGTGAAAGTCACTCAGTCGTGTCCGACTCTTTGTGACCCCATGGGTTATACAAGTCCATGGAATTCTCCAGGCCAGAATACTGGAGTGGGTAGCCTTTCCCTTCTCCAGGGGATCTTCCCAACCCAGGGACTGAAGCCAGGTCTTCCTCATTTCAGGCAGATTTTTTTAACCAGTTGAACCACCAGGGAAGCCCAAGAATACTGGAGGGTGGTCTATCCCTTCTCCAGCATATCTTCCCAACCCAGGAATCAAACCGGGGTCTCCTGCATTGCAGGCAGATTCTTTAGCCACTGAGCTGCCAGTGCTCTAGTGTAATTTTATCTGTGGTTTCTGTGGTTCAAGGCTACCAGTGGCGTGTGGCCTGCCCAGTGACAAAACCCTTTAATGAGTTTTGCTGACGCCCAACTGTGTATTCCTAGTGGGAATGGGGCTAAGGGGAGGGGGCTTCCATGTGAGTCTGGTTAAACCCCAGAAGGCAGTTTCCAGCTTGCCAGCACTGGCCTCCAGCATTTCGTGAATTTTCCCACCATCCAGATGGCCTTAACCACACCTTCGCAAGTGAGGTCTGAATCTCAGCCTGGCACAGTGGGTGGTTTTTTTCCTCAGATGATTCTTCTTTGGGTGCTCTATCCCAGTCCTATGCCAGCTATTCCCATACTCTCTGGAGCAGGAGTTAGCATATATTTTTTGTAAAGGGCCAGAGAGTAAGCGTCTTAGGGTTTGCAGCCATAGAGTTGGTTCAGAATTACTAACTCAGTGGACAAACCATAAATGAACCAGCCTGGCAGATTGGCCTGCATTCCCACTCCTTGTCCCATGTCATCAATCCCATGCTGCTAATTAATAATTCCTTACAGTACAAATACATTTTCACTACTAGAATTACTGCTATTATTTCTCCTTCTGACTGAATTTTGATAGAAAACATTGAAATTTTAGGGAAGGTATTGGCTTGGCCTGTTCAAGTGCTAACACCACAATATGTCAGCAAATTTGGAAAACTCAGCAGTGGCCACAGGACTGGAGAAAGTCAGTTTTCATTCCAATCCCAAAAAAAGGCAATGCCAAAGAATATCCAAAGTACTGCACAATTGTGCCCATTTCCCAAGCTAGCAAGGTAATGCTCAAAATCCTTCAAGCTAGACTTCAACAGTATGTGAACCAAGAACTTCCAGATATATAAACTGGATTTAGAATAGGTAGAAGAACCAGAGATCAAATTGCCAACAACCATCAGACCATAGAAACAGCAAGAGAATTTCAGAAAAACATCTACTTTTGCTTCATTGACTATGCTAAAGGCTTTGACTGTGTGGATCACAACAAATCGTGGAAAATTATTAAAGAGATGGGAATACCAGACCACCTTACCTGTCTCCTGAGAAACCTGTATGGAGGTCAAGAAGCAACAGTTAGAACCAGACATGGAACAATGGAAAAATTGGGGAAGGAGTATGTCAAGGCTGTAAATTGTCACCCTGCTTATTTAACTTATATGCAGATTATATCATGTGAAATGCCAGACTGGATGAAGCTCAAAGCTGGAATCAAGATTGCCAGAAGAAATATTAAGAATCTCAGATATGCAGATGATACCACTCAAATGGCAGGATGCAAAGAGGGACCAAAGAGCCTCTTGATGAGGGTGAAAGAGGAGAGAGAAAAAGCTGGCTTAAAACGCAACATTCAAAAAAACTAAGATCACGGCATCTGGTCCCATCACTTCATTGCAAATAGAAAGGGAAAAAGTGGAAACAGTGACAGATTTTATTTTCTTAGGCTCCAAAATCACTGCAGATAGTGACTGTTGCCATGAAATTCAAAGATGCTTGCTCCTTGGAAGGAAAGATATGGCAAACACAGTAGTGTGTTGAAAAACAGAGACATCATTTTGCTGACAGAGGTCTGTCTAGTCAAAGCTATGATTTTTCCAGTAGTCATGTATGGATATGAGAGTTGGATCGTAATGAAGGCTGGATGCCAAAGAATTGATGCTTTCAAATTGTGGTGTTGGAGAAGACTCTTGAGAGTCTCTTGGACAGCAAGAAGATCAAACCGGTCAATCCTAAAGAAAATCACCCTGAACATTTATTGGAAGGACTGATCCTGAAGCTGAAACTCCAATACTGACTCATTGGAAAAGACCCTGATGCTGGGAAAGATTGAAGGCAAAAGGAAAAGGGGGCAACAGAAGATGAGATAGTTAGATAGCATCACTGACTCAATGGATATGAATCTGGGCAAACTCTGGGAGATAGTGAAGGACAGAGAAGCCTGGCATGCTGCTGTTCATGGGGTCTCAAAGAGTCGGACAAGACTTAGTGATTGAACAACAACAACAAATTGACTTGGGTGACTTGGGCCAGGTGAAAGTCCTTATCCTGGATCTGACAATTCTGTGCAGTGTTTGCAAGAGAGAGGGACAGTATGGGAGAACGTGCAAATTTGTGACAGCGTTAAAGCATGAAACTAACAAGCGAGCAAACATTTGAGGTGAGGTTTGCCTGTCTGTGTATGAAAGGATCTTGGGGAAAACAGTAGAAAAATATTCTCTTCTAGTCAATTGTAAACTTCAAAGTGCACAAAATATTCCCTCTAGTTGTCTACTCTATGAAATATTCATGTTTATTTGAATATAGTTTCTGCAAGATCTTCGGGTAAAATTGATGCTCTCAGAAGTGCAAGGTGTTTCCCTGGGGTTCTCTCTTCCCTTGGCTCAGAACGGCCATCCTCCTGGGGAGCATGTGTTGATTGCTCTCTGGAGTGGCAGTCTCACCCGCTCCCCTAGCTTTTCTTGGGCAGAGTACCTTGCAGTTGATTAGCTTTCTGCTTTCTAAATTGCTGTGAAGTTTCAGACTCTCTCCCTGAGACTGCTCCCATCATCTTTACTGGAGGTCTGGGTGTCTGCAAATTCTGCAGTGACACATTTACAGGCTGTCTTTTGCTTTATGCTCACAGATGGCTAAGTACAACGATACCATGCATTTTACTAGTTTAACTCTCAGAGGGTAACCTCTTTTCCAGAATTTTATTTCTCCATGTACTGCCTATATCATGAAAATATTTTCTGACCAAAATAGGACAAGAAGCATTCACCCCGAGGCTTCCCCCAAGACACGGCTCTGGGGATTCCTGAAAATCAGACGCTTCTTCCAGGTTCCCTGTGGCTTGTTCTCCATGTGATAGTTTAGGGGGAGAAGTGGGAAAAAAAAGCCCAAAACAAAAACATGCTCACAAGCAATCCCTATGTAAGAGCAATAGCAGTTGGCAAAACCTTTACCCTGACTGCCCATCAATTTTTCTCTTCATTATGATACAAGCAGGGAAGGTTATAAGATCAGCTGTTGTAAATGATGAATTAAGACAGAGTTACAAGCAGAGGATGCCTTATTGCTGGTGTCAGACTTAAACCTCTGAAGAGAAAAGGGGAAAAGGAGAATGACATATATATATAGATATATATAGATATATATATATTTTTTTTGCTCATTTAAGGCTCAGAATGGAGTATTCAAAGGGGCCTAGCCCACCAGTTGACAGCTCTCCAGTGTCCCTCTCTCCTGCTTCTGGACCAACCAGTACCCTTCTGTAGATAGAATACAGGGACTGCAAAATGCCTCGCAAGAATTTGAGGTAGGTAAGATTGTTCTCTGAGAGTTAAGCTATAAAACTGTCTTAGATCAACGTGAGAAAGTACCATGTCATTTTAGAAATAAAATATTTTCTAGGCTAAGACATAGTGATGAATGGACTGTCGGCATCGATGGAGACAAAGGAAGTACATATGAGAAAGACGGTGAAGAGAGGCAGTGCCTGTCTGGCTCTGCTCTGCAGGACAGACTTCGTCTCCCAGCCCAGAGAATTCTCCCAGAGAATCAGGAGCACCTACCATGAGCATCTTTTCACTCATCCTCCTCCCTTTGTTCCATCCTTACTACGCAAATTCTGTTTCTCACCTTGCCTACATCTTGCCTCATCTCATGGATTTGCCTACAGAGGGTCAATAGCTTGATCTTTAAGCATCCCCGGCATATCTCCTTGATAGCTATTTTCTCCTGGAAGTGAACTAATTAGCAACATAGTGGCTCTGAACCTGATGGATTGATATCTGAAACTGCTGCTGCTGCTAAGTCGCTTCAGTCGTGTCCGACTCCTAGTGACCCCATGGACTGCAGCCTACCAGGCTCCTCCGTCCAAGGGATTTTCCAGGCAAAAGTACTGGAGTGGGTTGCCATTGCCTTCTCCAATCTGAAACTGGGAGGCTCACAACTCAGTTGTCAGCTGTTAGACAAAGAAACTCCAGTGTGGCATAGCTCAACTCTTATTTTAAATAATCCTAAAAATTTTTGGAGCTCTTTGACGATAATGATTTTTATTGCTTGGAAAATTTACATGGGAAAAGATTAACTTGTAATTGTCAAGACAGGCAGAATACTATGATGCTGAAGGGCATGGATTTAGGATGCAGACCACATGGACTCAGGCCCTGTCTGCTTACCTTTTTTTATAATGTCCGGAGGCATTTGACTGGACTCTATCTCTGTTTAAGCTGTTTTATCTACAAAGTGAGTATATAATAAAAGTATTTATGTAATATGATTGTTATAAAATTAAATGAGACTTGTCCATAAAATGCTTATCACAATGCCTGGCACTTGGTAAGTGGTCAATAAATTTTAGCTGTCATCATGATACTTATTAATTATCAAATATTTTTCTCCTTTTAAAACATCAAAGCCATATGTATTGCCAGAGCTTAGAGCAGCCCAAGAGAATCAGTGTTAATAACTGAATTGCAAGAACTTTTGACCAGACATTGTTCTTATAAAAGTCAAAGGAAATAAAAAGTAAAAAAAAAAAAAAAAAAAAGGAGAGGTTCATTTAATTAAAAATATCTAATTAATTTCAGATAGGAATAAAAGAAATGAAGATAAACACTATGAGAAGGCGGTGGTGGGCAATGTCAAATAAAATTGACTTTATCAATTTTAGATAGAAAGCACGAGATCAAACAGAGAGAAAGAGTGAGAGAGAGAAATTTACATCTGAGCTGGGATCTAAAACAGTAAGAGGCTAGCTCTTTAAGACATGGAGGAAAGATTCAGGAAGATGCCACAAAACGCACAGCCTAGAGGAGGGAAAGAGCTTAGCATTTTCTAGAAATAGAAAGAAGACCAGTGAGCGTGGACAACTACAGTGGAGTGGGGGGTCTAGAAGAAGATGGGGTTGGGTGGGAGGGCTGGATGGCACCTAGAGAGCAGGCTTCGTGTCCAAGGCCAGAGGAGCCACCCAGGGTTTGATGTGGTGTGGTCACAGGCTGAGACTGGAGAAGGGATTGTCACCGGGGTAATTCACTGCTGAGGAAGCAGGGCGCCTGTCTTGAGGTGAATGGCCAGGGCCAGCTGAGAGACGGTCGTGACTCAGGCTGGTGCAGAGACAGCAGGGGTGGAGACAGATGGATGACTTTGGGATGCATTTTGAAGGTCAACCTGATAGGGCTTCCTGAAGAATTACTGAGAGAGGTGGGGGCCAGATGGGCTGCAGTCCATTGGGTCACAAAGAGTCAGTCATTGCAGTGACTCAGCAGGCACGCATGTTGGGGTGAGGGCCAGAGAGAAGTCAAAGGCTGCAGTAGATTCTTAGTTTGAGTGACTACGTGAGTGAGTGTATGAGGGTGAGAGGGCTGGGATAAAATGGATTTGGAGGGAAAAAAATTAAGAATTTTGTTTGGAATATGTTTAGACTATTAGAAGTCACTTAGAACACTGTTTTAGATATGTAGGAGGCCTTTTTAGGGAATATTTGTGCTTTCCATGAAGTTTTAAAAAACCAAAAAGCATGTTTTGAGGAGTTCGACCCTCTTAGAATTCTATGCTGGGAACTACTAGTCTTGATCAATCCTTTCGTGACACATGAGAAAACATTCAGAAAGGTGGTTTCCACTGTGAGTTCAGTGGTGGAGCCGGCCCTAGAACCTCAGCTTACTGACTTCTTTACTTGATGAGCTATATTTCTATCCTGAGCATTTCATGAATCCCAAGATCGTCTCTATAATTAGAAAAGTCTTCAGAAAACCTAAGCCTAACAATGGCTCTGGCTGAAACAAGGATCGTGTTTTCATGCAAATGTGGCCTCATAAATAAAGAGTGGGAGGCAGAAGAGGATAAAGGGCCAAGCTGTGGAAGCTGAGTAGATTTCCCTACATACCACAGCTTCTAAAGGGATTGTCTGCCCACCTGGGTTTACTGAGACTGCCAGGGAAAAGGAGATTATGGCATCAAGTCCAAAGAGAAGGTCTTGTCAGGCATGATATAATTATTTAAATGCATATTATAATTATATTATATATAATAATATAACAATTATAATTGTAATCTGATAAATAATTATAATATGCATTATAATTATTAAAATGTGTATTATTGGTTTCCTGTCTGAATCCGTATTTTTCAGCCTAGGGGTTGGGAATGGACAGGGAAGTCATTTGTGATTCCTGAGAAACCAAGACTGCAAATTCTGAACAAACTTATATACAACATCCCATAAAAATCTCGTTACTCATCCGTGTTTTCTCTGAATCAGCACTCTGGGCTTTGTCATAGATATCCTGTAAATTACACACTTATAAATTACTCATTTATAACATCTGTCAGAAGGTAGCTACAGATGCGGCTTTTTTTTTTTTTTTTTCCTTCTCAACTCTGTAGCCCTTTCAGATTTTGTTTTGATTCTTCTGAGCCTCCCTGAAGACCTCAGACCTGTACCTACGAGTGTGTTCCAACGAGCTCAGATCACCTCCTTGACCCAATAGCGGGGGAAGTTGGATGTCAACCACATGCCAGGGATTATGGCAGACATCAGGAATGAAGAGGGGAAGGAGACCCATGTTAAAGAGGCCCATGGAGAGCTGAGAAAATCAGCGAGGGCTGAACAACATGAAAAGACTGTAGGCATTGGCACAGGGCACTGGTGAGAATGGGAGAGGCATCTAACTCAGCTTGGCTAACATCCTGCTCCTCCTCTGTGTCCAGCTCTTCCCACTTGAGAGGCCATGCGTGTGCTCCATCCTCCACCTGGAATACTCCTCCTTAGGCTTTTGCAAGACTGGTTCCCCCTCTCACCAGCCCTCAGCTCAGCTGTCTCTCTGAGAGCCTTCGTTCTGGGTCACCCTGCCAAGCTGCGCTGGCCTCCTCCAGCCCACTCTGTCACAGCCTTGAGTTTTGCTTCTTTGTAGCTCTTGTCTCCTATGTCCTTTCTTGCTCATTTTCAGTCTCCTTCCTGGAATGCAAGCTCCATGCAAGCAAGGACTTTGATTCATCATGATGTCAAGTCTCTGGCACAAGGAAGCTTCTCGCACTCCTGCTTAGACAATGAGTGGAGATGGAGAGGGATGAGATGGGGCAAGCGTAAGAGCTTCTCATAGTCCATGGTCAGACTTGCACAGAGTGGACGTGCTTATGGTGGCCTGAGGGGAAGATGGGTGGCCAGGGCTTGTTATTTCCCAGCTGCATAGTCTCAGCAAAGGCATTCAGTCTCTGGAAGCCTCCAGTTCTCTGACTCTAAAATGAAATTTTTAAAACCCAACTTATGGAATGGAAATGAGGGCACTAAATGTGCACATATGCATGGAAATCCTGTGGAAACTACCAAGGGACCTACTCATATATTCAGCATTTAATATTGTTATCCTATACTTACCAGGTCTGTGTGTGGGTGTTAGTTGCTCAATCGTGTCTGAGTCTTTGTGACCCCATGGACTGTAGCCCACCAAGTTCCTTTGTTCATGGAATTCTCCAGGCAAGAATGCTACAGTAGGTAGCTATTTCCTTCTCCAGGGGATCTTACTGACCCAGGGATCGAACCTGGGTCTCCTGCATTGCAGGCAGATTCTTTACTGTCAGGGTAAATACCTACAGGGTCCAGGTCCTGACAATTCCAAGATCAGTAAAGACTTGGTCTTTGCCCTAATTGGCCCAGGTTTGGTAAGGAAGAGAGAGCTGTCAGTTCAGTTCAGTCATTTAGTCTTGTCCTACTCTTTGCGACCCCATGAATCGCAGCACGCCAGGCCTCCCTGTCTATCACCAACCCCCATAGTTCACTCAGACTCACGTCCATCGAGTCAGTGATGCCATCCAGCCATCTCATCCTCTGTCATCCCTTTCTCCTCCTGCCCCTCATCCCTCCCAGCATCAGAGTCTTTTCCAATGAGTCAACTCTTCACATGAGTTGGCCAAAGTACTGGAGTTTCAGCTTTAGCATCATTTCTTCCAAAGAAATCCCAGGGCTGATCTCCTTCAGAATGGACTGGGTGGATCTCCTTGCAGTCCAAGGGACTCTCAAGAGTCTTCTCCAACACCACAGTTCAAAAGCATCAATTCTTTGGTGCTCAGCTTTCTTCACAGTCCAACTCTCATATCCATACATGACCACAGGAAAAACCATAGCCTTGACTAGACAGACCTTTGTTGGCAAAGTAATGTCTCTGCTTTTGAATGTGCTATGTAGGTTGGTCATAACTTTCCTTCCAAGGAGTAAGCGTCTTTTAATTTCATGGCTGCAATCACCATCTGCAGTGATTTTGGAACCCCAAAAAATAGAGAGCTGTAAGATGCCATAAAGAGTGTCTTCTGGGACCTCAAGGCCTCTCAGCCTTGGTATCAGCCTCCAGTTATAACACATCAACAGCGTGCTCTGCCTTTATTAGCACTGGGACCTCCCTGAGCACAGTGATGGGTCCTTGTGTCTCCAGCAAGGCCTGAGGGGTCTCTCTGGATCCACCTACTCAGGAGGCCCACCTCTTCCCTTGACTGGAGGGGTCAGGCCCATCTTCACAACGTGGGATCCCAATCCTGGGCCCCTAGACCTCGTAGCCTGAGTTTCCTTTTACAGCAGGTGGGTCCATTATCATCTGTACATCGTCTCTCTTAGATGCTTGTTCAGTCAGTGGCCATTCTGACGCGACTCTCTCTTTTCTCTGCAGGGTTTATTCCATGTTTAGCCCATTAGATGTAATGGGCTTTCCTGGTAGCTCATTGGTAAAGAATCCACCTGCCAATGCAGGCGATACACATATGAATCTTTGCGTTGGGATGAGCCCCTGGAGAAAGAAATGGCAACCCACTCCAGTATTCTTGCCTGGGAAATCCCATGAACAGAGGAGCCTGGCAGTCTATTGTCCATGGGGTCTCAAAAGAGTCAGAAACGACTTACTGCAGTCTTTGTACCGCGGTATCTCTTCCTAACTCTTTTTCCTTTAATACGTGTTGCTCCACCCGTCTTTATTTTTCATGAACTACTGTGATTCTTTGTGACTCTATTTTATACCCTTTCGGATCCCCAGGAGCTAGCAGTATCCACAGAAATCTCTGCCTCCCCCAAATTCTATCCACTCCTGTGATCATTTTAGGCACCACATATGGCAGTATGTTTGTTTCTAAGCCGATTCTAACACTGGGTGGAAATTATTCAAGTCTAGGACTTGGTCTTTGTCACTTTTTAGTCCCCTTTTGTGGCACACGCCTGGCACAGAGCGGATGGCCATTGTTTATTAGATGGTGGTTTGAGTGGCCCTTGGGACGATGGTGACTTCAAACCCGCCTTCTGCTCTTCATTTGTTGTTGTTCAATTGCTAAGTCGTTTCTGACTCTTTTGAGACCCCATGGACAATAGACTGCCAGGCTCCTCTGTTCATGGGATTTCCCAGGCAAGAATACTGGAGTGGGTTGCCATTTCTTTCTCCAGGGGCTCATCCCAACTCAAAGATTCATATGTGTATCGCCTGCATTGGCAGGTGGATTCTTTACCAATGAGCTACCAGGAAAGCCCATTAGATCTAATTAAAACATTCAAGTAAACAGCCTCTTCTCCATCTCCCTAAAAGAAGTCAGGATGATGCAGCTGCCTTCAGGAAGGGTGAGTGAAGAGGAGGGGCTGCTGTGTTTTACTCTTGTGCTTCTAGTTTCAAGGTTTCTCAAGGGCGTCAGCTCTCTTTATTGGGTATTGAGTGTCTAAGTAGAGTTGGGTATTTCGCATTGTTCTGATTCACTCCAGGTTTGGACCAGCAGCTGTTTCGGAGAATATGGTGCTGGTGGGTGTGGAAGAAGAATGGGGTGGGGGTGGGGGGTTGATTAAAAATTAAAAGGAAACAAAACAGGAAAATGCTTCCTTCAAAGGTTTACAATATATTTATTTATTAACTTCTCAAAGTTAATTTCTTTTGGAAGATTGCTTTGGCATAGAGGCCAGAAATAAAGGATCAGAGTCTTTCTATACATTGATCCATAATGCATGACTCAATGATCGTGAAACACAAACCTCAATGTGACAATGGAAGCCACATCACATGAACTAGCCACGTTCAAATGATGGTGCTACTGGCACTATTCACCGAATAGAGCTTCCCCGTGCATGCCACAGTGAACGCAGAGAGACTGCTCCTCCAGGCAAAGATGAAATGCTTCAGCATTTGCTTATTGAACACCCACTACAAATAACACCTGTCTTAAAACAACAGAATTGGAAAATTCTAGGCTTCCCTGATAGCTCAGCTGGTAGAGAATCTGCCTGCACTGCAGGGGACCCTGACTCGATTCCTGGGTCAGGAAGATCCACTGGAGAAGGGATAGGCTACCCACTCCAGTATTCTGGGGCTTCCCTTGTGGCTCAGATGGTAAAGAATCTGCCTGCAGTGCGGGAGACCTGGGTTCAATCCCTGGGTTGGGAAGGTCCCCTTGAGAAGGGAAAGGCTCCCCACTCCAGTATTCTGGCCTGGAGAATTCCATGGACTGTATATAGTCCATAGGGTTGCAAAGAGTTGGACGTGAATTAGCCACATTCAAAGGGAAAGCGACTTTCCCTTTCAGGCAAAGGGAAGCCTTAGAACATAGTTGTCCAATGCAGTCCATCTGTGTGAATCAGAGATAAAGAGTGATGCATGGAGAAATCCATCTCTTTGAAAGCCAGTGAGAATGTGATTGTGATGCCCTGGGCTTATGCTGCTGCTATGAAATCTTTATGTTTTGCCTAATGATGTCTGCTTCTGATTAGCTCTTCTTGGGAAAGAGTCTTTCCCCCCTCCTAACGACACATCTGACTGCACATTTGTCAAAGTGTTGATCAATGGCTCTTCCTTCTTTTAATAAATGTGCTACATCCATTCCAAAGCACTTCTTCAGTAATCAATAACAGTGAGACCGGGTTACCTGTGGAGAGCCGAGACGCTGAAAAGAGCCAGGGAAAATGCCAGAGGGTGGTGGTGGTGGTGTAGTCGCTCAGGCATGTCCGGCTCTGCGCCCCCATGCGCTGCAGCCCTCCAGGGTCCTCCAGGCATGGACACTGGAGTGGGTTGCCACATCCTTCTCCAATGCAAGAGGGTACCAGCAGCCTAATAACAGGGCTGCCTGCTGTCTCTGCCCGGTGCCCAGACCATCCCCGCTACCCAGAAACCCTGCCACCCTTCAGGGCACCTCTTGATGCTTTAGTGTAAAAAAGAAAAAGTTGGATTGCAGGAAGAAGCATATGTCATTTAACAGAGGGAACCCAGCATTTTGTACTGGCTTCCCATTTCAAACCAAGAGTGACTCCCTGATTGGTGTAGACAGATCTTTGACGTTTTTATCATTTGTCTAATGTATTAACATGAGCCGCTTCCCTGTGCTGCTGTGTCCACAGATTGGCTCAGAAGGACTGCTTCTTTTCTCCAGGTGTGTTCACAAGTGCCAAGCTCAGGACCTGCCACGGAGTAGGTGTCCAATAAACAAATGCTGAAACTTTCACCTTTGCCTGGAGGAGCAGTCTCTCTGTGTTCATGTGCAGAGGAAAGCTCTTTTTGGTGAATGGTGCCAGTTGCAGCATCATTTGAATGTGGCAAATTCATGTGATGTGGTTTCTATTGCCATATCAAGGTTAGCTTTTCAAGATTACTATGAGTCATGCCCTATGGATCAATGTATAGAAAGACTCTGATCCTTGATTTATGTAGACAGACATCTCTGGAAGGATACCTGAGAACTTGGTAACAGTAGTTACTGTTGGGAAAATAAATTGGGAAATGGTAAAGATTGGAAGAGGACCACATGTTATTGTATAGCTGTCTTATATTTTGGAATATTTTTGTGACTGTGGTACCCATATAAATAATAATTAAAATAGAAAGGAAAGATCCTAATGGAAATGTCCATTTACAGGCACCCATGTCCATTCTTTATTTCTCCTCTTTATTAGACCCCCCCCACACTCCCTCATCTGGAGTAGAATCCTATAATAAATGTGTTTACCTGAAACATATCAAAACATGAAGAAGGCAGGGGAGATATCCAGGTAGCCCAAGGATACTGGCTTGCTTTTGGACCATTCCACAAAATGAGGGAGAAAACTCTGGAAGTTACAGTCCAGTTTACAGACTTAAGAAGGTCATCAGTGGAATCTAGGGACCTATGGGAATCAGCATTGTTTTCCCCTGCCCCTATATGCGCACACTGGGCTCAATAAAGGACAGAAATGGTATGGACCTAACAGAAGCAAAAGATATTAAGAAGAGGTGGCAAGAATACACAGAAGAACTGTACTTTATGATGGTGTGATCATTCACACTCGGCTAGAGCCAGACATCCTGGAATGTGAAGTCAAATGGGCCTTAGGAAGCATCACTATGAACAAAGCTAGTGGAGGTGATGGAATTCTAGTTGAGCTATTTCAAATCCTAAAAGATGATGCTGTGAAAATGCTGCACTCAATATGTCAGCAAATTTGGAATACTCAGTAGTGGCCACAGGACTGGAAAAGGTCAGTTTTCATTCCAGTCCCAAAGAAAGGCAATGCCAAAGAATGCTCAAACTACCACACAGTTGCACTCATCTCACACGCTAGTAAAGTAATGCTCAAAATTCTCCAAGCCAGGCTTCAGCAATATGTGAACCGTGAATTTCCAGATGTTCAAGCTGGTTTTAGAAAAGGCAGAGGAACCAGAGATCAAATTGCCAACATTCTCTGGATGATTGAAAAAGCAAGAGAGTTCCAGAAAAACATCTATTTCTGCTTTATTGACTATGCCAAAGCCTTTGACTGTGTGGATCACAATAAACTGTGGAATATTCTGAAAGAGATGGGCATACCAGACCACCTGACCTGCCTCTTGAGAAACCTGTATGCAGGTCAAGAAGCAACAGTTAGAACTGGACATGGAACAACAGATTGGTTCCAAATAAGAAAAGGAGTACGTCAAGACTGTATATTGTCACCCTGCTTGTTTAACTTATATGCAGAGTACATCATGAGAAACGCTGGGCTGGAAGAAGCACAAGCTGGAATCAAGATTGCTGGGAGAAATATCAACAACCTCGGATATGCAGATGACACCACCCTTATAGCAGAAAGTGAAGAAGAACTAAAGAGCCTCTTGATGAAAGTGAAGGAGGAGAGTGAAAAAGTTGGCTTAAAGCTCAACATTCAGAAAACTAAGATCATGACATCTGATCCCATCACTTCATGGCAAATAGATGGGGAAACAGTGGCTGACTTTATTTTTCTGGGCTCCAAAATCACTGCAGATGGTGATTGCAGCCATTAAATTAAAAGACACTTACCCCTTGGAAGGAAAGTTATGACCAACCTAGACAGCATGTTAAAAAGCAGAGACAATACTTTGCCAACAAAGGTCCATCTAGTCAAGGCTATGGTTTTTCCAGTAGTCATGTATGGATGTGAGAGTTGGACTATAAAGAAAGCTGAGGGCTGAAGAATGGATGCTTTTGAACTGTGGTGTTGGAGAAGACCCTTGAGAGTCCCTTGGACTGCAAGGAGATCCAACCAGTCCATTCTAAAGGAGATCAGTCCTGGGTGTTCATTGGAAGGACTGATGTTGAAGCTGAAACTCCAGTACTTCGGCCAGTTGATGCGAAGAGCTGACTCATTGTAAAAGACCCTGATGCTGGGAAAGATTGAGGGCAGGAGGAGAAGGAGACGATGGAGGATGAGATGGTTGGATGGCATCACTGACTCAATGAACATGGGTTTGGGTAGACTCCGGGAGTTGTTGATGGACAGGGAGGCCTGGCATGCTGTGGTTCAAAGGGTCACAAAGAGTCGGACACGACTGAGCAACTGAACTGAACTGAACTGGAGAAGTAGTATGGGAGGAATACACCTAGGACTTCATAGAGCAAGGAGTGTCTTATTCAGGGCATCAAGATTCTTGGGAATTGGGCTATTCCATAGCATCTCCCAGCCCTCCCACACCAGTAAAATCAGCTGAACCAAGACCTGTCTAATCTTGGGGCAAAAAAAAAGTCCTTGCAGAAAGAAAAGTTCATTCTTTTCAGAACAAAAATATGAGTATGAAAAAATAACACTTGTTCAATGCTAACACAGTCATTTACACGTCTATCCTTAATTCTCACAACCACTCCCTGGGGACGGAGTTCATATTGTGATCCTTTTTCTTTTGCAGATAAGGAAGCAGGCCTTAGAGAAGTCAGGTAGCTGCCCCAAACTAGGTGCTCTGTCATACCTGGGAAGGGCTGACTACAAACCCATGGGCTGCAGTGCAACGGATCTCGCTGTGTGTTGATCTCAGTGTGCAAAAGCAGACTGACTGTGCATGATTTTCCGAGACAGCTGTGGGTGACCCTCCCTAACGGCTTGACTTTGGATCCCTCAGGTAGCCTCAGCCGTCCCTTCCCAGTGCCCATGGCCCCGGCCTCGCTCACTTTGTTTCTGCAGCATCCTTCCGCTTCCATCTCTGGGCCTTTGCACTTCCTCTTCATCCTGCTTCAATGCCCTCTCCACCACGTCCTTGTGGCTGGACTGTCATGACTGTGGTCACCGCCTCTTCCCCAGAGCCTCGAGCTGAAGCGGTGGCCCCTCTCCTAACAAATCACTCTGTATCAAATGAGATGCCTCCATCCCCTTCATAGTGGCTATCTGTTCTTGAAATAGCCTATTTATTTGTTTATATGTATTTTTTCCTACTATGACTTTAGTTCCTTGCAGGGAGGGACTAAGTCTTGCATATTCGCCACTGTTTCCTTAGCACACAGAATGTCAGTGCCTGACCCATAATGGACTCTCAAAAGACATCCATGGGGACCTCCCTGGTGGCCCAGTGGTTAAGACTCCGTGCTTATGATGCAGGGGACACAGGTTCGATCCCGGGTTGGGGAAATAAGATCCCACATGCTGTGTGGTGCAGGCAAAAAAAGAAAAAAAGAGCCATGAACTTTGCAACTTGTTAACTCTCAGTGTATCCTCACGTATATGAGCAGGATGATATTACTGACTCAGCCTGTTCTTAGGAGCTGAGGGAACGCGTGCATGCAAGTTCCCAGTTTGGTGCTCAATGAATAGGAGCTCTTCTGATCATCATGGGCTGCTTTTCTTTTCACTTCCCAGGGGGTTCAAAAAACATTTGACTGGACGCAGGCTTAGCAACAAGTGGTCCCCAAAGCACTGCCTTGCCTGCCCCGAGCCTTGGGGAAAATTAATCACAGTTTCTATCTAAGGGTGATGTAACATCACCACTAAAGAAAGTTTATCTGTTCAGCCCTACCCTTCATGTGGCTCTCCCAGCCCTGCCTTGCACCTCCCTTGCTGGGAAGGCGCTCACATTTACCACGTGTGTGATCATCTTCTCTGTATCTGCCTGCCAGATGATTGATCTTTCGCTAACAAATCAGCACTGCTGCCGTCCTGTTCGCTCCTCGTCTGATGGAAGGCGTTGCTGGCCGCTCTGCAAATCTCTGCAGGGAGACGTCCCCCGGAGTTCTTTGGGAGGGTCAGTCCTCTTTGCACAAAGCTGGACTCCAGTGAAAAGACCCCAGGCACCGCCAAGGCTCGCTTCTCCCAGACGTGGCAGCATTTTCATCTTCCCTGGGATTAGGCCCAGAATGGATTTGTGCCTTCCTGGCTGCTTCCTTTGTGTCCTGGAACTCTCATAGATCAGAACCCAGCACAGCTCAGGGGTCAGGAAGCCAGGGCTTCCTGGGGTCTCAGTTTGGCCTTTTTGTGATTAATTATAATCACAAAAGGATTGAAAAAGGATCTTCAAAGGTAGGGTAGCAGTTAAAATAGTCACACTCTGTTAGGTTCCCCTCTCTCCCTGCCCCATTCACGCCATAACGAGAGGTCTGCAGGGCTGGGGTTACTTGGACGACCTCCAGCAGCACCCTGGACAGAACCCAGCAACCTCTCCTCATAGAGATGTTGGTGATGAGCGCGAACAGTTATGAAACCTTCCCAGGTGCTCGGCCCTGTTAATCACTTTGCATATGGATGGACTCATTCTTCCAGGAATAATGAGCTAAGAAAGCAGGTCAAAGACCTATCTGGTGGGAATGCATGCAGACTGTAGAGACAAGATTGTGAGTGTGAGATTCAGAAGGTGTGCTGTGTGTGTGCTAGGTCACTCAGTCACATCCGATTCTCTGCCACCCTGTGGACCATAGCCCACCAAGCTCCTCTGTCCATGGGATTCTCCAGGCAAGAAGACCGGAGTGGGTTGCCATGCCCTCCTCCAGGGGATCTTCCTGACCTGAGGATCGAACTTGTGTCTGTTACATCTCCTGCATTGGCAGGCGGGTTCTTCCCCCTAGTGCCACCTGGGAAGGGGTGGGGGTAGCATTATCTGGCACCTAAACTAGTTCAGCCTTATCCTGCAAGATATTCCTTTCTCCAGCCTTGCAAGTCGGGTCACCTCTTACCTACATTTTTACAGGTGAAAACTGAGATCCGAGAAGATTTAGTAGCCCATCCAAGATTACACGCGGTTACTAAAGGGGAAACCCAGGATTTAAATCAAGTTTGTCTGACTGCAGGCTCTCATTGTGTACAGAGATGGTCTGAAAAGGTCAGTCTTGTATGCAGACAGAGGGATGAAAAAGCTGCCAGACAGAAGGGTTTTTCCTCTGAGCCTTCTAGTTTTATTCCATGACTAATACAAAGGCAAATCTATCTATACATACACACACACTGCCTTAAGAGTAAAACTGGACAACCTTTGCAAAGCACTGTGACGCCAAAAAGACTGAACTATTCCAGGCATCCACTCGATCATTATTTCAGCTTCTACACGTCATCTTTATAGTCTATTGAATTAGTAAGAGAAGTGAATACTCCTTGACACTGACAGAGAAGTACACTGCATATTATAGAAACTGCTCTGTGCAAACCCATCAGATTGCTATAGAGACACAAATTCATACTTTTCACCACCGTAACCCATAACTGTAAGCCAACATCCATTCAAATTAAAGCACTGTGACTCTTTTTACAAGTAGAAGAAAAAATACTTGCTGCCTTTTACTGGTTGATTTACTGGTACATGACAATATTGGGTATATTAAATTTTAATATTGGTGCTGTCTTTTTCACCATAAGCTTTGTGCTGAGGAGCTTAGAAATTATTTCACTTTAAAAGGGACATTTATTGCACTGTATAGGCAGGTAGGTAATTTTGTCCTCTGAGAAACTCGTGGATTATTTTCCTTTTGAGACATGAGAACTTTTGATTTGTACTGGTTGTGTCATTTGGATGCAAAGGAAGGGTGATTTACTGTTTCCATGGGCATAAATAATGTTCTGATTATTTCTGCACTGTTTTCCAACACCCACTGTGGATAATGTCTCACAGTTTGCTAGGCAGAGAACTCAGCCTGTTACTGTAAATGTCTAGGAGAGGGAAGAGGAAAACAGCTTTGGATTTCAGCCTAATGTTCTAATGCGTCCCCAGTCATCTTAGAAAGAGATAATCCAGTTATGGTGGCCAGTGCTATGAAGCACATGTCCTTTCTGTTTCTTTTCTTGGAACCATTAGAACTCTTTAGGGAGCATCTCAACCTTCTTACCCTTACAATGAGATAATTTCCAGGATAATTTATGCTTTTTATCAAAAATGAGACATCTCTTTTACTCTGGCTACTCCCCACCCACCCATGTTCTCCATTCCTCTCTTCTCTGACCTCTTATCACCAGTTTTAAGAAATATATGCCGGTCTCTGAAAATATCATGTGGGAATTCTAGCATTACACAACTTTCTGGGGATCTTTACAAAACGGATATGACAGAAACCATTGGTTGCTGATCCAATGTCGCTTGTATTTATTTTTTATTTAGTTATAAAAACTGATTTTATTTTGAGTGCCAATATGCTAGCCTGAGGTATGAATTTTCAAGCCTCCATTATAAGTTAATGTGGCCATTCTGGATAATGACATGGAAACAGACATTATTGGGTAGATCCTCTGAAAACTACAACTCTGAGACAGAAAATTGGTATAGGTCCATTTTTCCCCTTTCCCTGATTTCTGCTTTCTGTTGGATTTTGGACAGATGGCTGGATCTCTAGCAGCCATGTTGGAAAAGGAGGCAACCTTCCTTTCTTGTAATAAGGATGGTAGGAAGAATGAAGGAAGAATCCTGGATGCCTGATAATGTGGTGGGGCCACTACGCCAAATCAAGCACCACCTACCTTAGGACGCTTTATAAGTGAGAAAACACGTTTCTACTTTATTGAAGCAAGTATAGCCACGTGCCATCATGTCCACCCGGGGAAGCCAGTGTCCATGATGTGAAGACATTGATGTATCCTACGAGGAGGTCCACACAGTAAGACATGACGATGTCCCGCCAGAGGCCAGCAGGGACTTGTCAGCTGTGGGAGGGAAACCCTGGCTGGCAGCTTGCCTATGACCTCATAAGAGACTCCAAGCCAGCCAAGCTGCTCCTGAACCCCTGGCCCTTAGAAACTGTGTGCGATATTAAGTGTTTATCCTTAGTTTAAGCTGCTACAGTAGTATATAAATAAGACAGACTTTAGGATTCAGTATGTATTCTTGTGTATCTATTTTTAAACTGATGGGTCAGGTGACTAACACAAAACCTTGATATTCTGAAACCCTATACATGAAAATATCTACAAAGGCATTAAAATGCTTCCCCTTTGCAAGGCATCTTAGTTAAATATGGTTGCAGACTTAATAGCTTTTTAGCCATTCTTATGAATACAGCAGATCATTATCCTCATGGATTTCACATTCCACTAAACAGGCATTTTCTTGACCTAGACTAAAAAGCCCGTGTTCTCCTCACCTACTCTCTCACTGTTAGGGTCCTCCTCCCAGCTCTGGAAGGGTGGTGTGACCCACTGGACTCCAGATCATAGAGGACTGAGGCCTCCCAGAGCATTTTCTCTCCTTCTTAACGATACTTGGTGTTTTGCAGGGAGAATCAGCCTTTGGAAAGGAACATGCCTTCCCCAATTTCAAGTTCTATTTAACTTGGGAGAATGAAACTGCCTTCCCAATTTAAGGTGAGGTCTGCCTGATCACTGCAGATGGTGACTGCAGCCATGAAATTAAAAGACACTTACTCCTTGGAAAGAAAGTTATGACCAACCTAGATCAGATCAGATTAGATCAGTCGCTCAGTCATGTCCAACTCTTTGCAACCCCATGAATGCAGCATGCCAGGCCTCCCTGTCCATCACCAACTCCTGGAGTTCACTCAGACTCATGTCCATCGAGTCAGTGATGCCATCCAGCCATCTCATCCTCTGTCATCCCCTTCTCCTCTTGCCCCCAATCCCTCCCAGCATCAGAGTCTTTTCCAATAAGTCAACTGTTCGCATGAGGTGGCCAAAGTACTGGAGTTTCAGCTTTAGCATCATTCCTTCCAAAGAAATCCCAGGGCTGATCTCCTTCAGAATGGACTGGTTGGATCTCCTTGCAGTCCAAGGGACTCTCAAGAGTCTTCTCCAACACCACAGTTCAAAAGCATTGCTTCTTCAGCGCTCAGCCTTCTTCACAGTCCAACTCTCACATCCATACATGACTACAGGAAAAACCATAGCCTTGACTAGATGAATCTTTGTTGGCAAAGTAATGTCTCTGCTTTTGAATATGCTATCTAGGTTGGTCATAACTTTCCTTCCAAGGAGTAAGCGTCTTTTAATTTCATGTCTGCAGTCACCATCTGCAGTGATTTTGGAGCCCCCAAAAATAAAGTCTGACACTGTTTCCACTGTTTCCCCATCTATTTCCCATGAAGTGGTGGGACTGGATGCCATGATCTTAGTTTTCTGAATGTTGAGCTTTAAGCCAACTTTTTCACTCTCCACTTTCACTTTCATCAAGAGGTTTTTGAGTTCCTCTTCACTTTCTGCCATAAGGGTGGTGTCATCTGCATATCTGAGGTTATTGACCAACCTAGATAGCATATTCAAAAGCAGAGACATTACTTTGCCAACAAAGATTCGTCTAGTCAAGGCTATGGTTTTTCCTGTGGTCATGTATGGATGTGAGAGTTGGACTGTGAAGAAGGCTGAGCACCGAAGAATCGATGCTTTTGAACTGCGGTGTTGGAGAAGACTCTTGAGAGTGCCTTGGACTGCAAGGAGATCCAACCAGTCCATTCTGAAGGAGATCAGCCCTGGGATTTCTTTGGAAGAAATGATGCTAAAGCTGAAACTCCAGTACTTTGGCCACCTCATGCGAAGAGTTGACTCATTGGAAAAGACTCTGATGCTGGGAGGGATTGGGGTCAAGAGGAGAAGGAGACGACAGAGGATGAGATGGCTGGATGGCATCACTGACTCGATGGACATGAGTCTGAGTGAACTCCGGGAGTTGGTGATGGACAGGGAGGCCTGGCGTGCTGCGATTCATGGGGTCGCAAAGAGTTGGACACGACTGAGTGACTGATCTGATCTGATCTGATCTGCCTGACTACTGCTCGAGTTCTCTGATGATGGGCCCCCAGCTCTTTTCCTGATTTTCATAAACACTTGACGTTTCCAGACATCTGGCTTAGCTTTGCAGTGGCCAGCACCTTCCTCACAGATCATGCACTTAACTTCAACCCTTGGGAAACTTTTATAATCTGTGCATCACGACCCCAGTGACCCCTGAGAAACACAAGGGCTTGTCTGCAGAGCTGCAGATCTTGATGCCTACATCACAAGTTTTCTTGGGCTGGAGCACCTTTTAAATTGGGTATTAAGTCTCGATGGGCTTTCCCAGTGACTCAGCGGTAAAGAATCCGTCTGCGATGCAGGAGACCCAAGTTCGATCTCTGGGTTGGGAAGATCCCCTGGAGGAGGGCATGGCAACCCACTCCAGTATTCTTGCCTGGAGTCACAAAGAGTGAGGCATGAAGCAGCTGAGCACGCACGCACCTGTAAAGTTTCAGTACCAGAGGTTTATTAGTCATTTGATTATGATCACCTACCAACAGTTTACCGTCCTGTGATGGACCAAGTCCTGTCTGCCTGGGGTGTAGAGTGAAGCTGCAGAAGAACAGCCCTGCAGTGTTGGCGAGCCTGGGAAAGTCTCACTAATGGCGGGGAGAGGGGGCCACTAGGCATTTCTGGGCCAGCCGTGCATTTGTCATAGCATCGGAGGTGGAGGCTGTCATATTCACAGGGTGACCCATTACCCTTCACCCAAACCTGTCGCTTCATTCTGAGATTCCAGTTGTGACTACATTCTGTTGATAAACATCAGCGACTTTGGCAGAGTAATGGCAAGTTGTCCAGCTGAATTACTTACATTCCCCTGGAGAATCCGTCTCCCAGCCCAAAGCTATCATCATCACTTACAGACTGCCTTTTAATTTGGATTTTGTCATTCTCCTCTTTTTCTTCTGCTTCCTCTTTCCCTTTTCTGTGCACTTGCTTGCAGATTAGAGCTTCCCTTGTGGCTCAGACAGTAAAGAATCCACTTGCAATTCAGGAGAGCTGGGTTTGATCCCTGGGTCAGGAAGATCCCCTGGAGGAGGGCATGACAACCCACTCCAGTATTCTTGCCTGGAGACTCCCATGGACAGAGGAGCCTGGTGGGCTACAGGCCACAGGGTTGCAAAGAATCACACAGGACTGAGCGACTAACAATTAAAAACAAACAAACTCCTGACTCCATTATTAGTTGGTTGGATTCACTCTTTCTTTCTCTCTCCTTCTCTCCCTCCCTTCTTTCTTCCTTCGTTCAGTCTTTTTATAAGGGGTATTGAATTTTGTGGTTTGTAGACTATGGAAGACAGAGAAGCAGTCATCATTGGTTTAGTGCTATGCTAGAAGGCAATGGCACCCCACTCCAGTATTCTTGCCTGGAAAATCCCATGGATGGAGGAGCCTGGAAGGCTGCAGTCCATGGGGTCGCTAGGAGTCTGGACACGACAGAGCGACTTCACTTTTACTTTTCACTTTCATGCATTGGAGAAGGAAATGGCAACCCACTCCAGTGTTCTTGCCTGGAGAATCCCAGGGACAGGGGAGCCTGGTGGGCTGCCGTCTATGGGCTTGCACAGAGTCAGACATGAGTGAAGCAACTTAGCAGCAGCAGCAGCAGCAGCAGAACATTTAGAGGTTATAAACGTACCCACCCCCACCCCTCCTTTCAAGACTACTTGGGAATACGCATTTGTAATAACTTTGGTTCATAAACTAGAAGCTGGGATCGTCTGACCAGAGCTCTTTCTGCAGGAAGGAGGAAGTTGTACACCAGTGCTTTTGGTGTCTCCCTGGTGGCTCAGAGGGTAAAGCATCTGTCTGCAATGCAGGAGACCTGGGTTTGATCCCTGGGCCAGGAAGATCCCCTGGAGGAGGGCATGGCAAACCACTCCAGTATTCTTGCCTGGAGAATCCCATGGACAGAGGAGCCTGGTGGGCTACAGTCCATGGAGTGAGTCATAAAGAGTTGGATGGGACTGAGCTGTTAACACTTTGGCTTTCTTACAAGGTTAAGTCATCTGATGGCAGATCTGATTGGAAAGGTTTTTTCTTTGGCTGGGGGTGAGATGGGTGAGGGAGAAGGAGAAAAGCCTGGTTAAGATACTGCTTTACTCTTGTCAAACAGACAGCATAAAGGGAATCCCATTTTCAGGATATCCCATTCATGGCCGTTAAAGAGTAACTGCTTTCTTCCCTTTTAGGAACAGGAACCGTATTTCATGCGTTCATCCTGTGCCTAAGGCAACAATCTCAAAGCAGCAGGAAGTAGTTGGCAGTGAGCAGTTCAGGTGCAATCTTTTCCAAGCTCAGCTTGTGTGTCTGTGTCGGCGTCACTTTAAACCATTATTGAGTGAGCGTATGAACACACGTGCACAGTACCATAGACAAATGAATCGTAATGGATGTGTTTTCTCATCTCTCGCTCTCCCCTCGCCAGCACCTTCACTGTCAGAGGAAATGAGCCTTAACCCACTGATGGTTTTTGACTGAGATGAAGACTGAGATGAAGGTGTGTTTTTTATGTTTGCAGAAACCCAATGAGACAAGTACCCTGAGTCAGCTGGGTCACTCTGAGACCCATCAGAGCACCAGATGCCTCCACGAGAGTTGTAATAACAACGGGCGTTCCGACTGTGTACCAGGCTCACAGTGGCTTTCATAAAGCTGACTTCCTCCTCCCATCAGCCTTGTGAGGTTGGTGGGTAGAGAATCGAATAGTTAGCCGGTGGGAGAGGTTCACCAGCTACACCAAAGAGTCCTGAGGATCAAGAGTAACCAGTAAATCTCTCCTTTCTTCCCTGTCTTCCCAATAAAGCTCTCGCTTTCTTCACACAAGTCCTTCCGGATGCCCTTTTGGAGATCTGGGTCTGCAAGTCCTAGCCAAGTCCACTAGGACATCGGTGTTTGACTTGGGCAGAGAGACATGTGGTGTGAGCCTTTGTCCCTGTTCCGAAGGCCTTTCTGTGTAACTCTCAGAGACAGCTCTGTGGGGCCTGCTTTGGATACACTGCCCTTCGTAGAGCAAGAACTTGGTCCACGTTCAGGAAAGTCAAGTTACTACTAGTGTGGTTGTTCAGTTGCTAAGTCATCCCCGACTCTGTGATCCCAAGGACTGAAGCACTTCAGGCCTCCCTATCCCTTGCCATCTGCTGGAGTTTGCCCAAGTTCATGTCCATTGAATCAGTGATGCCATCCCACCATCTCATCCTCTGCCGCCCTCTTACCCCATAAATAGTGACAATCATTTAATGAAAAAAAAGAAAGTGTCTGTTGGAAGTCAGGAACTTTTCTAGGCATTGGGAATAGAGGTGCTGAGTTCTGCCTGTAATTACGGAGGCGATGGACTAGTAGGTGAATGCACATGATACACGAAGCAAACAGGAAATAAGGTGATTATAGAATAGGAAACACTATGAAGAAAATAAAATTCATGAGTGTAATGAGGGGGAGAGGGGTTACTTTGCACTGGGTGGCTCAGAAGACTTCTCCAAGGAGGGACTGAATGAATATGACTTGTGTAGCCCAGTGTCTTGTAGCAGCTAAGAACCCCGCACCTGCTGCTATACTAACAAACGGAAGTGTAATGATTTATTTCTGTTACATTCGTTGGAATTTGCAACCTGGAGGTAGTTATAATTATCCCCGTTATTCTCTTTTCGGCAGCTTCCAAGTAATGGAGCAAATGATAAAGCAAAGTGCTTAGAGAAAGCAACTTTATTATTCTTCTTGTACATTGACCTTACTAGAAATCAGAGAAGGGGGTCAGCGCCTGGATTGAATGCGGACACTGGAATTATTCTCAAGGGGAGGTTGCGCGTGGAGATGTTTCCTTCTGGGATTCTGGGATCTGCTGTGATTCCCTGGGTGTAAATAGATGGGAGTTGAAACTGACTCATTTCTGGATAATAGTGAAATGGGACCTCTTTCGTGGCACGAAGGCACTCAGGATAACAGCTCCTAAGTGAAGAGGGGTTGCTTGGGAAAGCCCAGAATTGCTCAGGGAGACCTCTGGACCCGGTCCTGAGCCCTGGGCCCCGGCTTGGGGCAGCTGAAGGGCTCCAGGGCTCAGCCCTGCATGGGGCGTCTGCTTAAGGCCCCCGTCCATGCCCCTCTCTGCCTCCGGGGGGCCACCTTCTCCTGCAGGTTTGGCCCCTTCCCTCCTCACCCATCACGTCTGCCATCATCTCCTCTAGGCCCCCAGTGGCTCTCTCCCTTCGGTCCCCCACCAGCTTCACTGGACGCTCTTGAGTCTAGTTGTTTTTAAACATTAAGAACTTCAAGGGCTAAGACCAGATCACTTTCTTTTTTGTGCACCCTGCACTTCTAGCAATTCCCTAAGTTACGGACGGAGGACTCCTTGGAGCATCTTTGGGGATGCTTGCTTCTGTAGTCTGTGGACTGGATGAATAATGTGTCTTAGTCTGTGAAGGTGGCTTTACCAAAGTGCCATGGACTGGGTGGCTTATAAACAACAGAAGCCATTCAAAAGGCTTGAAGTCCAAGGTTACAGAGCTGGCATGGCTGGGTTCTAAGGAGGATCTTCTCCCAGGCTGCAGATGTCTGAAGGGCTTGGGAGCTCAGTGGAGTCTTTTCTGCTGCTAAGTCGCTTCAGTTGTTTCCGACTCTGTGTGACCCCATAGACGGCAGCCCACCAGGCTCCCCTGTCCCTGGGATTCTCCAGGCAAGAACACTGGAGTGGGTTGCCATTTCCTTCTCCAATGCATGAAAGTGAAAAGTGAAAGTGAAGTGCTCAGTCGTGTCCAACTCTTAGCGACCCCATGGACTGCAGCCCACCAGACTCCTCCGTCCATGGGATTCTCCTGGCAAGAGTACTGGAGTGGGGTGCCATTGTCTTCTCCGAGTGGAGTCTTTTAAAACAACATTAATCCTATTCATGGAGGCTCTATCCTCATGACTCGGTTACCTCCCAAATACCTCTGAACACCCACATATTGTGGGTTGGGGGTTTCAACATATTAAAAGTTTGGCATGAAACAAAAACATTCAATCCATAACAGTGTGTCAAAAATAGGTACACAAATAAATACTGTAAATAGCTAAATACTATTTTGATTATTGGAGTTGGAAACAGCAACCCACTCCAGTACTCCTGCCTGGGAGATCCCACGAACAGAGGAGCTTGGAGGGCTACGGTCCATAGGGTTGCAAAGAGTTGGACAAGACTGAAGAGACTTCACCCACGTATGCATTGTTTTGATTATAAGATGCAAATTTATTTTAAAGAATAGCTGAATTTGTTTTTCCATTGTATATTTAAAAAATCCACAAATAGATCTTTTATCCTACAGTGGCCCCTGATAGCTCACTCATCTAGTAATGTGTCTGCAGATTTGAGAGGGGGTCTTGGATCGCCACTACCAGGGTGAGGCCTGAGATGGGTGATTTGATTGACACCTGCTAATCCTCTGGTAAATGCTCCGTAAGTGTTCCTGCCAGTCCAGACCCTTGCCTGTGGGCTCGGGGAGGGCCGGTGAAGTGAGTGGTGCCGTGAGCCCTGAAGTAGGTCGAGGCGCATAGAAGCAAACTCTCTAGGCTCTGGCCTCCGCTGTGCAGAGGGATAAGCTAGCCTGGGCCCCACTCACACGTCATTTTCATCTTGGACTTTTGGGGGAGCACTCAGTTAACAGAGCAAACACAAGGGGATTTTTATGGCCGCTTTCACCAATTTGCATTCATGGGAAGGGTTGTGTCGGAGCTGTTTCCGTCTCTGCCTGCTCTGTTTATTCAGCATGAGGGTCTGGAACACGCTGTCCTGCTGGCTTTTATCAGCTACGCCATCTCATGGTACTACAGGGAGGCTCTTTATTATTAGCATAATAAGAGGGAAGCGGGCTGCTTGTGGCAACTGTCTGCCCGGTGGTGTTATGTACTGGCTGCTAATTAAAGCTCAGCTGACAGCGGCAGGATAGGAAAGGAAGCCATCCCCGCAAATAGGGCGGGACGCTGGGGCCCTGCCAGGGCACCTGCTCGGGTCCAGGTTTCCCTGCGGGGGATGGAGTGTCCCGAGGAGCTTCTGCTCCCTGGGTTTCTTGCTGTCAGAGAACCAAGCAAGCCCACGCTCCCTTCTGGGGAGAGAATGCCCCCACCTGTGTCTGCTCCTCCCATCCTTCTTGTCCGGCAGGAGGGGACTGCTCCTTTGCTCACCGAGGCATCCCTGAGGGTGCCCAGGACTAGCTCTGAGGGGTGCAGAGAAGGAGGGTCGGAGAGGAAGGGAAGGGGACTTTGCTTCCTCGGGATTGTCTTTAATCTTTGCATTACTGCGATTTTCAAAGGTTATTGCTATATGTATGTGATATAAAATATAATAGCGCAAGTATTCAAATAGTTACCAAGTCTGTAAACAAAGTGGACATTTCCTTTCATGAACCCACTGGATCCCACTTTCTCCTCCAGAGTTTGCCATAAGCATCAGTTCATTCCATTTCTATAACCCATCTATTTATATATATATATCTTTTAAAAGATATGTATAAATAAAATATGCATATATTTTATATAAAAGATATATAAATATAATAACATTATATATATATATATATACATAAAATCATTTTAAATATATGCAGTGGAGTTACACTGCTTTTATTGTTTTTTCTAGTTATTATGTCTTGAACATGTTTCCATGAGAGGAAATACAATGTTATTTTATGATGTCCTAACTCATTTGAGATAACTGCTACACAGTTTCCATTATGGATGTACTTATTATTTATCTGATAATTCTTTTATTCACAGCATTTTTTTTTAGGCTTTTGAGGAAGAGTCTGATCAGGATTCTTTATATTTTCTTCTTTTCCTCCTAATTTCTGCTTTTCTTACTTTCCTTCACGTGAAAGGCTGAATATTTTACCACTAAGCTTTGCTTAGCTCACAGGAAACCTGCTGACTAGGCCCACCCATGAAAGGCCGTCCGAAGGAGCAAACTGACCCATCTGCTCTGGAGTCTACCTGGAACCAGGACTTTACTCCTTCCCCTGGAAGTACTGAAGAAGCCTGGGTTCTAACTGGGGGAGGATGGCTCTTTGAGACACTGGTTCACCGCCTTCTTGGTCTGCTGACCTCCTGAATAAAGCCACTATTCTTGGCCCCAACAATTAATCTCTTGATTTATTGGCTGTCAAGCTTGGACTTGGTAACATGAGTACCCCAGGTCTCCTACAGATTGACCTTCTGGCAGGTGGGTCACATTCACCCACACAGAAATAATGAAAACTGAAGTGAAGTGCTCAGTGGCAGTGTGAAGAATGTGCAATGAACTAAGGGCACAGGCAGGCAAATGCTTAAATAAGTTTAAAACAAGGAACATGTGTTGCTCTACACCTCGCTTTTCTAATTAGCAATACGCTCTGGCCCTCCGTCCTTGTCGGTGGAGCCAGAACATCTCTTTCTCTTAGTAGCTGCAAGGGAGTCCACTAAGAGACGCTTTGTAATTCGATTTACTATTGTCTTACTGACGGGCTTGCACGTTGTTTGAGTTGTCACTGAATTAAAAAAAAAAGAAGGCTTGGATAGTGTGAAATGAAGATATCTCCTGCCATATCAATAAACAAGAAATGTCACAAGCCATCAGTGATTTCTAGGCTCCAACGAGGGCTCCTAAAACTGTAATCTAGCCGATGCTGCCACCCCCGAGATGACTGCTGAGGAGCTGGGGGACTGCAAGAGGCAAGGTGAACAAGGACGCACGGCCAGCCCCAGATAGCTGAGGGGCTATGAAAGGAGTGGATCCGGTGAGCCCAGAGGCTCGCATCTTCCCACACACGGAATGCTAAAGTCCTTAACTTGATACCGGATCTTTGATCTGCAGACTGCCCGCTCCCTTTGCTGCAAACTTGTATACAGTCTGACTTCCCTTCCTGCTTCCTTGGAGCACTTTTCTCAGAGCCACTGAGATGCTGTCAGTATCGGACCCCAGCTCTGAGTCCTAAACATAAATAAAAAAAAAAAAAATAAATATTGAACTATTTAAATAAATAAATTTATTAAAATAAATAAATCATATTTAACATAAAATAACTCTCTCCTTTCAGGTTGCGACTATATTTTTAGTTGAAAATAGGCATTCTCGTTGCTTTATCTAAAAACAATGTATATTTCCTAGAGGAAATTCTAGAAGGCTATACACTAAAATATTACTCTGGTTGTCTGCAGAGGTGAAGAATTTTGGAGCATGTTCTCTTTCTACTTTATTGCTTCACTGTTTAAACTGTTTTTTTTACAAGCATGTATAATTTTTATAATTAGAAAATACATGCAAGGCAATATTTCAATGTTTCAAAGAAGTACAACTTAATTAAAATTGAGTTTGTGTTTAAATGCTCAAGTACTTACAGGACACATGTTTTTGGTTTTCTTGGAAGGACCGTCATTTGGTAAGTGTTGTTGCTGGGCCCCTGCATTCAGTGCAGGTGTTTTAAGGGGCTCTCTGCCAGGTCTTGCGTTGGTGTGGCCGGAAATGTCTTTCTTCTTATTTAAGAATTTCTAGGTGCGCATGATCATGGACTCCAAGGAGAAATGCTGAGTTAACTCACCTTTTCTCAGTTCGGAGGCACAGGGGTAAACAGACTTAAAGGAGGCTCGAGGTCATGTCATGGCCTGTCCTAGTATGAGGTTGCAGTCATCCACCTTTGCTTCATTTTTTAATAAGTTTATTCATTTTTGACTGCACTGGGTCTTCATCGCTTCGCATGGGCTTTCTCTCATTACAGTGAGCCAGGCTGCTCTTTGGTTGGGGAGCTCAGGCTTCCCATGACAGGGGCTTTTCTTGTTGCAGAGCACAGGCTCCAGAGCACAGGCTCAGCAGTTGTGGGCTTGGGCTTAGCGGCCTCATGGCATGTGAGTTCTTCCCAGACCAGAGAGCGAACCTGTGTACCTTGCCTTGGCAGGGGGATTCTTAACCACTGGACCACCAGAGAAGTCCAGCCTTTGCTTCTGAGCCATCAGGTTTGGGAGAGGGAAAAGCATCTCTGACCAGATCTCCAAGGGATTCGTGGGAAAAGGGGAGGCAGCCATTCAGTCTCCAGGGTGCTGATCCTTGTTCGGGAATGAGTGTCAGTTGTGAGTTCAGTTCAGTTCTGTTAGTCACTCAATTGTGTCCGACTCTTTGCGACCCCATGGACTGCAGCACACCAGGCCTCCCTGCCCATCACCAACTCCCTGAATCTACCCAAATTCATGCTCATTGAGTCGGTGATGCAATCCAACCATCTCATCTTCTGTCATCCCCTTCTCCTCCTGCCTTCAATCTTTCCCAGCATCAGGGGCTTTTCCAATCAGTCAATTCTTCACATCAGGTGGCCAAAGTATTGGAGTTTCAGCTTTAACATCAGTCCTGCCAATGAACACTCAGGCCTGATTTCCTTTAGGATGGACTGGTTTGATCTCCTTGCAGTCCAAGGGATTCTTAAGAGTCTTCTCCAACACCACAGTTCAAAAGCATCAATTCTTCAGTGCTCAGCTTTCCTTATGGTCCAACTCTCACATCCATACATGACCACTGGACAAACCACAGCCTTGACTAGATGGACCTTTGTTGGCAAAATAATGTCTCTGCTTTTTAATATGCTGTCTAGGTTGGTCATAACTCTCCTTCCAAGGAGTAAGCGTCTTGTAATTTCATGGTTGCAGGTTTCAAAATCTGCAGTGATTTTGGAGCCCCCCAAAATGAAGTCTGTCACTGTTTCCACTGTTTCCCCATCTATTTGCCATGAGGTGATGGGACCAGATGCCATGATCTTAGTTTTCTGAATGTTGAGTTGTGAAGGGATTTACTAATCTAACAAGAGCTCTCCAGATCCTAGATCTAAAATCCTTTTCCTAAAAAACTGCAATATGTATTCTGAATCAGGACAGAGTCTGTGGGACCAGGTATATTTTAATGAAGGGTTTGCTCTGCTCCCCAAAGGATGCTGTGGAACAGTGAGACAGGAGGTGGGGAGTCAGAGCAGACCTGGGACCCAGGTGGACAGCATAGTCCAGGAGCTGGGGTCTCTGCTATGCTCAGCCACCTATGCTGGGGAGGAGGTGACCCTCCATTGTCCCTGGAATTAGAGGTTGTAGGAGAGGTAACATTTTGTTTAGTCTTCTCACAGTTGATTGATTTGTGTGGTTCAGCGAAGGGGCAGGTGCCCCTCCCAGAGCAGGAAGGGAGAACGGACATCAGGAAGGAGGACCACAGCGGGGAGATATCAAATATCCCCATAGCAGGCTTTTTTTCTGGGATTAAAAAAATAATGGCTATAGCAAACAGAGGCAAATAATAACCATCATTTTGATAGCAAGAGTTAGCCTTTAGGCCCTTTGCTTTCTCGTTGGCACTGAAAATAGTTCCGAAAGTGGGACTTCTTGCATGGTTCGGAGCATCCTGCAGCTACAAATAGCAGAGCAGCCAGCCCGATGGGATGGACCTTTAGCCTGACCATCACCGTCTTTGTTTTGTAAGCATTACAGGAGAGAGGAAGGGCAAAAAGCATTTGAAGAGTGAATAGCTTTGCTTTCTGACATTCTTTTATTTTGCACAGACTTTTCTCCCAGTGGGGTCAGGTTGACACTGGATGACATCAGGAGATAAGGAAAGCACAGCAATTAACATGAATTAGGCATTTGTTTCCCTGGAGAAGGAAATGGCAACCCTCTCCAGTGTTTTGGCCTGGGAAAGCCCATGGGCAGAGGAACCTGATGGGCTACAGTCCATAGGGTTGCAAAGAGTTGGACATGATTTAGTGACTGAACAACAATAACAAAGCATTTATTTCAGAGCCAGCACAGATGGTTTCAGAGATTTCCCCTTTTTACTCCTCCATGTTCTCAACAGGGATGGTGCTGACTGTCTTTACAGAAACATTCGGGAATATAGCATAATTAATGTTTGTGCATTAGACCAGACATGGCATTGGAAGCAAGACTTAAGGACAGCATTATTCATGGAAGACAGGGAGTCCATTTCGGGTGGGAAGATGTGTAAGGCTTGATGAAACAGTCCTGGATGTAGGTCCCTCCAATACTTTGGTCCTCTGATGCAGAGTCAACTCATTGGAAAAGACCCTGATGCTGGGAAAGATTCAGGGCAGGAGAAGAGGGTGACAGAGAATGAGATGGTTCGATGGCATCACCAACTCAATGGACAAGAGTTTGAGCAAACTCCAGGAGACAGTGAAGGACAGGGAAGCCTGGCGTGCTGCAGTCCATGGGGTCGCAGATTTGGACATGACTTAGCGACTGAACAACAACAGGTCTACATGCTTTAACAGCCTTCTGGTTGCAGAGCTGGACTCCCCTCCATGGTAAGCAGTTTGGAATGCCAGCATCTGAGCCTTTGGAGAAGGCCATGGGGGCACAGCACCTCGGGTCCTTCCTTGGGTGTCCCCCCCAGTATCCCAAACTGCAGCGGCAACCTGGAGTCTTTTTCTTCCACAGACAGGGTAACCCCCTACTCACCCCTCTTGCCCTTGACCTAGTAGGTCCTGGGTTCTGCTCAGACCTCAGGGTGAAAAATCACGTCTGTTCTCCTGATATTTCCCCTGCTTCCTCTGGTGCACTGGCATCACGTTTCTGCTCTACCTGGTTGGGCTGAGCAGGGGCCCAAAGAAAAGCCTTCATTGTGATGAATCATCATCTTAAATTACAGCTGGATGGCCTTTTAAATGACAAAGATCTTTGGTAGTCATTTTTCAGGTTTGGGACTTAGCAGCCCCTTGAGATCAGCAGGGTAGCTATGATTATGTGCATTTTCTAGATACGGAGAGAAACAGAAGTTCCCCAGAGAGGTTATGTAACCAGTCCAAAGTCACACGGCCACTGAGCAGCAAAGCACGAAAGCTGACCTGAGTCTGTCTGACTTCAAGTCCACGGTCTGCCTTGTGTAACCAGTTACACCACCTTAGGCTTCAGCCACGCTGTGTCCCTTACAAACGTCTTCATCTTGCAGAAACCAGTGACTAGTGGTCAGCATGGAGGCTAACTCAGGAGAGGAGAACTTTGATGACTAAGGCATCAGAATTAGGTGGCAACAGCGTCAGGACTTGAGCTCACGTTTTCTGATCAAGCCCCAGGTTCTTCCCTTCTTCTCAGCTTCCCATCAAGGAGGCAGATGCAGCTGTGCTTTCCCGTATCTTAGAGTCACATGTGTGGCTGGAAAAGGGACTTCCTGTGTGGCGCAACCACACTGATGGCTAACTGAGCTCTTGTGATACAGCAGGCACTATTCTGTGTGTGTAATTCCCCATTTAATTCAGTCTTTGCCACAAACCTATGGAACGTGTTCTATTGTTGTTGAGTCATTAAGTTGTGTTTGACTCTTTGTGACCCCATGGATTGCAGCGCGCCAGACTTCCCTGTCCTTCACATCAGGTGGCCAAAGTATTGGAGCTTCAGCTTCAGTATCAGTTCTTCCAATGCATATTCAGGACTGATTTCCTTCAGGATGGACTGGTTTGAACTCCTTGCAGTCCAAGGGACTCTCAAGCGTCTACTCCAGCACTACAATTTAAAAGCATCAATTCTTCAGCACTCAGCCTTGTTTATGGTTCAACTCTCACATCCATACACGACTACTAGAAAAACCATAGCTTTGAGTAGACAGAACTTTGTTGACAAAGTGATGTCCCTGCTTTTTAATATGCTATCTAATTTTGTCATAGCTTTTCTTCCAAGGAGCAAGTGTTTTTTTTAATTTCATGGCTGCATTCACCATCCACAGTGATTTTGGAGACCAAGAAAATTGGAGTGGTGGGACTGGATGTCATGATATTCGTTTTCTGAATGTTGAACTTTAAGCCAACATACTCACTCTCCTCTTTCACTTTCATCAAGAGGCTCTTTAGTTCCTCTATGCTTTCTGCCATTAGAATGGTATCATCTGCATATTTGATGTTGTTGATATTTCTTCTGGCAATCTTGATTCCAGCTTGTGATTCATCCAGCCTGGCATTTGTGTTCTGTAATTATAACCATTAACAGTGAGAATCTGAAGACACTGAGGCTCAGAGAGGCTAAATAACTGCCCAAGGACACACAACATAAAGACAATACTTGACTTCAGGTTTTCCTGCTTTGGGGCTTCTCAAATGGCACCAGTGGTAAAGATGCAAGAGACTCAGATTTGATCCCTGGGTTGGGAAGATCTCTTGGAGAAGGAAATGGCACCTCCCTCCAGTATTCTTGCAGGAAGAATCAGATGGACAGAGGAGCCTTGTGGGCTACAGTCCATGGGGTTGCCAAGAGTCAGACAGGACTGAGTGAGCAGCATCATCATTGCCTGCTTCTATCTTTCATTTATCAATATGCAAGACATTTTCAGGTTGAGAGGAGTTTATCCCATGGTAGATGTGGATAGCTTTCGGGGTCTGACCCCTTCTTGACAATGCTACCTGGTTATCTGGCTAGCAGGAGTGCCGCCCTGATCAGAACCTTTGAACAATTCCTCTCGGCTCATGAGGCCTGGAGAGGGATTTGGCTTATTGGGTGTCAGATGCATGGCCTACATCAGCACAGCTAACCTCTTAGCAGCCCAGGGAAGGGAGATTTTATTAATATCATCATAGCAGTCAAGAAATGGAAGCCTAAAGGGCCCGTGTCACCTGCCACAGCCAAGAAGCCAGTGACTGTCATGTCCAAGATTTGAGCATCTCTGTCATCCCAGTCCTCAGTGAGGGTCTCAGACCCGAGTGGGGCCCCGTCTCCCACCATTATGTCCATGCCTGGAACACATAGTAGGCACTCAAAACAGAGCTGTGACATGAATGCATGAAACTAAGCCCCCTGTGATCTCAGACTTCTCCTGAAGGTTTGGAGGGAGTGGGCAGGGGAGGTGGTTCCTGGCCTCTTCCCCAGGTCCCTGGTGACATCTTCACATAATCCAGACCCCAGACTTGGCAGCCTCAACAAGTGCAGTGAGCTTTCGCACACAGAAAATACATGCAGTGTATTCCCTGTCTTTAGGGGAGTTCTGTAGCAGCTTCAGAGAGGAAGCGTGTCTTCATGTTGCACAGCTGTTGTGTTCTCGGTGGTGTTTGGACAGTTTTCTGCCGTGGAGGAGAGAGGACACAGATCTCACACCCAACTCTGCATCTAACACCTTCAGAACAAACAGGAAGAGAGATGATAAATACCTCAAAGTCGGAATGCAACTTTTATAGCACTACAGCCTTACAAACGGGCCAGCGGTGCTGCAAATCTCCTGGACGAGTTCATTAAGGTGATCCATAAAACAGAAGGTTCATCCTTGTCAGCCGGGGTTGGGCAGGATGGATCACCAGCGGGCACATCCTCACACTGTTCTTAGGACTTCCAAGATCACAGCTGACATTTATTTCTAATAAGTCACGGGAAATAGATGAGGTGGTTTACCTGTGCCAGAAGACAGAAAAAAATATTCTTTATTTTTCCAAAAAGCGTATCCTTTTTTCTGGGTTTATAATAGATAAGCCCCTCGGGAAAGGAGGCATTCTATAAAAGAGCCCAAGATACAGCTTGCCTTGGGAAATCAACACGACTTGAGGGGAGGTCATGGCTAGGGGGCCTTTTACTATGAGGCTGCTTGGAGCTAGTCTCCAAGGAGGGAAGAAAGATCACTCCGTTTGCAGCTATCAATGCAGGGCCAAGCAAATCATGGTCTTTAAAATGTCTGAAAAGAGGCTTCTGCTCAGGTACCCACCTAATGTCCAGGAAAGGTTGTGCTGTCTGTATGTGTGTTTGTGTATGTATAAGTGTATGTGTGTAAATGTGTGTGTGTCCTTCCTTTACCTTGACCACTCTTCACACACTCCTGTGTCTGGTTTCTTCTTTAACCTGGCTTTTGGCAGCTGGCTCGGAATCACACCTGCCTGGTGGGCTAATGTACACCAGTCTGGGGGCTTGTAGGAAGTCAGAGGAACAGAAGGCAGGAACCCCACGTTTGTAGTGCACAGGGGTGACAGAGAAGCATGAAGTGGGGTGCCCTTGCCATCTTGGTGGGACCTCTGTCCTCTTTGTATCCACAGAAGTAGCTGTGTATGTAGCAATTTGTCTCCAGGTTTACTCTACAGGAGCTGCAGGAGACTTAGGTTCTATCCCTGGGGCAGGAAGATCTCCTGGAGGAGGGCGTGGCAACCCTCTCCAGTATTCTTGCCTGGAGAATTCCGAGGAGAGAAGAGCCTCGTGGGCTACAGCCCATAGGGTCACAATGAATCAGACTCGACTGAGCAACTTAGCATGCACACGTGCATGCACATAGACAAAGAATGAGGTAATGCTGTTTGTTATAAAGACTAAAAAGAAATGGAATGGCCGGTCATATGTAACTGCTAAGGAAATTATGGTTTAATCATCCTGTGGACGACTATACAGCGGGTGAAAAGAAGGAAAGTCTGTATATGCCGAATCTGAAACAATTTCCAAGTTGCAGAACAATGTGTATCAGAAAGAAGGAAAGAAACAGACAAACAGGCATGTCTCTGCTGGGGCCCCTCTGATTCCTTTACAGCTCCTTGCCTTGGGCTGAAGGTGTGGAAGGCAGGTGGATCCACCCTCTGGCTGAGGGCTGTCCTCTGACCCCTGGTGTTGCTGAGCCAGGGGGCAGGGCAAGCTGCAAGGGTGATGCTTGGCTGCCTCAGAAGCAGCTCTGGACTGATGATGGGCAGAGCGTCCTCATGCTCCGCTTACAGCTCTTCAACTGGGGCGACTCCGGGCACAGGCTCCATGCCAGCCCCGGTGCTCCCACTGCTCCCGGCGGTGACCCAGGCTGACGACGCCCTTTTATGACCTCCCTCCCTTCCTTCCTTCCCACCTCCTTCCTTCCTCCCTCCAGCTCACCTCCTCACTCTCTCCCTAATTCGTTTCCTGGACTCACCTTCCAAATAAACTAGAAAAAAGGGTCATATCCAGAAAGAAGTACCCTTAAAGAAGTGTTCTCAAGCATTTAATGCTCCAAAACACAGCAGAGGCGTTTCTCATGTTAAAAAACATTAATACTGTGAGAAGGTCATACCCCCATCCCCCGCCCCTGGAGCCACCTCCTAGAAGTCCCAGCTTGAGTGGTGTCAGAGCCTGTTATGTTAAGGACCTTCGCAGGGAAGATCCTCCCCAGGGCTAGGTTCTTATTTCAACTCCTGCTGGCTTAATCCTTAGCTGTAAAGTTCTGCTCTTTCGATCTGGCCTCCAACGTAAAGCTCTCTAAATGCAAGCTTTTGTGGTGTGAACTTCTCTTCCTCTGAAGGGATATTCAGGTGAAAAAAACGAAAAACGCCAAATCGGTTTTCCAAGTAAATCTTTCCACAGTGATTTATTTCCCTGGGAAAGGCTTAAGCTCAAATGTCATTTCTGGCTCTCATTGTGGGCTCTCTTTGAGCTGAAGGGCTGAGGGCAAAGAACTCGGGCCCAGGGTTACCCCATGGGGCTGAGTCTGACGCCAGATTCAACCATTTGGGCATGCTGGGTTCTGTGAAGGTTAGAGACTGGGGCTTGGTGCAGAGTAAGCCATCTGGGGGCAAGCTTACAAAGCCATTCCTAGGGGTGCAGGACATGGTGCCTGGGGTCTCACAGGGTGTTGCCCAGGTGAGCTTGAGAAGCCTCAGCTACCCCAGTACTAGCTCTGAAAGTGAAAGTGTGAGTCGCTCAGTCATATCTGACTCTTTGCAACCCACGGACCATAGCCCACCAGGCTCCTCTGTCCATGGGATTCTCTAGGCAAGAATACTGGAATTGGTTGCCATTTCCTCCTCCGGGGGATATTCCCGACCCAGGGATCGAACCCGGGTCTCTTGCTCTGCAGGCAGATTCTTTACCATCTGAGCCTCCACGGATGCTCCGAGGAAGCAGCTAAGGGCTCCTGCATGGTGTTGAAACCTCTCATCAGGCCGCTTTCAAGAATGGCCCCAGCTTTATCTGCTGCACTCCTTGTCCATGAGCAATGGCACCTTTCTCTAGAGAGCTCCACCCAGTGGAGACCCTTGGATGGAAAAGGTGGGAACGTGAAATACCTGGGGCTAGGGTGGCCTTTTAGACAAGATCCTGCGGGAACCTGACTAGCGAGGCTCAGAAGCTTGCTGACCTTGTGGGGAAGAGGCCACTCATTCCTCTCCATCTCAGGGAGCTCTCTACCAAGGTCACGGGACAAACATCTCTGGAACTGATCAAGCCCCCTTGCGGTGGTTGCCATGAGCCTCCGAATCTAGACTGGCCAGGTCCCTGACCCCATAATAGGTGAAATAGCCACCCTATCACCCACTCTATAGCGTCCTAACCAACCACCTACTGCCACGGTTCCAATAGGTGTTTTCTCTGTCTTGAGGCTATACAATTTGGCTACTAGCCTGCAAAAGGGTTCCACTCTCCCTAGTCTAATGGTGTCTCCCGCTCGAGTAAACTTCATTCTCCTTTCATTTCTGCCTCATGTCTGGAAATTCTTTTCCAACCCACGCACAGCCCACGACACATCTCTGTCTTCAGGTTTTACAGTCTTTGCAGTAAGGACCCTTCCAACTGAAAATGAACAGGCCCAGGAAGTTCTGCTGCATTGCAAGGGTCAAACACCTGTGAACAGGACGCAGCCTCAGGGAGTGGGAGTGTTGGGGGTGTTATGTGGCGGCCTTTTAGAATCAGCAATGGTTTACAAAGGGGCATCTCAGCCCGGGTTACCTCATCCCTCCTTCTACCCTGATGCTGCGTGTGTGATGTATGAGGATGAGTGCATGCTGTGCAAACAGAGAAGGAGGGGAAGGAACTCTTACCTGAAAAGGACAGACTGCCTCTCCTGGGCCCTCTCCCATTGTTGACAAGCAGGTGGGGGGTGGGGCTGGGGAGCAGCCCTCTATGTGGAGTCCTGGGCTTATCTGTTAATTTCAATACAGATGAACCAGGTGGCTCAGTGGTAAAGAATCTGCCTGCCAAGGCAGAAGACGCAGGAGATGCAGGTTCTATCTCTGGGGTGGGAAGATCCCCTGGAGGAGGAAATGACAACCCACTCCAGTGTTCTTGCCTGGAAAATCCCATGGACAGAGGAGCCTGATAGGCTACAGTCCATGGGGTCGCAAAGAGTCAGACATGACTTAGTGACTGAGCACAAGCAGGAGCTTAAACACATGCTCCCATGGGGGACCTGCCTGACTCTCAAAGACTTGCAGCTTTGAGCCTTCACCCTGGCCTGTGTTGCCATTCTTTTACATTCTTTTGCTCTCTGCAGTGCTCGATTCCTTCCTCCTCTACTTTAATACGCCGGTTTTGCTGCAACAACAAACTAGAGGAAACTGGGTGAGCTCCAGCTTGGTGACTGCAGATGAGTAGAAGCCACACGGGACTTCTGGTCCTTGAAAACATGGATACCCCCAAGAGGCAAAACAAACCCAAGTCAAAAGGCCACCTGTGGAGAATCAATCAACAGAGAGCATGGGTTACTGTTTGACCTCTTACCACAGTGATCTTGGAGGTCCCCATAAAGTTGGGGCGGGGAATGGTGCAGGAGAGTCTAGGGTCAAGGGCATGGACCCTCCCAGCTCTGGGCATTTAACCTCAGTTTCCTTATCAATAACGTCAATAATAACCCTGGTTGGATTGTCGGGAGGATTAAATGAGACAGCAAGTGAACAGTTCTTGACACAAAGGGCCTCATTCACTGGTAGCTAATATTAGTCTTCCTTTTGATTTCTGTCTGTTACCTGCTGTCTCCAGCTAACTCTCAGAGCAACTCCGTGGATGCATTTTCTCCATTTTCCTACCCAAGTGTTTAAAGGGTGTCTCAAACCTAAGCTCTCCAAAACATTAACCCCAGATCCTCCCGCTATGATTCCCACCTCGGAAAATGACTTCAGGTTTTCTCACTTCTCTCCGAGTTTTTCTTGCGTCCTGTTTTCTCCTCTTCCTTTCGTACCCCTACATCCAGCCCCAGTGGCTTTACTTACAGAACACAGCCCGAGTCCAGCCACCTCTCATCGCCTCCCACCCCGGTCCCCAGGTCCCGGGCTGGCGGAATGACTTCTTGACTCTTTTCCATTTTCTGCCTTGTTGTCTTTCCCTCAAGTCTGTTCTCAACGGAGCAGAGTGGATTTGTACCCTCTCATGCCACCCCATCCCAGAAAAAACATATCATCCTCACCACGGACGGACAATTCCAGCCTGTGCTCCCCTCCCGAACCACGTCCCCGCAGGGCCCCCACGGAACTTTACTGCGTTGCCACTCTGGCACTAGCTCCCTCGTCTCCAGCTCTCACACCGACCAAGTCCCCCTGGGTTGGGACACATAGTTTTGAGGGACATGAACCCACTGTGTTCCCCCCTCACCTGGCAAAGCAGTAAAATTATTCTTTTCTATTTCACCCCAAGTTCCATCTTTGAGATTCAATCAGGCATCTCTACGCAGAGCTTTTTGGCATCAGTGGTAAATCTGGGTGCCTACTATGTGCTTAAAAGCAAAGGAGAAAAAAGAGCAGAAAAAAGAAAAAAAAAAGCACAACAGATTGGAATTCCAGGATCAAAGAGAACCAAACGCTAGTAGCTTGAGCCCTAAGCATCATGTGTGCTAATGTACAACATATGCTTGTTTGCAGAACTCACATCCAAGGGGAATGGACAGGATTGGAAGGCAGCCTATGAGTGGTCGCTCACAAGGTGTCGCGTATGCCTTCTTTAAAGCGCGGTTCGGGAAACTGGCAGCACGTGGTGAAAACCCAGCCTCCCCCACGTGTTCACGTGTGCTGCATCTGTGACTCATGACACCCGTCCTTTCAAAAGCAAGGTGGCAGGCTGCAGGCTCCTTTCCAGGGAACTATAACACAGTCAATATGCCGTTTTCTGGAAACGAATATTTATTGTTTTAACAGCTGTACTCCTACTTTCTTGGACTTAAAAAAAAAAATTAGTTGTACCCACAAATGACTTACAGAGGTTGGAAAGTGCAGCTTTGAAATTCCCCATTTAAAATATCCTACAGGTTTTGCAAAGCGGCCCCCAAACCACAGCATTTTTCCATTTCTGACTTCCTTCTTATCCCCGGAATGATTAGGGAAACAAACAGCACTTTTTGGCATCCAGAGCTTGAGGTTTTGGTCAAATTGTGTGTGTCTCTGGCAGTGGTCAGTGGGGACCAGCCTTCTCTGGTTACTTGCTGATTCAAGGAGAGTCAGAACATGCGAGATTCAGAACTCTTTGGAAGTTCCCACTTAATTTTCTTTGAGGTATTTGTCTTCAAAGAAAGATTTGCTTTTGAAGGGCTGCTGATGATATTACAGAGCTAAGCTCCCTGGGTTATTTGTTTTTGAGATTGTATATAAACTACTAACATTATTATGACACAGTTACCAGTAAGTAATCATCCAATTGCCATAAACATGTCCCTCTCGATATATTGCAAATTAATATTCATGCTTTCCTCGAATCCACCATTCAGAGCTAATGTGTGTCTGCGTAGTTCATCAAAATGTACATTTTTTTTTTCCCCAGTGAAAGGGAAAATTATAGTTCAGTTCTTTATCTTGAGGCATGGGAAGATTCTTTTGATGGGAGCATTAGTTGCTTTGAAACACAATTTCCCTGTTACTGATTCAGCCACCAGCAATGAGCTATGTGCTTTCAGGTAAAACATTTGCACTGCCTGAGAGTTATGTTGTTCAACAATGCTTCTGGTCATTCAGTCCTGGCTGTGGAGAAATCACTCCAGCTACATGATCATATATAATTGTTGTATGTCATGATCCTAGTGTGTGCAGTTCTAAATGCTGATAATATAGTCACTGTTAAGGGGCAGATCCTAGAATCTCACTGCCAATAAATCACTGAAGATTCTTCTCCCTAAACCTCATAAATCCACTTAAAGAAAGAAGCTCCCTAACATGCTATGATTTAGAACCATAAAATTTGCCAAGGTGATTATAAAGAGAAATCAGAACTGAAACAGTAACCCTGGAATAAGTTAATATATTTTTATACTGAATGTCAGTAAACTGAATTTCACTCTGTACAAAGCATCAAACGATAATACTGCTTTCTGCTAATTCAACAGGCTACATCAAAGATGATAAAAGTATCTTATACTGGCCAAATGTGAGTTCATTCAGTAGAAGGAAGTGATTCTAAAGCTTCAGATAGACTCGTGGATCAAATGCCTATCTGTAAATGTTTATGCACAGAGTTCTGCTTGTAAATGTTTCACAACTGGCTTTGCCAAAACAAAGTGGGAAAAGGCCTGATTTATCACTTATTTCGATTTTTGTGTCATAGATACTCACCATGGCCAATTTCAAGCTACCAGTGTGACATCTCTGGTTCCTCAAAATTGGGAAAGGAGTACAACAAGGTTGTATATTGTCATCTGTTTATTTGACTTACATGCAGGATACATCCTGTGAAATGCCAGGCTGGATACAAGATTGCTGTGAGAAGTATCAACAACCTCAGATAACCAGATGATAACACTCTAATGGAAGAAAGTGAAGAGGAATTAAAGAGGCTTTTGATGAGGGTGAAAGAGGAGAGTGAAAAAACTGGCTTAAAACTCAACATTCAAAAAACTAAGATCATGGCATCCAGTCCCATTACTTCATGGCAAATAGAGAAAAAGTGGAAGCAGTGACAGATTTTATTTTCTTGGGCTCCAAAAGCATTGTGGATGTTGACTGCATCCATGAAATTAAAGGACACTTGCTCCTTGGAATAAAAGCTATGACAAACCCGGACAGCGTATTAAAAAGTAGAGACATCACTTTGCCAACAAAGGTCCGTGTAGTCAAAGCTTTGGCTTTTCCAGTAGTCATGTATAGATTTGAGATTTGGACCATTAAGGCTGAGTGCTAAAGAGCTGATGTTTTTGAACTGTGGTGTTGGAGAAGACTCTTGAGAGTCCCTTGGACTGCAAGGAGATCCAACTAGTCAGTCCTAAAGGAAATCAACCCTGGATATTCATTGGAAGGACTGATGCTGAACCTGAAGCTTCAATACTTTTGCCAACTGATGGGAAGAATCAACTCACTGGAAAAGACCTTGATTCAGGGAAAGACTGAAGGCAAAAGGAGAATGGGGCAGCAGAAGATTAGATGGTTAGATAGTGTCACCACCTCAATGGACGTGAACCTGAGCAAATTCTGGGAGATAGTGCAGGACAGGGGAGCCTGGCATGATGCAGTCCAAGGGGTTGCAGAGTTGGATGTAACTTACTGACTTATCAGTGCCAACAACATGAGCGTGCAGAGCTGGGAAGAAGTTCACAGAGCTGGTCCTTGTGAGCCAGGACATGATGTACATTAATCCAAAATTATGGAGAGCAGTGTTCTCCGTGGGTCCCCTGTCTTTGACATTAACATGTCAGAAATCAAATGTGACATGGGTTGCTATGATACTGTCTTGAGGACCAGTGGGCTAAACCAGAGAACTGAGAAAGAGTGCTGGCTCAACGCTGCTATTGTAACCTTTGGAAGCAGACCTGTCCTCTTTGGAGGGATCAGGACTTGGTGGGAACAACCTGAGATCTGGCATCCGGCCTGGGTTTGGATGTGGTCTTTGCCACTTCATAGCTGTGAGTCTGTTAATGAGGTTCTTAATCCCTCTTAGCCTCAGTTTCTTCTTTGGTAAAGGGATTCTACAAGTCACCCTGGAGGGTTATTCCGACTGTTAGCTAAAAAGCAGCAGCCTTTACCATACCACTTGGAAATGGTAGGTGTTCATTTTTGTTATATGAACCCATTTGTCCATTCTTTATTTGAAATAGTTCGGTTCAGTTCAGTTCAGTTGCTCAGTCATGTCCGACTCTTTGCGACCCCATGAATCACAGCACACCAGGCCTCCCTGTCCATCACCGACTCCCGGAGTTCACTCAGACTCACGTCCATCAAGTCAGTGATGCCATCCAGCCATCTCATATCTTAAGTTCCTTTTTAATATCTAAGTCTCAGGAAAAATTCTCTTCTATTACATAGATTCAATTAAATGAAAGATGATAAAGAAATATTTAAGAGCATCTAAGAAGTATATAATAAATGTTTAAATGGATGAATAGATTCCTGAAATTTATATTATCTCTGAGTTTTACTCCAAGCTAGAAATCTGAGAGACAAGTTTCACTGCTTTTTTTTAGTTAATATTTAAAAGTTTAATTAAATCTCTAACAATACTTACCAAAAGCTATTTTTCTCATAGTACTAATTTTATTTATTCATTTTATTTTTTAAATTAAATTTCTTTATTGTATTGGTTTTTTGAAGTAAGTCATCCTCCATATGTAATAACCAGGGGGCTTCCCTGGTGGCGCAGACAGTAAAGAATCTTCTATCAGTGCAGGAGACCTGGGTTCAATCCTGGGTTGGGAAGATGCCCTAGAGAAGGGAATGGCAGCCCACTTGAATATTCTTGCCTGGGAAATCCCAGTGGACAGAGGAGCCTGGGGGGCTACAGTCCATGGAGTGCAAAGAGTCAGACACGACTGAGAGGCTAACGTATCTAATAAATTATCAAGTACTGGTGATTCTTCTCTCTTAAATAATAATAAAAAACAGGTGCCCTTTTTTCTTTATCTATCTGTGGTCTTCTAGGTTCATCTGTCATTATCCCTTCATCGGTTCTCTGCTTCCCATCTTGAACACCTCATCCTTGACAAGATTGTCTGTCTCCAACTCAACATTTTAAGCTCTTTATAAGGACACAGACTTTCTTTTATTTATTTTTGTCTCAAATTCCAATATAGCTCCTGGCACAAAATAGATGCTCAATACATGTTTGTTTGATTGCATAATGAATGAGCCAACTTTTGGGAAAGTGATTAACATAGTTTTCTGTTCTGGAACTTACCTTCCAAGCGACATTATCCATGTTTCTTTATGTGTCCCCTTGTATGCCATCCACTTTGGTGACTTCAAATTCCAAGTTGTAGGCCGTTCTACACCATGGACCTCATGTCTCAGGGTCATACACAAAGGTCAGGGTCATGACATTTCGTGGTGCTGCTCCTCCTGGGTGGACTCAAGTGTGGGAAGTCTGCCCGAGCCTGAAGCCCGGCTCTTCTTGTCCTGAATGTGTCTTTCCTGTGTCAACACACTCGGGGGTTCCCTTGGACTCTCAGGTTAGCCTTTTTACAAGAAGAGGTTACTAACAGAGCAATTAAGACTTATTAATAGTTTCCTGAATTAGTGCAGATTGGGCTAAACTTTATAGGGTTGAGCACACTGAGGTTTTACATGACCTCAGCTCTCAGGAGTAGCTTTCCATGAGCCTGAATGAAAATGGCATGAAAAGATAGAATTCAAATTACATGTAAGGGTTGTTTGCTAACACAGGGCAGCACAGCCATCAGGAGCTCTGGAGAAAGACACAGCCGCTTTCCTTTCCTTCAGCTTGACAGTTTCTTGATCAGACCTGACACTGAAGGATCTCACATCCGATATATTGAAGGAAGGATTTGGCAGCTTGGGCTAGAATGGACAGAAGAAGCGAGCCAGCAGCAGAAATATCTGCCTCTGATCATTTAAGGTAGGACAGGAATAGAGCTTTCTGTATGCAAGCCAAGTGGAATTATTAAGGCTAACCTTCTCACTCAGCACTTAGTAGATAATCAATTTTTTTGTTGCTAACAGTGGAAGGTAAAAATCAAGGAGGGAATGAAAATGCTCCTCTCTCACATTTGTGAAGGGCTTCTGAGTGTGCAAAATGACATTAGACATGTTATTTCATTGAATTTTCACAGCAACGTATAATCGACCAGGGCAGGCCTGCATGCATTCATTCTGGAAGATGCATTTAACAAACATCTGGGGGGCCATCAGCCGTCAGCCACAGACATCTGTCTATGGTCTTTACTTTCTACCACTTAACTTTGATTCCCAGTTCCTATCTCACTGGGCTCATGACGAACTTAAGAGGCTACCCATTTACCCTGGTTTGTGTGAAAATCCCAGGGGCTTAGGTAGTTCCACCTGCTGCGGAGGGAATTTTGTCCGGTTGTCATCTTTCCATGGAGGTTTACACGGGGAGACACCAGCAGAGCTCTTTGCTTAGTGACCTCAGGAAGGCAGGGCTGTTCTGAAACCTACCACCTTTCTTCTTTGTTGCCAACAGTGTATGAATCCTTCCATCTTCCACCTGGTTCTTCCCCGTTGCTCCCCTCAAGGTCCTGTTCTCAGGGAAAGCCTTATCCCTTCGTATCTTTCAACATGCCTTTGCTGTGCCTCCACTTAAGCCCTTCTCTTAAGCTTGGGGATTTGGACACCGAAGCTGGGAGGTGCATGGGATGCCTTCTTCATTCTTTGGCTGAGGCCAAGAACACAGAGCCAAACACCTCTCCAAAAGGGAAGAACAGAGAGAGGTGGAAGATGGAAGCAGTAGTCAGAGGCTTGATACCGAAGCCGTCTAACGCCAGCATGACAGCAAGAGCAGGCCTATGGCAACTGACCAGCATGAGATTAGCCTCTCTGCCTATGCTAAGGACTACAGCTGCAGAGAAAGCTGGAAACCCGCCCTGCAAAGCCACTGGCTTTCTCCGCGGAGTGTCGATAAGAAAACCCCTAAAGCTCCAAGCTCAGCTCTATTAGATAAGAGAAGACTAGAAAAATGTGAGCATTAGAGGAAGAATTCAAAGTGATGAATGGGATGGAGGCCCTGCCTTACGGTTTGAAACTGAAATAATAAAATGTGCCTAGTTTATCCAAGCAACTGTTAACCGGGAAAGCTGAGAAGTGCCAGCAATTCAAGCAGAGGGGGGTGAAATGAAACAAGCCAAGGGAAACTTTATATGGGAACATAGCTGGGAACCGTTCTCACCAGTAAAAATGTTTAGGCTTTGGAATGATTTCCTTTTGGAGGGAAGGAAGGTCAGATGCACAAAAGATTTAAGAAAGATGCTTAATGCGATGCAGGAGACACATCCCTGGGTTTCACAGCTCGGAGGGACACTGGGGATCCCATGAATAACAGGGTCCTTATGGTAATGACTCTCATCCCTTTCACCGTTTGGGGGCACTGAGCCAAAAACTGCTCGCCGCCCCCCACCCCAAACAATAGGAAGGTGAAGCTTCCATTCCTATTGAGTTATAAACCCCTTGGGAAGATCTATACTTTCCATAGTGGTAGAGTCTCACACTGGGTTCTGATGACTGCAGAGGAACCTGGGATGCTTCTACCCAGGCCAATCAGACAGTATGGAATGGGATGGGGTGGTGAGAAACTGTTCCTGTTCCTTCCAAGGAGACTGACCTGCCTCCAGCCCCACGCCTGTCCCCGGAGCATCTTTATCTCCCAGAGCAGAGGGGCGTGTGCTTCCTTCTGCTCCTGCGGCCTCGTGGGCCCCGTGCTCTCAGCATCACCAGATGGCAGCAGAGATCGCTCTCGGCCTGCGGCTCCCCGGCCCCCGCCCCCGCCGCCCAGCAGGACACGATGTTCACCAGCGAGCGCGGGGCCGCGTCCTCTGCTAAAAAACATATTGATTTCATTCGAGGAAGATAAATTCATAAACTGTACAACTGTATTCATCAGTTCATTTCGGGGGAATGTGATATAGGAGTGGTGCAAAAATAAAATTCCCAGCAGCAGGCATCATCTGTTACCTCTTCCATATGCGCAGTCCCTAACGCTCCTGAGAGGGTGAACTGCTACCGAATCTGACAGCTGCCTTTCCACGTATCCTTGTTTAACCCGTAACCACTATGTGGAGCCAGTCCAGGGCGCTGACCGAGGCTTTGTTTTTTCATGTAAATCACCTAATGCAAACCTCTGACTGGCCTGAATGCCTGCCTGTGTGGGTTCTGCCCAGATTGCTAAATTCATTTTTTTTTTTTTCATCCTGGCCCTCAGCTTTGCCTTGGACTTGGTCCTGAAGCCACTGAAACCCATTCTTGCCAGATTCTACCTAGAGATGAGACGGAAAGGGATGCGTGTGTGTGCATGCGAGTGTGAGTGCGTGCGTGCAGGTGTGTGTGTGTGTGTGTGTGTGTGTGTTTGGGGATATGCACTGGGTGACCTTCTATTCTTTCTAATCCCCGGGGGGAAAATTCACCCTAAATTTTTTTTGGTTTCTTTTCTCCTCTACATTTTCATTCTCATGGCTATTGTCCAAAAAGTTGTTTAAATTATACATAGCTACTAACCGTACGTTTATATAAAGCTCTCATGACAAAGTAATAGGACTTGTAAATAGAACCTGTAAAATGTTATTTTTAAACAGAGATCAGTTCAATTGCAGCAGAATACCTGACTAAATGGACTTAAATACCACTTCCTTAACAGGGAGGTAGCTGCAGGCATGGTTGCTTCAGTAGCTGGCTGAGAACTGGGCCCTGGCCAGCTTTTTCCCACCCTCCTGCCTTTCTGCTCATGGCTATAAGCCATAGTTCCAAAATTACAGCTTTACCCTGTGATAAAGGTCTGTCTAGTCAAGGCTATGGTTTTTCCAGTGGTCATGTATGGATGTGAGAGTTGGCCTCTAAAGAAAGCTGAGCACTGAAGAATGGATGTTTTTGAACTGTGGTGTTGGAGAAGACTCTTGAGAGTCCCTTGGATTGCAAGGAGATCCAACCAGTCCATCCTAAAGGAGACCAGTCCTGGGTGTTCATTGGAAGGACTGATGTTGAAGCTGAAACTGCAATACTTTGGCCACCTGATACGAAGAGCTGACTCATTAGAAAAAATCCTGATGCTGGGAGGGATTGGGGGCAGGAGGAGAAGGGGACGACAGAGAATGAGATGGTTGGATGGCATCACTGACTCAATGGACATGAGTTTGGGTAAACTCCAGGAGTTGGTGATAAACAGGGAGGCCTGGCGTGCTGCAGTCCATGGGGTCACAATGAGTCGGACACAACTGATTGACTGAACTGACTGACCCTGTGATATCCAAAGAGACACATAAAAGAGACACTTTCTCCCGTGTCCTTCTGTTTATCAGAAGAAAAAAATCACTTCTAAAAGTCCTAGAATTCCTTCCAGTTCCCACTGCTGGGAACTAGGTCATGTGACCAACCCTAAATCAGTCACCAGCCTATAAAATGGGTTTACTTGGGTGAGTTTACACCAGTTATGAGTTTTACACTGGGATTACATCTTCCTTCCTGAAAACTCCAGTATTTAAACAATATTGGGTTTATTTTAGCAAGAAAGATGTATGGAATGACTGTTGGATAGGCAAATGGTGTGGTATGGTAGTGTCATTCAAGAGTGATTTAGAGTCTTATTCTAAAGAGTATCCCTAAAAAATAGTATGGAAGGAAACGCCTTCCAGTGGCCAGGACTTTGAGCCATGCACCTGGCTATTCACTTTGCCTGGAAGGAGAGACCTGGGCAGTGGGTAATGGTTTGGCCGGTGGTCAAGGACTCGGAACAAATAAGGTTGGAACGCAGGCGATAAGGAGGTCTGGGGAATGAGATACGGGGATGGAGCTCTCAGGATGGGCACGGAGTGTGCATATATTTGTGCCCATGTGGTGCCAACCAAAGAACAATCATGGAGGAAGAGGCTCTCAACAATCAGATGGCAACACGAGTGCCCAGTCTGCCAACAGAAGCTAAACCTGAGCTCCTGTTAGGGCTCTGCTTCTTGGAAAGAGCAGCAATTTGTCCTCCCTGCAATGCTTCTGCCAGCACTCCCATGTGTGAGCTTTTGAAATGCCACATTTATCATGATGATCTTCCATATAGCATCTCTTCTGACCAGGAACTCAGTTCAGAATGAAAGACTCATGGAAATATGTCCATACCTATGAAATTCACTGGACTCAGTGGACGTGAGTTTGAGCAAGCTCTGGGAGCTGGTGATGGACAGGGAGGCCTGGCGTGCTGCAGTCCATGGGGTCGCAAAGAGTTGGACGTGACTGAGTGACTGAACTGAACTGAACTGATACACGTTTCATCATCCCAAAGAAGCTGGCCTAACATAGCAGTCGTATGGCCAGTTGAGCACTCAGTTATCACACTGTATATGATATATGATGCCTTTTCTTCCATGGGTAGAATGCATGGTTCTGGGACCAAATGGGAAGAACTGGTAGTGGTCTCTATCACTGTTATCCCCAATGATCCAAGAGCAACATTTTGTTTCCAGTCTTACAACTTGGGCTCCACTGGTTTGGCAGTTTTGGTTCCCAAAATGGGACCTCTTTTTCCAGATGTGTGACAAAAATTCCACTGAACTGGAAACTGATTGCCACCTGGCCCTTTGGGCTACTTATGCTACTGAGCCAACAAGCAAGGAAGGGATTACTCCTCTGAACTTGCTGAGATGGTGATGCTGACCACCAAGTTAAGATTAGGGCTGCCACTACGTGATGGGGCGCCCAGAGGGAGCTGTCGTGTGACCTGTGGATTCTGATGATTATAATGTGCAAATGTCGGCTCATCAGTTGTGAACACTGTACCTCCTTGGGGGGGAGTGTTGATAAAGGGGGGAGCTATGCAAGTGTGGGGTGGGAGTACATGGGAGGTCTCTGCACCCTCTTCTCAGCTTTGTTGTGAGCCTAAAACTACTTTAAAATTTGTTTTTGTTAAATTAATGGAAAACTATAGTCACCTAATACACAGATCCTTCATTAACAGAGTTTTGAATCAGCCTGACGGGTAAAGCACCATGACCAGCTGAGGTACTGAGAGAGGGCGAGGGTAATACAGAGTAGACAGTGAAAGAGCTGAGTGATAACTGATAACATTATGTTATTATATTTGCATGTATTACTATTGGCTGCAATTATTTTACCATTTTCTCACTGACCTAATGTATAAAGTGACTTAATTGTAATTAACTCATATTTTGTTAGTTATGAGCTATCAATAAGGGATTGTGCCCGAACTAGAAAAGAAACAAATAATACTTAGATAAGGATAAATTAACATATAGGATGTGTGTCTTCCCTTCAGGTGACGTGAGTACATCTTTAATTTCACAAGGAGTAGTTACAAGGCAGAGGCATGCCGTTGTTATCGCCTTTATTCAAGAGCTCAATGTGGGTTGAAGTGCTGGTATGGCCTGCTGAGAGAACAAAGGGCTGGGCTGTGCCTGGTTATCTGTTTCTGTTGAGACAGTGGTTGCATTCTTTCAGAAATATAGCCAGAAATAGAATTGCTGGATCGTACAGCGATTCTGCCTTTAGGTTTCAAAGTGACCTCTATACTGTTCAGTGCCCCGGAGTAGCTGCAGCAGTTCGTCTCTACCAGCAGTGCATAAGCATCCCCTTTTCTCCACACCCTCACCAACACGCTATTTGCTATCATTTTAATTACGGCCATTCTGACAGGTGTGAGGTGATACCTCAACGTGGTTCTGATTTTCATTTCCCTGGAGATTCATAATGTTGTATACATAACCTATTGGCCATTTGCATATCTTCTTTGAAAAATGTCTATTTAGGTTCTTTGTTCTTTTTAATTGGATTATTTGTTTTGCTATTGATTATTGACTTACTTATATATTTTGGATATTATTATAGCTCCTTATCCGGAGAAGGCAATGGCAACCCACTCCAGTACTCTTGCCTGGGAAATCCCATGGATGGAGGAGCCTGGTAGGCTGCAGTCCATGGGGTCGCTAGGAGTCAGACACGACTGACCGACTTCACTTTCACTTTTCACTTTCATGCATTGGAGCAGGAAATGGCAACCCACTCCAGTGTTATTGCCTGGAGAATCCCAGGGACGGGGGAGCCTGGTGGGCTGCCGTCTATGGGGTTGCACAGAGTCGGACATGACTGAAGTGACTTAGCAGCAGCAGCAACAGCATAGCTCCTTATCACATATTTATTTTTCCTTTCGTGTATGTTGGCTTTTCATTTTGTTGATCACTTCTCCTGCTGTGCAGATGCTTTTTAATTTGATGTAATATCACTTTTTTGTTTGTTTATTGCTAGCTTTTTTGGCGTCATATCCAAAAAAATATCATTGTCAAGACCAATGAGCAGATTTTCCCTATGTTTCCTTCTAGAACTTTTGTAGCTTCAAGCTTCAGATTTGAGTCTTTGGGCCATTTTGAGTTAATTACTTTGTGTAGTGCAAGATTGCTACAGATTTCTCTCTTTACGTGTGGTTAGTTTTTCCAGCACCATTTATTGAAGAGACTCTCCTTTTCCCATTGAGGGATCATTGACTTCCTTGTCAGTATTAGCTAATTGTATACGTGTGGGTTTAGTTCTGGACCCCTGATTCTGTTCCATTGGTCTATGTTTCATTTTTATGCCGGTACCATACTGTTCTGATAACTGTAGCTCTGTAATATGATTTGAAAATAAGACATGTTATGCTTCAGGCTTTGTTTTTTCTCAACATTGCTTTGACTATTTGGGTGCTTTTGTGGTTCCATACAAACTTTAGGGTTGTTTTTTAGTATGTGAAAAATGCCATTAGATTACCTGTTGTCAACTCAGTGTCACTGTAATCTCCTTGTAAGTTGTCTTCTGTACCAGAGAAGAGAAGCTGAGAGTGGCACTTTCTTTCATCGTGTGGTTCTGGGATTGAATTTGCCAATGAGAGGAACTCAGACAGGATATGTGAGACAGAAAATAAGGATAGGCTATTATGATTCTGTGGCAGTTGCAGTCCAGACATGTAGGATTATATAGACTTTGCAGCAAGCTCTTGAGGGCAACTCTCTTTGCTGATGTAGACTGAAAAACTTGGTGGCAGATTTCCAGAAAGTGTTAAAAATTCTAGAGGCTTCTCAGTGAGCCCTTATGAACTTTGGGGTTTCAGGCTTAGAATGTCTGTGTGGTTTCTATGACCTCTGCTCCCTAGGCACTTCCATCTGCTAGGTAAGTACCAAATTTCCAGTATTAGAAGCATTAGTTTCTGGAATACTTAAAATGGCTTTTGTTACTCTAATGGATTTTGGCTGATTTAAAGAGACATTAAAGGTCTCAGTGTTCTTGCCTGGAGAATCCCGAGGACGGTGGAGCCTGGTGGGCTGCCGTCTATGGGGTCACACAGAGTCGGACACGACTGAAGTGACTTAGCAGCAGCATTATACCTGTGAACTATATTATATTTTATATGTATTCATGAACTATATTATATATATATACTATATATAGAGAGACTATATTATATTATATCTATTATATCCATGAACTACTACATCTAGTGAGTGTATGTGTATACATGTGTGCAAACTGAAAAAAAAGTTATCTTCAATTATAGAATAATATATCATTACTGTGAAAATGAACAATATAGAAGTTTAGAAAAGAACGCCTCTCTCTATAAGCTCCTTATTTCTCAAAATCACTTATCAGTTTTGGCCACTGTAAAAATTTTACGGCTGTTGGTTGATGTCTCCCAGAATTTTTCTATAGATTCAATTTTCTCTACCTTTTTAAAGAACTAAAATGGAACTATGCTGTATAATTGTTCTAAAGTTTGTTTTCTGGATGCAGCAATATTTTATAACCATTCTCTTGAGTATGTGTACGTAAATAGAGCTACCTCATCATTTTTTTAAATTTAGTATTCCACCGAATAGATGGGCCATCATTTACTTAGCTATATTTACCACTGATGGGTATTCAAGTTATTTCCAGTTTTCCCTTTTCACAAATAACATTACAAGTGAATATTCTTGTGGGTATATACTTGCATAACTGCCTGAGAATTTTAGCAAGATAGACACTTAGAAGTGGACTTGCTGGGTCAAAGTGCTTGCTTGTGTCACAGTGTGGCTTGCAAAAATACTTGGAGTCTTATGAATAGCTCTGAAATCATACATCAGTACACATTCCTACTACAACCAAGGAAAAGGCTTTTGAATTTTATACTTAACATGCTACTAACCAATATCACATCACCTCTTCAACGAGTCTATTTGGAAGAAGACTGATTTTGGAGGAGCTACATTTAAAGGGCATTTATATTTTCACTGAAGGCTGAAAAGGCCCTGGGAAGAATAAAAGTGAGCCTGGTTCTAACCTGGATTCATCAACATTGGTTCAGTGGATTCTGCCCTAGGACTATATTCTCCGTCATTTTCCAGAATGCATCACAAACTCTGGCTGTGTTAGAATATATTTGCTTCTGGCTTCTTCTGTTTTCAGACTTGCACGTAACCATTCTTGAAACCCCTGTTGGACTTCTCAGCTGGTCAACATGCAAGTGATATGACATATAAACACCAAACTTATTAGTAACGAGTGGGCAGAGCTCAGTTCAGATGCTCCTGGAAGCCCCCTATGAACTAACTTGATCCTTTGGGAATGAAAATATAAGCCAGTGATCTCATTGGCAGAAACTTTTTTCTCATTAAGTACTTGCTGGCTCTTTCTAGAGTCTGCTGCTGCTGCTGCTAAGTCACTTCAGTTGTGTCCGACTCTGTGCGACCCCATAGACGGCAGCCCACCAGGCTCCCCCATCCCTGGGATTCTCCAGGAAAGAACATTGGAGTGGGTTGCCATTTCCTTCTCCAATGCATGAAAGTGAAAAGTGAAAGTGAAGTCGCTCAGTCGTGTCCGACTCTTAGCGACCCCATGGACTGCAGCCTATCAGGCTCCTCCATCCATGGGATTTTCCAGGCAGGAGTACTGGAGTGGGGTGCCATGTCTGGCTGGTCCCCAAATACCAGGATATGAGACCCAGATTTGAAATTAAGAGGAGTTTTAATACGAATGAGTGGGAATTGGTAATTACTGAGTGCTTACTCTGGGCCAGAGAATTTATATAGATCTTCTAAATTAATTTTCCCCATAACCCTGTGAGGTAGTTGGCCATATTCCCATTTTCCCAAAAAGGGAAACTGCAGCAGAGGGGGCATAAGTAAATGTAACCAACACCATCCAGCTAGTCGTCGGCATAGCTGGGATCCAAAGTCAGGTCCGTCCAGCCTCCTCCACGCTCCCTGCATCCTTCTGCCTCCCACCCCTCATCCCTCAGGACTACTGTGTGACTTAAAGGGAAGAGAAGTAGTAGACATAGCAATGATGAAACTTGGGACCAACATTCATGGTCTGTTACTATTTCTATAGTTTAAGTAAAGCATTATTCTCAGAGTAGATTGTCTTAATGTAAAAGAAACAAAAATATGTTCTGTGATAAGTTTGTTGGTATCAGCGATCCATGCACTGACACGTATTTAATGCAGGATTTCTCAAACCAGCACCGCTGACATTTTGGACTGAATCATTTCTTGTGGGGGACCGTCCTTTGTACTGTAATATGTTTAGTAGCATCCTTAACATCTACTCACTATATGCCAGTAGAATCCCCAAGATGAGACAGTCAAAACTGTCTCCAGATATTTCTCCTATTTAGCAGCCACTTATTTAATGTAGAGATAAGTCAGGAGACAAAAAAAAAAAAAAAAAAAGCCGGGGGGGGGGGGAATAAAATCTATAAAGAATTGCCACCAGGTTCCTAGTTATCCAACACATATGGCTAAACAGATTGGGGAATAGGGGAGGATTTTTAGCATGAAATGCAGAAAAAAATAGGCTTACTTTGACTTGAGCATAAATAGGAACGATGTATGTGCACTTAGTGAAATGTAGATGTGTTATCCTTATGGGGACTCTGGGTACGTGTAACAACTTCAGCTTTTTCAAGCCTGCGTCACAACCTCCCAGGAAAGTAAAATTAGGCAAACAGCTTATAATTATTGAGCTATTTAAAATACTCTGAGGAGGTAGTGGCACATACTTAAATTTAGCCATGCATTTTCCTCTGCTCATAAGTACACCATGTGACCCCAAGCTCAGTTACAAGAATTTTGAGTTATTTCATACCAGGCCTACTGTGGGCACAGGGAAATGGGGGCCTGTGTGGTTGGTGCCTTTTAGGGAACTGGCACACTGGAATGGGAAGAGCACTGGATTGGCTGCAGGTCTGCATTCTGGCTGGACTAGTCAAGGTGTGTGCCTCTGGGCAAGTCACTTTAATTCCTTGAGTTCAATTATGCAGGGATGAAAGAAGAAAACGCCTAATTGACCATAACGTCTTCTGTCTAAAGTAAGGGGTAGTAGATGGCCGGCTTTAGAGGCCCCCGTCCCTTCCCCCCCATCCATATCCTCTGTCATATGACATTATAATCCCCTCGTCTCTGATTCTGGGCTCAGCCACGTGGAGCGCTTTGGCCAGTGGACGTTACCAGGCTTGACGAAGCAGAGGGTGAGAAAGTGCTCGTGTGTGTCTGCTTACGTTTGGCCTCCACCATCGCTGTGAAAAAGGTACACCCTGCTCATCCTGGGAGGAAGACGAGAGATAAGTTGCTTTATCACTCTAGCGGAGGCCATCGTAGAATCCCAGATGTGTGAGTGCGTTCAGCCAACATCAGCAGAGATGCTGAGCTGAATATCCCGGGTGTGTGAGAAGTAGATGTTTATTGTTGTCTGTCACTGGGCTTTTTCTAGTACAACACATTTTGCTACGAATCAGCATTTGCTTCCATCACCTGAGCTGAGCAGCACCCTTGTTAGGTAGCATCACCATGACACCGATGCCAGCCACACCAAGTTTGTGGGGAAGTAAACTCAGAAGAAGTGAGATTAGACTTGGAAGGGCTTCCTTGAATCTAGAAGTTAAGTCTACCCCACCCCCAGGGAGGGTCCGGACTGAGAAGGGAAGACAGCTGAATCCCTGCATTACCAAAGGAAAAAAGAACGTTGAGTTTCTAAAGAATCCTGAGAGAAATGAGGCTAAGGCTAGAGAAGAGGGGAAAGGAGAGATTTGAGGCACAGGAAGAAGATAATCAAGCTGGAAGCTGAGCTGGGGAGGGCTCGGCCAGGGGTGGGGGGCCTGGGAAAGAGTGTGATGTGGAAGAGTCTGCTTTCCAGGATTTGTTGTCCTGTGGACTGGAATTATCCTCTTAGTCAAACCTCAGCGACATACAAGCCATGTCCGCCTCAGCTATGGTCCTCTAGGTGACCAGGCAGATAGATCTCTGTATGGAGCAGGTGCTATATTCAATATCTTATAATAACCTAGAGTGGAAAAAATCTGAAAAAGAATATATATACATATATGATTCACAAGAATATGAAAAGAATATGAATCACTTTGCTGTACACCAGAAACTAACACAGCATTGTAAATCAACAGTACTTCAATTTAAAAAAAAATCCGCGAAGGAAAACAACTTCCCATCCATGAGAATTGCTAAAATGAAAACAAATAATGAAATAAAAAAGAAGAATAAAATGATTTCAGGCCCCGCCCTGCTTGCGGTCCTTCCTGGCCACAGCTTGCATCATGCACTTCCTTTCTCACTGTGCCCTCCATTAGCATGACTTTTCAGTTCTCAGACTCTTTCCTTCCAAGCGTCTGCCTCCCACAAGCCCCAAAGCTCCCCCACACCCGCCCCCACCGCTCCACATTCACACACGCTTTGCCACGGCAGAGTCGGGGGCAGGCGGGGTCCTTCTTAGCATCCAGATCTCAGCCTAAAGGTCTGATCCTCTGCGAGGGTTCAGATCTGCAGCCTGAGAGAGGCTCCTGGTCTGATGCTTCCCTTTTGTCCTCTCTTGCTTTTACCATCGTTAGTGATTCGTGATCATTGTGTATCCTTGCTTCACGGTCGTCTCTGCCTTTCAGCTGTGCAGTCTGCAAAAACAGAGGCCCCAGCCCCCTCACTGGCCTCTGTGCACTTGGTGCTCAGCACAGTGTCTGGCACCCACAGGTGACCTGACCTGCCGAGAGTGAAGGAATACATGAGTAGCTTTATGGCGATCACGGGGAAGAGGACGTGGTCCAAGGTGGGCTTGATGTAGAGAAGACACAAGACATCTATAGATGGAGAAGCCAAAATGAAACCACTTCTGGAGCACAGAAACCCAGAGTGAGCATTCCTAGGAGCCAGCACATTCCGTGGAAGGGCACTGGACAGCGTGTCCACCGACACAGGACCGTATTATTTTTATCCAAACCTTAGTGAAGGGGTCATCCCAGGATGATGGGATGACCATCATACTGGTTCCTGGGATGACCATCATCCTGGGAAAGACTGGGGGTGTCTCAGTGGCAGCCACTGCTGTTTCGTCAAGGAGAAGGAGGTGACAGAGGATGAGATGGTTGGATGGCATCACCGCCTCAATGGACATGAGTTTGAGCAAGCTCGGGGAGAAGGACAGGGAAGCCTGGCATGCTGCTGTCCCTGGGGTCACAAAGAGTCTTAGTAACTGAACAACAACAAGGTTTGCATTTGAAAGATGTGGCGGATTGGGGGCTTGATCAAGGTGATTGCCAGCATCCTTTCCAGCTACAGGATTCTCAACAGAGCGGGGGAAGACAGGTAATTATAGATGGGAGACAGACGTCTATGGATTTGCAGAAAGAAGGTCGGGGTGATGACTGGTCAATCAGCACACAGGACAGTCAGTGCCCTTTGGGAAGATGTTCAGCTCCATGGCTAATCTCTCCTCTGCAGGGCTCCCTCTGATGAATAAACCTGCTCCTTTATTTGGCTGCGATTCCCTTTGTAAATTAAAGGATATTCTATGCATGCTAAATGGTGAGAATGCATTTGTAGCCTAAATATCTGATATTTAACTATGATGAATTACCCAGGATAATGAAAGGTTGACAAACCTCAGCTATGCGTCACATACTCCAAAATGAAATAGAAATCAATGAAGCAGCTAAATGCCCCCTTAAATGCCAATCCCCCTTTTCATCTAAACCCTCTTCTCATTCTTTCATGGATATAAATGAAAGGGATCTTCATTACATATTCATTTTCTGAATCCATTTTGATCATTAGGCTGAAATAAGGGGTAGGTGAGGGTTTATTAGGGAGTAAGCATATCTGATAAGCATTAAATTGCTTCTGATGGCTTTATGTATCTAATAGTGTTAGCAAATTAGCTCGGTGTTTGATCTAATGGAGCCTGATGTTGATGAAGACTAGAGATCTAACCCTGTGTGTTCAGTAGAACACCGCTGGCCTGGGGAGCACGGCAGGAGATGGAGCAGCCCAGGCATGCTTTTCATTCTTGTCCTTGGGAATGTGTTGCTTGCTCATGATTCCTCTAACTGCCTCCCTGGAGGTGACGCCTCAACTCTCATTGCCAATTGTGACCCTTTGAATTTGGTCTTTGGGGTCCGACTGCCTCCTGCACCACTGGACCTGACTGTCCCATGGGGCATGCAGTCAGCAAGTCAAATTCCCTCCCCCAGGACCCGGGCCCTTCCAGGCTCCCCATCCGTCACTTAACCCACCACCCTCTTCATGACTCAGATTCAAAATCTCACGCTTTCCATTCAGCACGCACTTGGTGAAACGGCTCCTGGTGCTGTTTTCCTTTGAGCTCACTCTCCTGATTCACATGCGATGCTTCTGCATGATCTCAGAGAGGAGGGTGTTAGACTCTGGATTACGTGAGTGAACGCAAGGGTAACCAGGAAGGGGCTAAATGTGTCAACGGATAATTAGAGTCTCTTATGCACAAGTGGTTATGTGGCACAGAAAAGGCCATCTGAAAAAGGTGGGCATGGGCGGTGAGCAAAAGCTTCTCCAATGAGATGACCTTGAAGTTGGCTTGAAAGACAGTTAAAGTGTGCCAAGCGTTAGTGCTGGAGATGGCAGGATGGAGCCAGTGAAATGACTAATTATCCTCATAATTTACCTTACAGCTTTTGCATTGTGAATATTCCCAAAACGGGGAATAGTTGCCCTCTCACAACTATTCCCCATTTTGAATATAGCAAGTGCAATTCCAAGTTTTCCCATCTTCAGGTCAAGTTTCTTCCATCTTTGGGAGGATGAGTTCACAAGTCAGTTACAAGATGTGTCCATCATGCTTGGTCTGTGGGGCAAACGTCACCTGATGACTGCTTTTTTTTTTTTTTTTAAATAAATAAAGTTATATTAGAACACAGCTATGATCAATCATTTCTCTATGGCAACTTTTGTGCTGGAATGGCAGAGCTGCTTTCTGGTCCTTTACTGAAACAGCTTGCTGACCCCCGATCTTGTCTATTATGACCACATTTTGTGCCTGGGACCCTGAGGTTTGGACATGACTCCATAGTTTAAATTATGGAAAACAGCAATATGCCTGCTGCTGGAAGTTATTTAGAACCTGCTTTTCTCTCACCCCCACCCCAAGGGTGTATCTGAACACTTAAAGCCAACCAGCTGCAGTGTCAGCAGTGTCTTAGGGAATTCCTGCAGCTTTAATTGACAGCACTCATAACTGTATTTGAGGGGTTTTGAGAAAAGAATCATTTGAACAATGTTAGGGTTGGCATTGCCTTGAGGCAGTTTACTTGGAGGTTACTGATTTCTAACAGGGTACAGTTTTAGGACAGAGGAACTTGGAAACGAGAGGGAAGATGGACACAGAGTACTCGCCAAGGGTCAAGCATTCTTTGCAGTATCTAGCACATGGAAGCCCTAAATACTGAAGTACCCTGATTTGTTCTAATTTGTCACCTATCCAAATAACGTAAGTACTAACCTGTTAGGGCCCAGATTCCCCTAACAGAAGAGTGTTCAAGATCTCCTGATTAACGTATCTGAAGGCTGGTTTCAGCACTTAACAGCTGTGTGACCTTAACAGCTGTGGGCAAGTTACTTACCATCTCTGCGCCTTTTTCTTCTTAAAAATTTGTAAATGGGAAAAATAATGGTACCGTTAGGATTACTGAAGAATCAACTGAGTTTACTAAGCATGTGTGTATATATATATATATATACACACACACATATATATGAACTATTATTTTTTATTGTTTGAATCATTTTCTTTTTAATCTCAGGTCTCCTGTTTCTGTGCTAGCTGATAAAGCCAGCCTGCCAAAAGACTATATAAGGTATTTTATTCAACAATGTGGGCTGTGTTCATATACTATTTATCTCAGTATTAGAAACCCAATAAAGTACTTCCTGTCAAGTAAAGTCTTGTTCTGGGTACCTTCTTCCTATGTTTTTTTTTTTTGTTGTTGTTATAATTGTATGTTTATAAAGTTGCATGTACACCTATTCATTAAATGAACCCACAGCTTCAGTTAGCTTAGGGAATAGAATATTGATTTAAACCATACTTTAGGAGGCTTATCTATCACTTTGAACAAATAAAAACCTATATGAAATTGGATTTCACTGTGTGAGACAGGAAAAAACATCCTCCACTGAATACAGCCTGTGGATGTAAGGCCAAGTTCCAGAGGCATCATCAATATATTGGTTCCTGCTTTCACTTTTTAATGATCTCTGTCAACTCTGATAAAGATACTCTCACTTTTATTCAAGTGGAATTTACCCTGTCCCCCATTATTATTTTTTTAAACGCACTGAGTCTACCTTCAGCCTGTCACCATCTCAGAATTGACCTCTCTACCTTCCAGATTTGTGAGAGTTGGAGAATCAATGTGTTTCCCAGAAATTTTGTCTTCCTTTGGCCAGGGATGTTGAGATTTCTCTGTGTGGTGTTTGACTCCTTTCCAAACTACTTTCATGGAGGGAAAAAGACTGTGAATTGCAAATACCAACTTCATCAGCTCTATCCTGCTCTGTCCCCCTTTCTCAGCTTCTAGGCACGCAGATGCATAGTTGAATCAAAAGTTGTCTTAAACTTGATCCAGTTTTTCAGTCCCGAATAGAGCCTTTCCAGGCTGCAGGCAACTTTCCTCTACTCACCTACTTATAGACCCCCTAAAAACGTGCTTCGGAGAAGGCAATGGCACCCCACTCCAGTACTCTTGCCTGGAAAATCCCATAGACAGAGGGGCCTGGTGGGCTTCAGTCCATGGGGTCTCTAGGAGTCGGACAGGACTGACCGACTTCACTTTCACTTTTCACTTTCATGCATTGGAGAAGGAAATGGCAACCCACTCCAGTGTTCTTGCCTGGAGAATCCCAGGGACGGGGGAGCCTGGTGGGCTGCCTTCTTTGGGGTCGCACAGAGTCGGACACGACTGGAGCGACTTAGCAGTAGCAGTAGCAGCAGAAACGTGCTTATCCAACTCAAGATTCATTTCTAGCCTCATAAGCTAGCAGGGATGCGTAGCTGATTTCTGGCTTGTTTGGGGTGTCAGCCAAAGGGAGCCATGTGAATTTCATCATCAGTCCCCAAATAAAGGCTATGCTCTGCCCATGGCCTTTGTGCTTCCTGGTGGTTGGAATCCTGCAGTAACTGGAACACTCATGGAGACCACAAGGTGGGAACAAGCCATTGAGGATGGGAAGCAACTAGACAGATGGAGCCTGAGCTCCTGACAACACGGACCAGCTGCAGCAGCCGTGGGCTGTGTGAACTCAGACTGTCCCAGAAAGAGACACAAGCTACTTGCTCTGAAGAATGAAGTGTTAGTCACTCAGTCGTGCCCGACTCTTTGCGATCCCATGGACTGTAGCCAGGGCTCCTCTGCCATGGAACTCTCCAGGCAAGAATACTGGAGTAGGTAGCCTTTCCCTTCTCCAGGGGATCTACCTGACCCAGAGATCAAACCCAGATCTCCCTCATTGCAGGCAAATTCTTTACCCTCTGAGCCACTAGGGATGCCCACCTGCTCTAGCCTCTCTTACCTTAGCTCCTGCTTGAACAGCTGGGCTGGTACCCTCACTAATCTAGAGTTTGGGGACTAGACATTGGGGTGCTACCGTAGTAGGACATAACATATGAGGCCTCTGTTTTGTAGTTAGCCGTAGGTGGCTGAGTCATAGACACTGTTCAGAAGGTGGCCTGGGAAAGCGCTGGCTAAAACCTCCTGCATCTCGGGAGACAGGCCTCATGCCAACAGAGCTCATGGCTCCAGTGGAACCAGCTGGAAAAACTCGGGATGTTGGTCTGTGTTGAATGCTTCCCCTGTTATTTGAAGGACCACCAAAAAGGTGAACTCAAATGGATAAAGAAATAGCAAAATCAGGAGATGACACAGTGGTCCGCAGCCTTCCTCAGGGGTCCCTGTAAGTGCTCTTGGCCATACAGTGGGAGATATCCCTGCTGCAACACCATATCATAGGCACCGTCTTCCTATCCGAGGCTTTTGTTTCTCATGTCTTTGAAGAGGTCACCATAAAGAAGGAAGAGGGAATCGGCCGGGGCGTGGGGGCCAATTTTAAACACCAGAGTTTATACACAAAAAGTAGGTCTAGATGAGACTTTCGGTCATAATCACAAAGTATCCAGAAGCAAACATATCTTTAGGTTTTTGAAGAAATAGTATTCCCAAACAAATTGCAAGCCTGGTTTGCAAAAGTGTGTGATGATTCAGCCCCCAAAGTAACCCCATTTCTTTATCTACTACCAGGAAATAGATAGCAAATGTGTGCAGGCCTCTGGTGGCTCAGATGGTAAAGCGTCTGCCTGCAATGAAGGAGACCCGAGTTCAATCCCTGGGTGGGGAAGATACCCTGGAGAAGGTAATGGGAACCCACTTCACTACTCTTGACTGGAAAATTCCTTGGATGGAGGAGCCTGGCAGGCTATAGTCCATGGGGTTGCAAAGAGTTGGACACAACTGAGTGACTTCACTTTCTCTTTCACTTTCAAGAGAGGCACACCCTACAGTAACCATTTCACATGAAGCATAGAGGATACTGGGCAAGGATGCCTCTCCAAGAAAACTAGGAACTTCCAGGTGGCCTATCCAAGGAAATGGTTTCACGGCTCAGCAGGACATGAAAATTGCTATAGACAAGGAGCTGCTACGGTTTCATTCATTCCTTTCCTAAATGGGAGTCTTTATTGCTGTGGTCTGGATCCCACTCAACCATGTTGCTATGGCAACAATGACTTTCCGATAGCTCAAATGATGAGTATCCATAACAGATCTAATGGAGAGAGCTGCACAAAACCCAGGGTTACTAGATTGGAACTGTCCACAGGAACTGATGACAGCTTCAGGTTGTCTTTTTGGGAAAGATGGGAGGGCGTTCCATGTCTGGGAAGAAGAGTATGCAAAAATATGTGATTGGGAAAAAGGAAAGTTCATATCAGAAAATGCTAGTTTCCTCCTATTTCTATTTTCTTCCTTCTTTGATAATAGAATTCCTAAGATTTACCCCCATTTCATGGAATCCTAGTCAAGAGTTTCCATTTTCTAGGCTCCCATGGCTAGTTTGGCTGCTTGACAAAGTTCTGCCCGATAGCACAGGAGCAGGAGGTCTGGGTGCTGCTTCTTTGTTGAGGCTTTAAAAGAAACAGACACGTTCTCCCCTTCAGCTTCTCCCCTCTCTATTTCTGTTGACTGGAATATGAACATGGTGGAAGGAGCTGGAGCAGCCATATTGGGCCAAGAATAAAAAGAATCTGCGTGTTGAAGACGCCAAATTACCGAATTGTAAGTTACCTTGTTCTCTGACCCTGTGGAGCCCTACACAGCCCTGGACTGCTCTGCATTGACTCGTGAGAGAAGAATAGGCTACCCTGTTAAAGTCACTCTTACCTTGGCCTCTGCTCCAGCAGCTGAAATCGTATCCTAAGCAGTACATCACAATACTATTTCTTTTGAAATGGAGATCTGAGAAGCTGAAATGGAGATTCCTTAGAAGAAATGTTGGGAACATTAACAGTGAGTTCAGAGATTCTCCTGCCTGCCCATGAATTCTACACAGCAAGGCCTGCACCAGCTGTCCAATGGCCCACCCAGAGGCCCTGCTGAAGCTACAGGAGGCCTGGGCATTGTCATTCTCTGGCCTCACGGGGAGCAGCTGATAGGAGTGCCTGGTACAAATGCTGTAGCAACCTGCCCACAGACAGGCACCATCTGTCTGGACTACAGTGGCACCAAGAGCTGCCAGGCCTAGAACGATCTAATTGAAAAGAGGGCTATGACCCCCCACTCCTCCTCGAGAGGAGGAATCACTGCAGCTGCTACAGGGCACGTGCCAGCCACAGAGGACTGCCTGCTGCTCACATGCTCTGCCTGTCAGCTGTCCCCAGGTTTTCAGCTAGGCTTGAACACAAGCGGTCAGCGACTTTAGAGGCACTTTCTCTGCGCTTCAAGAAGAGGCAAAATGCCTTTGGTCCCAGAGCCAGAGGAACTGTATTAGATTCTGCAATCTCACCCTGTGGATTAGAGCATGGCATAGAATTCCAGGCAAAGCCATGGAAAGAGCATTGTATTTCGTATAGAAGATTTACATTTTCACTCTACGTCTGTCAAGCACGTGGTCTAATGGTTGAGACAGGGCTCCAGAACTAGTCAGTCTCAGGTACAAATCCTGGTCCTGCACTGTGCAACCCTAGGCTAGTTCTTAAATGCTTTGTAAGCCTTAACTCTATCGCCTCTAAAATGGGTGTTTTTGCGGTGCCAATTACCTGCTTAACTCTTACACTGTGCCTGTAAGTGTTGGATATTATTGTTATTTTTATTATTATAACTGTGCACCTCTCCAGATATATGGGTTAGCTCATCACCAAAATCCTTCTGTAGCTGAAATCCTGAAAGACCAGAAACTCGGGTGGGAATGATGATTGATGGATTGATGGATGGATGCTGGAATGGGGTGCGATGCAGGAGAGGGACAGTAAACCAAATAAGCCTGACATAATTACCTTGGGAGAAAAGCGGCAGAAAAGAAGTCTGTACTCAAGCAGTGAATATTTATTAAACACCAAGTCTGAGCTGGGCCTTATTCTGGCTGGAAAGAAAAGAAGAGACAGTGTGTCTGGTCGATGGGGGTTTCTATTCTGGTGGACAGAGCCAGTCAATACAGAAGTGAACAGTGACTTTTTGGTAACCAACTTTCCCAAACTCATCCAGCTCACCGGTCAGGTGATAAAGAGCCTAGATTTTTTTTTTTTTTCTTCCAGATGCCTGAACACTGAAGATTTTAGATCACAGTTTTTAGATCGCAGTTTAATCCCCAGCCTTCTGTGAGCTGTGTGACCTTGGATGAACTGTGCCCCTTCTCAAGGGTCAGGTCTCTGGTATACAGTGGAGATGCTGGCCCCAGCTTTGGATGGTGTTGAGGTTGTTGTACTGCTGGCTCCCTAAGTCCGCCCCGTCAACGTCAGCCTGAGTGCACCTTCAAAAGTGGGGGAGGATGTGTTTCCAAACAGAGGCGCTTGGCTAGTGAAGTCCTGTTCCTGAAGTGCTTCCTGGGCTGGTTGGAGCTGAAGGCAGAGGGCGGCAGGGGAGCATTCAAGTAAAGAGACTCCGAAAGGTGCTGGGGATTAAAAAGCTATTACATGGATGGAGGGTTAATAAGAAATATTCTTTTGAAGTAAATGGAAGATCATTCAGACAGGGAAGGAGATAATTAGAATAGGACGTGGGGTGAGACGGGACAGAGCTCGGGAAGAGCTCACCCACAGAGAGGCCGGCATATTCTCAGCTGCCACCTCAGCTCAGTGCCACCCCTGGCAGAGCAGGGCTGGATGACACACGAATGATGACAACCCGTGCCTTCAGGTCAGGCCTGCAAAGTCTCCCCCAGATTGGCAAGTGGAAAGTTTGGGCTCAGAGCTTCATTCTGGGTTCAGATGGGCACACCCAACTCCACACGGTCATGCTGACTTTTGTGATGGAATCAACGGTTCCCTTCATCTGACTTAGTGGTGTTTGTTTTGCATTAGTACAAGCTGGTGGGCTTCCCTTGTGGCTCGGAAGGTAAAGATTCTGCCTGCAATGCGGGAGACCTGGGTTAGGAAACTGGGTCTGAAAGATTCCCTGGAGAAGGGCATGGCAACCCACTCTAGTGTTCTGGCCTAGAGAATCCCATGGACAGAGGAGCCTGGTGGGCTACAGTCCATGGGGTTGCAAAGAGTCGGACATGACTAAAGTGACTTAGCACGCATGCACACATACAAGCCTTCAGGCTATTAAAAGTCTTCCTCAGTTACCTAAGATGTCTTAAAGGATTGTTCCTTAGGGGAGGGAAAGATAGACTACATATAGACAGATAATGTAGTCTGGTGGGCTGCAGTCCATGGGGTCGCTAAGAGTCAGACATGACTGAGTGACTTCACTTTCACTTTTCACTTTCATGCATTGGAGAAGGAAATGGCAACCCACTCCAGTGTTCTTGCCTGGAGAATCCCAGGGATGGGGGAGCCTGGTGAGCTGCCGTCTATGGGGTCGCACAGAGTTGGATATGACTGAAGCGACTTAGCAGTAGCAGCAGACAGATAATGAACTCAGAGTCTGATAGATCTGGATTCAAGGCTTGATCTTGTCACAGACCAACTCTGTGACTTCAGGAAAGTCACGCAACCTCTCTGAGTTTCTCTGTCTCAAACATGGGCGATGTAATACCTGCTTTCTGGGGTAATATGAGGATTTCAGATGATGGATAATAGATCCGAGCTTAGCATAGTCCCAGACTGATACTAGACAAGCGATTCCCCATCCAGCAAAGATTCTTAATTTTAAATGATTACATAATACAAGGGAAAATGAGTAGTACTCTTTTTAAGAACTATTTTAATTTTAAATACTTCTCATTTAACACAGAAAACACAAGACTATCAGTAGTCACTGTGTGAGTCCAGTTAAGTGCAGGATTTTTGCTGTTGTTTTTCCTACCACACTTTCTTTTTTTTTTTGCTTTGAAATTTTATTTTTTTAATTTTTTAAATATAAATTTATTTATTTTTTTATATATTTTTTAAATATTTTTAAAATAAATTTATTTTAATTGGAGGCTAATTACTGTTTGTGTGTGTGTGTGTGTGTGTTTGGTTTTTTGGCCACCCTGGGCAGCTTGCAGGATTTTGCTTCCCCAACCAAGGATTGAATCCAGGCCCCAGAAGTGAAAAAGCCAAGTTCTAACCACTGGGCTGCCAAGGAATTCCTACTACACTTTCATTTTAAGTAAATATTTTTTTTCCTTAGAAACCTGTGGGAATCATAAGTATAAAACAAAAGGTAGAATTAGTCTCAAAAATATTGTTTCCAAGTAAGTGCAAGGAGAAAGCTATCTCAGATGCCAGCTGCCCTGCAGCTTTGGTGTTCTGTGGTATGACTGCAGAAGTCCTCCATGATTTCCTCTGCGGTGGTCTCTTCATTTGTCCCATCCACCGCCACCCAGACACTGTGGGAGAAATTTTCAAAAGCACCTACTACCAGGGGCTACATGCTGGTTAAGGGCTTGCACACACCATTCCTTTTGTTCAAACAACAACCGGGATTGACACCTGAGGCTGGAGAAGCTTGGACGTGTCCCCGTGGCCACTCAGCAGGCAAACAGCCCAGCAGGACTGACCCCTAGGCAGACCGGCCGTGGCTGGCTTCAACATGGCATCTGGAGAACTGGGGCCAAGGTTAGCCTTTCCGGGAGGTGGTTAAGAACCGTGGCTTGGCCGCATCAAGGCTCTCCACTGGAAAAGAGGTTTTGAAAGTGCCAGTTAGAGCGGTAGCCCTGCTCCCCACAGAGCAAGAAGCCGTGGGCCCCCAAAGCAAAATGAGGCCACGGGGGAGGTGGGAGAGGTATGAGGTCCTGTTTCTGCTCTGAAATGGGCGGAGAGGATGCCTCTTCTTCCCACGGGGCTGACTGCTAAGTGCACTCTCAGCCCAGGGTGATGGCCCGTCCATCTGTGCTGTGGCAGCCAGCCACCCGCTTCGGTCTGATCACACCCCCTGCCCGCGGTCCGCACATCTCGGCTGATCACACCCTCCGCCCGCGGTCACCATATCTCGGCCTCCCGTCCCTTCCACTGGGGGACAAAGAAGTCCGGGAAAGAAAGCCTCTGGCCTTGAAGCGTCTGCACGGATGCCGGTGTGGAGGGAGGCGGTGAGACAAGAGGTATTTCAGGCTGTTTCTTCTGCTTGTGTGAGTAGCACATGATTGATTTCAGAAAAAGAAATTATTTCCCTGCAGACATACTTTTATCATCTGCTTGAATTTCTTGATGCCTTACTCACCATATGTATAGAAGGGCCAGGTCTCCTTCAGAGAGGAATGGAAAGGAAAATGGATAACACTTTAAACTTGGGAAGAAACACACACACACACACACACACACACACACACACACACACACACACATAAACCTCTGCCAGATAAAATGTTCTGTGACCTATGAGCTTTGGAATGGGTCAGAGGGATTATATGAAGGCTGACATTTAGAAATGATGAGATCCGTGGGCTGCTGCGTTTGCATGTAGCACGCCAAAATACCTTCCTGAGCTTGCCTTCTGGGGGAGCCTCCATGAAGCCCCTCTGAATAGCAGGCACTTTAACCCCGGGGGTGAGAGCCAAACTTAAGAGTCACTTTGTGCTGACTTTTACAGGGTGAGATGACTTTATTTAAAGGGACATATTCAATTTAGTTAAGCCCTCAAATTTAATGTACTCCTGAAAAAGAAAAAATGCTTAGGAGAGGCTAATATTAATGGAAATGATTTCAGAGGGAGTTATGGAGAGGAGGCAGGGAGGTTATGGTGGACAGGGAAGGAAGGGATGGGCAGAGAAAGGGGAATTTGTATGCAATAAGTTTCTTGGACATAAGCCTCTTTTTTTTTTTTTAAGTCTGGTCCGTTTAACATTTAGGTAGGAGCGGACACGCTTACCTGGGATGAGTTAGTTCTGGGAGACTGAAAATATGGGTGATTTTCAGGACCCCTTTGTTATTCTGGTATAAAGTTAGTGCTTCAGTAATGCATTAACTAGGATGTAACCTAAAGCATCTAATTACTGAACATGGCAGTTGGAGAAGGTCTTTTTCAGACAACAGCTGTCCTTAGGTAATTTGCACAGATGGAGGCTGCACAGGGGAGCAGACAGCCGTCAACGCGGGCTGGCGAAGGTGTTCTTGCACTTACTTGGGGATACCAGGGAGTCAGACATCCCGGAATGCACTTTTAAGCAAAGTCTCCCAAGGGGCAGACCTGTCTCTGGAGTGCTTTGGAGCACTGGAGCGAGATCACTTCACCAGCTGACTCCTTCCATAGCGGTTCTCTGCCTCTCTGCTTGGGTCCTGCTGGGAATGGACCATTCAGGACTGATCCATGCCGCTTCCCCCTCTCAGACTTTCCCAGGCAGGAGACTAGGGGCTGTCTAACAGAAATGTCAACCCACTCCAGTTTTCTTGCCTGGCAAAGCCCATGGACAGGATAGAAACTGAAAATGTGGCAAATGAATTGAATGACCAAGAGGCCAATGGTCAACATAGGTGCATGGACATTTACAAAGGCAAATGCAGTCACTCACTGTCTTCTAAGCTGTACAAGAACAATCTTGCATCTCACAGTTTTCTCCTGTACAGGTTAGTGGATTTTACTCTCTCACAGTCTGATCCAGCGGGCTGATCCTGTTCACGATCCTTTTCTAAGCCTCTTCGACATCTCCTGTATTATAATAAATTTAAAGAATGATATTCAGAGACTTCAGTAAGGGGCTGATTACAGTTGATTGTAAGCTTCCCTGGTGGCCCAGCAGTAGAGTCCGCCTGCCAATGCAGGAGCCGCAGGTTTGACCCCTGGGTCGGGAAGACCCCCCCTGGAGAAGGAAATAGCAACTCACTCCAGTATTGTTGCCTGGACAGAGGAGCCTGGTGGGCTACAGTCCATGAAGTCACAAAGAGTTGGACTTGATTTAGGGACTAAACAGCAACAGCAACAACAAATAGTTGAATGTAGCAAGAGTAGTATCTCAAGGGTCAAAAAATGACATGCATGTTGGAAGCATGTGATGGAAACCATTCTAGACTGGCTTAGGTAAAATATATAATTTACTAGAGGGATATTCGGAGACGACAATGGCAACCCACTCCAGTACTCTTGCCTGAAAAATCCCATGGATGGAGGAGCCTGGTAGGCTGCAGTCCATGGGGTCTCAAAGAGTCGGACACGACTGAAGCGACTTAGCAGCAGCAGCAGCAGAGGGATATTACAGAAACACATAGACTCAAAGGAAGGCTGTGGAGAAATGCTGATTATATATTTCCACATGAAAAATATTTGTTAGTAGTTCCCGATCCCTTTGTTTCCAGCTGTCAAGAGTTTAAGCCTCTTTCCCATTAGAATTGATTTATGTAATTTGGAGGAGGAACTCTGATTGGCTGAACTTGAGTCATGTGCTCACTCTTGAGCCAATCATTGTAGCTACAGATATGAAACACTGACTGGCTAGGATGAGATCACATGTTCCTCTGTTTGGACAGTGCTTGGTTTCAGAGAAAGGGAATGTGGTGGATAATAAAGAGAATTTGGTTACTATAATTTTACATACAGTAGATGTGCCGTTCCTACTTATTTAGGACAAGATCATAATCCATGTTTTTCTTCACGGTGCTATGCTGCTAACTTAGTGATCTATGTTTCACAATAAATACTATCCCTTTCGAAGTTATAATTTGGCTTACCCAGTCATTTTGTATGTTATATCGGCCCAGTTTGCTTTTAATCACTATTGAATTGCATTCTGTTTTGTTAAATGGGTTTCTTTTAGGTCATCAAATACTCTTCCAAAAAACTGAGAAGAACAAAAAGAATTGTTTCCAGTTGGTCATATAACATTCCCACTTTCTCTGTGTTCACGCTAAATCCATCCTTACGGCAGGCATCCTATTGTCGAAGTTGGAGAAAAGTGCCTGCCGTTTTTCACAAGGACGTCTGTGGGCGGGGGCCTCAGTTAGCACTCTCTTTGCTTATCGCATCACTTGATTTATCTCAGGGTGGAGGGAGTGAGGTGGAAGGTTTGACAGGCAGTGATAGCTCAGCTGGTCAAACTTTAATACCACTGTATGAGGATAAAACCCTTAGCCAAACAGACCTTCTAAATACCACTGAGAAGCAGGAATAAACCACGCAGACAGGAATAAGGCTCTTGTCCAAGCATTACAGAACCTCTGTCACACTTGTGCAAACTCAAAACACACACGTGTATGCATATATCCTTTCCCGTTATTACCGGTAACCAGAGAGCTAAGGGTATAGGTTTAGCATCACACAGACTCAAGTGCTGACAACTTATTTTTACAGGGCAGCCTTGAGAAACCCAACAGAGGTAAACCAAAGGAGAGGAAGAAAAAAAAAATCGAAAAGGAGGTGAGGGCACATAATTTAATCCTTGCTATTGGCACTCACCAGCTTTCAGAACTCAGTCCCTGCACCTCCACCCTTCACCTTCCCATTTTCAACTACAAGCTTTTCTGATAAAATGAGATGTAAAAGCCACATTTGATATTGGATATGATGACTGAAAGGGATGCTGCATGCAATTCTGTGTGTGTGTGTGTGTGTGTGTGTGTGTGTGTGTGTGTGTGTGTGTGTGAGTGTGTGTGGGTGTGTGTGTGTGTGTGTGTGTGTGTGTGTGTGTGGGTGTGGGTGTGGGTGTGGGTGTGTGTGGGTGTGGGTGTGTGTGGGTGTGTGTTGGGCGTGGGGAAGGATTGGGCTGAAGTCTCGGGAGGCTTATGGGGTGCTGGGAAGCGGCACTGTTGATCTTTGTGAGGTCACTGCTTCTCTTTCCTGGCTGAGCCCCGTGGGGGATCTTCCTTCCAGACCTGGGACTGAAACTGTGTGCCCTGCAGTGGAAGTGAGGTTTCTGCACAGGGACGCAGTCAGACTGCAGTGCAAATGTCCTGAGTGCGAACTTCCAGGCGCTCTGGCAAGACCCGGTCAGTGAACTGGTTTAGGATTTTCCTTGTCAACTGCAAAAAATTTAATAACTCACTTTGGCCTCTCATGTCAGCTCAGCCTTGTGGGGAGGGTGCTAAACCTGGAGTCAAAAATCTCAACCCATGGAACTCCCTGGTGGTCCAGTGCTTAAGACTCCGTGTTCTCACTGCTGAGGGCCCAGGTTTGAGCTGATCCCTGGTTGGGAAACTAAGATCCCACAAGCCCAGAAAAAATAAAACAAAAACGAAAACCTATGAAGAAGATCTTGACCAAGTCTTGGTTTTGTTTCTTATTTGCCACATGAAAAAAAAAAAAATTTGGAAGCCTTATTTGTCTCATCTGTAAAATAGAGGAATAATAGCCTCTTTCATAAAATCACCAAGAGAATTTGAGACAACAGTGCACAGGAAACCACTTTTAAGATGTCTAATGCTTTACAAAGGCAGGTGGTTATTATTATTATTATTTATAGTCTATTCCTTATCTTACAGTCTCAACGCTGATAAAGAGATACTATTAGCAGCAACTTTAGCTGAAACTTTGCCAAAACCTCTTACTTTTCTTTCTCTGGGTTAAATCTCTCTCTCTGTGTCTCTCTTTTTTTTTTCTTTCTTTCTCTATTACACCTAAAATGTTCTAGAAGCACATGAGAGAGCACTCCAGGATGTGAGAATGGACTACTTCCAGGGGGAGGAGAGTGTTACTTCTCACACGTTGGACAAACATGTGTGGGTTTATTTCAATGGTGTGAACCAGGGATGAATTTGATCCCACCCCTCCCCCAATCCAGGAACCCTTTAGAAACATCTGAAGGCATTTTTGATTGTTACGGTTTAAGGGGTGCTACCAGCAGTGGGTAAGAGAGGCCAGGGTTACAGGGATGCCCAGGACAGTGCCCCTTCAAAAAGAATTACCTGGTCCAAAATATCCGTCGTGCCAAGGCTGAGAAAACCTGCTGTGTTTGGAGGATATCTTCCTTCCTAGTTTTCCCAGATGGGTTTTTTCAGTTGGCAAGCTTCTGGAAAGGGGAACGATGTCTCTGCTGCATTTTCTATTTTCCCACCATCTCGGCTATAAAATACTTAGTGTTTTGAATGATATCTTTTATCAAGTGATAGAATTTACATGCACTTTTCTCTCAACTTTCATACTTTAAAATGTTATGGCTAGTTATAAAGAAATGACCACCTTACTATCCCTATGTTTTGGCAGTGTCTTTAGAAATTTTTTTTGTAACTCACCTGTCTTTAAATAGGAAGCCTTGAAAGTAAATATGCTCTTCATCTTTCTTTTTACTTGTTGTTAGTATGATCATGCATTTGCTTGAGCTACTCTAAACCTTTTATAAAATTCATATAGAAACATGAAGCTTATAGTAAGAATCATGAAGTTGAAATACTTTACCGAGTAATCTTATTTCAGAAAATATGCCACTGTTTAGATCTAACGGTAACTTCAATTTTTAAAAAAATTGAAATAATTGAAACTTCACAAAATTTTTGCAAGATGAACTCACATATTCTATGTTAAGATTTTCCAGCTATTGATAACATTTTATAACATTTTCTTTGCCAGTCTCTCTCTCTTTCATTCTGTCTACACACACACACACACACACACACACGCGAAATTTTTTTCCTGGATTACTGTAAGTTACAGATGTAGTGCCTCATTAATCCTGGATACTTTTGCATATATTTCCTTGTTCTTTTTTTTGGCCTGCTGCATGACCCCTGGGATCTTAGTTCCCTGATGAGTGATCCAGCTCAGGCCCTTTGGCGGTGAAAGCATGGAGTCCTAACCACTGGACCACCAGGCAATTCCCTGTGTATATTTTCACTTCATAACCAAAGTACATACAACAAATTCTGAAAATTAATATTAATACTTTTCAACCATCTTATCTACAGGCTATTCAGACTTTTTTTTCTCTTTACTGGTGATGTTAACTTCCATCACTTGGTGAACATGGCTTTGCTTAGGTCTCTTTATGCTGTACGTTACTATTTTTCCTTTTATGTTTAATGGGGCTTCCCTGGTGACTCAGAAGGTAAAGCATCTGCTTGCAATGAAGGAGAACTGGGTTCAATCCCTGCGTCGGGAAGACCCCCTGGAGAAGGGAATACTCCAGTATTTTTGCCTGGAAAATTCCATGGATGGAGGAGCCTGGTAGGCTTCAGTCCACAGGATCACAAAGAGTTGGACATGACTGAGCAACTTCACTCGGGAATATACTTTAAGACTTTGTAGATATCCTTTTTGGCATAAAACTTGTATTTGTTGATTTTAACACCCATTGAATAATTTCTAACTGAATCAACTATTGTTACAATGGATGCCAAAAGGTGGTTTGTCCAAGCTATTTATAGTTATTAGTTGTCTGTAAGGAAGAGATTTCACTTCTGCATTATTTACACATTTATTTATATCAGTAGAGACTCATAGAATCCTCTTGTATTTAATGTATGATGTATATCAATAGTTACTTTATCTTTAATCTCAAAATGTCTCATTAGCTATGGGAGCCTTTTCAAGCCGGTTTCTCTGTTCCTTTGACACCGTGTTTGAGTACTTCCTTACTTTCTGGACAACTAGATGTTTCAGGCGCATTTTGAACTTTTAGGCTCATCTTGCATTTTACCTGGAATCAGCCATTTCTTCAAGGAGGTGTGGTTCCTTTCAGTAGAGTTCGGTTCAGTTCAGTTCAGTCCCTCAGTGATGTCTGACTCTTTGTGACCCCACGGACTGCAGCACGTCAGGCCTCCCTGTCCCACCAGCTCCTGAGCTTGCTCAAACTCATGTCCATTGAGTTGATGATGCCATCCAACCATCTCATCCTCTGTCATCCCCTTCTCCTCCTGCCTTCAATCTTTCCCAGCATCAGGGTCTTTTCAAATGAGTTAGTTCTTTGCATCAGGTGGCCAAAGTATTGGAGTTTCAGCTTCAGCATCAGTCCTTCCAATGAATATTCAGGACTGATTTCCTTTAGGGTTGACTGGTTCCATCTCCTTGCAGTCCAAGGGACTCTCAACAGTCTTGGACTCTTGGACTCTCAAGACTCTTCTCCAACACACAATTCAAAAGCATCAGTTCTTTAGTGCTCAGCTTTCATTATAGTCCAACTCTCACACCCATAAATAACTACTGGAAAACCATAGCTTTGACAAGATGGACGATAAGTAATGTCTTTGCTTTTTAATATGCTGTCTAGGTTGGTCATAACTTTTCTTCCAAGGAGCAAGCATCTTTTAATTTCATGGCTGCAGTTACCATCTGCAGTGATTTTGGAGTCCCCCAAAATAAAGTCGGCCACTGTTTCCATTGTTTCCCCATCCATTTGTCTTGAAGTGATGGGACCAGATGCCATGATCTTAGTTTTTTGAATGCTGAGTTTTAAGCCAACTTTTTCACTCTCTTCTTTTACTTTCATCAAGAGATTCTTTAGTTCTTCTTCACTTTCTTCCATAAGGCTGGTGTCATCTGCATATCTGAGGTCATTGATAATTCTCCTGGCAATCTTGATTCCAGCTTGTGCTTCATCCAGTCCAGCATTTCTCATGATGTACTCTGCATATAAGTTAAATAAGCAGGGTGACAATATACAGCCTTGATGTACTCCTTTCCCAATTTGGAACCAGCCTTTTGTTCCATGTCTGGTTCTAACTGTTGCTTCTTGACCTGCATACAGATTTCTCAGGAGGCAGGCCAGGTGGTCTGGTATTCCCATCTCTTTCAGAATTTTCCATAGTTTGTTGTGATCCACACAGTCAGTCAAAGGATTTGGTGTAGTCAATAAAAAAGAAGTATATATTTTCTGGAGCTCTCTTGCTTTTTCAATGATTCAGCGGATGTTGGCAATTTGATCTCTGGTTCCTCTGCCTTTTCTAAAACCAGCTTGAACATCTGGAAGTTCACGGCTCATGTGCTGTTGAAGCCTATCCTGGAGAATTTTGAGCATTACTTTGCTAGCTTGTGAGATGTGTGCAACTGTGCGGTAGTTTGAGCATTCTTTGGCATTGCCTTTCTTTGGGATTGGAATGAAAACTGGCCTTTTCCAGTCCTGTGGCCACTGCTGAGTTTTCCAAATTTGCTGGCATATTGAGTGCAGCACTTTCACAGCATCATCTTTCAGGATTTGAAATAGCTCAACTGGAATTCCATCACCTCCACTAGCTTTGTTCGTAGTGATGCTTCCTAAGGCCCACTTGACTTCACATTCCAGGATGTCTGGCTCTAGGTCAGTGATCACACCATCGTGATTATCTGGGTTGTGAAGATCTTTTTTGTACAGTTCTTCTGTGTATTCTTGCCACCTCTTCTTAATATCTTCTGCTTCTGTTAGGTCCATACTATTTCTGTCCTTTATTGAGCCCAACTTTGCATAAAATGTTCCCTTGGTATCTCTAATTTTCCTGAAGAGTCTCTGGTCTTTCCCATTTTTTTTGTTTTCCTCTATTTCTTTGCATTGTTATTCTTTAGAAATCTGCATTCATATGGGTATATCTTTTCCTTTCTCCTTTGCCTTTACTTCTCTTTCAGTGGAGAGTAATCTTTAAAAACCATAATCTGGGTATCAGTTCAGTTCAGTTCAGTTCAGTCGCTCAGTCATGTCCGACTCTTTGAAACCCCATGAATCGCAGCACGCCAGGCCTCCCTGTCCATCACCAACTCCTGGAGTTCACTCATAGGGTGTGTTTATGACCACTGGGGTACCATTGCTTCTAAACTCTAGCAGTAGACACAGTGAGTTACACACTTTATCTGTCTATCCATCTATCTTTCTATCCATCTTTCACCATCGATAGCTCACCCCAATGGCTTCAGTTTGCATCTAACCACAAAGATCCCCAAGCACCCATTCTTTTTGTTTGTTTGTTTTTTCCTTTCCTTATTTGTATCTCCTTTCCCTGACTGTGAAAAGGGACACTAGGACCACTTTGTGAGTATGGGAACTATGGCCACAGCCAGAGACTAGATGCATCGTGTAGTTGGCCTAAAAGTGGACCCACTTAAAAACACTCTCTGTCTAAAGGAGACCAAAAAGATGCAGCACTTGCATGTAATGTTTGATCTTGCACTGGATTCTGGGTCAGAACAGTTCTATAAAGGATATTATTGGGGAAGCTGGTGAAATTTGAACATGAACCATTATATAATGGCATAGGATCAGTGTTAAAAATTGTGAATTGTCCTGTGGATGTGTAAGAGAAGGACTGTGTTTTTAGGGAGCATACACTGAGGTATTTAGGAATAAACGGGCTGCTATTGCTGCTGCTTAGTCGCTCAGTCGACACTGATTCTATGTGACCCCAGGGACTGTAGCCCTCCAGGCTTCTCTGTCCATGGGATTCTCCAGGCAAGAATACTAGAGTGGATTGCCATGCCCTTCTCCAGGGCATCTTCCTGACCCAGGGATCAAACTTGGGTATTTTTCATTGCAGGCAGATTCTTTACTGCTGAGCCACCGGGAAAGCCCCAAATTGGATGATATATGCACTTTATTCTGAAGGGTTAAGCAACAATAATACTATATACATAAAATGTGAATTTGAATTTCAGCCCTATCACTTAGCAGTTGGACGAAGTTGGGAAAATTAATCAACATTTCTGTCCTCAATTTCTTCATTTGGATAATAGAGATGTTAATGGTTCCTTATTCTTGTGGTTATCTTGGGAGTTAATTAAAATGCGTATAAAATACATGACATGGTGTCAGACCCTGAGTTGAAGCTCAGTAAATATTTATCCAGTGCATAAACGTATAAATGTTAACAGTCCAATATTCTAGGAATAGTCATAATAATAATATCCATTTTTAGAGCCCATGTTAACAGCGCTGGGACTCATTTTTACAGCTACAAAATGTGCACTCCCTTCTAGTTTGAAAGTTCCTAGGGCCTGACTTGGGTTCTGTCCAAATCTTGAGACTAAAGATGATGGCCCATAAGGCTGAGAAACAGCCAGGAGAATGAGAGCTTCCATTTGAGGTGGAAAGAGGGATTTGTCCTCCCAAAGAGGGAACTGAACACATGACATAACACACGCCTGCCATAGCTCTCAAAGACATCTTTAAGCATAATATAGTCACTCTCATCGACTGACATACCACAAGAAAGTATCCAGGAGGGATCAGTGATGTGCTCATGGTCATAAGAAGTAGCCGAGTGAGATTCAAATCCTGCTCAGAGTGATCTACGTTCCGTAGTCAATGGCCCTGCTATTCTTGAACTGATTAGTATCACTGTTAGCTTTAGCCTTTATCACCTTTTATGGGTGGGGAATACAGCCAATTAACTACCTGCTGAGCTCAGCGCCTCTTCTTTATTTTGAGCAGAAACCCTTATTCTAGAACTCTGTGGTTTCAGTGTATCCGTTTTGTTGTTGTCGTCATTGCTGTTCACCAAAACTGTATTGATTTTCTTCTAAATGCTGCATTAAATATTAAGGAGCATTACATGAATGTGAAGACAAAGTGTATCCTTTCGTGATGGTGTCTACCACCTTCCTGATTTTGTAGACGCCTGGGCTACAGGCTGCATGGGGTGATGCCAAATGCAGCATGCAGATTCCCTCCTCCACACTCTCTGGAATGCTCTTATCTTTGCCTGAGACACTCCTTTAGGTTCCACCTTCTTTAAATGGACTTTCTGGACCACTTCCTGGCTATTCCTTTATCAGAAATAAGACATTTATTAGGTGTCAGTTGTTATTTAGATGGAGAAGATGAACGCCATATATTGTCTACTTTGAGAACATGTGTCTATTTCTTCCAGTTATATCATCCACACAGTTAGACTTGGCTTTGGTTTTCCTGGATGCATCTCTATCTCTCACTGCATTTTAGTTATTTCTTTGAGGAACGCGACAGCATCTGTTTTTCTTATCATCTGAGCATGGAGTGTGGAAGGACATCCTAACTTTATTTACAGTTGTCTTAGATATGAAAGTCTCTCAGTGTCCTAAGCGATCCGTCTACCTCCTCATTAATTTGCACATTTTGCTTCTATTTATTGAGACCTGGCCAATGCCCTACCTTACCATTGATGATGAAAGCTAGGAAAAGAACCGAGTAACACATATCTCACTTTATAATTATATAGATCAATGATCGCCACTGGGGACAGCTTTGCCCCGCCCCCTTCACCCCGAGGGGACTGTGTGGACACGTTCATTGCGTAACGGAGGAGGCACTGCTGTCACCTAGTGGGTGGAGGCCAGGAACGCTGGGAACAGCCCTGCATCGCCCAGGACGGCCGGCACAGCAAAGAATGAGCAAGCCCAAAATATCAGTAGTGCTGAGGTCACGAAATCCTGATGCGGTTTCTTATACCTCACAGTATTACACATGGATAGATGCTTCAGTATCAAGATTGTTAAATCTCTCTAGAAACTGATAATAAAGCCTCAGAAAGTCTCCCCACAAGGGACCTACAAAGCTTTGGTAATATTCGTTTCTCCTCGCAGCACCTCTGAGAGGCAAAGGACATTCCTGTTTTACCGATGAGGCAGCTCTGACTTGAAGAGGTTAAGTAACTGTCAGAAAAAGCCTTCACTTCTGCTCTTTCAGGAAGCATACCCAAGAGGTTATTGAGTTTTTACTGAAAGGCTGACTCTGGGCCGCAGAGTGTCAGCACCAGCGTTTTTGGGAGGAAATTCAAGTCCTCTCTCTATAGAGCCGTCACGTCGTGACTCATCCTTAAAGGTGGGCCCAGAGTTCCCCTGGAGCCTTCCGATTATGTGAGAACGGCAGCTAAGGAGTTATTGATTGCCGGTATGCGTGCCTGGGATGTAAACCTTAGTCAAGAAACAAGACAACTGTGGTCAGTGGTCATTTTTCCCACTCTGTGAGGCTTTGCACAAACTTGGCTGCTCTTGAATCTCACCTCCAGGCACCCTTTGCTGACTGTCCTTCTCAGGCCCCCAGCTCTCCTTCCCTTCTGGTACCCAGGGTGCCTGGCTAACTTGTCTGTCCTTCGCCATCAATACTCACTTATGTATTATATTGCTTTGCAAGAGTTTTTGCAGCTTCATTTGTGCTTATTTTATATTTACAACCTGGCCGTAAACTCCTTCCTGAGCTGAGGAGTAATAAATGCTATCGACCAACAAATACTCTGTTGCGAAAGAGGCTTATCTTCCATTCCACTCCTTTATTTACCTGTGTATTCCAAAATCATTTACTGAGTATTTTAGTGTGTACCGGATATTGTGTAAGGGGATAAAGAAATGAAAGTATTAAACACTGGAAAATAAAATATACCGAAAGACATTGTGGGGATTGATGGCAATAAGACAGGTAAACCATGAGACATGGCATTTGGTGCTCAGGTTAGCGATCGTTATTGCTATCTCTCCCAACCCATGGAGGAGAGCTATGAAAGCCATGTTTTCTACATTTTTGTTTTGTGATTGAAGGAATCTACTCCAGGACCCCAAACGTGTGATAAGACTTAGACAAGTATATTTGTAGCCCTCAGCAAAGAGTTCGGGTGAGCACATATTTTTACGGATGCATCATTGACCAGCTGACTTGGCTCAGGGAATATTTGACAGGAAAATATGTTTTTACAAGCAAAGTGAACCACTGGGTCAACACAGCGAGGAGGAGTAAGATTCAAACATATTTCCCAGCTCTCAGTGTAAATGGCATTTGATTTGCTGGGAAATCTGTTGACTACTAGGGCTCAGATTCCACTGCAGGATTCTGGAGAGCAAGATTTACAGTGTATTTTATCAGAGAACACCCTGGTAATAATCAGCACTCAAGTCTTATAGAGAAGGGTCAAGGAAGCCCCGTACACAAGTCTGAAATGTCAAAATCCATAGTGAAAACAATCAGTTGTTAAATTTGGAAGAAAAAGATTGTTTTCTGTGAGCATCCATTTGAGACACATTTTCTCCAGGGCTTGTCATGTACCCTGAGGCTGGAAGGAGGACTAAGCGTGAGGCTCCAGCTCTCCTGGACAGAACCCTGTGGATGCAGTGCATCCTGGGTCCTGCCTTTGTAAGAAGGATGTCAATTGCCCAGTTGACATATTGCCACAAACAGTCTACACAGCCTGTGAAATGGAGATAATACATCTTGGCCTCGTCCATATTACTGAATGGATGTCCAAGTCAAATGATATACTCTTGGTGAAAATGCTAGACTTATAAAATAACATGACTTACATTATTGAGTTTGAGTTATTTTCCCAGTTTTAGCCTCATATTTCCAGGCTTGGCTCGATCTGACTTGTCAAATATGTCCCCAAACAAGCTGTTCCATTCCCAGCTCTGCTTCCCTTCGATGTTTTACATCCTCTGCTAAAGACTTGCACACTCCCCCTTGTGAGAAGGCATATTCTTTCCTCCATCACCAAGCACACCCTTGATTGGTCCCTATACCGTCCCTTGGTCTGTCCATAGCATCTGGCATTTAGCAGGCGCTCATCTGCAATTTGCGTAGTAAATGAATAGATGCATCCAATTCGATACCAACTCCCCCCAATGCTACCTCAGTGAGATCTCTTCCCCCATCACGCCTTTGCATTCCCACTGCTGTATTCGTGGTTGACCTCAGCACACCCCACTCTGATCACAACTGGTCTTCCTGTCACTACTTGTGTCTCCTCACCTCTGCGTGCCCGGCCAGCTTCTTCTTACCCACCTGCAAGATGATGTACTCATGTCCCTCCTTTGCTCAAAGATTCCAATGGACATCCATGGCCTAGAGATTTTAGCCCTTACTGTGCGTACAGAGCCTGGGCTATGTATGTAAGATAAGATTGACTTAAGCTTTAAAAAATCCAAGATCTCCAGTTATGCTTCATTATTGTCAAAACCCTCTGCTGGAGCCCCACTGGGCTTCTTGCCCCCATCCATAAATATCTCAGGCTATTTCATACCTCTTTACTGGCAAATACCCTTATCTCTGTTTGAAATGGTTGTCTTCTTTATCTTCATTTGGCAAACTCTTCTTCACCCTTCAAGACCCAGCTCAAGTGTTATCCTTTACCTAATCAACTAATAGGCTAGTTAGCCTTTCCTTTGGTTTACTACAAAATTTTGTTGAATGTCTATGAAAAAACTTACTATTTATTTCAATAAATTTTTTCATAGTACATTGTCTTTAATATGCATGGCTTTATTCTGACCAAATTGTCTGGAGAAATTACTTAATCTCTCTGTGTCCCAGTTTCTTCTGTATAATGAGGGTAATAGTAATGATCACCTCACAGGATATTTTGCAGCTTGCATGCATTGCAGAAATGTATGATGTTCTTAGAACAGAGCCTGGTGATCACTGAGTAAATATTGTCTATCATTTTGTGTTACTTAATCATTACAGCAATGCTATAAGGGAAGCTCTGCTTTCATTATTTTACAGGTGAAGAAATTAAGGGCCAGGAAAGTCAAAGGCCTTGATCAAAGGAACAGAACCAGTATGTATAAGAACACGTTTTGAAGCCATTTATGTCAAACTCTGGAAACCCGAGCTCCCACCAGCATATAGAAGGGATTTTATACAGTTAGGACATTGTGCTTGGAGCAAGGCTCTTTGAGTCTCTGCTTCCTCTATTGGACTGGACGCTTGGGAGAGCATCTGTTTCTGTTACATCACTGTCTAGCATAGCATCCAGCATCCGGGAGATGTGCGACCAGTGATTGAGTGAGCATCATTAGTATGTATTTGTGCGTTCGGATTGGCTGTCAAAGCGTGATGCTGGAAGCACATTTTCATCAGAGATGCAGTTGGGTTGCTTCAGTCTGACTCTGCACATCCCAGGTGAGAGCTGGACCACAAGAGGGCAAAGCAGAGGAGTGGAGCCATGAAGGAGTTGTAAGCCCTTTTGCTCCTCCCCCTGTTGTGTTGGCTCCAGAATAATGAGGGCCATGTATTGTACAATGCTAATGAGAAATTGTATATTGTATTAAAAATCATGAATTTTCGTCCATAACTCTAGCATGCAAGAAATGTCACATTCTTTATTTCTCTAGATCAGTTTCATTCTGTTCTCGAGTCCTGATCACCTGCTGGGGGAAAATTCAAACTCCGTCATTGTTGGGATTCTCTTCCTTCTCTGTGGGCTCTACAACAATCCCGGATTTATAAGGTGTCAACCACAGCGGGAAGCATCAGATCCTTTGTCTAGATGGCACTTCATCTTTGCGACTGCTCCTTATATTTCAGGTTCCTGATGTTGAGAGCAAGGCCCAGGCAGACATTTTGCTCTGTAGATTTGAACAGCTGTTCTGATCCATCCATTCCCGCCCTTGCAAGCGTTCCCCTGGCTGCAGAGGCACGGTTCCCCGCTGTACCGGAAATCCTCAGCTGCAGCCCTGCTCTCTGATGCTCCAACCCTCGCACTGCTCGGAAAGCTCCCTGCTCTCCCATGAAAGCGCTTCCTCTCTCCATCCCCTCCTAGCAGTGCCAGCAAGCCTCAGCACACTCCTCCTCTGATGGATCTCAGAAACTTCATTGGAGCTTTCTTTTTCCAGAATGTGGCAGCAGGAAGAGATGTCGACCCCAGTGAGCACTTTGCTGTTTAACACACCTGTTTATACAGGTGCCCCTGTCGCCCTGAGCAGGGCAGGGAGCAGCAGAGGTGAGGATGGAGAGGGGGAGAAGGAAGCCTATCTTACGGGCTCCTTCTGCATCTTCCTGGCCCTCCAAGTCTTCCATGACTTCTCAGTTTCTCATCCTCAAATGATTACCTTCCTCATTTTGCAGACCTAGGGTGTGAGTTTTCTTAGACTCCTGTACCAAACCAGGCCTGAATCCTATTTCCTCGCCTCCAAAGGACTTGTTGAAAAGGATAAATCATTTTTGGTCTGCATGTTACCTTTGAGTCTTCTTTTGAAATCCCCTGTGTAATTTCCCAGACGTCACCCAAGCAGAAGGAGCCTCTGGCGTTTCTTACTCGGTAGCCTCCTGGCCATTTCTTCTGTGCTGGGATACAGCAGATAATTGCATTTTATCTCTTTCTGTATGTTGCTTTTAAGTTTCCTGCCAAAGGCACACGTTGCTGTAGGTGAATCTTGTAGGGCTTAAGCAAGCCTGTTCATTTTTCGTTTTATTCACCCCAGACACTAGGTGGTATAAACACCTTTGTTAATGTTTGGTGCTCGAGTAATGAGGCTATGGCTGTACCTCTCAGGGCCAAGTCTTCTAATTTTAATCCCTTGTAAAGGTGATGGATGATGTTACTGAGAGTGTTTACTCTGGATCAGTAGAAATGGCTTCACCATCTAATATTTTCACATTGAGAGGAAAGTTTCTTTTTTATACTATCTCTGACTGTTAAGCATCTAATATTAAACAAAAGTCCCTTAGAAAAAGCCTCAGTAATAATAATAATATATAAAATATCTTATATGTTTTATACATAACATATAAACATATAAAAAATATAACATATTATACATAACATATACATATAAACATATACATAACATATAAACATATAAAACATCAATAATATATAAAACATCTTATACGAATAAAACTCTTCAGAAAATGGAGGAAGAAGACACCGGATTCAGTGTAGCTGACTTCTCAGAGATTCGGTTCTATTTTAAATGTTGGCGGGTGCCAGGCTGAACTTGCTGTTAAACATAAAATCTTTAATCAGGACCAGAGCTTCAGGGTGGCCAAGGTCAGTTGCCTCGGTGCTCAGAGGATGCTGACATCTCACCTAATGAAGCTGCCGATGAGCGGGCAGACCTCCGAGTGGAGCCTGCATAATCAGGAGTGTGGGACCCGGGCCCTGTTTTCACTGTCACTCACAGCTGGCTGGCTGGCACGGACCACGATGGAGGCACCTCTGTGTCCAACACTGTGTGTGCGTGCTCAGCCACTCTGTCGTGTCCGACTCTTTGCGACCCCATGGACTGTAGCCCACTAGGCTCCCCTGTCCATGGAATTTCTCAGGGAAGACTACTGGAGTGGGTTGCCATTACCCTGTCCAGGGGATCTTCCTGATCCAAGGATCGAGCCCGCGTCTCCTGCATCTCCTGCATTGACAGGTGGATGCTTTAACACTGAGCCACCTGGGAAGCCAAAGCTGCCTGGTTGGAATCTGGGTCATTCCCAGTGAGAAAAGTCAGTTTCTGAACATATGTTAAGTGCCAAACAGTGAGTTAGGCACTAAATAGGCCCTTGATAGACACTAATTCTTTCAAATAAGTTGATATTGCTAAGTGCTTAGGAGAGGGCCTGGTGCATAACAAGCCATCTGGGAGTGGAGTTATTATTATTCTCATTTGCTATTGTTTCTTAATACAATATTAAAAGAGCAGTTTTACTATTCTCTCTTCTGCTGATGAGAAATCTGAAGTTGAGGGTTAAAAACTTGCTGTACTCAGAAAACAAAAATGGGGCCCTGTGAAAGGAACCCAGGCACCAACTGTAAAGAAATCTGGTGGGCCAAAGTGGAACAATTTGAGCAATGAATTAAGTCATGTATTTTTGGATTTAACCCAAAGTACATAATAAATATCCATGATTCCATACTGCTATAAACAAATGATGGAATGAACACTTAAATGGGAGAGAAGAGACACATCTGTACAGAAGAATCCAAAGAATTTATGTAGGTTATTCTCCCATACAGGAGATGAACCTAAATCTTCCCACCACCTGTAGACTTTTCCTGATGACTGGTTTCCAAACAGTCAGAGTATGGAGCGAGGCGGGAGGTGACGGGAGAGTGGAGAAACCAGACAAACCCTGTTTCAATCAGGAGATAAGGGCTTTAGCATCATCACTGATAAGTCGTGTTGCAAGCAAGCAACCTCAATGTGATGTGATGAAACCATGCTTCACTTCCACGGTCATTGGCCTCAAAACTCATCGTTCTAGTGTAATCATGAGAAAAGCATCAACCATGCTCAGATTAAAAGGCTTTCTGAAAAATACCTGATGAGTATTCCTCCAAGCTGTCGAGCTCATCGAAAACAAGGGAAGCTGAAGAAACCGTCACAGAGCAAGTGGTGGCTAAGGAGAATTGAGGACTCAATCTAATGAGATGTCTTGGGTGGAATCTTGCACCGGAAGAAGGGTGTTGGGACAAAGCCAGTGAAACTTGAATAGTGTGACATTTAATTAGTGGTGATACACCAATGCTGCTTCCTTAGCTGTAGCAAATGTACCATGACAATGTACACTCTACCTAGAGGGAATGTTGTGTGAGGTGGATATGGCAATCCTGTGTGCTATCTTTGCAACTTTCCTGTAAATCTAAAATAAAAAGGTATTAAAAAAAGAAGACTTATTGCTGGTGCCAGGATTCATATCTAAGTCTTCATATCGAGAGCCCAGATTCTTTCTGCAGTTTATAGAATTCCACTTGTTAAAATTCAATTTTAAATGTATTCAGATATTAAATTATGATTTTGAAAGGACAAAAGCACGAATCTCGTGAAAATGTAAAATAAACGTGTCAAAATTTTGTTTAACTCATTTATGTGAATGAGTGAACTAATAAGATAAAGTGATCCAAAAGGCACTTGAGAAGTCATATATATGTTTTACACATATATATGTATATATATTCTTATACATGTTATGCATATAATATATATAATATGATATATCTTATGCTGCTGCTGCTGCTAAGTCACTTCAGTCATGTCCAACTCTTTGCGACCCTGTGGACTGTAGCCCACTAGGCTCCTCTGTCCATGGAATTTTCCAGGTGAGAATACTGGAGTGGGTTGCCATGCCCTCCTCCAGGGGATCTTCCCAAGCCAGGGACTGAACCCTTGTCTCTTATGTCTCCTGCATTGGCAGGTGGGTTCTTTACCAGTAGGGCCACCTGGGAAGCCACATATCTTATTATATTAATATGTAAATATTAACATACTCAAAAAGATAATATTGCTAAGTTAGAGTCAAAATCTCTCAGAGCAACTAAGAAGACCATTGGGGTTTTCTGTTTCACTGGTCGAAAGTTATTTGTGTATCTGTTTGCAAAAATCTACAGGCTAACTTTGGCCCCATGGAGCTATCAAGTAATCCAGCCAATAGAAAGTTAAGCTCAGGACTTCACAGAAACAAGGGCCAGTAATCTCTTCTGCTTATTTCCAAGTGAAGTTTTTTTTTTTTTTTTTTTCCTGAGCATCTCTCTTCCATCTTCAAAGAGTACTCTTGATCACACAGAGGCTGATCTCTTATGTTTGGCCTGGTTATTTACAAAGATACAACAAGCGTGTTAATTAGCCATACAGCTCTGTTCCAATTTACTTTGCAAATCCAGAGCTATATAGTATTGAACACCTACTAATGCCTGAGAATTAACTCTCACTGGAAATCTCCCTAGTGAATTTCAGATTGGACTATTAAGGCCCATATCATTTAGCCTTCTGTCCCAGGGCTAGAAAACCAAGACCCTCCATCAGATTTCATCTACAGTTACTATAAATTTGGATGGACTCTTCTCTTTGATGTCTCCCAAGTCTCCTAAGGCCCTGGCTGGCCTGGCGGTGACCTTCCTCACACATCTGGGGCTGGGGTCCTCTGGGCAGTTTCTGGGACAGCTTTCTTGGGAGGATTATGCAGCCCTGGGCTCTGCATAGGAAGTCAACCCTTATTCCCTAATATAGGCTTGCTATACCTGGTTTTAAAAGCATTATTCACAAATTGGACACTTCAGGTAAGGCCTGGTTGTATAGTCTGGTTGTCCAATTATACACTGGGAAAAAGAGGATGAATTCATATTGAAGGTATTCAGATGACTGTAATGCCATGAAAAGTAGAAAGACATGGTAAAATCTGGGTCTCTGAATTTTGAGGGGCCAACAATAATCAAACACCAGTTGAAAATGGTTCAATTTTATTTACAGAAGAAGAGTCTGCTAAATTGAAGGCAAGAGATGGCTTAAGGAAAAAGAGAAAGGGCTTCCTCATATACCCATAGAAATCAGAGACAGATTAAACCTGGCCAGCACTGCTGGGCTGTCCTTTGAATTCCCTACAGCTGTCTGATGTCAAGTAGCAGCAGCAGCTCGGCAATGTGACCACCATTCACAGAGATGCCACCTGGGGTCTTGCCATGTGGCAGCTTCTGTTAATCAGATTCAGAGAGCTTAACGTGAGCGCTTTGGCTCCTTCATGGAAGAGTCAGGAGCGGGGTGGGAAAGGCAGAGACAAAGCAAATTTCTCACGACTCTAACCCCTACGTTGCAGGACACAGGAGGCGAAACTTCACACGGTTTGTGTTTGTGCCTGAGCGACAAAGAAATGAACGATAGAAAGTGTTGCACTTCTTTTTTCTTCTTTAATAGATTCATGTTCTGCTGATGGCAAGGCTGCTGCAGAATCTTAAGGAGAAACAGTTCGGGAAAAATCCTCTCAACTCACCTTAGTCAGCTCATCGCCAAACTGGAACCCCTGTAATTATTACAGAAATGGCAAATTACCCAAAGGCAGCAGGATATTTCTCTCTGTTCACTTAATTTCCCATCAATTTCCAGGAACGTGACTCATGTAAGATTTACTTCTTACTCCTTATTTAATTACTTGCGTTTCTCTAAAACATTCAAATATCATTAAAATTTAAAAGTCAATTCAAAGAAAAGAAACACAGGCGTATTAATAGAGATTCAATTGACAAGCGGAGTTTACTAGAGTGGAAGACGGCGTTGCTGCTGCAGAGGGTGGCCGCCCTCAAAGTCAGAGCCATCAGTGGCCTTTTCCAAGGACTCTGTCTGTCTCAGTTCAGTTCAGTCGCTCAGTCATGTCCGACCCTTTGCAACCACATGGACTGCAGCACGCCAGGCCTCCCTGTCCATCACCAACTCCCGGAGTTTACTCAAACCCACGTCCATCGAGTTGCTGATGCCATCCAGCCATCTCATCCTCTGTCGTCCCCTTCTCCTCCCGCCTTCAATCTTTCCCAGCATCAGGGTCTTTTCTGTCTGTCTGCGCAAGTGTTAACTCAAATTTACTATTGCTACCCTACCACTGGGCTCTGCTATTTCCTGCATGCCAGTTTTCCCGGTCTATTTGCTTTGTGTTCACTGTATGGAAATCAGCTCACCCTGCTTTATACAGTAGGCTGCTTGGTGACTTGTGTTTCTCAGTGAACTACAGGGCTGACGTTAGTGTTTCTGGAAACATGACACAGTCTGGGGTCCCTTTACTCGTACATGACCTGCTTCACATCAGTGTTCACAAATACCAGTCCATTTCTTTTTATCTATGTGACTTTATAGGAGAAGGAAATGGCAATCCACTCTAGTATTCTTGGTAAATCCCGTGGACAGAGGAGTCTGGTGGGCTACAGTCCATGGGGTTGCAAAGAGTCACACACAACTGAGCCACTAACACTAACACAGTATGTGACTTTATACCTTTTATTTTAAAGTAGATTAGGAATCCTTTTGGCCTGTAGTACATGATATTTCACATTTAAATAAACACAACTCTTTTTGCCCATAGGAAACCACATTGGCAATCATGTCCAACTCAACTACAAAAAAGGCACAGTGCTTCTAATTTAGTTCCCTTCAAAATCTCCTTATACACCTGGGATAGGTGTTACACAGCTGCGTCTTAGACGATGCCAGTACATTCAGTGTTTAAGAGTTAGATCTTGTTACACACCTGCGTCTTAGACGATGCCAGTACATACAGTGTTTAAGAGTTAGATCTTCTGTTTGTTTGCCACTACAAAAGAAACCCCAATAACCCCAAACCCCTGTTTTTTGAAGTATCAGGGGCATGTTGAATAACAAGAACAGACTTCTCTGAAATGCAGTCTACTGGTGAAAAAAATGTCTCCATTCCAAGCAGGAGCTTCACAATTAGGCTCCTCTCGGGAACCCCTCATCACGCAGTTTTCACCTCTCGCGTCTGAGAAGGACAGTTGATAAAGCCTTCCACCCACTGCCAAGCCAGGGAAGCATTCAACATTTCTCCTGGTTCCACCCTAATTAAATGCGGACTTTATGTAAACCACAACCCAGACTTTTTATGAATTCAGAATATGCTGGCTTCATTATTCTTGTCAGGCGGCAAAACTAGACCATGACAGATGAGTTTCTGAGCATTTGCTGATCATTCATCCACAAAACATAATAGTTTGATTCTTTCACTTAGGGCTATTTACAGAAACAGAAGTTGATTAATTGGAGCGCTGGCGCTGGGTAAATTCTCATATTCTCTCTCTCTGTCCTGAATCCATTCTTAATGTATCTCAAGGAAATCAGCATTAATAATACATTACCCAAGGAGGAATACTGTGGCTCCTTCCCTCCAGAGAAATTATAGGATTTCCTTCGTCTCAAACTTGTACATATTTCTTTAACTGTGTTTTATCTTTGTTAATCACATACTTGCATATCATAGAGATTAATGAGTTCCAAATATATGGAGGTGTTTAAAAGTTTCTTGAAGCATGAAAGTAATAATAACAACAGTAAGAGTAATACCTCCAACACCTACTTAATAGCCAGTATGGATAAATACTTTAGATTCATTGTTTCAAATCCTCACAGCAACTCTGATAAATGAGCACTCTTATCCCCATTTTGCAGAATAGGAAATGAAGACATAGACAGATGAAGTGATTTGTCCACGGTCACCACACTGCTGAGTGACAGGGTCAGGATTTAATCCCAAATACAATTGGCTCCAAAGCTTGTGCTCTTCGTCACTATCAACGTTATCCTGTGGATGAATCCAGTTAGACCACAGAGGTGCGGGTTGATGGAAGGGTGGCGGATAGGCAGGCCCATTAAGCTGTGTTGGGATCTCTTGCTATTGTCGAAAACACCTTCTTACTCAACACTTCCCTGCTATCACCTTTATGGGGAACAGCAAAGGGCTCCAGTCTTTTTTTTTTTTTTTTAATGGACCATTTTTTAAGAAGACTTTACTGCGTTTGGTACAATATTGCTTCTGCTTTATGCTTTGGTTTTGGAGCCATGAGACATATGGGATCTCAGCTCCCTGACCAGGGATGGAACCTGTACCCCTGCCCTGGGAGGCAGAGTCTTAACCCCTCGCCTGCCAGGGAAGTCTCTCGGGCTCCAGCCTTGAACCTCGTCTGTCTCACCCCCAGTGAGCCCCAAGTCCCAGAATCTAAAAGCACGACCTTGGAAGCCATGAGCCCTGGAGCTGTCACTACACTTCCCTGTCCTGCCAAAGGGCAGAGAGGAATCTAGAGTCCTTCTGGTTGATTTTTCTATGGATGATCATCGGTTCTTCCTAACCGGCCACACTTGTAATTTGAAGGCTGAGGAAGAACTTGCAGAGTCCCCTGAGGCTCACAAAGCACCACACTGGCAGGACCTGGGGCTGTCAGTAGAGTCCTCGGAGGCACTGTGTTTGTGCAAGTCAGTCCTCAGACTTCCACAGGGCTCCTCATGGACCAGGGAGCCTCAAGGGATGGCTGCAGGTCTGACCTTCCTTCCGTGATCTGTTGATACAGATAAAGCTGTGGTGGGTCCTCCCCAGCAAAGCAGGAGGCAGGCAAAGCAGGGAGAGCACTTCAGCCATTTGCTACAGGAGAACTGTCTCTTCCTGCAGGGCTGCTGGCACAGACTGCACACTGCGTTCTGACATCTCTTCCAGGGAGACGGTTCAGTTCAGTTTAGCCACTCAGTCGTGTCCGACTCTTTGTGACCCCCTGGACTGCAGCACGCCAAGACTCCTTGTCCATCACCAACTCCCTGAGTCCACCCAAACTCATGTCCATAGAGTTGGTGATGCCATCCAACCATCTCATCCTCTGTCGTCCCCTTCTCCTCCCTCCTTCAATCTTTCCCAGCATCAGGGTCTTTTCCAATGAGTCAACTCCTCGTATCAGGTGGCCAAAGTATTGGAGTTTCAGCTTCAGCACCAGTCCTTCCAATGAACACCCAGGACTGATCTCCTTTAGGATGGACTGGTTGGATCTCCTTGAAGTCCAAGGGACTCTCAAGAGTCTTCTCCAACACCACAGTTCAAAAGCATCAATTCTTCGGTGCTCAGCTTTCTTCACAGTCCAATTCTCACATCCATACATGACCACTGGAAAAACCATAGCCCTGACTAGATGGACCTTTGTTGCCAAAGTAATGCTCCCTGGACTAATGTCTCCAGGGAGACAGCATGATGTGGAAGGAAACACACTTGAGTGAGTCAGGGAATCAGAGTCTGCTCTTTTTATTTTGGGATTTGTTTATTTATTCTGCGTTTTGGCTGCCCGAGATCTTCACTGCCACAGGGGCTTCCTCTAGTTGTGGCGAGCAGGAACTACTCTTCGTTGTGGTTGTGGCCTTCCATTGAGGTGGCTTCTCCTGCTGCGGACAGAGCACAGGGTCTAGGCGTAGGACTCCAGCAGTTGCAGCTCGCAGGCTTAGTAGTTGGGCACGTGGGCTTAGTTGTCCCACAGCATGTGGGCTCTTCCTGGACCAGGGATCACACTGGCGTCCCCTGCATTAACCACTGGACCACCAGAGAAGCCCAAAGTCTGCTCTTATTAGCCTTGTGGTCTTGGGTTCATTGCTCTACCTTGGAAGCCTCAGTTTCCTCATCTACCAAATGGGTCCCTACCTGGCAATCTACCTGAGGTTCCAGGCCTTAGGGCTCCAGTTTTGAGCATCTGTCCCACCCCACATGGGCTCCAAGTCCCAGAATCTAAATGCACGACCCTGGAAGCCATAAGCACGGGAGTTCTCGCTACACCGCGCTGCTCTGCAAACAGCCCGTTGATGTCCTGGGTACTTTGTGTCCTGTTTCTGCTGCTAGGCCAGCCAGTAGGCAAGAGGTCTTTTATTTCTGAAAACATAAGGTTGCTTGGCAGATTTTCCAGAGCTTTTGACATTTCAGACTCTGAACCTGCTCATATTTATGTATAAGCTCTATGAAATCCACATTGTAGCATCTGCCTGCATGCCTCTCTTCTGGTTAGGAGATCGGGCCAAATTTTTATCCTCCGTAGCTCCCTGGTGTATTTAGCAATGAGATAAGTGTGGCTTTATCAAGCTTTCAGGAATAAAGCAATGCCACCGTTTAATTTAGCGTTTAATTACAATATCCTGCCTGACTGATAAGTTGCTGGGTGCTGCCCAAGTAAACTGAGTGGAAAAATGTCTGTTACTGTTTTGCCTTGGATTTCAAAGTTCATTTCCTTACGAGTTGTTCCCTTTAGCTTCAGTCTCACCGCTGGGGTTTGTACTGTTTGAAGAACAAGAGTGGTGCCAGCATTCAGGTCTCCATGTACACCAAGGTTGGTGTCTGGGCCTTACGCTTCCTTGGCTTCACTCTGCACCTCTGGCACTTCAGCAGCGCCAGCCCCTTGGGTTCCGTAGACGTGAGAGCTTCCTGTGACTGCCATAGTGAATTACCATAGGCTTAGTGGTTTAACACAACACGAATGTGTTGACACATTTGGGTGTTAGAAATCCAACGTGAGTCTTACGAGGCTAAAATCAAGGTGCCAGTGAGGCTCCACGCCTTTTGAAAACTTCAGGGAAGAATTTACTTCCTGGCATTTTTCAGCTTCTAGAAACTCCTGCATTCCTTGACTCATGGCCCCTTTCTCCAGCCTCAAGGAGCCCGTTTGTGCCCCTATGTTAATTCATGTGATGCATAAGAAGAATCAATCCAAGATTGTGAACCAATCACCAGTAAGTTAAAAATAAACAATTTTTTTAAAAAGAGCATCACTCCAGCCTCTGCTTCCTTCATCATGCATCCTTTTCTCACTCTTATCCTCCTGCTTTCCTTTTACAAAGACCCTAACAATTTTCTCAGGCCCTACCAGATAATTCTGGATGGTCTCCTCATCTAAGGATCTTTATTTATCACAACTCCAAAATCCCTTTTGTCATGAAGGAAACATAGCAACAGGTTCTAGGGATTACAATGCAGCGGTTTTGGGGGAAAGAGCCTTATTCTACCTACCACACCTCCTGTGCGGGGCCAGCGGTTCCATTCAGAAGGCACTTTTGTGTCTCACTCCCCACTCTTGTTCGGGAATACAGGTCCAGCAGACTCTAATCTCTCTGCAACTTCAAACTCCCCTCCTGCTTGTTTTCCTTGACTAGTTTATGTTGCAGAGGAAAGAGTAGTGGTCATATCAGTTGTCATGACAACCCAGTGAGGTAGGTGCTCATTTTACACGTGATGAATGTTATACACAAAGACACATACTTGGTATCTCACAACTTGTCAGCGATAGTTGGGGTTTGAAGCCAAGAGTCTGTGTTTTAACGGCCGAAGATAATGCCTCTTTGTCAAGTTGAGTTACTTCCACTGCCTCAAGAATGTCTGTAGCCTCTGCCCCGGAGTAAGAGACACCCCAACTCCCTTCAGCATTAAGCCTCAGCTCTGGATTTCGTCTCTTTGCACCTCCTCTGGGGCCCTCAGCATCATTTTTCGTTCTTGTTGTTGATTTCCCTTATCACCTTTATCTCATCCTCTCCAGCTTACAAATGTGCTCATCTGAAGCATATCTCCTCCAAAAGCACTCCTGCTTTTTCTGTGTCTCACCGGATATCAGTCTTTGACTTTACCGCATTCCTTGGAAGAAGAGTCTGTGACCGCCATTTCTTTACCGTGTTCCCTAGTTTGCTACAACCTAGTTTATGTGAGAAAGTTTCGTTTATCCAATCTTTGTGCCGAATGTCACCAGGTTGGGTCACACATTCCATCTTGGAGCCTTTTCCTTTTGGTCTTCCCCAAACACTTGCAATCTCTTAGTTCTTCCCCCACTGGTTAGTCAACTCCATGATGGGTCTCCTCTCCGATCCTTTCTATCTCCTTTCTTAATGTCACCATCCCCCAAGGATGCAGCCATCACTGCAGCCCTGGCGTCTATCCCAGGCTCGATTTCCAGGGCTGACCTTGAGTCATGCGGACCTGCTGCACCTCTTCCCCTGGAGTCCTGCCAACCATTCGAGTGCAGAGTGTGACAGTGTGAGCTCGTTTGTTCAGCAGGCTTGCTTGCCTGTTTCCCACGTGCCAAGTGCTATGCTGTGAGTGAGATGTAGACTTCAGGGAGTCTGATGGGAGAGTGATGTGGGCGCATCACTGGGATGCAGTCTGGCACGATCGGCTGTAGACAGATATGTTTAGGAGTCCAGGGGAAGCACACCGGAGGGTCCTGCCTCTGCCTGATCTGAGTTCAGAGGAGCGATATTAGTCCACAGGGTAAGGGGGGAGGCAGGGGTGACTGGAGGGGCAGGAGAGAATGGTCCACGCAGAGGAGACTCTGGAGAGCAGGGCACAGAGTTGGATATAGGGCTTCCCTGTGGCTCAGCTGGTGAAGAATCCGCCTGCCATGTGGGAGACCTGGGTTCCATCCCTGGGGTGGGAAGATCCCTTGGAGAAGGGAATGGCTATCCACTCCAGTATTTTGGGGCTTCCCTGGTGGCCCAGCTGGTGAAGAATCTTCCTGCAGTGCAGGAGACTTGGGTTCCATCCCTGGGGTGGGAAGATCCCCTGGAGAAGGGAGTGGCTACCCACTCCAGTATTCTGGCCTGGAGAATTCCATGGACTGTATGGTCTGTGGGGTCAAAAAGAGCTGGACACGACTGAGCGGAGTTCACACTCACACACACAGTCCATGTCCCTGCACAAGAAAGTGTGCCCTCGGTTCCCTTTTCCTTCCCAACTTAACACGTGGCCAGGCAGCTCAGGACCTAACACGTGGCCAGGCAGCTCAGGACCTGCATGGATGCGTGTGGGTATGGAGGAAGGACGTGTCGCATGCGTGAGGCTGAGCGTGCCCCGTGCCTCCCCGGACCAGTATTTCCAGATGAGCCCTCTCCCCGCCTCCCTGGCTGGACTGGAAAGCTCTCCAAGCTAAGACAGGCCTCGTCCGTCTCTGTGTCCCCCTGCACCTCCAGCACCAGCTACACAAGAAGTGCTTAGTCAGTATCTCTGGAGTAAGGGAATGAATAATCCAGTGGAGGTTGTAACCACTTTAGTCGCCTCTGGGGCATTGTAAGACATCATTAGTTAATGTGTGCGGAGAATTGTATGAGTCTTAATTATGAACATTATTCTATGTGCCAAGTGTCTGTGGCTTGCTTTCTGGGTCTGATGGGACAGCTGGGCGGGGAACAGAGTTCCCGGATGTCCACTCCGGGCTGCCCATCCTGCCTTCCCGGATGTCCACTCTGGGCTGCCCGTCCTGCCTGGAGAGCGTGGGCTGGGAGGTGCTAGAGGCAGTGGAGGGGACACCTTCCGCGGAGCCCCTGCCCAGGAGCGTGGCTCGGCCAGGCGGAGGTCCCCCTGCGGCTCCAGGGACGAGGCATGGCTTGGAACCTCACCCTGACGGAGAAACAGAGGGCACATTGGAGCTTTGTTTGTTTCACTGGCCACTTTCCCAGTTGGTAGAAGAACAAATCCATGTGTCTTTCTCTATGACTTGGGACTTGATTAGGAGAAAAGTAACTTCAGGCCTCATGGAACTTTCCCCTGTCTTATTCTTTACCCAGTCTGAGTCCTTCCTGCTCCGCCAATCCCCTACATGAGAAACGCTGGGAAACTGACTCAGACCAACACAGAGCCATCAGCAAAGTCCCAGAGTGTGTTGTGGTGACCTGGGCTTTTCCTGTCACGGTTGAATACCAGTGTTTTCTCTATTTGCTAATAAATCAGTGTATTATATGCAGAGTTAAATTTGTTTTCAAAATCCCTAATGGTGAGATGATCCTGGGGAAGAGGAGTTTGGGGTGTGTGTGTGTGTGAGAGAGAGAGACAGATGATTGAGATCTTGACACTGTGTGGGTCTGGACATTGGCCTCTTGACTTTTATTAACCTTGCCCAATTTTTTTGGAGGACAGCGTTCTTAACAGTACATGTTATCTTTTAACATGTTGTCTCTCTCTCTCTTTCTCTCACACACACACACACAACACTGCTCATAAACTCACTGGGATAAGAAGATCTATCTATAGGAAAGCAAATAGTACAAGACCATGATATCAATTAGCAGGTGGTTGGCACAGCTAAGTAATTGGGGAATTTATTCACATTATCATGGGAATCACACAAAAGGCTGCCTGGGCAAGAAGACAGCTTCCTCGTGGAACTAAGCCAGGCTTGCCCTCTCTTGCCTCCTTCTCTGTTGTCACAGTGGCTCTCACCCAACACCTGGCTTCTTGCACTCTTATCCAGGCTTTAACTCTCACTGATACGTGTAACCGATGCCCAGACCCTCAGGGTGGATACTCTGAGTTATGCCAGTCTGTGTTACGTACATTTGGAGGACATGTTTCTGCCTGTGTCATCGCTGGGTCTGCAAATTCAAGTGTTAGCAGGGCCCAGCAGGGCCCACCATAACTGACTGAGCCTCCTGGGTCAGGAGAAGGCAACTTCCCGCCGCCCCCCACCAACTATTTATTTATTTATTTGTCTGTGACGGGTCCCAGCTGTGTCATGTGGGACGTTTCGTCAGCACATGGGCGTCTCTCTGATTGTGGGGCTCAGGCTTCTTTGACCCACAGCTCGTGCGATCTTAGTCCCCTGACCTGAGATTTAACCCACATCACCTACACTGGAAGGGGGATTTTAACCTCTGGACTACCAGGGAAGTCCCAGAAAGTATGTTCTGGTAAACTGAAACATGCTTGACTCAAGGTCTTTTAGATTCTGGCTGATCAAAGCTCAACCACCCGAGACAAGGAGAATTCAAGCCCAGGGTCGGCCGTGCACCAGTGATTCACACATGAGTTATTCATGCAGATTCCCCAACTCGATAACATTGGCCTCTGAGTGATGGTTTTAAGGGACACTGTGCAAACCAGACAAAACACATCCTGGAAATCTTACCTCCTGGCATCCAGTCTGCAACCTTTGATACTCAGCGTATGGGGGTGCAAAGAGTAGTAGCCCAAATGGAAGAGTGAGTGAAAGTCGCTCAGTCGTATCCAACCTTTTGCGACCCAATGGACTATCCAGTCCGTGGAAATCCCCAGGCAAGAATACTGGAGTGGGGATCCTTTCCCTTCTCCAGGGGATCTTCCCCACCCAGGACTCAAACCAGGCTGTCCTGCATTGTGAAAAGCCTTTTATATTGAAACCACTAGGAAAGGACTCAGTGGATGTAACTGGAAGATAGCAGTATGAACACAGTCCTTGAAAAGGCTCTCTGCTCAGACACTAAGACTGGTCAGGTTGAGACGGGAAGGGGGAAGGGCACAACCTTTAAAAAAAATGACATCACCCGAGGACACGACACAAACCAATTAGGAGCAACTAGATCCAAGATGGCAGCTAGGTCATCCTCCACTAGACACTGAGCCGCGGTATATGCTCATTATAACTTGTCAGCAAGCTAAATTACACACCCATAAGGGCCATGAAAGTAGGCTGTGGCCCTGGAAATCCCTGCCCCTTCCCCAAAATGCTCCTCCCCCTATTAACCTATGGAATTGTTGTTGCTGTCGTTCAGTCTCCCAGTCATGTCCGACTCTTTGCAACCCCTGGAACTGCGGCACGCCAGGGGAAATTACGCCCCCATATAAAAACTGACAGCCCCATATTCTGGTGCACCGCTTGCCTGTGCAGCTGGCCCACATTCTGTCTGTGGAGGGTGTGTCTCCCTGAATAAAGCTTCTTTCACTTTCCTCTGGTTTGCTCTTGAATTCTTTCCTGCATGAAGCCGAGAACCCATTCTTGGCGGTCGTCCTAGGGACTCGGATGCGATCTGGGGTATGACCAGCCTCTCTCTCCTGATGCTTTTTCCTGCCAGACAGTCGCCTCTGAGCACTCAGTTTCATAAGACATTGTGTGTCGGGGTCCAGCCCTGGCAGGATCAAGGGAATTCGAAGCAGGGATGGCGTCGGCGAACTGGATACAATAGCTTTAATTAAATATTAATTAGAGATATAAAGAGTAATAGAATGAGGATAGCTCAGTAGGAAAATTCAGTAGAGAAAAGAGGCCGAATAACTTGGTTTACGTGGAAAACCAATAAAACTTCAAGACAAGAAGTTTGCGTCACCTACGTAGGCCACAGGCGTCTTTCTGTTCTCCCGAAGGAGAGGAGACACTAAGGCCTCCCGGGTCAGATCTTAGAAGCCCAGGCATAATTAGTAGGCTTGATGAGCCTCCACGCTCCAGATGGGAATTCAGCCAGAAAGTGAGAGAAAGAATGACATGGGGAGACCAGTCTTTCTAGGAACTGATCCCATTCTTTATTTTCCAGGGTCCGCTTTTATACACAGAGATGTAATACAAAAGTCACGCGGGGTCAGCAGTCCTGACTTTTATAAAAATCAGGTGCTTCATATAAATGTATACAAAGGTCTTAGGGGTGTTACATCATCTTCTGGCAAGGGGGCCTGCTAACAATTTATGACCCTGTCCTTGTGACAGCGGTCAGTCAACCAGAACACTTATTTCTCCAGGGCTGATTCTGGCACCAAGCAGTGGTTCCTTGCAGGGTTCTCTGCCCACAGAGCCAGAGATTTGAGCAGTGAATTCATCACTAGCTTGGGAAGCAGGGGATGTAAACAGCTCATGGAACGTTCAGAGTCTTGTCTGAAAACAAAGACATGATCATAGAGGTCTGGGGAGTGTTTCAAAAAGATAACGAGCCCACTGGTCTAGACTGCCCTCTGCCCAGAGTAAGCGCTTCGGGTGACCAGCTGAGGGTGGGCCGAGAGGAGATCTCACTTAACTTCAGGCTCGCTGTAGCGCTTGACAGGTGAGGGTGGGTCTCTTCCTCCTGAAAAATCTCTTCTTCCTTTGCAGGTGTCCCCATTATATTTTGGGAGAAGGAAATGGCAACCCACTCCAGTATTTTTGCCTGGAGAGTCCTGTGGACAGAGGAGCCTGGAGGGCTGCTGTTCATAGGGTCACACAGAGTCGGACACGACTGAAGTGACTTAGCAGCAGCAGCCTTATATTTTAGGTTTACATCTCCATTTTGGAAGAATTTACACTAAAATATTATGTATTTCTGACTTGAGGCATTAAAAAAATAAAGAAGACAATGAACTCTTTTGATTCTTGAACCAAGCTCAGCATGTGGAAGGCCCTGCACTTCTGGGTACCCGAAAAGCAGGGTTATCACCAGAGGACCTGGGACGCATGACCCTTTTACTGATCATGAGTCCCCGAAGACGAATTTTCCCAAATATTTTTGACAATTCCACAAAACTAAGCTTATCTTTAAAGAACAGTTATGAGCCCTGGAGCTGTCCTTCTGGTGAAGTGTGTCACTAGCATAAATTATGCAAAAATCTTAGTTTGAATGAAATGATTTGCCTTTTAGACATTCTTCCCTATTTTTGTGTGTCAAAAGCAACTGACATCTTTTTACACATTCAGTGCAATTGGTTTGTTTGGCAAAATATATTCCCAAGTGGCTCAGTGGTAAAGAATCTGCCTGCCAATGCCTGAGGCACCAGAGATGTGGGTTCCATCTCTGGGTCAAGAAGATCCTCTGGAGAAGGAAACAGCAACCTGCTCCACTGTTCTTGCCTGAAGAATCCCATGGACAGATGAATCCAGTGGACTATAGTCCATGGGGTCGCACAGAGTTGGACACAACTCAAGTGACTTAGCATGCAAGCGTGCATATAGGTCCACAATGCTTATGCCGTTTCTGCCAGAAACTAGTCTCTCTACCTGCCTAGCATTAAAGATCAGGAAGCAGAACGTACATTGGTTGAAAATGAAAGGAAAACCCCACATCTAAGTGCTTTAAAACAGAAGTAAAAATGAAATAGCTTGTTTACATTGAACACTTGCCTCCTAAATACCAAAATGATGTACAGAGTTACCCTCATCTTTGGTGATACTCCTGGTTTCTCTAGAATGGATTTCTAAAGACTCAGAGGAAATTTTATGATGGCTCTGTCTCTGTGGTCAGGTTCTATCATCAATCTTGCATCATGAGGTATTATTTATCTCTATAGACTGGAACCTCATGGAAGGTAAGAATAAAAAAGTGTGGGCTTCCCTGGTGGTCCAGTGGTTAAGAATCTGCCTTGCAATGCAGGGGATATGGGTTTGGTCCCTGGTCTGGGAAGATCCCACCTGCCAGGGAGCAAATAAGCCCAGATGCCACAGCTACTGAGCCTGCACTCTGGAGCCTGCAAGCCACAACTACTGCAGCCTGTGTGCCCTAGAGGCTGTGCTCTGCAACAAGAGAAGCCACTGCAAGAGACGGCCTCACACTGCAACAAAGACTAGCCCCTGCTCGCCGCAGCTAGGGAAGCCTGCAGTAATGAAGACCCAGCACATCAAAAATAAGTATATAAGTAAAGGATTTCCTTGGTGGCTCAGCTGGTAAAGAATCCACCTGCAATGCAGGAGACCTGGGTTGTATCCCTAGGTTAGGAAGATCCCCTGGAGAAAGGAAAGGTTACCCATTCCAGTATTCTGGCCTGGAGAATTCCATGAACTACAGTCCATGGGGTTGAAAAGAGTGGGACACAGCTGAGCAACTTTCACTTTCACTTTGGGCTTCCCTCATAGCTCAGTCGGTAAAGAATATGCCTGCAATGCAGGAGACCTGGGTTCGATCCCTGGGTCAGGAAGATCCCCTGGAGAAGGAAATGGCAACCCGATCCAGTATTCTTGCCTGGAAAATCCCATGGACAGAGGAGTCTGGTGGGCTACAGTCCATGGGGTTACAAGAGTTGTACATGACTTAGTGACTAAACCACCAAACCAAGTAAGTAAATCTTTAAAATTGCAAGAATAAAATCATACTTTAGTAATTTCTTCAGGGTGAAGAACATACAGTCAAAGATCCATGTAGTTTTATTGCACCATCTGATAGGTAGGTACAAAGCAAAGACTCTGACATTGGGAGATAAGAGGTTACATGCTGTCCGTTTTGCCAGCTACCAGCTCCCCCCAGCCCAGCTGCAGAAGCTCGGGGACCCCTCTCCCTAGACTCTCCCTCACCGCCTGCCAGTTCCAATGCTTCCCAGGAGCTTCTCAGTGTGTGTTCACTTATTCCCATTGAAGGAATTCATGTCTCTCAACATCCCACTCCCTGGGATGCCAGAACCCTGCACCATTCTAGCAGATGCTGCACTTACTCCCTGGTGACCTGGGTGGGCCCACAGGGTGGCTTCTCTGCCCTCGGGTCTTCTCTCCACCTCAGTGAGACAAGTCCAGGTGAGAATCAGACTGAAATGGGTCCAAAACACAAATCTGCCACTTTTTTTGTCATTTGCAGCAAGTTACTGTGTCTCTTTAAATCTCAGTTTACCTAGCTGTATAAATGGGTCAGTAGTGGCCCTGAAGAGGTCTGTATGTATGAGAGTTAAATGAGAAACATATATGAAACACTTAGCATGATGATGGTTCCATGGGATAAGCATTCAGTAAATATTAGCTGAGGAAAAATAATCCACAGCTACTGGTGTCCCCAGAGTTATTGTAAACAATCCCATGGACAGAGGAGTCTGGTGGACTATAGTCCATGGGGTCACAAGAGTCGGACATGACTAAGTGACTAAACCACCAAACCAAGTAAGTAAATCTTTAAGCTGTTATAAACTTATGGTGGCAATATGTGAGGTGTGTCAAAGAGTGTACAGATGTATATGTGTATATTGTATGTATGCTAACATATTACTGAAGGACACATTTTAATAAATAAAAATTTCTGATATTAAAAAAAAATCCCATAATAGTAGTTTTCCTCATGAACGCCTCAGCCTTTTTCTGTCGTCACTGTTCACGGAGATGTCTGTCCCACTTCACACGGGGCTCCGAGTATCCCGGTGAGGGTGATGGGAGCGAGGGAGGCAGCCTGAGAACCCCCCTTTGTTTGTATTTCCATTTCCTTACCACCCAAACATTCATTTGTTTTTCTGACGTAAAGGCGTAATGAGCACTCCTGCTACTACTTAAAATACGGGCAAGAAAAGAATATTTCCCTACTACCTCAGCCAGCCAAACACATTTGCTGGTGATATATTGTGCTCCAGTGGCTTTTCCTGATTAAAAGGTTTGGGGCTCTTACTGAAAGGCTGCAGCTGCCCACATTGCAGGGATTAGCATATAAACGCTCATGTCTGTCATGGGTGTGTATAATTGTGAAATATGCTACCTTCCAAATAGGACCATGCAGCAGACCAGGGTGTGGAATGTTATAGCATCTTATAGCAATGTAACATTTATGGTTGAATGATCTTTTCTGATAGAAGCAGGTATAATAATTTCCCTCGAATACTGTCAGGATAAACTTTCTTCGACTTGATCAACAGCCAGAAAGAAATGTTTTTGCTGGCATATGTGGGCCTTCTAAGCAATTTTCTCTACTAGTTTTCTTACACTTTTTGGAGTAGGAAATGGCAACCCACTCCAGTATTTTTGCCTGGATAATTCCACGGACAGAGGAGCCTGGTGGGATACAATCCATGGGTCGAAGAGTCGGACGAGACTGAGCACATTCATATACTTTCAGCAAATGTGCTCTAAAAATTGTACCTGCTTGGACGGAAAAGGGTTTGAATATTTTTGACTGAATTAACTGATCCACTGACCAATTTGAGCACTTGAAATCTGGATTTTTGACATCTAAAAAGGCACTCACTTGGATCTTGCCTTAGTCCTATGTATCATCAGCCTAGAGACTGTGGTGATGTCTCATCTCTTCATGCAGCCACGATGATCCTGAAGGTGGATTCTGCCTTTTCCCTGCTGCCTCTACAGTGTTTGGGACTTTTAAATGAACCTCTCATTGACAGGATTCATGGCGTAGTGAACATTGAGACGTAGGTGCTATTATCTCTGATGACCTTTCTTTGCCTCTGTGCTCACCGCCATGAACCGTGAACTTGAGGTTCCTTGAAAAGTGGCGCTGTGCCGCCCCTTCACGGTTACTCAGCTCTGCCCACCTATTTACAGCATCACACTCACCAAGGTGCCTGTACCACGGAGATCTGCAGTTAACAAGGAGCAGAGACCTTAAGACGAAAGGATGAAAGTCTGATTGGCAGTGCTTCGGGCATCAGCCAGCCTGATGTGTAGGTATCGATGAACGGTTTTGGACATTGGTGCCTTCCTGGAGCCCTACAATCACACCCAGATGTGACCAGCCAGTCACTTAGGACAAAAGCTCACTTGTTGCGGTCACAAAACAGCTGGTTAAACGGCCCAGATGCAGTGCGTGTGTGTGCTGCTCAGCTGTGTCTGAGTCCACGGACTGTAGCCCACCAGGTTCTTCTGTCCATAGAATTGTCCAGGCAAGAATACTGGAGTGGGTTGCCATTCCTCCTTCAGGGAATCTTCCCGATCCAGGGACTGAACCTGAGTCTCTGGTGCCTCCTGCGTTGGCAGGGGGATTCTTTACCACTGTGCCATCAAATGAACTACCATTTTCAAATAACTATTTTCAATTATGGGCAAAGTGACCTTTCAAATTATGGAGGCATGGGATGGCCTGCATATTTTTTTATGAACAGCCGCCTTAACATATCTGATTCTAGGTTGCATTTTAATGAAGGGTATCATTTCTGTTAGCCATGTTAGCCCATGTATTTTGGCCATTATGAAACATTTATTAGTTCTCTATAGATGCTATTACATGGATAATCACAGTGGTGTGATCACTCACCTAGAGCCAGACATCCTGGAATGTGAAGTCAAGTGGGCCTTAGGAAGCATCACTATGAACAAAGCTAGTGGAGGTGATGGAATCCCTGTTCAGCTACTTCAAATCCTAAAAGATGATGCTGTGAAAGTGCTGCACTCAATATGCCAGCAAATTTGGAAAATTCAGCAGTGGCCACAGGACTGGAAAAGGTCAGTTCTCATTCCAATCCCAAAGAAAGGCAATGCCAAAGAATGTTCAAACTACTGCACAATTGGACTCATCTCACACTCTAGTAAAGTAATGCTTAAAATTCTCCAAGCCAGGCTTCAGCAATATGTGAACCGTGAACTTCCAGAACTTCAAGCTGGTTTTAGAAAAGACAGAGGAACCACGGATCAAATTGCCAACATCCACTGGATCATCAAAAATGCAAGTGAGTTCCAGAAAAACATCTATTTATGCTTTATTGACTATGCCAAGACCTTTGACAGTGTGGATCACAATAAACTGTAGAAAATTCTGAAAGAGATGGGCATATCAGACCACCTGACCTGCCTCTTGAGAAACCTATATGCAGGTCAGGAAGCAACAGTTAGAACTGGACATACAACAGACTGCTTCCAAATAGGAAAAGGAGTCCATCAAGTCTGTATATTGTCACCCTAATTATTTAACTTATATGCAGAGTACATCATGAGAAACTCTGGGCTAGAGGAAGCACAAGCTGGAATCAAGATTGCTGGGAGAAATATCAATACCTCAGATATGCAGATGACACCACCCTTATGGCAGAAAGCGAAGAGGAACTAAAGAGCCTCTTGATGAAAGTGAAAGAGGAGAGTGAAAAAGTTGGCTTAAAGCTCAACATTCAGAAAATGAAGATCATGGTATCTGGTCCAATCACTTCATGGCAAATAGATGGGGAAACAGTGTCAGACTTTATTTTTCTGGGCTCCAAAATCACTGCAGATGGTGATTGCAGCCATGAAATTAAAAGACGCTTACTCCTTGGAAGGAAAGTTATGACCAACCTACACAGCATATTAACAAGCAGAGACATTACTTTGCCAACAAAGGTCCATATATTCAAGGCTATGGATTTTCCCAGTAGTCATGCATGGATGTGAGAGTTGGACTATAAAGAAAGCTGAGTGCCAAAGAATTGATGCTTTTGAACTGTGGTGTTGGAGAAGACTCTTGAGAGTCCCTTGGACTGCAAGGAGATCCAACAAGTCCATCCTAAAGGAAGTCAGTCCTGGGTGTTCATTGGAAGGACTGATGTTGAAGCTGAAACTCCAATACTTTGGCCACCTGATGCAGAGAGCTGACTCATTGGAAAAGACCCTGATACCTGGAAAGACTGAGGGCAGGAAGAGAAGGGGATGACAGAGGATGAGATGGTTGGATGGCATCATTGACTCAGTGAACATGGGTTTGGGTAGACTCCAGGAATTGTTGATGTACAGGGAGGCCTGGAGTGCTATGGTTCATGGGGCCGCAAAGGGTCAGACACGACTGAGCGACTGAACTGAACTGAACTGAGATGCTATTAAGGGCTTCCCCAGTAACTAAGCTGGGAAAGAATCTGCTTGCAATGCAGGAGACTCCAGTTGAATTCCTAGGTTGGGAAGATCCCCTTGAGAAGGGATAGGCTACCCAATCCAGAATTCTTGGGTTTCCCTGGTGGCTCAGATGGTAAAGAACCTGCCTGCATTGCGGGAGTCCTGGGTTTGATCCCTGGGTTGGGAAGATCCCCTGGAGGAGGACATGGCAACCTGCTCAAGTATTCTTGCCTGGATAATCCCTTGGACAAAAGAGACGGAGTGGCTGCAGTCCATGGGGTTGTGAAAAGCAGGACACAACCGAAGGACTAAGTACAGCGCCGCCCAGATGCTGTTAATGGTTGAACCAAAATAAGCTATGCTACCTTTTTCATATTTGTAGCAATTTATTTCAAATATGTGTACTATGTGTTTTTAAATAAAAAATCCTAGAATTAGATTCTACCATGAGCAATACGGATTCTTAGAACAGTGGCTTAAGTAGAAGTTTGTTTCTCTCTTACAAAATGGAAGGCTAGAGATAGCATTGCAGAGCTAGTTTGATATCTCCATGAAATCATCTGTGATCCAGATGTCAATCAGCTCACCATTCTACCCAGCATGAAGCTCCCATACTCATGATTTAAGATGACTGCTCTAGATTCAGTCATCACAAACTCATTCCATGAAGCAGAAGGAAGGGTGGAAGAAGGGTACACGTTATCACTTCAAAATATTTCTGGAGTGTCCCAACATGATTTCCAACTAAGTCTCACTAAGCAGAACTCTGTTACACACCAAATTAATTGATGTCCACACTATGTTTCAGATGGGCTTTCCTTGTGGCTCAGCTGGTAAAGAATCCACCTGCAATGTGGGAGACCTGGGTTCGATCTCTGGGTCAAGAAGATCCTCTGGAGAAGGGAACACCTACCCACTCCAGTATTCTGGCCTGGAGAATTCCATGGACTGTGTGGTCCATGGGGTCACGAAGAGTTGGACACGACTGAGTGACTTTCACTTCACTGTGTTTCAGATAAGTCTGGGAAACATATAGCTGAAAATACAATGTTCTCAGCAGCAATGTTCTTGGCTCAAAATGCAGATTGCACACAAAAGAAAAACATTATTATGTAAAACATTCATTTTCTATTGCTATGTAACAAATGAGCACAAGTTAGTGGCCTAAACAAATATTTATCTATTATTGCAGAATTTCTGTGGGTCAGAAATCCAGGCATGGGTTAACTGAGTTCTCTACCTGAAGTCTCACAGGCCTGAAATCAAGGTACCTGCTGGGCTCATTCTTATTTGGATTCTCAACTAGGGAAGGATCTGTTTCAAATCTCTCTCAGGTTGTGGGCAGAATTCTTTCGTTACATCTACAGATTCACGGCTGTTTGCTTTTTCAAGCTGACCACACAGAAGTAGTTTCTAACCTCAGGGAAAATTAATCCTCTTTCAAAGGCTCATTGGATTAGTTCAAGCCCACCCAGGATAATCTCTCCTTTGACTAACTCAAAATCACTGATTATGGACTTAATGATCTGAAAAACTCCTGTCTCTCTGCCATATTCTGTTGATTAGAAGGTCACAGGTGTTGCCTGCCCTCAGGGGGAAGGATTATACACAAAGTGACTCAGTGGGGTCATCCTAGGGTGTATCCACCATGGATAAGAAACAAACAACTTTTGTTAATCACTTGTATATGATTACTTGTTTTCTAATACAGTCTTCCATTAAATAATGGCATGTCAGACCCAAAAAAGAGTCACCAGTGATATTACCTGGTGGGTTTATGTGAGATGTTTCAGCAACTTATTGCTGTCTGAGCAAAATTCAGCAACTGCCAGTTAAATTAATGCATGCCATCTATTCAAAGAAGTAATTTATCTTATCATTTCAACCCATGTTCCTAGTATTTTATAAAATGAATACTTTTTCTAGTTTGTTATTTCATAATGAGGTCCATCCAGTCAAGGCTGTGGTTTTTCCAGTAGTCATGTATGGATGCGAGAGTTGGACTATAAAGAAAGCTGAATGCCAAAGAATTGATGCTTTTGAACTGTGGTGTTGGAGAAGACTCTTGAGAGACCCTTGGACTGCAAGGAGATCCAACCAGTCCATCCTAGAGGAGATCAGTCCTGGGTGTTCATTGGAGAGACTGATTTTGAAGCTAAAACTCCAATACTTTGGCCACCTGATGGGAAGAACTGACTCATTTGAAAAGACCCTGATGCTGGGAAAGATTGAGGGCAGGAGGAGAAGGGGGATGACAGAGATGGTTGGATGGCATTACGGACTCGATGGACATGTGCCGGGGTCCAGCCCTGGTGGATCCAGGAAATTCGAAGTGGGGACGGCGTCAGCAAGGATCAGGAAACAATTGCTTAATTAAACGTTAATTAAGGATATAAAGAGTGGTTAAATAAGGATAGCTCAGTGAGGAAATTCAGTGGAGAAAAGAGGCTGAATAATTCAGCCAGAAGGTGAGAGAAAGAACGACATAGGGAGACCAAGCTTCGGTGAACAAGGCCCGCACTTTATTTTCCAAAGTAGTTTTTATACCTTAAGTTATGCATAGAGGATAATGGGGGAAGGGGTAGAGTCATGCAGTAAGCCAGGCTTTCTTCCTGCAAACTTATCATATGCAAAAGTTTAGGTGATTTGCATCATCTTCTGGCCCGGAGGCCTGTTAACATTTTAAGACCCTTTCTTCAGAAAACTTATTTTTCTCTAAAGGTCAGGCGCCACCCTCCAAAAGCATTAGGTAAAGTTGCATTCCTACAGAGCAAAGGTGTGGTGGGCTATAACAAGAAAAAGAATTAACTCAAGGGTCCCAGGTTACAAACATTAAAGCTACTACTTACACCAATTATATTAATCAGTACACTGCCAGGGACACAGCAGGTAAGGGATATGGAAACTTAGCAGCAAACATTGGCCCAACAAGTGAAAAAACCCTTCACCAATACAATTTCTAATCAATCTTTTAACTGCTCAAAGGAATCTGTATTTAGACAGTTTAGAACATCTCATGCCTCTCACAGTTGGGAGGCTCTGAACGATCACATGTGGCCAGAAAAACCTATTCAGGCAGGCTAGAGGACTTCCAAAGGAGTTTGTAGGTTGAAACACTGTCACACCCAGGAATTATTAACTGGAGCTGTAAGCTAACTCTTTTTTCAGAGAGGTAGTGGGGGACAGCCCCCCATAAAGTCAGAGGTGTAGGTGAGAGCACAAAGCAGAAAGTAGGCAGACTCTGGTTCTGGGGGTAGATGCTTGAGAATTTCCAGGGGGACTCCTGAGGCTTGATCCTGCCTTTGCGTATGCCGAGCCTCCTTCCTCATGACCTGTGCCACAGGCGGAGCTCCTGCTCCCAGCATCTCCCCCTTTTTTGTTTCTTAAAACAGCCAGATGCAGCTCAGTCACGAGCTTCTGAATGTTCTGCCTAAGAATCCTGACAATACAAGGAAGAATGCTTAGATTTGGGTGGACTCCGGGAGTTGGTGATGGACAGGGAGGCCTGGCGTTCTGCAGTTCATGGGGTCGCAAAGAGTCAGACATGACTGAGCGACTGAACTGAACTGAACTGAATGAAGTTAAAGACCATTTGCTTAAACAAAGTGCATATTATAAAAGTGACAGTTCATCATTCCATCAAAAAATTATAATTGCAAAGTAAGAATCTCAATGTTAAAAGAATTTGAGAAACACTAGCCTTCACAATACAGATGGATTCTTCAGTAAAAGTGGGAGTGGGTAGGAGTCCAACTCTTTTCATCAAAGGAAGTCTTTTAATAATTCTTTCATTTAAAGATGGTTATTTAATGTGATTGCTATACCTGAAATAATAAGGCAGGCATTAGAATAAATAGTGATATGTAGTATAAGATAAATAACCTTCATACATGCACAGATCTCCTGATTCGTGTCTCAACTCAATAAGAACATGTAATAAAGAGGGGAATTGGATTGGCATATCTACACTATAAAATAGATAACTAACTGGGAACATACTGTGTAGCACAAGGGTCTCTACTCAGGGCTCTGTGGGGATCTAAATGGGAAGGAAATCCAAAAACAAGGGGATATATATGTATGTACAGCTGGTGTGGAGCTTCCCTGGTAGCTCAGCTGGTAAAGAATCTGCCTGCAATGTAGGAGACCCTGGTTGGATTCCTGGGTCATGAAGATTCCCTGGAGAAGGGATAGGCTACCCACTCCAGTATTCTTGAGCTTCTCTGGTGGCTCGGAAGGCAAAAAATAGCCTGCAAAGTGGGAGACCTGGGTTCAATCCTTGGGAGGGAAGATCCCCTGAAGGAGGGCATGGCAACCCACTCCAGTACTCTTTCCTGGAGAATCCCATGGACAGAGGAGCCTGGTGGGCTATAGACCATGGGGTCACGAAGAGTCAGACAGGACCGAGCGACTAAGCAGTATGCATAGCTGGTTCACTTTGCTGTATAGTAGAGACTAACAGGACATTGTAAAGCAATACAGCACAGGTAAAGTGTACTACAATAAAAATTAATAAAATATTTTAATAGATATTGTATAAAAAGAAAAGGAAAATTCACCTGACCTGAGACTATAGACATGTAAAAGTTTGGATATTAATGATCATGTGCTTAATCAACAGAGAAGATTTCTAAGAGGCTTTCCGTTTGCTTTATAAGTCTATTAGTTCTGGTTATCTGTTTTTTCAGACCTTAGGAAAGAAGTAATGAAAAGAAATGGATCGCCAGACAGGGAACCCCAAGAGTGCCAAGAGATGACCTCTTTGGGGAAGACAGAACGAATACAAAAAGAAAATCAGAAGTTTAAAAAGCATAGAATTGTGAGGCCATTTATCCAGGGACATGTGGTAAAGTGTGTTACTAAAAGAATCTTTGTAAATTTGACACACTTCACAAGGAATCATGATGATAACCTTGGGTTATCAAAAGTACTTAACACCTTCTTTAAAAGTTTCCAAAGATAAACCCTTTCCCTCACATCTTTTCAACGAGGTTATAATGAAGTGATGGCAGTAAATTGCACAACAGAAGAGAAACACAATAGACCCTCAACGATGCCAGTTATTGTCTATAACGAGCTCTTATTATTTATAACTATCACCATTGTTATGGCTATTATTGCTCTTTCTTGGCTTGCTTCAGCCTGAACCTCAGTCCTAACCTCTTCTGTTCTGTAGCAGTGTATTCACATTTCATTTCTAAGTCACAATTGACCCAGGAGTTTTACAGCAGGTTTGGTCCATATTGCCTCAGCAAGGTTCTCATTCTCCTATTTCATAGATGAAAGGCTTGCAGGTGGAATATTGTGGACGTGGGGCCAAACTACTTCAATTCAAGGGCCTTGTGTGATCTCATTACTAAGGCTGCTTGGTGATTGAACTCTTATTTTTCTAGGTATGGTGCAGCTCCATGGGCAGACACACAATTCAACAAATCAGTGCGCAAGGACAATGGGTTGCCATGGAAGCCGATATTACAATGACCAAAGTCATCTAGCTCGAGGCCACTGATGCATTAATGAAATGTTTTGGCAGTTAGCATGCTCTGGGAATGCGTGTGAATGCAAGGCTCTGTGTGTTCTCTTAACATTTAGCACAAGAGTCTCATTTTAAGGTAGCTGCTTCTGTACATCACCATTTGAGATAAAATAAACATAGATATTTTCATTGTGTATATTTTTTTAAAGAAAAAGAAAGCTGATATTGACAATGCATTACTTTATTGTTCTTATTATATATCCTGTGGGTTTAAGAATAATGGTTCCATTAGAGTTTTATGCATCTCCTGAACCAGGGAATGGTCAATTATTGGCAACAATCACATTCCCCACACCTCCCTAATGGCTGGTGGCCCACACTGTAAATTAAGTAGAAAGCGTAGAACAAGCAGAAAACGTGGCCCCCTGCTTTGGCTAATTTAAAAGGTGTTTCATAACATTAGCCCTGTGTGCAGATATCCCTGCCATTTGCCATGGTACCATAGGAATATGTGTAGAGCACAGGTTTCAGGTTTGGGTGCTGCCTTCTTAGACAGTCATTTACTATCTGGATGGTCATCAGGATACTGGAGGTTGTGTGGAAACCATATTTAATAACTGAATGAGTGATTGAAGGGAATGGGGTGATTTTGCTTGGAGAAAGGGCCATTTGGGGAAGAGAATAGCAGTCTTTGAATATCTAAAAGCTTGTGGAGAGGAGGTGACATGTTTTGCTTTAAGGGGTCCTAATGAGAGACATGGAGAAGCAAATAGCAACCCACTCCACTACTCTTGCCTGAAAAATCTCATGGACAGAGGAGTTTGGTGGGCTTGAGTCCCAAGGGTCACAAAGAGTTGGACATGACTGAGCAACTGAGCAGAGAGAGTGAATGAGAGACATGGTTAAAGATGACTGATGTTCAGACTCCATACAAGAAGGAGCATTAAAATAATTAGAGCTGGCTATGAAACTCCAGTACTTTGGCCACCTCATGCGAAGAGTTGACTCTTTGGAAAAGACTCTGATGCTGGGAGGGATTGGGGACAGGAGGAGAAGGGGATGACAGAGGATGAGATGGCTGGATGGCATCACTGACCGGATGGACGTGAGTTTGAGTGAACTCTGGGAGTTGGTGATGGACAGGGAGGCCTGGCATGCTGCAATTCATGGGGTCGCAAAGAGTCGGACATGATTTAGCGACTAAACTTAACTGAACTGAACAAGGAAATCATCTTCTCTTCAAACAACTTGTGTTCTTTTCCAGAAATGTTTAAACAAACCCTGATAGATGTGGTTGCAAAGAGGTTTATTGTGTGGCAGGTGACTTAGGTGAGAAGATACCTTAAGCTCCTTCAGTCTCAGGATTAGCTTGATTTCCTCCACGTCCCTGTGGTTTTACTTTTGCTTCATATTCTTTCATGGAAGGAAATTGGAACAAAGAAACAGATAGGAATGACAATATCTCTTCATTCAAGTCACGATTGTGCATCTGACATGTGCAAGCCACCTTCTTGGGGGAGAAAGGCATGAAGACCCCCATGCTTGGTTCTCCATCATGATACTGGAGGTAGCGTTTTGTGCATTGCTTAGTGAAAGAGAGGTCAATAGAAGAATAAATTGGGAGACTTCCCTGGGGCTCCAGTGGTTAAGACTTCACCTTCTCATGCAGGGCATGTGGGTTTGGACTATAGTCGGGGAGCTGAGATCCCACAGGCCTCATGGTCAAAAAACCAAAACAGAAAACAGAAGTAGTGTTGCAACAAATTCAACAGAGACTTAAAAAATGTGGTCCATGTGAAAAAAAAAAAAGAATAAGTTGGGATGATAACAAATGGTCCCAGAGGGTTCAGACCAGGAGAGCTTTTGCTTCCTGCCACACAGTATGATTGAGCTTCCCCGGTGGCTCAGACCCTAAAGAATCCATCTGCAATGTGGAAGACCTGGGTTGATCCCTGGTTTGGGTAGATCCCCTGGAGGAGGTCATGGCAATCCACACTACTATTCTTGCCTGGAGAATCCCCAAGGACAGAGGAGCCTGGTGGGCTACAATCCACAGGGTCGCAAAGGACTGAGCCATGAAGCACATTCAGCATACATTAAAACTGACTGCTCATTGTAGCAGGGAGTCACCAGCTCTGTTATATGACCCCCTACTTGGGTTATAAAGAGAAGCAGAAGATATTAAGAAGAGGGGGCAAAAATACACAGGAGAACTATACAAAAAAGATCTTCACCACCCAGATAAACGTGATGGTGTGATCACTCACCTAGAGCCAGACACCCTGGAGTGTGAAGTCAAGTGGGCCTTAGGAAGCATCATTATGAAAAAAGCTAGTGGAGGTGATGGAATTCCAGTTGAACTGTTTCAAATCCTTAAAGATGATGCTGTGAAAGTGTTGCACTCAATATGCCAGCAAATTTGGAAAACTCAGCAGTGGCCACAGGACTGGAAAAGGTCAGTTTTCATTTCAATCCGAAAGAAAGGCAATGCCAAAGAATGTTCATACTACTGCACAGTTGCACTCATCCCACGCACTAGTAAAGTAATGCACAAAATTCTCCAAGCTAGGCCTCAATAGTTCATGAATTGTGAATTTCGAGATGTTCAAGCTGGTTTCAGAAAAGGCAGAGGAACCACGGATCAAATTGCCGACATTGATTGGATCGTTGAAAAAGCAAGAGACGTCCAGAAAAACATCTACTTCTGCTTTATTGACTACACCAAAGCCTTTGACTGTATGGATCACAACAAACTGTGGAAAATTCTTCAAGAGATGGGAATATCAGACCACCTTATCTGCCTCTTGAGAAATCTGTATGCAGGTCAGGAAGCAACAGTTAGAATAGTTAGTTGGAATAGTTAGAACAGTTCCATGTCCGACAGTTAGTTGGACATGGAACAACAGACTGGTTCCAAATCGGGAAAGCAGTACATCAAGGCTGTATATTGTCATTCTGCTTATTTAACTTATATGCAGAGTACATCATGAGAAATGCTGGGCTGGATGAAGCATAAGTTGTAATCAAGATTGCCGGGAGAAATATCAATAACCTCAGATATGCAGATGACACCACCCTTATGGCAGAAAGCGAAGAAGAACTAAAGAGCCTCTTGAGGAAAGTGAAAGAGGAGAGTGAAAAAGTTGGCTTAAAACTCAGCATTCAGAAAACTAAGACCATGGCATCTGGTCCCATCACTTCATGGCAAATAGATGGGGAAACAGTGGAAACAGTGTCAGACTTTATTTTTCTGGGCTCCAAAATCACTGCAGATGGTGACTGCAGCCATGAAACTAAAAGACGCTACTCCTTGAAAGGACAGTTATGACCAACCTAGATAGCATATTAAAAAGCAGAGACATTACTTTGCCAACAAAGGTCTGTCTAGTCAAGGTTATGGTTTTTCCAGTAGTCATGTATGGATGTAAGAGTTGGACTATAAAGAAAGCTGAGCGCCAAAGAATTGATGCTTTTGAACTGTGGTGTTGGAGAAGACTCTTGAGAGTCTCTTGGACTGGAAGGAGATCCAACCAGTCCATCCTAGAGGAGATCAGTCCTGGGTGTTCATTGGAAGGGCTAATGTTGAAGCTGAAACTCCAATTTTTTGGCCACCTCATGTGAAGAGCTGACTCATTTGAAAATACCCTGATGCTGGGAAAGACTGGGGGCAGGAGGAGAAGGGGACTTCATGGCAAATAGATGGGGAAACAGTGGAAACAGTGACAGACTTTAAGGGGGGCCTCCAAAATCACTGCAGATGGTGACTGAAGCCATGAAATTAAAAGATGTTTGCTCCTTGGAAGAAAAGTTATGACCAACCTAGATAGAATATTAAAAAGCAGAGATATTACTTTGCCAACAAAGGTCCGTCTAGTCAAGCTATGGGTTTTTCAGTGGTCACATATGGATGTGAGAGTTGGACTATAAAGAAAGCTGAGCACCGAAGAATGGATGCTTTTGAATTGTGGTGTTGGAGAAGACTCTTGAGAGTCCCTTGGATTGCAAGGAGATCCTACCTGTCCATCCTAAAGGAAATTAGTCCTGAATATTCATTGGAAGGACTGATGCTGAAGCTAAAACTTCAATACTTTGGCCACCTAATGTGAAGAACTGACTCACTAGAAAAGACCTGATGCTGGGAAAGATTGAAGGAGGGAGGAGAAGGGGACGACAGAGGATGAGATGGTTGGATGGCATCACTGACTCAACGGATGCGAGTTTGAGTGAACTTCCTGAGTTGATGATGGACAGGGAGGCCTGGCGTGCTGCAGTAAATGGGGTTGCAAAGAGTCGGACACGACTGAGCAACTGAATTGAACTGAACTGAGCTTGGGTTTAGTTTGGTGCATCTGGTTGAATCTTTTAGAAAATTGTGGTTGTAAAGCATTTTAGAATGCATCCTCCCAGTTCATTCCAATTTCAAACTTTTGGGGGATCTTAGGGCAGATTTGTTTTAATCAGCAAGTTGATTCCAGTATGCCTTTCCTGCTGAGCTGGTGTAATTGAAAGGGTCAGGGTTCACTTGTGCAAGAAGACGGTAAAAACAGCAGCTCTGTTCTGCCGATCAAGAGGTATGTTGCTAAGTAACTTTGACTTCACATGTAGTGAAATCTCCATCTGTGGCCTCAGGCCAAGTGCTCTGGGAACACTCATTGGACTCACCGAATATGAGTTGGCAGAAAGGATGTGTTCAGAGGCTACTTCCGTGTTGCAAGTTCAGACTCATTGATACATAATTGGCTTAGCAATTTTTCTGTTTGGGCTCCAAGGAAGTACTCTCTCTGGCGTGATGTGGCAATTAGAAAGTGGGACTACACTGTGTCTAACTCTGTGTTCCAGTCCTCATTTGTCTGGTTAACTTCTGGAAATTACAAGAATTTCTAGGGGCATCACAAAAATTATTCTACAGCATTTTCTTACATTCATTCACTTTAACTTTGAAAAAACAATGCATTTTACACAGACTATTTTGGGAGCTTGAGGAACTGCAAAATATTAGTACAAATTAGACAATCCCTGCTTGGGGTTTAGAAGAAAAAAAATGGATATTAATTGAGGGGTTATTAGGGGAATTGTATTGGACAGAAGGAAAGCATGAAAGGAACAGTAGCAGCCCCCTGTTCCTATGACTTCTTTTGGATGGAAGAGAAGAGAAACGAGAAATTGGTCAATGCTTTTTGTGTCTGCTTATTCTCTTGGGAGAGGGACTGAGGAGAAGGGCTGCTTGCCCTCCCCACATTTTTGTTGCTGTTGTTGCTTAGTTGCTAAGTGATGTGTGGCTGTTCGCAACCCCATGGACTGCAGCACACCAGGCTCCTCTGTCCTCCTCTATCTCCCAGAGCTTGCTAAAAATTCATGTCATTGAGTCACTGAGGCCATCTAACCATTGCATTCTCTGCCACCCCCTTCTCCTCTTGCCCTCAGACTTTCCCCACTTCAAGGTTTTTTTCCAATGAGTTGGCTCTTCACATCAGGTGGCCAAAGTGTTGGAGCTTCAGTTTCAGCAACAGTCCTTCCAATAAATATTCATGTTTTTAGCTGCCTGCGTACCCAGGAAGCCACAGATACCATGTGCAGTAATAGCATGTTGCACGTGTCCTTGGTCCCTGTCGAGAAGGAAGTGTGGCAAAGCAGGAGCTCTGCAGCCCTGGCTTACTTGAACCTTGGCTGCCTTTCTGCCCCGTGGGACATACTCTCCCTGCTGGCACTGCCAGTCTCTTTCTTTGTGGGTTGACTTTAGGCAGCTCATGGTACTTGTCCAAACCAAAGTCAGCTCATGTCAGTCTGGTTTCATTTTCAGCTTTGTGTGAAGCCATTCTTTTCATTATTTTTGACACATGATCTTAGATGAGATCCATATGTTTATTAATTCTAAGCAAAATCCAGTGGAAATCAGATCCAGGCAATTTATGACTCCTCAAACCCTGGAAAGATTATGGAAATCTTTTAATAATAAAATACAATATGCAGTCCTTCTAAAATTTTTGCTCACTTATCTTCATAATCATAAATTATTTCATACCTAATTACAAATAGGCAGGCTGAATAATTGTCTTCATTGAGGGATGTTTGACACTGAGAAAATATGGCCTGATTTTATAAACTTTTTAATGCTCAGACTATAAATATGTCACAGCTAAGGAGTACTGCATCTTTAAGTGTATTAAAGTCACTCTTGTGTAACCAAACATAATGGGATTTTTAAATGAATTATAACTAAAGTAGTTAATAAACAACTTTTTAAACTTTCAACATGTGTAAAGCTATTTGAGACTGTTCATTTCATATCAAATGCCCCCCAAATATATTTCATCTTGGCCATTTGGCAAAAAGGTTATATTGGTGGGAGCTCTTTTGAGATATAGACTGAATAGAAAGAAAATAGTTTGATAGGAAATTTAATACTTGTTCTCCCTTCATATGTGCAAGGAATCGTATCCATGAGGTCTTAGAGCATTATGTACTTTGGGAAGAGTTTTGGACGGAGAGGAGTACATGTGCATTTAATTTAGGAAAAGGATTCTTCACCTGTATTTTGGGGCCTGGAAAATGAAGTACTGAACTTGTGAAAACATGAGCTCTTCTGCATGAGATCTCAACTCATACCCTGAACTGGCTGGCCCACTCCTGGAAGGAAAGCTGCATCTTCAGTCAGCCCTTCACCCCCTGCCCTGTGTATCTTATTTTGTAAATGGATGTGAGAGTTGGACTGTGAAGAAAGCTGAGCGCCGAAGAATTGGTGCTTTTGAACTGTGGTGTTGGAGAAGACTCTTGAGAGTCCCTTGGACTGCAAGGAGATCCAACCAGTCCATCCTAAAGGAGATCAGCCTCGGGTGTTCATTGGAAGGACTGATGCTAAGGCTGAATCTCCAATACTTTGGCCACCTCATCTGAAGAGCTGACTCATTTGAAAATACCCTGATGCTGGGAAAGACTGAGGGCAGGAGGAGAAGGGGACAACAGAGAATGAGATGGTTGGATGGCATCACTGACTCGATGGACATGGATTTGGGTGAACTCCAGGAGTTGGTGATGGACAGGGAGGCCTGGTGTGCTGCGATTCATGGGGTCGCAAAGAGATGGACACGACTGAGCAACTGAATTGAACTGAACTGAACTGAACTGAATCTTGTGACAGACTGCAATGGCTGGTTTATATACTGTTTAAATGGATTCTGAGTTTGACTTGTAAATTCCAGCAGAGGAAAATTTTTTACCTATTTTGATCACCATTGTTTCCTAGGAAATAATAGGTGTTTAAAGAGTGTTGTTTAAAGGAAGGAAGGAGCAAGCATTTATTGAAGTCTTGCTTATTAGAGTTTGGAAATACAAGGACAAGCCAAGAGTACCTGCTTTAAAGGAACCTACTCTCTAGAAGTGCTTCCCTGGTGGCTCAAACAATAAAGAATCTGTCTGCAACGTGGGAGACCTGGGTTCAATGCCTGGGTTGGGAAGATCCCCTGGAGGAGGCTTGGCAACCCACTCCAGTATTCTCGCCTGTGAATTCCTTGGACAGAGGAGCCTGACGAGCTGCAGTCCATGGGGTTGCAAAGAGTCAGACATGACTAAGAGACTGAAGGACACACTGTCTTTAGAAGACAGGATCAGTCAGTTCAGTCCAGTCGCTCAGTCGTGTCCAACTCTTTGTGACCCCATGGACCGCAGCACGCCAGCTCTCCTTGTCCATCACCAACTCCTGGAGCTTACTCAAACTCATGTCCATTGAGTTGGTGATGCCATCCAACCCTCTCATCCTCTGTCACCCCCTTCTCCTCCCACCTTCAATCTTTCCCAGCATCAGGGTCTTTTCTAGTGAGTCAGTTCTTCACATCAGGTGGCCAGAGTATTGGAGTTTCAGCTTCAGCATCAGTCCTTCCAAGAACACCCAGGACTGATTTCCTTTAGGATGGACTGGTTGGATGTCCTTGCAGTCCAAGCAACTCTCAAGAGTCTTCTACAACAAGAAGACAGGATGGTTTCCACCAATTTGTAAATCTTGAAAGGAAAAGGCTGCTAATCCAGTCATTATTTTCTGTTTTGGTGCTTGACAGGCAGTGACGTGACTTAGTTTAAGACCTACAAGAGAGTCCAGGGACAGCATTCTTGACCTAATTTTCCCAGGCTGTGTTGAACAGTCTTAGGGTCTGATTCAAACATATCAGGCAGAATGACTCTATCATCCCAAATTTATGGGAAACCACTACACTGTAAAGTTCTGTGGATAGTGGAGAGAATTAGCTGCCTCCATCTGAAGACAGACAGAGAGATGTGTTAGCCATCTGCATCAAAGCTTAGCAAGTGGTGGAGGGATAGTACAAACGACCCTGCTAGGGAATCTCTGTATAGTACCTGAGCCCTGGTCTCAGAATTGAGAGATTTCTATCAAATTCATTGCAAACCCTGGTTTGTGTCCATCTAATTAACATAGAGCTGACCTTTGAACATCGAAGAGGTTAGCAGGGCCAACTCTCTGCACAGTGGAAAATCCACATATAATTTCCCAGTTGGCCTTCTAGCGACCTGATTCTTCCATATTCGTGGTTCCACATTCATAGATTCAACCGACTGCAGATTGTGTAGTACTGTAGTTTTACTATTAAAAACAAAATCCATGTGTAAGTGGACACTCGCAGTTCCAACCAGTGTTGTTCGAGTATTGAACAAGGGTCAGCTGTATTCCACACCCAGATCAGGGCCTTGGTGAAAATCTGTGTGGATTCTGGGCCAGGTGAGAAGAAGTTGTTGAGTGTGGGCAGTCCACATATCTCAGCTGTGACTCCAGTAAGCTAACAAAACTCCATCCTAAAATGAATGAGAAAAATCCCAGGCCCTCAAGCACCATTCTGCTCCAACAATGAGAAATGCATGACCACAGGAAGCAAAACCTTCTCTATCACCAGGAACTTATTATAACAATTTGAAAAGAAAAAAAAAAACCTTTTTCTGTACCTTCTTTCAGAGAGAGTATACATGGGTATACCTGGGTGGCCAGTAAATAATTCTACAAGGTAGTTGATAGCTAAAAATCTCAGTGAATAAAGGAAATTCTAACTGAGGCAATGGCTACCCATTCCAGTATTCTTGCCTGGAAAATCTCACAGTCCATGGGGTCGCAAAAAGTTGGGCATGGCTGAGCGCATGCACGCGCGCACACACACACACACACACACACACACACACACACTCCACACTGAAGCAAAAGATATATATATATATATATATATATATATTACCTTTCTCACTTCCTCTGCCTCTTGTTATATAAAAACCAGATTTGTCTTATTGGCCAGTGATATTTTCTTCTCGTCATCAGTATCAGGAAATGTAAAACAGAGGAGGACTGGGTCTCAGGGTCCCACACTTTTTACTTTGTCTGTCTGATATCACTTCTGGGAGTGTGTTTATGCTAAGAATAAAATTCATCGTTTGGCTCAGATGGTGGTGGGAGAGAGCGCTTCATTCAATTATTTGAGATCCTAGGTTGCTATTACGGATTAAAGAAATATTGCAAAACAGAGCAGAACTAAACAAGCAGGGAAGGTGGTACCGGACAGGATGGTTTTCTGCTGGTTTATTTCAGTGAAGGGCGCCATGGGGACCTTTCTTTATACAGGAGAATTTTGCTTAAAAATATACACCTTCCTTTTCCCTCCCACTGACTTTGCCCTGTTATCTCATCTACTCATTTCCAATATAGTTGATTGCCTGCTGCTGCTATGCTCCAGGAAAAGCTGGAGACCTCTGTAGACTTCTCCTTCTGCCTTATTTATGATCGCAGGAGCCTAGACAGAAAGAGGCTGTCAGATTTATCAGGGAGAAATCAAGAAGAGTTTATTTTAAGCCAGAAAGAATGCAAAAGTCTTTTTTAAAATTTAAGAACCAAGTATTCTCTTATTTTAAAACTCAGTGGGTAAGAAGTGATGTGAATGGAATTCAGTAGGTTAGCAGAAGTGAGCACAGCTGAAGAAGACCTCGTACCGGCTATTATCACTTTTATACATGTGTGCACACATCCACACTCAGGAGTGAGGCATGTACGTCATGACAGCAAGCACTTCTGTAATAACTCTGAACCCTTGGTTAAGTCATAGGAAGCTCCTTTGGGGTGCGTATTTGACTTAAAGTTGATCATTCATATTTTTCATAATTCACCATATATATATATATGTATATATATATATGTATACACACACACACACACACACACACACATATATACACACATCTTACGCAAGAAGAAATTCTGGCAGAGGCAGGAATGATTCTGGGCAATTGGTTTCCACAGGAGGCCTTCATTCCTCTAGGAGAATCCCTGCACAAAAGATTTTGCATGTTTCTTTTCCATGAGCATGTTGTGGAGGGCAAGCTACTTCACTGTCCTCTGCCAAACCCTCATCCCTATGAGATGGGAGTCTCCCACTTGCTGCCTCTAGGGCACGGTGGTGCCCACTGAGTTAGTCAAACAAGCTGCCTTCACCCCAAGTACAGTGTCGGGGTTAAGAGGGTGAAATCTACACCCAGAGTACTGGCTCCAAATTCCCAGCTTTACCACTTCTTGGCAGCCAGCCAGGAGCGCCTGTATGATAAGAGCTGATAATAGGTGTATCTGGAACGCAGCAAACACTTCATGGCTGATGTGATATTACTATTATGCATCCATTCATCCATTTCTAAAATCAGTAAACAGGCAGAGCGCCAGCTATGTTCCAGGTCCTGTGGTAGGACCTAGGTTCTACAGAGATTTTACTTTGGTGTGAGGAGACAGTGTAAAAAACGGAAATGTTTTAAAGACAATTTCAGATCATTACACGTGCCAGGGACGTCACAGGTGCGATGAAAAGCAGGCAAACAGTAATTACAGAGAGGAAGTAGTGAGGGTTCCCTTTGGTCAAGGTGCTCCGTGGGTCCCTTCCAAGGCCTCAGACTTGCTTCAGGGTGAAGCTGTGCACTCTTCTTTCTGAGGGGCTCCCCAGAAGCTGTGCCTGCTTTACAGACTCTGGACAGGAGATACACGAGGAACCACTTCATTACAGTAAGAAGCGATCAGCCATGTAGACTCAGGGGAAGTGCCATCCAAGCACAGGGGGCCAACTGTGAAAAAGGCAGCGAAGAGGTCAGCAGACTCAAGGGGTGTAAAACAGGTCCGTGGGGCTGGGATCTATTGAGGTGGACAGTGGTCAGGCCCTGTAGGAACTCGTCACTTAGGTAAGGCCCTTGGGTTCACTCTAGGTGGGGATTACAGGTTGGATTGGGCCACCTCAGTGCCCCAAAGACATGTTGAAATCCTTATCCAGTACCTAAGAATGTGCCCTCATTTGGACATGGAGTCTTTGCAGAGATGATTGAGTTCAAATGAGAATATCAGGTAGACCGGAAACCAGAATGACTTGTGTCCTTATAAAAGGGGAAGATGGGATACAGGGACAAGAACGCACAGACAGAAGAGGAGTGGAGACACAGTGGAGCACCACGTGAGGCTGGGGCTGGGATGGCGCAGCTGTAAACCACGGGACAGCGCAAACTGCTGGCGAACCCACGAAGCTGGGAGAGGCAAGGAAGCCCTGCTGACACCTGGATTTCAGACTTCTAGGCTCCACAACTGTGAGACAATACATTTATGTCATCTTATGCCACCCAGTTTGTGATGTTTCATTTCAGTTCAGTCGCTCAGTCGTGTCCGACTCTTTGCGACCCCATGGACTGCAGCACGCCAGGCCTCCCTGTACATCACCAACTCCCGGAATTTACTCAAATTATGTCCATTGAGTCGGTGATGCCATCTGACCATCTCATCCTCTGTTGTCCCCTTCTCTTCCCGCCTTCAGTCTTTCCCAGTATCAGGGTCTTTTCAAATGAGTCAGTTCTTCGCATCAGGTGGCCAAAGTATTGGAGTTTCAGCTTCAGCATCAGTCCTTCCAACGAATATTTAGGACTGATCTCCTTTAGGATGGACTGGTTGGATCTCCTTGCAGGCCAAGGGTCTCTCAAGAGTCTTCTCCAACACCACAGTTCAAAAGCATCAATTCTTCGGTGCTCAGCTTTCTTTATAGTCCAACTCTCACATCCATACATGACTAAAAACAAAGTTAATATATAGGAAGGCAGTGAGGGTTTTCAGCTGTTAAGGGATACGATTGACATTTTTATAAGGTGACTTTTGCTTTGTAAGGGCTTCCCTGGTGGATCAGACAGTTAACAATCTGCCTGCAATGCAGGAGACCTGGGTTCAGTCTCTGGGTTGGAAAGATCTCCTGGAGAAGGGCATGGCAACCCACTCCAGTCTTCTTGCCTAGAGAATCCCATAGACAGAGGAGCTTGGCGGGCTACAATCTGTGGACTCACAAAGAGTCAGACATGACTGAGTGACTAATGCTTTCATTTTCTGCTTTGTAAAGAGTACATTGAAAGCGAGCAGGAAGAAGGAGACTAGAAATCAAGACTAGGAGGGATCTGGCTCTTCGGTGATGTTGGCAAGGACTGCAGTCTTGGCTGGGGGGATGAACAGAACAGACAGATTCTGCAAGAATCTTGGCAGCTGACCCACTGGGATTTGCTGGTGGACAGGACAGGCAGAGTAGGGAAAGACAAGGTTCGAGGGCGACTCAGCTCTGGAGAGTGTCTTTCCCTCTTACCTATCACGTGGTCTGTCTCCTAGCTGAGAAATGCTCCCAGTGCCTCTGAATCCTTACTCACCAGTTTCATGGCACTGTTTCCCTTAAAAATCTCTTGTTTATTCACCTTAATGGCGTTGCAGCATTTAGTTGCCACGCTATGAGGGAAGCTATTATGGCAGATGGTTCCACAAATAATTACCTTCATACTTACTTGTGTGCTCTATTTATTTTTGCTGATTACTGGTGCATTTTTTTTGAACCCATTAAAGCCCTAAAGCTCTACCAGTAGGCACCTAAATAAAACTCTATCATCTTGAAGGAGAAGAATTTAGTATGTGGTTGTTGAGCTACTAAACTCTCCCCAGCCACACTACTGTTTCAGTCATTGAGAGTTTAACGGAGGAGAAAATCAGAATGTATTGATTTCCTCTTCTGTCCCTTGGAAGAGGCATTCCACGTTGTTTTCATGATGTTTTGAAGCACACACGATGGTGCCTTTTAAAGTGTTTGAGGAAAAGCAAATCTGCTGGGTGAGCATTTAGCCAGCTTGCCGTTGAGGTCTGGCTCTGTGTTAATGTCAAGCTGTGGGTTAGTATCTGGAGGCAGAAGGAGATGAGACAGCCTTTCCCTTCTGGGAAGTGTGTGTATCTGACCACAAGTCAGATTCAAGTACTGAGTTTTCCATGCTGACTAAAGGACTGCACCCAAGCTCTGTGAAGACCTATGCACATAGGCATCTCAGAGTTTTGCACGTGAAAAATTCACCAGAAACAGTTTTTCCTCTTCTTTCCTTTCCCTTTTCTCTTTTCTTCTCCTCCCTTCCAATTAACTGAGAGCAGGGGGTTTCCCTGGTGGCTCAGATGGTAAAGAATCTGCCTGCAATGCAGGAGACCCAGGTTCGATCCCTGGGTCAGGAAGATCCCCTGGAGAAGGGAATGGCAACCCACTCCAGTATTGTTCCCTGGACAATCCCATTGTCAGAGAAGCCTGGCAGGCTACAGTCCATGGGGTCGCAAAGAGTCAGACATGACTGAGCAACTAACATTTTCACTTTTCAGGGGGTTATACATCTTGGGAGTCATGGGTATTAAAAATTGCAGAACTTTATCCAATCAATAACATTCTAATGATGAACATGCATAAAATGGCCATGAGACACATTTGTGTGTGTTTGTGGGCAAACACACATTGCTGGAATAACACCAAAACTCTTTTTTTGTTATTTATCTGGGTCACATTTTTTCATTCATCTCAATCTTCAGTGCTTGGAAGTTATACACTGTGCTAGGCACGGGGACTTTCCCAAAATATAATGAAATGTACTCTCTGTAGCTGACATCATTTATGTGCATGTAATTTCTGGTGAAGTCCTGGATTGTAAGGAGAGTAAGGATCCCCAGTAGGATGAAGATGAATTATATCTACAGATCATAAGGAATTATGCAGACTCTGCTGGTGATCTACTCAGTTTTTTATTTCACTTCCCTTCCTATTAAAGATCTTGATTTCATTCAGACAGTAATGTGCCCAAACTCAGATGATGGAACATGACTGACCTTTTATGAAATCCTGTGGTTTCCTTTTTTGTCCCTCTGGTAGGAGTATCCATGTGACCAAGACTGGCCAGATGGTTCCTAGAGAAATTTCTTCTTTCTTGAACCAAAGGACAAATAGAGCTGGCACCTCTTTGTCCCCTTATCCCTGCCAGATTATAAATGTGAGAGCTGGAGCTACAGCAGCCATCTTGCTATCACAAAAGTAAGTTCCCAAGAACAGCAGAAGTGTTGGCCTTAATGTTGTTGAACCAATGCCATCAATGCTCCAAAATTCTTATGTGAGAAAGCAAAGCACCATTTGTTTAAAATGGATTGTCTATCAGTTGAAGCTGAGTGGATTCCTAACTAATATGGGAGTGCAATACAAATATCTATATACATACTTGAGTATGATTTAAAAATAACAACCGCACGACACATTTAAACCCAACTTTACTTAAGCAATCCCACAATGAACTCTGGCAAACTTGTAGAATAATAATGTAAAACCTAAATTTGGAGAATGTCTCTGATAGGACGTTGGGAAAGAGAAAGGCGCTGTCTAGAGACCTAGATCTGGTGCAGGGGAAAATGCTGGCTCCATGCACAGAAGCTTGCGGTGGAGCCAGGCTGTGGGCAGGGACACAGAGGGGCCATCCACTGTGGCTGGGCTTGGCATGGTTGCCAAATAGTTTCCATTTTCCTTCATACGGGTAGGGTTGCCAGAATTGAAACAGAAAAATATATGATGGTCACTTACATTTAAATGTCAGATGTACAATGAATGATTTTTGAGTACAAGTTATGTCCCGAAAATGGCATAGGATATACTCCTGGCAAAATGTATTCATCTTTTATCTGGCATTCAAATGTAACTGGGCATCCTGTTAATATAGCATCATTATGTATATGCCTCGATCTCCCTCTAGTTCAGATGGTTAACTAATTATTCTCTTCTTCAAGTTCTCATCTTACAAAAAATTCTCTTCCACCTTGTGCCCTGGACTGTAGGAGCTCAAACCCCATGGGTGGCTTTTCTTCATCCAGTGGTGAGGCCTTGGAAGCTACTCCATCCTTCGTCTTTCGTGTCTTTGGTCTCTTCACCTGGGTGTAGGCTAGTTACTTTGCAACAGCCCCTGGATGCTAGATGAGATGGTTTAATAATTGATACATGCAAAATGTTGAGTTCAACTACAGAACAAAATACAAAACAATTTACAGGGCCCTACAGACGGGCTCTAAGAAAATGTTAGGAGATAGGCAATACATGTGGGGTTTTCCTGGTGGCTCAGAAGTAAAGAATCTGCCTGCCATTGCAGGAGATGCAGTTTCGATTGATCCTTGATTCAGGAAGATCCTCTGGAGGAGGAAATGGCAACCTACTCCAGTATTCTTGCCAGAGAAATCCCATGATGAACAGAGGAGCCTGGTGGGCTACAGTTCGTGGGGTCCCAAACAGTCAGACACAACTTAGCGAAGAGAACAAACCAACAAACGATTTAATACGTGTGAGCTGGGTCAAGTTTCATAAGCTATCTAGTTAGGTAATGGGAAGGGCTCTGGAAACAACCAGGGTATTGTCATGACAAAGACACACAGATACATCAAACTAAGTGAGCAAACAAACAAATGTAAAACAGGGCTTTTAGTCTCCAAGAGTAGTTTCCAGAAGGGTTGTTCCTTTCTCTCTCTGCATGTTGATTCACTTCGATTCTGTGTGCTGTCTCCGTATGTATTTAAAGATTTAAAAAAAAGGGGTTGGGGAGTCAGGAGGTGTTAAACTCACTTAGAAAGACGTCGTTCAGTCATGTCCAACTCTTTGTGACCCCGTGGACTGTAGCCCACCAGGTTCCTCTGTCCATGGGATTTTTCTAGGCAAGAATACTGGAGTGGATTGCCATTTCCTCCTCCAGGGGATCTTTTCGACCCAGGGATTGAACCCAGGTCTCCTGCATTGCAGGCAGACGCTTTACTGTCTGAGCCACCAGGGAAGATCCCCATCAATTCTCTGGCAAGTTTCTTTTATCCTTTTTCTAAATGTGGGTGAGGGCTGGGAGCAGAGATGGGGATGGCCTGGGCCCTGGTCCCCCACCCCAGAGCGCTGGCGGATGTCACAGCGCTTCTGCAGGGCAGCTGGCAGCCCTTGTTGGGAACTGAATGCCACTGTTGTGATCAGACAAGTCACCTGTCAATGCTGTGCCTGATGCATTTTGGCTCCCCAGGCCTGCTCACGTAAATCTCCACCTAAATTAGACGGAGAAGAGATATTCTGCTTCAGAATTCTGCCAGGCTTTCATTAATCCTCTAGACATAGGTGGGATCTGTCGCGCTCTCTCCTTTTCTTTGCCAGCAAAATGACACTTCACGAGAAAGGTGCCTGTGCACATGCTGGTACATTCCTGACAAACTTTCATAAATATGCCCAGCTGTTTCCCCAATCTCAGCTCTGTGTAGCCTGCAAACCACTGATTAATTTGCACACAGCTGCTACAGATTCTAGGGAGACAAGCTCCCGAGAAACATTCAGTGTTGCTGGTATTAAGCCTCTAATTTCCTTAAGCGAAACACTTCTAAAGCTGTTCAAATTGTCTGAGGAAGCGGCAAAGGCAGGACTCCTGGGCTTCCTCCCGGCTCATCTGACAGCCTCACAGTCATGCAGAAAAATCCACTTAACTCTTGAGTGCATGCAGTGCTCCACAGTCTCAGAACTGCCTCTGCAGTTGTTTTCTGAGAGCTTCTTTGGCCACCCATTTTACGCAAGGCACAGAGGCAGACCGTGCTCCAGCGTGGATGGCACTCTGAGCTTTGAGGTCAAACAGAATTGGATGATAAACCCTATGTCCCTTCTTAACTTATCTATAATAAATAGATAAGTCCTTATCTATAATAAATAAACCTAACTCACAAGGCTCCTGGAAACATTTAACTGAATAATATCAACAACAGGAAAAATTTAAAGTCTTTATCCCAGCCTTTCTGCTCATCGATTGCTTAAGGGGAATTTTTAGTTCTCTTGTCTGCCCTGGTTGTGAAGAAGGGGATAATGGGTGGGAGGGAAGTTTTGAAAGGTCTGGAAGACCATCTTCCAAAACAGTGACAGAGTATTTTTGAGGGGCTCCAAAATCCCTGCAGATGTTGACTGCAGTCATGAAATTAAAAGATGCTTGCTCACTTGCTCCTTGGAAGAAAAGATATGACCACCCTAGACAGCATTTTAAAAAGCAGAGACATTACTTTCCCAAAAAAGGCCCATCTAGTCAAAGCTTTGATATTTCCAGTAGTCATATATGGATGTGAGATTGGACTATAAAGAAAGCTGAGAGCTGATGAATTGATGCTTTTGAACTGTGGTGTTAGAGAAGACTCTAGAGAGTCCCTTGGACTGCAAGGAGATCCAACCAGTCCATCCTAAAGAAAATCAGTCCTGAATATTCATTGGAAGGACTGATGCTAAAGTTGAAGCTCAAATACTTTGGCCATCTGATGCAAAGAACTTATTCACTGGAGAAGAACCTGATGCTGGGAAAGATTGAAGGCAGGAAGAGAAGGGGAAACAGAGGCTGAGATGGTTGGATGGCATCACCAACTCGACGGACATGAGTTTGAGCAAGCTCCAGGAGTTGGTGATGGACAGGGAAGCCTGGCGTGCTGCAGTCTTTGCGGTTGCAAAGAGTCAGACACTACAGAGCAACTGAACCTAACTGGACTGGAAGACCGTCTGGAATCAGGAAGGGCAGAGATCTATTCCTGGAAGGAAAGCTGTAACTTCAGGAGACAGATGAGAGGAAGAGGCAGGAGGCCAGAAGGGATTGCATGCTTAAGAAAGCATTTGGGAATCTGGGAAGAGAAGGGAAGTGGTGGACATATCTCCTTTCCTCTGCCACGAGAGATGCAAAGTATAGCAAGGAGAAAAACAAAACAACTTTTGTTGTTGTTCAGTAGCTCAGTTGTGTCTGACTCTTTGCCTTCCCATGGACTGTAGCACGCCAGGCTTCCCAGTCCTAGAGTCATTCAATTCTTTTGGATTTTGGAGCCACTGAGGAGTTTGGGGCTTGGAAATGACGTGGCCATGGCTTTGTTTTATCATCATTACGAGGCAGAGGGAAGATACCCTGGGGAAAATGGCCTGGGAGGAGATGGGATATCAGAAGCATAGACCAGACCAGACTAGACTGAACCAGGGAGGTGCTGGTCACTTATTAGGCCTGAACTTCTGAGGCATATTCAACAGTTCCCTGAAAGGGTGTGTAATAGGGAAGAGCAGAATCTGACTCCAGGTTGGATCTGTTGCTTGTGCTTTGACCTTTACTTTCTGTTGCTTTCATTCCTATAATGACTAAAAGGATGCTGTCTATACCTATAAGCATGCATAATGGCCTGCCCTTGGGAAACCCTGCCCCTCTGCCTGAATGTAAAACGAAAGCGCCTTTGTTCAGTTCGCAGAGAAACACCCTGTCCCTGCCCACCTGTGAATGGCTGAAGAAAAAGAAGGGGGTTAATGCATCGCCTCCCCAAGGCTGTTGGAGGAGTTCAAGAGTGCTGGAGAAGACTCTTGAGAGTCCCTTGGGCTGCAAGGAGATCCAACCAGTCCATCCTAAAGGAGATCAGCCCTGGGTATTCATTGGAAGGACTGATGCTGAAGCTGAAACTCCAATACTTTGGCCACCTCATGCGAGGAGCTGACTCATTTGAAAAGACCCTGATGCTGGGAAAGATTGAAGGCTAGAGGAGAAGGGAACGACAGAGGATGGGATGGTTGGATGGCATCACTGACTCAATGGACAAGAGTTTGTGTAAACTCTGGGAGCTGTCGATGGACAGGGAGGCGTGGCGTGCTGCAGTCCATGGGGTCGCAGAGAGTCAGACATGACTGAGCGACTGAACGGATCTCCTCAAGGCTGGCCAAACTAGGAGATGTTTTGCAAGACTTATGGCCTTCTTAGTTTATTTCCTCACCTCCCCATCTCTGTTCGGTAGCATGCAGATCCTGATAAGTTGTCCTCTAGGACTCTAGTCCGTCATCCTTTTGGACACCCAGCTTTCTGAATAAAGACCTTGTTCCTCGCCTTAGCACCTCCTCTCCTGATTTATCGAGCTGTCATACAGTGAGCAGCCCAAGCTTGGACTTGGGAACAGGTGGGTGGTGAATAGCGTTGGATCTTGCCTCTTATAAATCCCCCAGTCCAGAATACATTTTTCATTCCTCCCTGACGGGCCATGTTCTTCTCATTCTTCAGGATCCGACCCAAATCTTCCACCACCTCAGTGTCTTCAGCACTCAATCCCATCTTTTCTGAAGTTAAGATTTCTGAACTATGCCTGGTCTCCATCTTCCTTCCTAGCCACCTTGGACTAGAATGTTAGTGATTGTTTCAGTCTGACTCTTTTTTTCCAATTGGATTATAAACTCCTCGAAGGCAGTTACTTTGTAACTCCTTCCCTTCAGGGCCAAGCATACTCTGAAAACAAATAAATAACTATTGGATTGTTCCTGGTGAATTTAAGATTCTTTCTTTGTTGCCAAAGAATTCTGACTTGAAGCAGGGAGATTAAGAAGGTAAAGTGAGAGTTTATTTAAGCAAAAGTATTCTTGCCTGGAGAATCCCAGGGATGGTGGGGCCTGGTGGGCTGCCGTCTATGGGGTTGCACAGAGTCGGACACTGCTGAGTGACTTGGACACACTGAAGTGACTTAGAAGCAGCAGCAGCAGCAGCAGCAGCAGCAGCAGCATGCTCTTATAGGGCTTCCCAGGTGGTTCCAGTGGTAAAGAACCCGCCTGCCAGGGCAGGAGATGTAAGAGATGCAGGTTCGATCCCTGGATTGGGAAGATCCCTTGGAGGAGGAGATGACAACCCACTCCGGTATTCTTGCCTGGAGAATCCCATGGATGAAGGAGCCTGGTGAGCTACAATCTATGGGGTCACAAAGAGTCTGACATGACTGCAGTGACTAAGCATTCATTTGTGCTCTCAGAGGGAGAGGGGGCAGACAGATGAGGGGCTTCTGCCCTGGGTTTCTTTGGCAAGCCCATTATGAAAGAAGAAGGAAAGTGAAGTCACTCAGTTGTGTCCAACTCTGCGACTCCGTGGACTGTAGCCCACCAGGCTCCTCAGTCCATGGGATTCTCCAGGCAAGAATACTGGAGTGGGTTGCCATTTCCTTCTCCAGGGGATCTTTCTGACCCACGGATCGATCCAGGTCTCCCGCACTGCAGGCAGACTCTTTACCGTCTGATCAGGGAACCCCATTGGGAGGGGCATACAAACAAAGGGATGGGATATTCACTGGGGAAGGAGTTTGGTGGTTGTGTTCCTAGATTTTCATCCCAGCTGTGCGTTCCCAAGGAGGGGAGTGATTTTTGTCTTTAGTTTAGATCAGAAGTGTAATGACATGATGGGTACTTCTTATCCACAAGGCTGAATTTATTATAATGAGAGTATTATGAGTAACAGGTTACATTCGGGCACAAGAGATTCCCACCATTCTTTGCTCCCAGGACACTTATCAACAGAACATGTCACGCGGAGGTTCCTACTTTCCTTTGTCTGCCGTGGACCCACACTGTTTGCAAGATGTGTGATTTCCTGGACCTGGCTGGTGCCCCATTTCTCCTGCCTGCTTGCTGTAACAGAATCGGAACCAAGTTGGGTTTCCAGGTATACCTTGCAGGATGACTGGCATAAACTATTAGGGTGGGGAAGAAGGGAAGACGTGGTAAGAAATTAGAGATGTACAGATAAACCTTGAATTTTCCAGGAAAATGGGACTCATCCTGCAGCACTTTTGAAGAACTTGGCAAAAATAAACTTAACATACTACAAATATGTACAGGAATTTGTAATATTTCCATTGTTAAGCTGAGGAAAGGCCCTTCCCAGGAGCAGGTAAAGGAGTAGACGATCCTCACCTGGACACACCCAGCTGTGAGTTGCTCCTTCTGTATTTAAAGTCTTGTCCAAAGAGATTTTAATTTAATACACATGCTGTAGGTGGTTACATATTTATTGGGTTTCTAGCATCTCATTTCTCAAAAAAAATTCTGAAACACTGCCTACAGAAAACTTCATTTCAATTTAAATGAGGTTTTTGTGTGGTTTAATTTTCCTGGATGAAGCAAGGAAGCAGAACCCCTCAATGGCAGAAATCAAAACCCCTACATATTCCAAGAGTCGCAAAAGTGAGATCTGTTGGACAATGATAACGAAGAAAGGAGGGGGAGGAGGAATGCAAGAGAAAACAGACAGCTGACTTGGCCCCCAGCGGGTACTCGCTGTGTGTGCTATTTAAGAAATAAATTCTGAGAACATTAAAAAGCAAAAATTTTCCAAGGGTTAAGTTGGTGACTGGCACTCTTTTCCCCATTTTTCATGGGGACAAACCGAGACCCAGAAAGGTGATGCCATACAAAAATAATCAGGCAAATGATGCTGGTATCATCACTGGGAGAATTTGTCTTTAAGAAGATTTATATAAAAACTTGTGACAGCTATACATAAATGAATGTCTAGTCCTGTAACAAAGGAATTGCTTAGTTTGCAGAAGGATTTTTCCAAAGTTCTTTAAACACCAAGCCAGGCAGTGCACTTGAATTCCGATTTGATTTTTAGATATTTGGTTTACCCACAATTTTCCAAGAACCCTTCAATTGCATAAAGGCATGTTGAAAGGCAGGCAAAGCCAGGCCAGTTCAGTTTCAACTTGAATTAGAAGTGACCAGAGTGTCTGAAGAATGCTCCTTCCTCCAGATTAGCTTATACTTTCCTTACAAAATGGAAACAACAAAAATTTTTTTGACTTTGTGTGACTTTCTGCTGCAGATACATATTCTAGGTGTGATTCAGCTCTATCTTCTATTTTCTTATCTGCCTAAGAGGAAGCCATTGTTCAGACAATTTACTTGGCTAATTCTTTCCTCTGTCATCTTTGTAGTTATTTCCAAGAGGCCTTGGCCAAACAATTCCTTCTTCATCATGCGGTTTCATCTCGGCTCAAAGTTTGTGTCCATAAAGTCTGTTGCCTTGGCAACAGCTGGGCTGTTAACAGCTTGATATTATGATTTTACTGAAAGGAAAGAAGGAGAGGAATGAACTGGAGTGAAGGATGTGGGAGGACATGTGGTCATTTCTACGTATCTATTTTGAAGCCATTTATCTTGTCACCACTGCCGTAGTTAATATTTTGCATAATTCTCTCCTTTCAAGGACCTGAGCTCTACTAAATGCGTCATCTTCTGCACATTCATCACTTAGTTAATATTTACTGAGAAGAAACCACGAGGTGTGGTCTAGCACAGGCACCGTAGTTCATTAATGTGGGTGGTCCCATAAGTATGCACTGACTGTACTGTGCTAGAGAAGACTTCAGGAGTTGGACCCAGCAGGGAATGTATCAGACAGTGGTGTGGCTCTCCTGGAGCTCACGGTCTAGTGAAGAGTGAGGCAGTGAGCAAGTAAATTCACACACGAGATGCATTCGGGTGATTATACGGGTCACAAAGAAGACAAAACCCATGAATGAGCAAAGGGCTGGCAGAGAAGCCAACATTATGGCATCAGCTTTTAAGACAAGAAAGAACTCCCTTGGGAGGTCTACCAGCAAGGACACAGGACACAGGGCTCAAATCTGTCTCTCCATCCAGGATTCGAGGTGATATTTAAGAGCTTAGGGGAACTTCACACTTGGAAACTGATTGGCTAGCCATGAATGAGTTTATCAAGCTATCTGTAGTGCTGGAACCCGGGTGTTCCTTACTGAAGAGAATTTTGCTTCCTCCAGGGCAACATTATTCCTTGAGTTTTGTACACTGAAGACTCTTGGTTTTGGGGTCATCCCAAAGGTAGGAGTTCCCTTCTGACACAAGCCCAGTGCCATCTCTGTAATGTAACTCCAGGTTTAAGTCATCAACAGCCTGTTTTCATGAAGCAGGGCCCGTTGAAGCTGATGGATGCTTCCTGTGCTGTTTCCAAGAGTGCACTCAGAAGGAGTGGTCCAGGAGCCCCGGACAGGGCACCAGGGAGAGCCTGGAGAGCTGACACTGGAGTTGATGCTTGACTGCTGAGGAGGGCAGCGTGTGAACTTCATGGGGAAAGGCTTCCAGGCAGGGGAAACAGCAAGTGAGAGGAAGTGGAGGCACGGGGTTACTTGACATTTTTTAACGAAGAGAAATAATTCAAGAGCCTGTAAGGTAGGGAGCAAGGAATTGAAGTGGAGGAGAGGAGGTCTCAGAGGTGGCAGGGGGCCAGGGGTGGGTGGTGACAGCCAGGGCTAGCTCCATGTGCTTTAAGGCTCTGATGCTGCTGTCTTGAAATTCTCCACGATTTTACCTCCGGACTCGTGTCTTGGTGGTGGTCTAATAAGGTAACGGGGCGCGCGGGTGAGCAGAGGCTCCCTGCACAGTGCATTTGTCTGCTGTTCCCTACAGATCCACCTGCATTTAGCCTCACAATGGCTCGTGAAGGCAGGAGTCCAGTAGGTCCAGGGTAGGTGGCCAGCATGACTCAAGGAAAGGGCAAGTTCATTGTGCTATCAACAGGTGGGCAACTGGGTGTGTTGGTGTCCCTGGGGGACATGGCATTTCATTTGAATCAGAACTTGCTTTGAGGCAGAAAGAAGGCAGGGGTGTTCAAAGAAACACTGAGGAGCAAGGAAACATACCCTTCCTTCCTCAGCTTCTTATTCTGCATTAGCCGATCACATGTGTGGAGAATGATGGCACAGAAGTGAGGGGAAAGCAGGACAACTCAGAGTCTTCCTTCTTTTCTTCCTTTCAGTCCTTCCTTACTCATCAGCCAAAAGCAGAGAGTGTTGGTACACGAGGAGGTGTCTAGAAGTGTAACAGATGGCTGAGTTTTAGGCATGACTTTCACTCTTTCAGTAAGACTGGGGGAGTTCCCTAGGGTTCTGGTGGTTAGGAGTCAGTGCTCACTGCTGTTGCCTGGATGTGGCCCTTGGTTGTGGGACTGAGACTCCACAAGTGCCTTGGCACAGCCAAAAGAATAAAAAAAAAACAGTTGCTTGTTCTAAAAAAGAATGAAATACATATATTAAATAAATTACTGAACATAGATTGTGTAATTTCTGTGAGTCCACATACCAATTAAATGCACTAATATTTGCATTTAACATTGGCACTGCATAAAGATTAACAGCAAAATCCAAGCTAATAATTTAAAACTTTTATTTTTCTTGACTGAGAATGAATAAATAGTGAATAATAAACATCCTTGTAGGCTGAGAGAGACTGTGGAAGAAAGGAGAAAGGCATATTCAACATTTATGTATACTCTTTTTTTTTCCTTCTTTTCTGCTTTTTTTGGAACAAGGGGTCCATTGGTCCATTTGGGCTCCTATAACAGAAGTTTATTTCCCACAGTTTCAGAGGCTAGGAAGTTCGAGATCAAAGTGCTGGCAGACTTGGTGTCTGGTGATGACCTTCTTCCTGGTTCATGGATGGCTGTCTCCTTTTCATGTTCTCACATGGCAGGGGGAACCAGGGAGCTCTCTGGGGTCTCTGTCACAAGGGTATTAATCTCATTCAGGAAGGAAGCGCCTAACCACCTCCCAGAGGCCCTGCCTCCTAACACCACCACCTTGGAGGTAAGGGTGCAGGGAGCCGATGTGTAGTCCCTAACAAGGGATCTTGCATTTTAAATTTTCCCTGGACTCCACACATTATATATAGTGATGTTACAGGAGAACTGATATTGTTACCTACAAGAATGTGTGGACGTTACTTAGCAATTCTGAGCCTCGATTTCCTGAGCTCTAAAATGCAGATGATAATATCCCATGGATAGGTTTGTAATAAAGATCATTTCACGAGGTAATGTGCATGCCTCACTGGGCAGAGCCCTTCATATTTGACAGGCATTCATTCAATAAGTAGTAATGTGGTGCTTATAAATGTACCCTGTGAGTTACAAGTTCTGTATGGATATGATTTATCTCAGGGTCGTAAGGTGGGAAAGACCTTCTAGAAGAAACAATCTTTATATCTCCATAGGGAAATTCTTGCTTTAAAGGATCTGAAGAAGGGGCCTACAGTGAATATACCCCATAATACTTCAGAGAATCATTTGATGGATTATTATTTTATGTTCTTTTGTGGAAAAGGAGAAATAGAGGCTAGATGGTAAGTCTGATAGATTTGTGTCAGTTCAGTAACTACTCAGAGATTTAGATTAATGGATTAGGGAAGGCGAGAGAAAGGATTCCAGTGACAGATCAGAGAATTTTGCTACTGACTCTGTCCTGTTTCCTGTTTAATTGAGTGCCTTCATGGAAGACACATCAGGCCTGATCACCAGATATGCGACTGAATTGTTAGATGCAAGAACTAAAACTTTGGGTGACTGACGGATGATTCAAAAGTATTTTGATAGACTGCCATCAGAGCCCATTCTAATGGGATGGAATTTAATATGGATACAGTCAGTTAGAAGTCAAATCCCAGACAGAGTATCCTAGGCTTCCAAGACTATCCCACGACAAAGGCTAAGGTTGTGAGTCATTCGTTAAGCATGGATTTTCGCTTACCAGCTATTTAGTACCGGTTGTCACGCTGGTTGCTACGAGGAAGATAAAGCTGGCAGCTCGGGGAATTCAGTGATGAACTTGGCAGATGCAACACCACCCACCATTGGGCAGTGGTGGGGGAGGCCAGGTAAAGCTGACATCAACTGAATGCAAATTTCATGCATTATTTTGTTTGAATCACAAGGTCATCTATTTACTCTATAGCCCTATTGAATATGGGGATTTATGCTTAGTTATGGGAAAGAATATTGCACGGTACATCCAGGAAAGGGTACTATGGATAATAAACATTTTAAAAACTCTGTCATGGCATGTGTGAATGGAATGATTGAGTGTTTCTCATTGATACTACTACTGTAATTGATGATACCTTCTTATGTTAAAACCAAACCAAAGTAGAAAGTCTCTCTGAGTCAGCTAATTTTTGCACATTTAGCCTGGAAAAAGCACTTGGGAAATGTTCAATTGCTCTCTTTAAATATTTAACATACTTTTATGTGGAAAATAAAATTAAGCGTTCTCTGTGTTGAACCTTATTTAGAATGAAGATGAATGAGTAGATTTTACAGGAGGATGGATTTTGGCTCAATGTACCGAAAGATTTTCCACTGGGAGTTGATCTTCTCATCATTGGAATTGTCCTTTTCGGGCCAGAATGATCACTTTTCAGGTATGCTACTAAATTAAAGAGTGAACAGTACGGCTTCTGTGGTTCTTTCCTATGCTAAGATTCCATAAAGTTATGGAATTTAATTCATTTCTGCAACAAGCTTGACCCCTTCTCTTTGGCAGCCACTTCACTAGGCCCTCTAGAAGTTAGGCAAGCACCCGACAATTTTTGACTTCACTGAACGTCTAGTCCACATGACTGGCCAAAATATTTAACAAAGAAAACTATCCTAAAGACATTCAATTTGAGGTCAAGGTTTGAATGAGATATGGACTCCAGTTTCAGAAATGAAAGAAGAAAATGGGTTAGAGAAATGTTGAGATTTAACATTCTTAAAAAAAAAAAAAAAAAAAAAAGGACATTTAATTTTACCAGTGATGGAGGTGGCTGTCTATCGCAAAATGAATTGCAATAAAGTAAAACAAACAAAGACTTGAAAACGTGTATTTCTATCCACCTACTTAGCTATATTGAAGGGCTGCATTGATGGAAGGGGTGGGGATTGTGGAAGGAGACTGGGGCCATTGTCTTCCAAAGGGGCCTGGTGCTCCCCACACCCTCACCCCGTCTGAACGGCTCTGGCACACAGGCCACCATTCTTGGCGTCCTGTGGCCCTGGCATCCTGGCTATGGCTCAAAGGATGAAAACAAATGCAAAGGGGCCCGATGCGGTCTAAGTGAGTGTTGGTTTGAGAGCTGGGCCCACAGGGGCTCTCCGTGGGGACGTGACTGGCTACCCTCAACATGTTGCATATTCACTGGTGCATAAGAAACATGCAAAGCGAACATTGCAGTCAGATACGGCAGAAACCAAGACACACACACACACACAGAAGGGGCAGAGAACTAATTCCACTAGGTCACAGACCCCGGCCATGGAAGGGGTGAGAGCCGAGGAGACCCTGTAGAGCCAGGCAAGGGTAACGAGGCCGAGACAGGCTTTAGGACACGCCCATGATGCCCGAGCGCTGGATGTCTGAGTAATCGGAGCCCAGGAGATGAGGATGAGGCTGCAGTTGAGTGTCAGCATCTATGCCAAACACAAAAACCCTTGTGGGATATCAGAGGAAGGGAAGACCAGATGATCTCGGAAATGAAGGAAGAGGGAAGAGAGAGCTTGAACTGCTAAGGATGCCATCCCTGGGAAGTGGGAAGGGTTGTATGTGGGGATGCAAAGACCAGCAAAACCGAAAGATGATACTTGGGGTTTAGGAGAAGTATATCTGTGCCGAGTGAGGGCAGAGAAGAAAAATTGCTCAGAATGCATTGCCCTCTGGGAAAGTGTCACAGTGGGCTCCACGTGGTCCGTGCACATTCTGCCCACTCCTCCGGAGAAGTTAGGTCCCCCCTGGGGAGAGGACCCACCATCCCACCCCACTGCATGCCCTCCCAGTCCTCAGGGTCTTTCCCCAGTCACGCTGGACTGCTGGCCTCTGCGCTCACTGGCCCTGTGGCAGGGTGGAAGGCCTGCCCTGATGGTTTAATCCTCTGCCGACCAAAGTGTGAATTGTGAGGGTGTTTCGGGGACTGCGGACAGCTGACCGTGGGCCGGGGTAGAGGGCGTCTAATCATTTTCTATAAATAACTGAACTTTCTCCAGCTGGTAATGATTTTCTGTCTCTCCCGGCAAAACCTGAACTTGAACCGAGAAGCAAATTGCTCTGACTCCCTCCGCGGGTCCTCTGACTGAAAACTAGATGGGGTCAATAAACAGCGGGGGATGGTTCGAGGGAGAACGCATTGCTGTTTTTCTCTTGCTACTGATGAGTTTTAAATACATTTGGTTTCTAGACGTTGAATTAGGGATTCATCACAGCTCAGGGAGAGGCCCAAACAGAGTCCCAGACTTTCTGTTCCCTGCTGAGGGCTGGCGAAAGCTGCTTCTGCATTTTTTCCTGAATAGAACATTTTAGCCTAGGGTCAAAACGATGGGGAGAATTCCCAACAAATGCAAGACACGCAAAGCAAGGCCTGGTCTGTTAAAATCCTATTAACTGGCTCACAAATTTCGCATTTTCACACACACACAAAACCCCCAAACCTGCCAAATCTGCCAGTCGGGCTCTTATTTGTACTTGGAGCAGCGCTTCTTGGAGGAGATGGTAAACACAATTTCTGTCAGCCAATCAGAGGGAGGGTTTCCAATGAAGTGATAAGCACCAGGGAACTCAGAGAGGTTCAGAGAGGAGGTGGAGAATGAAAGCTGTTATGTTTCTGTGAGTTGCCTTGTGCCAAACAGCCAAAGAGATAAGGTGGGTTACAGGATATAAAAATATCTTCTTGAACCCACTCATGGTGGGAAACGGCTCCAGAACCATCTGCTTTAGAGCCGATGACAAGCCCTCGGGGCGCAGAATCAAGGTGAAGCTTTGAGAGCCATAACCACTTTCCAGCATCCGTAGGAAATGGCATGGATCCTGTGTGTGTGTGTGTGTGTGTGTGCGCACTCAGTCACTCACTCGTGTCTGACTCTGCAGCCTTATAAACTATAGCTCAACAGGCTCCTCCATCCATGGAATTTTCCAGGCAAGAATACTGGAGTGGGTTGTCATTTCCTTCTCCAGGGGATCTTTCTGACCCAGGAATTGAACCTGCGTCTCCTGCATTGGCAGGCAGATTCCTTACCACTGAGCTGCCTGGGAAGCCGACGTACCCTATAAGAGCCTAATCTCTGGAGTTGCCTTCTTTTGCAATGAATCCTCTAGAATTTTGACTGACTTAAATGCACACAATGAGTGAATCTGCATTCTTACCAAAATCTCTTCGCTCCAGAATGTGGAGCGCAGAGAATTACGGTGGGAGAGTGTTCACAGAAGATGGAGGGGCTTCCTGTAATTGCAAACTCGATCCTGCCTCGAGGGGCTGGATCAATGGGGGTTCACCAGGATTTATCGACAGGCCAAGGCAATCGACTAAAAAGAGCTGAGCGTTTGTCTTCTGCTTAGAGAACCGGGAGGGACTTTGGTGCCCCCCATTATAGCCCTAATTCCCCCTGTGGACGCCCGTTGTGAACTTGGTTAGGGAGCTTTTGTGCTTTCAGACTTCAGAGGATGCAGTAACAATATTTTCTGGACTTTTGTCAGAATGCTGCTTATCTGGGTCCCATTTGCTTCCTGCCAAAAGAGAAGGTTGCTGATCCGGTTGGTGAGCTTAGGAGATGCTCTGATACCTGGCCCAGGTCCTCCCTTCAACTTCTGGGAGCACTGACTCTGCCAGCTCACTGACAGGGCCCTCCCAGGAGTCGCCCCTGGCTTCAGGGAGCTGCCTTGCTCAAGGGCACGCCCCTTCCCCAGGAATAGCCTTTATTCAACAACTTTGACCTAGAGATTGTCATACTGAGTGAAGTAAGTTGGACAGGGAAGAAGAACTATGCTATGACACCCCCTCTATGTGGAATGTAAAAAGAAATGATGCAGATGAACTTGCTTACAAAGCAGAAACAGACTCACAGTCTTAGAGAAGCAACTTACGGTAACAAGCAGCTTAAAATGCATTTATTTTTAATTGGAGGATAATTGTTTTACAATACTATATTGGTGTCTGCCATACATCAACACGAATCAGCCATCGGTATCTGCCTGTCCCCTCCCTGTTGACCCTGACTCACTTCCCACCCCATCCCACCCCTCTGGGCTGTCACAGAGCCCCGGGTTCGAGGTCCCTGAGTCACGCAGCAAATTCCCACGGGCTGTCTGTTTTCCATACGCTGCTGTGCACGTTTCCACGCTACTCTCTCAGCTGGTCCAGCCTCTCTTTCCCCAGCTGTATCCACAAGTCTGCTCACTCTGTCGGCCTTCACTGTATTCTCTATGGTGCTGCCCTGCGTGTACACATGACCTTTGATGCCGGAATACGAAGGCCCAGGCTACTTGTCTCAATTCACGACTGTTTTGGACATGGACGGAGGCCCTTATGGCATCCGCACGGCTGTTCAATTTCTGTCTGTCATACTCTTTGCTCAGTACGACAATCTGTTGCCACCTGGCTCTTTTCATTTCCCTCCCCCTGAAACACCCTCCAATAAACTCCTTGCATATAGAGACCTCTGCTTCCAAGTCTATTTCTGGGAGGACCAACCTCAGAGAGTGAGAGGCTAGGATCCTGATTATGGCTTACCTGTTGTAGAGCTGAGCCATGGTTTTCAGGTAAGTTATTTAACTTGAACTTTTAAATACTTTTACAGGAGGACTTGAGATATGTTTTTTTTTTCCCTAAGGGGACTTGGGCTGGAAAAGGCTTAGCCACACTCTGATATAATTTCAAGAACCAGCATGGAGCAAGAAGATAGATTTTGTTTGGGCTGCAAAACTTTCTGGAACTTGAAAAATCATACCTGTCAACCATGTATCAGATTTCCAGGTTGAGTATAACTGCTTGTTTACTGACTTATGCCATCTTGGCAAAGCTGCTTTTTCTTTAATTGCTCTGACTGCTAACGGAGCAGCCGTGACAATCCTTTCATCCATACCCCGAACTTTGGAGAAGTCTAATCACGCCCCCTCTGTATGCTGCCTTATGCTCTCCCTCCTCAGAAAAGTTGAGGCATTTTATTTCCTTTGTTTCCTCTCTTAACTGAAATAGTTCTATACCCAGACAGCATTGTTTCCAGGGAGACAGTGAAAAGCGAAAGTTAACTCTAAGAACTCTAAGGAGAGGGGTTGATAAATTACATGAGATGCTGCTGGGTTAGAGGAAGGCAGAAACACCTCCTAGGTATTTTGGGGATAAATAGAGGACTTTTTAACAAGGTTATACTTGGAGGTCTTCATAAAAGCTGGTGTATATTTAATTAATGATTATAACAATGGGTTAATATTTACCCAAGGAGCCTATTATTACTCACGAGTTGGGGGAAAAAAATCACTACATATCTAGGTGCAAGAAGTAAATTATGGATGTTACATTTTCTTGCCTTCTATCTTTGAACAGAGTTGAAAGTGAGCCATCTTTCCCAGTGCCCATCCATCAGTTTAATATCTCTTGTCATTTACTATAGGTCACTATGCTATTCTCCCTGGTTCCTTTTATTTCCTTTAATGTTGCAGAATGTTTGGGGTTTTTTTGGAGGAGATCAAAGCTAGTCATTATTATCAAACACTTCTGTGTTCCTTTGTATTTAAATCATAATGGGGAGGGGGTATCTGGTATTGTTGGATATGGCCTAATGCTACTATTGAAAGCATTTTGAAAGATTGCTTTTATGCAAACCAGTATGCGAGTGGGCCAAAAAAGGATGGAGGGAAGTGACAGAGGAGGGTGAAATTTTAAGTCTAGACTGATGGGAAATGGAGGATGAAGAGGGGCAAGACTTTCTTGTCGTCTCAATGTGTCATATCAGGTCAAAAAGATGAGGACCAGACAAACGTCTCAGCTCCTCAAATAAAAACTGATTTTCCTGAAAACAGCAACAACAAACAATGTTGTCCTCCCCTCATAATGAATTACTCAGTAGGGGTGAGAAAGGCAGAAGAAACTATTTCTGTATCCTTTTTGGAGTCTGGGTACTTAAGTAACAGTGACTGTGCATCCAGCCCACTACCCAGGGCGACGCAGTGAGAGGGGTCCACATTCCAGGAAAAGCAGTGTGGCCAGTGGCCACTAGAGGACAGCAGAGAGCTGCTCTTGGAGAGGATGCTCCTGACGGAGGGACAACAGGTCACCAAGGTGACCTCGCCTATCCTCTCCACCAGGGGGGAGAGAGAGAGAGGCCCTCACTTTATCTCAGGGAGATATGCCAGTCAGGACTCCTGCTCCCAGATTGCACTCTGTGGGGTTTCCATTCAGGGAGTTTTAGCTGTGAAAAGTGAATCTCCGTGTTCTCATCCATAAAATGGGGATAGTAATAGTACGAAACTCATAGAGCTGTGAGCTAGAAACACAAAAAGGCTGTCATTCAGTCAGTCAGTCTGTTCAGTTGCTCAGTCCCGTCTGACTCTTTGCAACCCCGTAGACTGCAGCACGCCAGGCCTCCCTGTCCATCACCAGCTCCCGGAGTTTATCCAAACTCATGTCCATTGAGTCAGTGATGCCATCCAACCATCCCATCCTCTGTTGTCCCCTTCTCTTCCTGCTCTCAATCTTTCCCAGCATCAGGGTCTTTTCAAATGAGTCAGTTCTTCACATCAGGTGGCCAAAGTATTGGAGTTTCAGCTTCAGCATCAGTCCTTCCAGTGAATATTCAGGACTGATTTCCTTTAGGATGAACTGGTGGGATCTCCTTGCAGACCAAGGGACTCTCAAGAATCTTCTCCAACACCATGGTTCAACAGCATCAATTCTTTAGTGCTCAGCCTTCTTTATGGTCCAACTCTCACATACATGACTACTGGAAAAACCATCACTTTAACTAGATGGAGCTTTGTTGGCAAAGTAATGTCTCTGCTTTTTAAAATACTGTTTAGGTTGGGCACAACTTTCCTTCCAAGAAGGAAGCATCTTTTAATTTTATGGCTTCAGTCACCATCTGCAGTGATTTTGGAGCCCAAGAAAATAAAGTCTGTCAGTGTTTCCATTGTTTCCCCATCTATTTGCCATGAAGTGATGGGACCAGATGACATGATCTTAGTTTTCTGAATGTTGAGCTCAAAAAAAAAAAAAAAAAAAAAGTTTTAAGCCAACTTTTTCACTCTCCTCTTTCACTTTCATCAAGAGCTTCTTTAGTTCTTCTTCACTTTCTGCCATAAGGGTGGTGTCATCTGCGTATCCAAGGTTATTGATATTTCTCCTGGAGATCTTGATTCCAGCTTGTGCTTCATACAGCCCAGCATTTCGCATGATGTGCTCTGCATATAAGTTAAATAATTAGGGTGACAATATACAGCCTTGACGTACTCCTTTCCCAATTTGGAACCAGTCCATTATTCCATGTTTGGTTTTAACTGTTGCTTCTTGACCTGCAAACAGATTCCTCGGGAGGCAGGTCAGGTGGTCTGGTATTCCCATCTCTTAAAGAATTTTCCACTGTTTGTTGTGATCCACACAGTCAAAGGCTTTGGTATAGTCAATAAAGCAGAAGTAGATGTTTTTCTCAAACATCTACATCAAACTCAAACATCAAAGTGTTTTTTGATGACCCAATGGATGTTGGCAATTTGATCCCTGGTTCCTCTGCCTCTTCTAAATCCAGCTTGGACATCTGGAAGTTCACCGTTCATTTACTGTTGAAACCTCTCTTGGAGAGGGGCTCTGGCTGCAGCAGACCTGGGTCACACAGCGTGTGGCATAAGCCCTCTTGGAGGAGGTCACCATTAGCCACTGAGCAGATAAGAACCCCTAGGGAACCTGACTTTGGAGGCTGATGGGACTTGATTACAGAACTTCCACAGGACTGGGAAAACAGACTCTTGGAAGGCACAAACAAAACCTTGTGTGCACCAGAAGCCAGGAGAAAGGAGCAGTGTCCCCACAACAGACTGAGTCAGATTACCTAGGAGTGTCCGTATGTCTCCGGTAGAGGTGTGGGTAGACAGTGACCTCAGGCCAAACAGCAGCCCTGCCCATCAACAGAGAATTGGATTAAAGATTTACTGTCATTGAATATGAAGTGAAGTGAAAGTCATTCAGTTGTGTCAGACTCTTTGAGACCCCATGGACTGTATAGCCCGTGGAATTCTCCAGATCAGAATACTGGAGTGGGTAGCCTTTCCCTTCTCCAGGGGATCTTTGCAACCCAGGGATGGGACCCAGGTCTCCTGCATTGCAGGCAGATTCTTTACTGTCTGAGCCACAAGGGTAGCCCAGAAATACTGGAATGGGCAGCCTATCCCTTCTCCAGTGGATATTCCTGACCTGGGAATTGAACCAGGGTCTTCTGCATTGCAGGTGGATTCTTTACCAACTGAGCTATGAGGAAAGTCACTGTCATTCAAAGGTCAGTCAATAATTATGTGTGCATGCCCAGTCGTGTATGACTCTTTGAGACCTGCCAGACTCCTCTGTCCATGGGAATTTCCATGCAAGATTACTGGAGTGGGTTGCCATGCCCGCCTCCAGGGGATCTTCCCGGCCCTGGAATTGAACTCAGGCTTATTTCTTCTCCTGTATAGTCAGGTGGATTCTTTACCACTGAGTCACCTGGGAAGCCCTCTATAAAAATGGCCATTGCAAAACTAATGATTCTATTTCACTGAGCTATTTCAGGGAATTTTCAATTAGAGTTTTTTTGTTTTTTGATAAGTGGTCCAGTGTCGATTTTTCAATCACTCATAACACTGTTTCTCTCTGAGCTCAGAAGCAGGTCTACTATGGCTCCTCTACAATACACAAGCTGCAGGAAGTCACTCCCAGACAGTATCTCAGAGATTAGGAGACCTGGCTGACAAGATGAAATTGTCAATTGATGGTAGACCTGAGGAGAGATGGCTTTCCTAGTAGCTCAGATAATAAAGCTTCTGCCTGCAATGCAGGAGACCCGGGTTCGATCCCTGGGTCAGGAAGATCTTCTGGAGAAGGAAATGGCAACCCACTCCAGTATTCTTGCCTGGAGAATCCCATGGACAGAGGAGCCTGGTTGGCTACAGTCCATGGGGTGGCAAAGAATTGAACATGACTGAGGGATTAACACACACAGACCGAGGAGAGAAGGAATTAAAGTCTTAAAGAACCAGCTTCCTAAACATGCTATTTCCTCTTGGACGTTGGGAGGCTAGTTTGAAATAGCATAGTTAAAAATACGTTTCATTACCTTTAAATCTAACGCTTACTTTAACTGGGTAAGCATATGTGGTTTAGACTTTTAAGGTTTTGTATTTCCCAAAATGTTGGTTCTCAAGGAAGTTAATATCATTGCAGAAAGCTGAATTCCAAGCTGGCTCTTCCTTTGAATGTTCCAGTAAAAACAGGCTTATGGAACCCATGCTCTGGGCACAGTATCGAGCCAGATTCCGTGGGAGAGTAGACACTGTGGGGGAGGCAGTCTAGCATCCAGCCTCACAGGGTCTGTAGCTGTGGGACAAATCCAAGATGCGTTTCTCGTTTCTGTACCTATTACTTCCTACTGGACATTTCTGCACAGGAAGGGTGCCAGCAGATGTCATTTTCCAACATCCAAATAACGAGTCAGAGAGCATTTAGGGTCATGATGGCAGAACCATCATTTATTCTGTTGACCCTCTGAGGAATGTCATAAATATTGCCAACTACTGACTTTCCATTACCTGTTTTTTTCTCTGGTTGATGATGCATCCAACTCGGCTTAATGGACAAAGTTACTCACTAATCACCGGGACAGACAAATAAACACAAATGATCTACACTAAAAGCATACTGTGGGGGAAATAACATGGGGTTTCAGTTGAATTAAGCTAAATATAAGTCAACGGTGGGATGTGGCAGACAAGAGAGAATGCAATCTGAGATTACTAATGCACTGTGTCTGGAAGAAGGGAAGTGTTAGACCAGGGGGCCTCAGTCTCTCCAGCATCACTGATTTGTTTGAAAGTATGTGAGCTATGAAACTCTCTCAGAGGAAGTCTTGTAAGTATAAAAATTTGAGTTGACTACTATGCAGTAAATATTCTACCCTAACCACCATATGCTGTCAACATTTAATTTCATCTTCAGCACTTCCTATGGACTGAGAACAGCCCGTGTTCATGAAAAAGTAATCACTTCCCTGTTCTCACAGCCCACCTGAGAGTCAGACAGGTGAGTGGGTTCCTTCAGGACGGTGATGCTCATGACCCTGAGAAGGTCACACGTGGCCCAGCAACTGGGGACAACTGCTGAGGTTTCGGGACTTTTGAAAAGGGCAACTTTGTAGATCAGGCTTCCTTTCCACTCAAGGTCAGAAACAGAGGTGAGGAGAGAATCCAAGAACTGCGAACTGCTTCATAACCAGAAGACCCAGAGAACAGAGTGGCTCCATGGAAACTTCCTGGTTAGTGAAATGCATGCTGAAATGTTTAGGGGAAAATGTAGGAATGTCTTCTAATTACTCTGAAATGCATCAAAAAATAAGATAGGGTGATGGATGGATAGGAATAAACAAATAGGCAAATAACTTGTCAAATCTAAGTGAAGTTCCTCTTTCTGCTTGAAAATGTTCACATTAAAATTTGCAAAAAAAAAAAAAAAATTGGAATTCACTCAACAAGGTCAGTCCTGATGGTAATAACTAACTGAACAGAAACATGCCATCACTCTGGTTATTACCAGGAAATGAAAGTTAAGTCATAGTAATCAGTGCAGATTGTATCTGTTATTGATATTTTGGGGACCTGTCTCACTTTATATCCTCAGTTTTGTATGAACATCATTCATTAGAGAATCCAGTTTTTACAGAACTCCAGTTTCTCCTCATTTGGGCTCAAAGACGGGATATGGTGGTGTGCTTCCAACATGAATACCATGCAATGCATGTACAGGACATCTGCTGTTTCCATTTCCTGAGGGGCAACATGGGGTGGAAACATGACTGAAAGATCAAGATGTTCATCGATGTGCATGGTAAAACAAAAGTTGTGTTTCCATTTGTTTCTTAGCAGCATAAAGTTACTTGTTTTTAATCAAGAGAAGTAAAATCAACCACTTCCATATTTAAGTAATTTCCTCTCTTCTGTACCCTAAAGTTATTAGTGACAACATGCTTCTGCTTAGGTCTGGTTTGTAAACAAACTGCTGGCTACTTTACACTTCTATATTTAAAAATAAGTCTATTTGATTATTTTGGCTGTTCTGGAGCTTTGCTGCTGGGAGGGCTTTCTTTAGTTGAGGTAAGCGAGGGCTCTCTCCAGTTGTGGTGAGCGGGGGTGGCTCTCTAGCTGTGGCGAGCGAGGGCTCCTCTCTAGCTGAGGTGAGTGAGGGCTCCTCTCTAGCTGTGGTGAGTGGGGACTCCTTACTAGTTGTGGTGAGCGGGGGCGGCTCTCTAGTTGTGGTGTGTGAGGGCGGCTCTCCAGCTGTGGTGAGAGAGGGCCACTCTAGTTGTGGAGAGTGAGGGCGGCTCTCTAGATGTGGTGAGCGAGGGCTCCTCTCTAGCTGTGGTGAGTGGGGGCGGCTCTCTAGCTGCAGGGCAGGGGCTTCTCCCTGGTGTGACTTCTCTTGTTGCCTTACCCGGGGTTGCAACCCCACTGACTATACAGTCCATGGAATTCTCCAGGCCACAATACTGGAGTGGGTAGCCATCCCTTTTTCCAGGGGATCTTCCCAACCCAGGAATTGAACCCAGGTCTCCCACATTGCAGGCAGATTTTTACCAGCTGAGCCACAAGGGAAGACCAACCAGGGATCAAACCCGTGCCCCTGAAGGCAAGGCATAGAGCCTTAACCACTGGACCACCAGAGAATTTCAACTGACTCCTGCCTACAACATTATTTCTGTGTTTGTCTAATGGAGAGCTTATATTTCCTTCATTCTTTTTTTTACTCATTAGTTAGAATTCTATTGTAAGGAAAAGCTGCCCCATTTCTCCTATTTATTTATTTGTTCATCTACTTATTTACTTGAGTAAGGACTCATGGATACTTATTTTTATTCTCTGGGTTATAATCTATTACTGTCATTAGTTAATTTGATGAGCAAGTTCTTGCAAATGTGAATGCTGAGGGGTTCCTCATGTAATTTTCTTGCCTTAGTCCTGGTATCAACAGATTTCACAAGGAGCTCTCATTCTTTTTATCTAAGATGATATTCAGAAAACAAAATCTAGATCCCAGGTGTGCTCATTTCCACTAGGTATCATAGTTTCTGGGTTTCCCTGGGGGCTCAGCACTGAAGAATCCGCCTGCCAGTGCAGGAGGCATGGATTTGATCGCTGGGTTGGGAAGATCCCTGGAGAAGAAAATGGCAACCCACTCCAGGATTCTTGCCTGGCGAATCCCACAGACAGAGGAGCCTGGTGGGCTACAGTCCATGTGGTCATGAAAGAGACAGGACTAAGCGACTAAAAAAAAACAACACCAGCATAATTTCTAAGCTCTTTCAGTAGGCAGTTCAATTCAGTTCAGTTGCTCAGTCGTGTCCGACTCTTTGAGACCCCTTGAATCGCAGCACGCCAGGCCTCCCTGTCCATCACCAACTCCCAGAGTTCACTCAGACTCACGTCCATCGAGTCAGTGATGCCATCCAGCATCTCATCCTCTGTTGTCCCCTCCTCCTCTTGCCCCCAATCCCTCCCAGCATCAGAGTCTTTTCCAATGAGTCAACTCTTTGCATGAGGTGGCCAAAGTACTGGAGTTTCAGCTTTAGCATCATTCCTTCCAAACAAATCCCAGGGCTGATCTCCTTCAGAATGGACTGGTTGGATCTCCTTGCAGTCCAAGGGACTCTCAAGAGTCTTCTCCAACACCACAGCTCAAAAGCATCAATTCTTCGGCACTCAGCCTTCTTCACAGTCCAACTCTCACATCCATACATGACCACAGGAAAAACCATAGCCTTGACTAGACGGACCTTTGTTGGCAAAGTAATGTCTCTGCTTTTGAATATACTATCTAGGTTGGTCATAACTTTCCTTCCAAGGAGTAAGCATCTTTTAATTTCATGGCTGAAGTCACCATCTGCAGTGATTTTGGAGCCCAGAAAAATAAAGTCTGACATTGTTTCCACTGTTTCCCCATCTATTTCCCATGAAGTGATGGGACCGGATTCTATGATCTTAACTTTCTGAATGTTGAGTTTTAAGCCAACTTTTTCACTCTCCTCTTTCACCTTCATCAAGAGGCTTTTTAGTTCCTCTACACTTTCTGCCATAAGGGAGGTGTCATCTGCATATCTGAGGTTACTGATATTTCTCCCGGCAATCTTCATTCCAGCTTGTGCTTCTTCCAACCCAGAATTTCTCATGATGTACTCTGCATAGAAGTTAAATAAGCAGGGTGACAGTATACAGCCTTGACGTACTCCTTTTCCTATTTGGAACCAGTCTGTTGTTCCATGTCCAGTTCTAACTGTTGCTTCCTGACCTGCATACAAATTTCTCAAGAGGCAGATCAGGTGCTCTGGTATTCCCATCTCTTTCAGGATTTTCCACAGTTTATTGGGATCCACACAGTCAAAGGCTTTGGCATAGTCAATAAAGCAGAAATAGATGTTTTTCGATGATCTTGCTTTTTGATGATCCAGCGGATGTTGGCAATTTGGTCTCTGGTTCCTCTGCCTTTTCTAAAACCTGCTTGAACATCAGGAAGTTCACGGTTCACATATTGCTGAAGCCTAGCTTGGAGAATTTTGAGCATTACTTTACTATCGTGTGAGATGAGTGCAATTGTGTGGTAGTTTGAGCATTCTTTGGCATTGCCTTCCTTTGGAATTGGAATAAAAACTGACCTTTTCCAGTCCTGTGGCCACTGCTGAGTTTTTCAAATTTGCTGGCATATTGAGTGTAGGCAGTAGTGGAAGATATAACACATGCACATATGTATTTCTATCATCTGCCTATATCTGTCTATCATCTATGGATCTATTATCTGTCTCCATCTACCTAACTTTGAGTTCAAACTGATACCTCAGATTTTAATCTATTCTTTCCCCTTTACTTATTACTCTTTTCTCCGATAGTGAGAAACCAGATTCTTACCACATCGCCAAGTTTTATAAAAATCAGATTCTGATTACCCACAATATATTGACTTATTTGCTCAGGCATACACATGATGAAGTTTTATAATCGCTAACCCAATGCCCTGTGAAAATGTACTAAAATCCAGTTTTGATGTACAGTGCTGTTATTCTTTAGCCTCACAGGATGCAGTCAAATGCTGTTTTTCAAAGTCACTTAGAGGAGGGTTTTCCTTCCCCACCTCCATCGGTGAGGCACGTTACTCACCTGCAGGGCCTCCATCAGTGAGGCACGTTACTCACCTGCAGGGCCTCCATCAGTGAGGCACGTTACTCACCTGCAGGGCCTCCATCGGTGAGGCACATTACTCACCTGCAGGGCCTCCATCAGTGAGGCATATTACTCACCGGCAGTACCTCCATCGGTGAGGAACGTTACTCACCTGCAGTACCTCCATCGGTGAGGCACATTACTCTTCTGCGGCGCCTCCATCAGTGAGGCACGTTTCTTATGCATTACCTCCATCGGTGAGGCACGTTACTCACCTGCAGCACCTCCATCGGTGAGGCACGTTACTCTTCTGCAGTGCCTCCATCAGTGAGGCACGTTACTCATCTGCAGCACCTCCATCGGTGAGGCACGTTACTCACCTGCAGCACCTCCATCGGTGAGGCACGTTACTCTTCTGCAGTGCCTCCATCAGTGAGGCACGTTACTCACCTGCAGCACCTCCAACGGTGAGGCACGTTACTCTTCTGCAGCGCCTCCATCGGTGAGGCACGTTACTCACCTGCCGGGCCTCCATCGGTGAGGCATGTTACTCACCTGAGTACCTCCATCGGTGAGGAACGTTACTCACCTGCAGTACCTCCATCGGTGTGGCTCGTTACTTACCTGCAGTACCTCCATCGGTGAGGAAGGTTACTCACCTGCAGTACCTCCATCGGTGAGGCACGTTACTCTTCTGCAGCGCCTCCATCAGTGAGGCACGTTACTCTTATGCATTACCTCCATCGGTGAGGCACGATACTCACCTGCAGCGCCTCCATCGGTGAGGCACGTTACTCACCTGCAGGGCCTCCATCGGTGAGGCACGTTACTCACCTGCAACGCCTCCATCGGTGAGGCATGTTACTCTTCTGCAGCGCCTCCATCGGTGAGGCACATTACTCACCTGCAGAGCCTCCATCAGTGAGGCATGTTACTCACCTGCAGTACCTCCATCGGTGAGGAATGTTACTCACCTGCAGTACCTCCATCGGTGAGGCACATTACTCTTCTGCAGCGCCTCCATCAGTGAGGCACGTTTCTTATGCATTACCTCCATCGGTGAGGCACGTTACTCACCTGCAGCACCTCCATCGGTGAGGCACGTTACTCTTCTGCAGTGCCTCCATCAGTGAGGCACATTACTCAGCTGCAGCACCTCCATCGGTGAGGAACGTTACTCACCTGCAGCGCCTCCATCGGTGAGGCACGTTACTCACCTGCAGCACCTCCATCGGTGAGGCACGTTACTCACCTGCAGCACCTCCATCGGTGAGGCACGTTACTCTTCTGCAGTGCCTCCATCAGTGACGCACGTTACTCACTGCAGCACCTCCATCGGTGAGGCACGTTACTCTTCTGCAGCGCCTCCATCGGTGAGGCACGTTACTCACCTGCCGGGCCTCCATCGGTGAGGCATGTTACTCACCTGAGTACCTGCATCGGTGAGGAACGTTACTCACCTGCAGTACCTCCATCGGTGAGGAATGTTACTCACCTGCAGTACCTCCATCGGTGAGGCACATTACTCTTTTGCAGCGCCTCCATCGGTGAGGCACGTTACTCTTATGCATTACCTCCATCATGAGGCACGTTACTCAGCTGCAGCACCTCCATCGGTGAGGCACGTTACTCTTCTGCAGCACCTCCATCGGTGAGGCACGTTACTCTTATGCATTACCTCCATCATGAGGCACGTTACTCAGCTGCAGCACCTCCATCAGTGAGGCACGTTACTCACCTGCAGCACCTCCATCGGTGAGGCACGTTACTCTTCTGCAATGCCTCCATCAGTGAGGCACGTTACTCAGCTGCAGCACCTCCATCGGTGAGGCACGTTACTTTTCGGCAGCGCCTCCATCGGTGAGGCACGTTACTCACCTGCAGGGCCTCCATCGGTGAGGCATGTTACTCACCTGCAGTACCTCCATCGGTGAGGAACGTTACTCACCTGCAGTACCTCCATCGGTGAGGCACATAACTCTTCTGCAGCGCCTCCATCAGTGAGGAACGTTACTCTTATGCATTACCTCCATCGGTGAGGCATGTTACTCAGCTGCAGCACCTCCATCGGTGAGGCACGTTACTCACCTGCAGCGCCTCCATCGGTGAGGCACGTTACTCACCTGCAGCACCTCCATCGGTGAGGCACGTTACTCTTCTGCAGTGCCTCCATCAGTGACGCACGTTACTCACCTGCAGCACCTCCATCGGTGAGGCACGTTACTCTTCTGCAGCGCCTCCATCGGTGAGGCACGTTACTCACCTGCCGGGCCTCCATCGGTGAGGCATGTTACTCACCTGAGTACCTGCATCGGTGAGGAACGTTACTCACCTGCAGTACCTCCATCGGTGAGGAATGTTACTCACCTGCAGTACCTCCATTGGTGAGGCACGTTACTCTTCTGCAGCGCCTCCATCAGTGAGGCACGTTACTCTTATGCACTACCTCCATCGGTGAGGCACGTTACTCACCTGCAGCAGCTCCATCGGTGAGGCACGTTACTCACCTGCAGGGCCTCCATCGGTGAGGCACGTTACTCACCTGCAACGCCTCCATCGGTGAGGCACGTTACTCACCTGCAACGCCTCCATCGGTGAGGCACGTTACTCATCTGCAGCACCTCCAGCGGTGAGGCACGTTACTCACCTGCAGCACCTCCATCGGTGAGGCACGTTACTCACCTGCAGGGCCTCCATCGGTGAGGCTCCTTACTCACCTGCACTACCTCCATCGGTCAGGCACGTTACTCACCTGCAGCACCTCCATCGGTGAGGAACGTTACTCACCTGCAGTACCTCCATCGGTGAGGCACGTTACTCTTCTGCAGCACCTCAATCGGTGAGGCACGTTACTCTTATGCAGCACCTCCATCGGTGAGGCACGTTACTCACCTGCAGCGCCTCTATCGGTGAGGCACGTTACTCACCTGCAGGGCCTCCATCGGTGAGGCACGTTACTCTTATGCAGTGCCTCCATCAGTGAGGCACGTTACTCACCTGCAGCACCTTCATCGGTGAGGCACGTTACTCACCTGCAGGGCCTCCATCGGTGAGGCACGTTACTCACCTGCAGGGCCTCCATCAGTGAGGCACGTTACTCACCTGCAGCACCTCCATCGGTGAGGCATGTTACTCACCTGCAGTACCTCCATCGGTGAGGCACATTACTCTTCTGCAGCGCCTCCATCGGTGAGGCACGTTACTCTTATGCATTACCTCCATCGGTGAGGCACGTTACTCACCTGCAGGGCCTCCATCGGTGAGGCTCGTTACTCACCTGCAACGCCTCCATCAGTGAGGCACGTTACTCAGCTGCAGCACCTCCATCGGTGAGGCTCGTTACTCTTCTGCAGCGCCTCCATCGGTGAGGCACGTTACTCACCTGCAGGGCCTCCATCGGTGAGGCATGTTACTCACCTGCAGTACCTCCATCGGTGAGGAACGTTACTCACCTGCAGTACCTCCATCGGTGAGGCACATTACTCTTCTGCAGCGCCTCCATCAGTGAGGCACGTTACTCTTATGCATTACCTCCATCGGTGAGGCACGTTACTCACCTGCAGGGCCTCCATCGGTGAGGCATGTTACTCACCTGCAGTACCTCCATCGGTGAGGAACGTTACTCACCTGCAGTACCTCCATCGGTGAGGCACATTACTCTTCTGCAGCGCCTCCATCAGTGAGGCACGTTACCCTTATGCATTACCTCCATCGGTGAGGCACGTTACTCACCTGCAGCACCTCCATCGGTGAGGCACGTTACTCACCTGCAGGGCCTCCATCGGTGAGGCACGTTACTCACCTGCAACGCCTCCATCGGTGAGGCACGTTACTCACCTGCAACGCCTCCATCGGTGAGGCACGTTACTCATCTGCAGCACCTCCAGCGGTGAGGCACGTTACTCACCTGCAGCACCTCCATCGGTGAGGCACGTTACTCACCTGCAGCACCTCCATCGGTGAGGCACGTTACTCACCTGCAGTACCTCCATCGGTGAGGCACGTTACTCACCTGCAGTACCTCCATTGGTGAGGCAAGTTACTCACCTGCAGCACCTCCATCGGTGAGGCACGTTACTCACCTGCAGGGCCTCCATCGGTGAGGCATGTTACTCACCTGCAGTACCTCCATAGGTGAGGAACGTTACTCACCTGCAGTACCTCCATCGGTGAGGCACATTACTCTTCTGCAGCGCCTCCATCAGTGAGGCACGTTTCTTATGCATTACCTCCATCGGTGAGGCACGTTACTCACCTGCAGCACCTCCATCGGTGAGGCACGTTACTCTTCTGCAGTGCCTCCATCAGTGAGGCACATTACTCAGCTGCAGCACCTCCATCGGTGAGGAACGTTACTCACCTGCAGCGCCTCCATCGGTGAGGCACGTTACTCACCTGCAGCACCTCCATCGGTGAGGCACGTTACTCACCTGCAGCACCTCCATCGGTGAGGCACGTTACTCTTCTGCAGTGCCTCCATCAGTGACGCACGTTACTCACTGCAGCACCTCCATCGGTGAGGCACGTTACTCTTCTGCAGCGCCTCCATCGGTGAGGCACGTTACTCACCTGCCGGGCCTCCATCGGTGAGGCATGTTACTCACCTGAGTACCTGCATCGGTGAGGAACGTTACTCACCTGCAGTACCTCCATCGGTGAGGAATGTTACTCACCTGCAGTACCTCCATCGGTGAGGCACATTACTCTTTTGCAGTGCCTCCATCGGTGAGGCACGTTACTCTTATGCAGCACCTCCATCGGTGAGGCTCGTTACTAATCTGCAGTACCTCCATTGGTGAGGCACGTTACTCACCTGCAGCGCCTCCATCGGTGAGGCACGTTACTCTTATGCAGCACCTCCATCGGTGAGGCACGTTACTCACCTGCAGGGCCTCCATCGGTGAGGCTCGTTACTCACCTGCAACGCCTCCATCGGTGAGGCACGTTACTCATCTGCAGCACCTCCATCGCTGAGGCACGTTACTCACCTGCAGTACCTCCATCGGTGAGGCACGTTACTCACCTGCAGTACCTCCATTGGTGAGGCAAGTTACTCACCTGCAGTACCTCCATTGGTGAGGCACGTTACTCTTATGCAGCACCTCCATCGGTGAGGCTCGTTACTCATCTGCAGTACCTCCATTGGTGAGGCACGTTACTCACCTGCAGCGCCTCCATCGGTGAGGCACGTTACTCACCTGCAGGGCCTCCATCAGTGAGGCATGTTACTCACCTGCAGTACCTCCATCGGTGAGGAACGTTACTCACCTGCAGTACCTCCATCGGTGAGGCACATTACTCTTCTGCAGCGCCTAAATCAGTGAGGCACGTTTCTTATGCATTACCTCCATCGGTGAGGCACGTTACTCACCTGCAGCACCTCCATCGGTGAGGCACGTTACTCTTCTGCAGTGCCTCCATCAGTGAGGCATGTTACTCAGCTGCAGCACCTCCATCGGTGAGGCACGTTACTCACCTGCAGCGCCTCCATCGGTGAGGCACGTTACTCACCTGCAGCACCTCCATCGGTGAGGCACGTTACTCTTCTGCAGTGCCTCCATCAGTGACGCACGTTACTCACCTGCAGCACCTCCATCGGTGAGGCACGTTACTCTTCTGCAGCGCCTCCATCAGTGAGGCACGTTACCCTTATGCAGCACCTCCATCGGTGAGGCACGTTACTCACCTGCAGCACCTCCATCGGTGAGGCACGTTACTCACCTGCAGGGCCTCCATCGGTGAGGCACGTTACTCACCTGCAACGCCTCCATCGGTGAGGCACGTTACTCACCTGCAACGCCTCCATCGGTGAGGCACGTTACTCACCTGCAACGCCTCCATCGGTGAGGCACGTTACTCATCTGCAGCACCTCTAGCGGTGAGGCACGTTACTCACCTGCAGCACCTCCATCGGTGAGGCACGTTACTCACCTGCAGGGCCTCCATCGGTGAGGCTCCTTACTCACCTGCACTACCTCCATCGGTCAGGCACGTTACTCACCTGCAGCACCTCCATCGGTGAGGCACGTTACTCTTCTGCAGTGCCTCCATCAGTGACGCACGTTACTCACCTGCAGCACCTCCATCGGTGAGGCACGTTACTCACCTGCAGGGCCTCCATCGGTGAGGCACGGTACTCTTATGCAGTGCCTCCATCAGTGAGGCATGTTACTCACCTGCAGTACCTCCATAGGTGAGGAACGTTACTCACCTGCAGTACCTCCATCGGTGAGGCACATTACTCTTCTGCAGCGCCTCCATCAGTGAGGAACGTTACTCTTATGCATTACCTCCATCGGTGAGGCATGTTACTCACCTGCAGCACCTCCATCGGTGAGGCACATTACTCACCTGCAGGGCCTCCATCGGTGAGGCATGTTACTCACCTGCAGTACCTCCATAGGTGAGGAACGTTACTCACCTGCAGTACCTCCATCGGTGAGGCACATTACTCTTATGCAGCACCTCCATCGGTGAGGCACGTTACTCTTATGCAGCACCTCCATCGGTGAGGCACGTTACTCACCTGCAGGGCCTCCATCGGTGAGGCTCCTTACTTACCTGCAACGCCTCCATCGGTGAGGCACGTTACTCATCTGCAGCACCTCCATTGGTGAGGCACGTTACTCACCTGCAGTACCTCCATCGGTGAGGCACGTTACTCACCTGCAGTACCTCCATTGGTGAGGCAAGTTACTCACCTGCAGCACCTCCATCGGTGAGGCACGTTACTCACCTGCAGGGCCTCCATCGGTGAGGCATGTTACTCACCTGCAGTACCTCCATAGGTGAGGAACGTTACTCACCTGCAGTACCTCCATCGGTGAGGCACATTACTCTTCTGCAGCGCCTCCATCAGTGAGGCACGTTTCTTATGCATTACCTCCATCGGTGAGGCACGTTACTCACCTGCAGCACCTCCATCGGTGAGGCACGTTACTCTTCTGCAGTGCCTCCATCAGTGAGGCACATTACTCAGCTGCAGCACCTCCATCGGTGAGGAACGTTACTCACCTGCAGCGCCTCCATCGGTGAGGCACGTTACTCACCTGCAGCACCTCCATCGGTGAGGCACGTTACTCACCTGCAGCACCTCCATCGGTGAGGCACGTTACTCTTCTGCAGTGCCTCCATCAGTGACGCACGTTACTCACTGCAGCACCTCCATCGGTGAGGCACGTTACTCTTCTGCAGCGCCTCCATCGGTGAGGCACGTTACTCACCTGCCGGGCCTCCATCGGTGAGGCATGTTACTCACCTGAGTACCTGCATCGGTGAGGAACGTTACTCACCTGCAGTACCTCCATCGGTGAGGAATGTTACTCACCTGCAGTACCTCCATCGGTGAGGCACATTACTCTTTTGCAGTGCCTCCATCGGTGAGGCACGTTACTCTTATGCATTACCTCCATCATGAGGCACGTTACTCAGCTGCAGCACCTCCATCGGTGAGGCACGTTATTCTTCTGCAGTGCCTCCATCAGTGAGGCACGTTACTCAGCTGCAGCACCTCCATCGGTGAGGCACGTTACTCTTCGGCAGCGCCTCCATCGGTGAGGCACGTTACTCACCTGCAGGGCCTCCATCGGTGAGGCATGTTACTCACCTGCAGTACCTCCATCGGTGAGGAACGTTACTCACCTGCAGTACCTCCATCGGTGAGGCACATTACTCTTCTGCAGCGCCTCCATCAGTGAGGCACGTTACTCTTATGCATTACCTCCATCGGTGAGGCACGTTACTCACCTGCAGCAGCTCCATCGGTGAGGCACGTTACTCACCTGCAGGGCCTCCATCGGTGAGGCACGTTACTCACCTGCAACGCCTCCATCGGTGAGGCACGTTACTCACCTGCAACGCCTCCATCGGTGAGGCACGTTACTCATCTGCAGCACCTCCAGCGGTGAGGCACGTTACTCACCTGCAGCACCTCCATCGGTGAGGCACGTTACTCACCTGCAGGGCCTCCATCGGTGAGGGTCCTTACTCACCTGCACTACCTCCATCGGTCAGGCACGTTACTCACCTGCAGCACCTCCATCGGTGAGGCACGTTACTCTTTTGCAGCGCCTGCATCGGTGAGGCACGTTACTCACCTGCAGGGCCTCCATCGGTGAGGCATGTTAGTCACCTGCAGTACCTCCATCGGTGAGGCACATTACTCTTCTGCAGCACCTCCATCGGTGAGGCACGTTACTCTTATGCAGCACCTCCATCGGTGAGGCACGTTACTCACCTGCAGCGCCTCTATCGGTGAGGCACGTTACTCACCTGCAGGGCCTCCATCGGTGAGGCACGTTACTCTTATGCAGTGCCTCCATCAGTGAGGCACGTTACTCACCTGCAGCACCTTCATCGGTGAGGCACGTTACTCACCTGAGAGCCTCCATCGGTGAGGCATGTTACTCACCTGCAGTACCTCCATCGGTGAGGCACATTACTCTTCTGCAGCGCCTCCATCGGTGAGGCACGTTACTCTTATGCATTACCTCCATCATGAGGCACGTTACTCACCTGCAGCACCTCCATCGGTGAGGCACGTTACTCTTCTGCAATGCCTCCATCAGTGAGGCACGTTACTCAGCTGCAGCACCTCCATCGGTGAGGCACGTTACTCTTCGGCAGCGCCTCCATCGGTGAGGCACGTTACTCACCTGCAGGGCCTCCATCGGTGAGGCATGTTACTCACCTGCAGTACCTCCATCGGTGAGGAACGTTACTCACCTGCAGTACCTCCATCGGTGAGGCACATTACTCTTCTGCAGCGCCTCCATCAGTGAGGAACGTTACTCTTATGCATTACCTCCATCGGTGAGGCATGTTACTCACCTGCAGCACCTCCATCGGTGAGGCACATTACTCACCTGCAGGGCCTCCATCGGTGAGGCATGTTACTCACCTGCAGTACCTCCATAGGTGAGGAACGTTACTCACCTGCAGTACCTCCATCGGTGAGGCACATTACTCTTATGCAGCACCTCCATCGGTGAGGCACGTTACTCTTATGCAGCACCTCCATCGGTGAGGCACGTTACTCACCTGCAGGGCCTCCATCGGTGAGGCTCCTTACTTACCTGCAACGCCTCCATCGGTGAGGCACGTTACTCATCTGCAGCACCTCCATTGGTGAGGCACGTTACTCACCTGCAGTACCTCCATCGGTGAGGCACGTTACTCACCTGCAGTACCTCCATTGGTGAGGCAAGTTACTCACCTGCAGTACCTCAATCGGTGAGGCACGTTACTCTTATGCAGCACCTCCATCGGTGAGGCTCGTTACTAATCTGCAGTACCTCCATTGGTGAGGCACGTTACTCACCTGCAGCGCCTCCATCGGTGAGGCACGTACTCATCTGCAGCACCTCCATCGGTGAGGCACGTTACTCACCTGCAGGGCCTCCATCGGTGAGGCACGTTACTCACCTGCAGTACCTCCATTGGTGAGGCAAGTTACTCACCTGCAGTACCTCCATTGGTGAGGCACGTTACTCTTATGCAGCACCTCCATCGGTGAGGCTCGTTACTCATCTGCAGTACCTCCATTGGTGAGGCACGTTACTCACCTGCAGCGCCTCCATCGGTGAGGCACGTTACTCACCTGCAGGGCCTCCATCAGTGAGGCATGTTACTCACCTGCAGTACCTCCATCGGTGAGGAACGTTACTCACCTGCAGTACCTCCATCGGTGAGGCACATTACTCTTCTGCAGCGCCTCCATCAGTGAGGCACGTTTCTTATGCATTACCTCCATCGGTGAGGCACGTTACTCACCTGCAGCACCTCCATCGGTGAGGCACGTTACTCTTCTGCAGTGCCTCCATCAGTGAGGCATGTTACTCAGCTGCAGCACCTCCATCGGTGAGGCACGTTACTCACCTGCAGCGCCTCCATCGGTGAGGCACGTTACTCACCTGCAGCACCTCCATCGGTGAGGCACGTTACTCTTCTGCAGTGCCTCCATCAGTGACGCACGTTACTCACCTGCAGCACCTCCATCGGTGAGGCACGTTACTCTTCTGCAGCGCCTCCATCGGTGAGGCACGTTACTCACCTGCCGGGCCTCCATCGGTGAGGCATGTTACTCACCTGAGTACCTGCATCGGTGAGGAACGTTACTCACCTGCAGTACCTCCATCGGTGAGGCACGTTACTCACCTGCAGGGCCTCCATCGGTGAGGCACGTTACTCACCTGCAACGCCTCCATCGGTGAGGCACGTTACTCACCTGCAACGCCTCCATCGGTGAGGCACGTTACTCATCTGCAGCACCTCCAGCGGTGAGGCACGTTACTCACCTGCAGCACCTCCATCGGTGAGGCACGTTACTCACCTGCAGCACCTCCATCGGTGAGGCACGTTACTCACCTGCAACGCCTCCATCGGTGAGGCACGTTACTCACCTGCAACGCCTCCATCGGTGAGGCACGTTACTCATCTGCAGCACCTCCAGCGGTGAGGCACGTTACTCACCTGCAGCACCTCCATCGGTGAGGCACGTTACTCACCTGCAGCACCTCCATCGGTGAGGCACGTTACTCACCTGCAGTACCTCCATCGGTGAGGCACGTTACTCACCTGCAGTACCTCCATTGGTGAGGCAAGTTACTCACCTGCAGCACCTCCATAGGTGAGGAACGTTACTCACCTGCAGTACCTCCATCGGTGAGGCACATTACTCTTATGCAGCACCTCCAATGGTGAGGCACGTTACTCTTATGCAGCACCTCCATCGGTGCGGCTCGTTACTCATCTGCAGTACCTCCATTGGTGAGGCACGTTACTCACCCGCAGCGCCTCCATCGGTGAGGCACGTTACTCACCTGCAGGGCCTCCATCAGTGAGGCATGTTACTCACCTGCAGTACCTCTATCGGTGAGGCACATTACTCTTCTGCAGCGCCTCCATCAGTGAGGCACGTTTCTTATGCATTACCTCCATCGGTGAGGCACGTTACTCACCTGCAGCACCTCCATCGGTGAGGCACGTTACTCTTCTGCAGTGCCTCCATCAGTTAGGCACGTTACTCAGCTGCAGCACCTCCATCGGTGAGGCACGTTACTCACCTGCAGCGCCTCCATCGGTGAGGCACGTTACTCACCTGCAGCACCTCCATCGGTGAGGCACGTTACTCACCTGCAGGGCCTCCATCGGTGAGGCTCCTTACTCACCTGCACTACCTCCATCGGTCAGGCACGTTACTCACCTGCAGCACCTCCATCGGTGAGGCACGTTACTCTTCTGCAGCGCCTCCATCGGTGAGGCACGTTACTCACCTGCCGGGCCTCCATCGGTGAGGCATGTTACTCACCTGAGTACCTGCATCGGTGAGGAACGTTACTCACCTGCAGTACCTCCATCGGTGAGGAATGTTACTCACCTGCAGTACCTCCATCGGTGAGGCACATTACTCTTTTGCAGTGCCTCCATCGGTGAGGCACGTTACTCTTATGCATTACCTCCATCATGAGGCACGTTACTCAGCTGCAGCACCTCCATCGGTGAGGCACGTTACTCTTCTGCAGTGCCTCCATCAGTGAGGCACGTTACTCAGCTGCAGCACCTCCATCGGTGAGGCACGTTACTCTTCGGCAGCGCCTCCATCGGTGAGGCACGTTACTCACCTGCAGGGCCTCCATCGGTGAGGCATGTTACTCACCTGCAGTACCTCCATCGGTGAGGAACGTTACTCACCTGCAGTACCTCCATCGGTGAGGCACATTACTCTTCTGCAGCGCCTCCATCAGTGAGGCACGTTACTCTTATGCATTACCTCCATCGGTGAGGCACGTTACTCACCTGCAGCAGCTCCATCGGTGAGGCACGTTACTCACCTGCAGGGCCTCCATCGGTGAGGCACGTTACTCACCTGCAACGCCTCCATCGGTGAGGCACGTTACTCACCTGCAACGCCTCCATCGGTGAGGCACGTTACTCATCTGCAGCACCTCGAGCGGTGAGGCACATTACTCACCTGCAGCACCTCCATCGGTGAGGCACGTTACTCACCTGCAGGGCCTCCATCGGTGAGGGTCCTTACTCACCTGCACTACCTCCATCGGTCAGGCACGTTACTCACCTGCAGCACCTCCATCGGTGAGGCACGTTACTCTTTTGCAGCGCCTCCATCGGTGAGGCACGTTACTCACCTGCAGGGCCTCCATCGGTGAGGCATGTTAGTCACCTGCAGTACCTCCATCGGTGAGGCACATTACTCTTCTGCAGCACCTCCATCGGTGAGGCACGTTACTCTTCTGCAGTGCCTCCATCGCTGAGGCACGTTACTCACCTGCAACGCCTCCATCGGTGAGGCACGTTACTCATCTGCAGCACCTCCATAGCTGAGGCACGTTACTCACCTGCAGTACCTCCATCGGTGAGGCACGTTACTCACCTGCAGTACCTCCATTGGTGAGGCAAGTTACTCACCTGCAGTACCTCCATTGGTGAGGCACGTTACTCTTATGCAGCACCTCCATCGGTGAGGCTCGTTACTCATCTGCAGTACCTCCATTGGTGAGGCACGTTACTCACCTGCAGCGCCTCCATCGGTGAGGCACGTTACTCACCTGCAGGGCCTCCATCAGTGAGGCATGTTACTCACCTGCAGTACCTCCATCGGTGAGGAACGTTACTCACCTGCAGTACCTCCATCGGTGAGGCACATTACTCTTCTGCAGCGCCTCCATCAGTGAGGCACGTTTCTTATGCATTACCTCCATCGGTGAGGCACGTTACTCACCTGCAGCACCTCCATCGGTGAGGCACGTTACTCTTCTGCAGTGCCTCCATCAGTGAGGCATGTTACTCAGCTGCAGCACCTCCATCGGTGAGGCACGTTACTCACCTGCAGCGCCTCCATCGGTGAGGCACGTTACTCACCTGCAGCACCTCCATCGGTGAGGCACGTTACTCTTCTGCAGTGCCTCCATCAGTGACGCACGTTACTCACCTGCAGCACCTCCATCGGTGAGGCACGTTACTCTTCTGCAGCGCCTCCATCGGTGAGGCACGTTACTCACCTGCCGGGCCTCCATCGGTGAGGCATGTTACTCACCTGAGTACCTGCATCGGTGAGGAACGTTACTCACCTGCAGTACCTCCATCGGTGAGGAATGTTACTCACCTGCAGTACCTCCATTGGTGAGGCACGTTACTCTTCTGCAGCGCCTCCATCAGTGAGGCACGTTACTCTTATGCACTACCTCCATCGGTGAGGCACGTTACTCACCTGCAGCAGCTCCATCGGTGAGGCACGTTACTCACCTGCAGGGCCTCCATCGGTGAGGCACGTTACTCACCTGCAACGCCTCCATCGGTGAGGCACGTTACTCACCTGCAACGCCTCCATCGGTGAGGCACGTTACTCATCTGCAGCACCTCTAGCGGTGAGGCACGTTACTCACCTGCAGCACCTCCATCGGTGAGGCACGTTACTCACCTGCAGGGCCTCCATCGGTGAGGCTCCTTACTCACCTGCACTACCTCCATCGGTCAGGCACGTTACTCACCTGCAGCACCTCCATCGGTGAGGAACGTTACTCACCTGCAGTACCTCCATCGGTGAGGCACGTTACTCTTCTGCAGCACCTCCATCGGTGAGGCACGTTACTCTTATGCAGCACCTCCATCGGTGAGGCACGTTACTCACCTGCAGCGCCTCTATCGGTGAGGCACGTTACTCACCTGCAGGGCCTCCATCGGTGAGGCACGTTACTCTTATGCAGTGCCTCCATCAGTGAGGCACGTTACTCACCTGCAGCACCTTCATCGGTGAGGCACGTTACTCACCTGCAGGGCCTCCTTCGGTGAGGCACGTTACTCACCTGCAGGGCCTCCATCAGTGAGGCACGTTACTCACCTGCAGCACCTCCATCGGTGAGGCATGTTACTCACCTGCAGTACCTCCATCGGTGAGGCACATTACTCTTCTGCAGCGCCTCCATCGGTGAGGCACGTTACTCTTATGCATTACCTCCATCGGTGAGGCACGTTACTCACCTGCAGGGCCTCCATCGGTGAGGCTCGTTACTCACCTGCAACGCCTCCATCAGTGAGGCACGTTACTCAGCTGCAGCACCTCCATCGGTGAGGCTCGTTACTCTTCTGCAGCGCCTCCATCGGTGAGGCACGTTACTCACCTGCAGGGCCTCCATCGGTGAGGCATGTTACTCACCTGCAGTACCTCCATCGGTGAGGAACGTTACTCACCTGCAGTACCTCCATCGGTGAGGCACATTACTCTTCTGCAGCGCCTCCATCAGTGAGGCACGTTACTCTTATGCATTACCTCCATCGGTGAGGCACGTTACTCACCTGCAGGGCCTCCATCGGTGAGGCATGTTACTCACCTGCAGTACCTCCATCGGTGAGGAACGTTACTCACCTGCAGTACCTCCATCGGTGAGGCACATTACTCTTCTGCAGCGCCTCCATCAGTGAGGCACGTTACCCTTATGCATTACCTCCATCGGTGAGGCACGTTACTCACCTGCAGCACCTCCATCGGTGAGGCACGTTACTCACCTGTAGGGCCTCCATCGGTGAGGCACGTTACTCACCTGCAACGCCTCCATCGGTGAGGCACGTTACTCACCTGCAACGCCTCCATCGGTGAGGCACGTTAGTCATCTGCAGCACCTCCATCGGTGAGGCACGTTACTCACCTGCAGCACCTCCATCGGTGAGGCACGTTACTCACCTGCAGCACCTCCATCGGTGAGGCACGTTACTCACCTGCAGTACCTCCATCGGTGAGGCACGTTACTCACCTGCAGTACCTCCATTGGTGAGGCAAGTTACTCACCTGCAGCACCTCCATCGGTGAGGCACGTTACTCACCTGCAGGGCCTCCATCGGTGAGGCATGTTACTCACCTGCAGTACCTCCATAGGTGAGGAACGTTACTCACCTGCAGTACCTCCATCGGTGAGGAATGTTACTCACCTGCAGTACCTCCATTGGTGAGGCACGTTACTCTTCTGCAGCGCCTCCATCAGTGAGGCACGTTACTCTTATGCATTACCTCCATCGGTGAGGCACGTTACTCACCTGCAGCAGCTCCATCGGTGAGGCACGTTACTCACCTGCAGGGCCTCCATCGGTGAGGCACGTTACTCACCTGCAACGCCTCCATTGGTGAGGCCCGTTACTCACCTGCAATGCCTCCATCGGTGAGGCACGTTACTCATCTGCAGCACCTCCAGCGGTGAGGCACATTACTCACCTGCAGCACCTCCATCGGTGAGGCACGTTACTCACCTGCAGGGCCTCCATCGGTGAGGCATGTTACTCACCTGCAGTACCTCCATAGGTGAGGAACGTTACTCACCTGCAGTACCTCCATCGGTGAGGCACATTACTCTTCTGCAGCGCCTCCATCAGTGAGGCACGTTTCTTATGCATTACCTCCATCGGTGAGGCACGTTACTCACCTGCAGCACCTCCATCGGTGAGGCACGTTACTCTTCTGCAGTGCCTCCATCAGTGAGGCACATTACTCAGCTGCAGCACCTCCATCGGTGAGGAACGTTACTCACCTGCAGCGCCTCCATCGGTGAGGCACGTTACTCACCTGCAGCACCTCCATCGGTGAGGCACGTTACTCACCTGCAGCACCTCCATCGGTGAGGCACGTTACTCTTCTGCAGTGCCTCCATCAGTGACGCACGTTACTCACTGCAGCACCTCCATCGGTGAGGCACGTTACTCTTCTGCAGCGCCTCCATCGGTGAGGCACGTTACTCACCTGCCGGGCCTCCATCGGTGAGGCATGTTACTCACCTGAGTACCTGCATCGGTGAGGAACGTTACTCACCTGCAGTACCTCCATCGGTGAGGAATGTTACTCACCTGCAGTACCTCCATCGGTGAGGCACATTACTCTTTTGCAGTGCCTCCATCGGTGAGGCACGTTACTCTTATGCATTACCTCCATCATGAGGCACGTTACTCAGCTGCAGCACCTCCATCGGTGAGGCACGTTATTCTTCTGCAGTGCCTCCATCAGTGAGGCACGTTACTCAGCTGCAGCACCTCCATCGGTGAGGCACGTTACTCTTCGGCAGCGCCTCCATCGGTGAGGCACGTTACTCACCTGCAGGGCCTCCATCGGTGAGGCATGTTACTCACCTGCAGTACCTCCATCGGTGAGGAACGTTACTCACCTGCAGTACCTCCATCGGTGAGGCACATTACTCTTCTGCAGCGCCTCCATCAGTGAGGCACGTTACTCTTATGCATTACCTAAATCGGTGAGGCACGTTACTCACCTGCAGCAGCTCCATCGGTGAGGCACGTTACTCACCTGCAGGGCCTCCATCGGTGAGGCACGTTACTCACCTGCAACGCCTCCATCGGTGAGGCACGTTACTCACCTGCAACGCCTCCATCGGTGAGGCACGTTACTCATCTGCAGCACCTCCAGCGGTGAGGCACGTTACTCACCTGCAGCACCTCCATCGGTGAGGCACGTTACTCACCTGCAGGGCCTCCATCGGTGAGGGTCCTTACTCACCTGCACTACCTCCATCGGTCAGGCACGTTACTCACCTGCAGCACCTCCATCGGTGAGGCACGTTACTCTTTTGCAGCGCCTGCATCGGTGAGGCACGTTACTCACCTGCAGGGCCTCCATCGGTGAGGCATGTTAGTCACCTGCAGTACCTCCATCGGTGAGGCACATTACTCTTCTGCAGCACCTCCATCGGTGAGGCACGTTACTCTTATGCAGCACCTCCATCGGTGAGGCACGTTACTCACCTGCAGCGCCTCTATCGGTGAGGCACGTTACTCACCTGCAGGGCCTCCATCGGTGAGGCACGTTACTCTTATGCAGTGCCTCCATCAGTGAGGCACGTTACTCACCTGCAGCACCTTCATCGGTGAGGCACGTTACTCACCTGAGAGCCTCCATCGGTGAGGCATGTTACTCACCTGCAGTACCTCCATCGGTGAGGCACATTACTCTTCTGCAGCGCCTCCATCGGTGAGGCACGTTACTCTTATGCATTACCTCCATCATGAGGCACGTTACTCACCTGCAGCACCTCCATCGGTGAGGCACGTTACTCTTCTGCAATGCCTCCATCAGTGAGGCACGTTACTCAGCTGCAGCACCTCCATCGGTGAGGCACGTTACTCTTCGGCAGCGCCTCCATCGGTGAGGCACGTTACTCACCTGCAGGGCCTCCATCGGTGAGGCATGTTACTCACCTGCAGTACCTCCATCGGTGAGGAACGTTACTCACCTGCAGTACCTCCATCGGTGAGGCACATTACTCTTCTGCAGCGCCTCCATCAGTGAGGAACGTTACTCTTATGCATTACCTCCATCGGTGAGGCATGTTACTCACCTGCAGCACCTCCATCGGTGAGGCACATTACTCACCTGCAGGGCCTCCATCGGTGAGGCATGTTACTCACCTGCAGTACCTCCATAGGTGAGGAACGTTACTCACCTGCAGTACCTCCATCGGTGAGGCACATTACTCTTATGCAGCACCTCCATCGGTGAGGCACGTTACTCTTATGCAGCACCTCCATCGGTGAGGCACGTTACTCACCTGCAGGGCCTCCATCGGTGAGGCTCCTTACTTACCTGCAACGCCTCCATCGGTGAGGCACGTTACTCATCTGCAGCACCTCCATTGGTGAGGCACGTTACTCACCTGCAGTACCTCCATCGGTGAGGCACGTTACTCACCTGCAGTACCTCCATTGGTGAGGCAAGTTACTCACCTGCAGTACCTCAATCGGTGAGGCACGTTACTCTTATGCAGCACCTCCATCGGTGAGGCTCGTTACTAATCTGCAGTACCTCCATTGGTGAGGCACGTTACTCACCTGCAGCGCCTCCATCGGTGAGGCACGTTACTCATCTGCAGCACCTCCATCGGTGAGGCACGTTACTCACCTGCAGGGCCTCCATCGGTGAGGCACGTTACTCACCTGCAGTACCTCCATTGGTGAGGCAAGTTACTCACCTGCAGTACCTCCATTGGTGAGGCACGTTACTCTTATGCAGCACCTCCATCGGTGAGGCTCGTTACTCATCTGCAGTACCTCCATTGGTGAGGCACGTTACTCACCTGCAGCGCCTCCATCGGTGAGGCACGTTACTCACCTGCAGGGCCTCCATCAGTGAGGCATGTTACTCACCTGCAGTACCTCCATCGGTGAGGAACGTTACTCACCTGCAGTACCTCCATCGGTGAGGCACATTACTCTTCTGCAGCGCCTCCATCAGTGAGGCACGTTTCTTATGCATTACCTCCATCGGTGAGGCACGTTACTCACCTGCAGCACCTCCATCGGTGAGGCACGTTACTCTTCTGCAGTGCCTCCATCAGTGAGGCATGTTACTCAGCTGCAGCACCTCCATCGGTGAGGCACGTTACTCACCTGCAGCGCCTCCATCGGTGAGGCACGTTACTCACCTGCAGCACCTCCATCGGTGAGGCACGTTACTCTTCTGCAGTGCCTCCATCAGTGACGCACGTTACTCACCTGCAGCACCTCCATCGGTGAGGCACGTTACTCTTCTGCAGCGCCTCCATCGGTGAGGCACGTTACTCACCTGCCGGGCCTCCATCGGTGAGGCATGTTACTCACCTGAGTACCTGCATCGGTGAGGAACGTTACTCACCTGCAGTACCTCCATCGGTGAGGAATGTTACTCACCTGCAGTACCTCCATTGGTGAGGCACGTTACTCTTCTGCAGCGCCTCCATCAGTGAGGCACGTTACTCTTATGCACTACCTCCATCGGTGAGGCACGTTACTCACCTGCAGCAGCTCCATCGGTGAGGCACGTTACTCACCTGCAGGGCCTCCATCGGTGAGGCACGTTACTCACCTGCAACGCCTCCATCGGTGAGGCACGTTACTCACCTGCAACGCCTCCATCGGTGAGGCACGTTACTCATCTGCAGCACCTCCAGCGGTGAGGCACGTTACTCACCTGCAGCACCTCCATCGGTGAGGCACGTTACTCACCTGCAGGGCCTCCATCGGTGAGGCTCCTTACTCACCTGCACTACCTCCATCGGTCAGGCACGTTACTCACCTGCAGCACCTCCATCGGTGAGGAACGTTACTCACCTGCAGTACCTCCATCGGTGAGGCACGTTACTCTTCTGCAGCACCTCCATCGGTGAGGCACGTTACTCTTATGCAGCACCTCCATCGGTGAGGCACGTTACTCACCTGCAGCGCCTCTATCGGTGAGGCACGTTACTCACCTGCAGGGCCTCCATCGGTGAGGCACGTTACTCTTATGCAGTGCCTCCATCAGTGAGGCACGTTACTCACCTGCAGCACCTTCATCGGTGAGGCACGTTACTCACCTGCAGGGCCTCCATCGGTGAGGCACGTTACTCACCTGCAGGGCCTCCATCAGTGAGGCACGTTACTCACCTGCAGCACCTCCATCGGTGAGGCATGTTACTCACCTGCAGTACCTCCATCGGTGAGGCACATTACTCTTCTGCAGCGCCTCCATCGGTGAGGCACGTTACTCTTATGCATTACCTCCATCGGTGAGGCACGTTACTCACCTGCAGGGCCTCCATCGGTGAGGCTCGTTTACTCACCTTGCAACGCACTCCATCAGTGAGGCACGTTACTCAGCTGCAGCACCTCCATCGGTGAGGCTCGTTACTATCTGCAAGCGCCTCCATCGGTGAGGAACGTTACTCACTGCAGGGCCTCCATCGGTGGGGATGTTACTCACCTGCAGTCCCTCCATCGTTGAGGAACGTTACTCACCTGCAGTCCCTCCCATCGGTGAGGCACATACTTCTTCTGCAGCGCCTCCCATCAGTGAGGCACGGTTACCCTCTAATGCATTACCTCCATCGGTGAGTCACTTTACTCACCTGCAGGGGCCTCCCTCGGTGAGGCCTGTTAACTCACCTGGACGAGTACCTCCAGCGGTGGGAACGTTACTCCACCTGCAGTCCTCATCGGTGAGGCACATTACTCTTCTGACAGCGCTCAATCATGAGGCACGTTACCCTTATGCTTTACCTCCATCGGTGAGGCACGTTACTCCCCTGCAGCACCTCATCGGTGGGCACGTTATCACCTGCAGGGCCTCCCATCGGTTGAGGCACGTTACCTCACCTGCAGCGCCTCCATCGGTGAGGCACGTTACTCATGCATTCCTCCATCGGTGAGGCACGTTACTCACCTGCAGCACCTCCATCGGTGAGGCACGTTACTCTTCTGCAGTGCCTCCATCGGTGAGGCAATTACTCACTGCAGCACCTCCATCGGTGAGGCACGTTACTCACCTGCAGCGCCTCCATCGGTGAGGCACGTTACTCACCTGCAGCACCTCCATCGGTGAGGCACGTTACTCACCTGCAGTACCTCCATCGGTGAGGCACGTTACTCACCTGCAGTACCTCCATCGGTGAGGCACGTTACTCACTGCAGCACCTCCATCGGTGAGGCACGTTACTCTCTGCAGCGCCTCCATCGGTGAGGCACGTTACTCACCTGCAGGGCCTCCATCGGTGAGGCATGTTACTCACCTGAGTACCTCCATCGGTGAGGCACGTTACTCACCTGCAGTACCTCCATCGGTGAGGAATGTTACTCACCTGCAGTACCTCCATCGGTGAGGCACATTACTCTTTTGCAGTGCCTCCATCGGTGAGGCACGTTACTCTTATGGCATTACCTCCATCATGAGGCACGTTACTCAGCTGCAGCACCTCCATCGGTGAGGCACGTTACTCTTCTGCAGTGCCTCCATCAGTGAGGGCACGTTACTCAGCTGCAGCACCTCCATCGGTGAGGCACGTTACTCTTCGGCAGCGCCTCCATCGGTGAGGGCACGTTACTCACCTGCAGGGGCCTCCATCGGTGAGGCATGTTTACTCACCTGCAGTACCTCCATCGGTGAGGACGTTACTCACCTGCAGTACCTCCATCGGTGAGGCACATTACTCTTCTGCAGCGCCTCCATCAGTGAGGCACGTTACTCTTATGCATTACCTCCATCGGTGAGGCACGTTACTCACCTGCAGCAGCTCCATCGGTGAGGCACGTTACTCACCTGCAGGGGCCTCCATCGGTGAGGCACGTTACTCACCTGCAACGCCTCCATCGGTGAGGCACGTTACTCACCTGCAACGCCTCCATCGGTGAGGCACGTTACTCATCTGCAGGCACCTCCAGCGGTGAGGCACGTTACTCACCTGCAGCACCTCCATCGTGAGGCACGTTACTCACCTGCAGGGCCTCCATCGGTGAGGGTCTTACTCACCTGCACTACCTCCATCGGTCAGGCACGTTACTCACCTTGCAGCACCTCCATCGGTGAGGCACGTTTACTCTTTTGCAGCGCCTCACCTGCAGGGCCTCCATCGGTGAGGCATGTTAGTCACCTGCAGTACCTCCATCGGTGAGGCACGTTACTCACCTGCAGCACCTCCATCGGTGAGGCACGTTACTCTTATGCAGCACCTCCATCGGTGAGGCACGTTACTCACCTGCAGCGCCTCCATCGGTGAGGCACGTTACTCACCTGCAGGGCCTCCATCGGTGAGGCACGTTACTCTTATGCAGTGCCTCCATCGGTGAGGCACGTTACTCACCTGCAGCACCTCCATCGGTGAGGCACGTTACTCACCTGCAGGCCTCCATCGGTGAGGCATGTTACTCACCTGCAGTACCTCCATCGGTGAGGCACATTACTCTTCTGCAGCGCCTCCATCGGTGAGGCACGTTACTCTTATGCATTACCTCCATCATGAGGCACGTTACTCACCTGCAGCACCTCCATCGGTGAGGCACGTTACTCTTCTGCAGTGCCTCCATCAGTGAGGCACGTTACTCAGCTGCAGCACCTCCATCGGTGAGGCACGTTACTCACCCGCAGCGCCTCCATCGGTGAGGCACGTTACTCACCTGCAGGGCCTCCATCGGTGAGGCATGTTACTCACCTGCAGTACCTCCATCGGTGAGGAACGTTACTCACCTGCAGTACCTCCATCGGTGAGGCACATTACTCTTCTGCAGCGCCTCCATCAGTGAGGACGTTACTCTTATGCATTACCTCCTCCATCGGTGAGGCATGTTACTCACCTGCAGCACCTCCATCGGTGAGGCACATTACTCACCTGCAGGGCCTCCATCGGTGAGGCATGTTACTCACCTGCAGTACCTCCATAGGTGAGGAACGTTACTCACCTGCAGTACCTCCATCGGTGAGGCACATTACTCTTATGCAGCGCACCTCCATCGGTGAGGCACGTTACTCTTATGCAGCACCTCCATCGGTGAGGCACGTTACTCACCTGCAGGGCCTCCATCGGTGAGGCACGTTACTCACCTGCAACGCCTCCATCGGTGAGGCACGTTACTCTGCAGCAGCACTCCATTGGTGAGGCACGTTACTCACCTGCAGTACCTCCATCGGTGAGGCACGTTACTCACCTGCAGTACCTCCATCGGTGAGGCAAGTTACTCACCTGCAGTACCTCCATCG